>NC_089252.1:89375348-90020825 GCF_963930625.1 Muntiacus reevesi
CCCCTTGCTGTCTCTGACATTCATGTTTATGCATTTCAATATAAGAATGTGTCATTAGTGATGTGAAATCAGTTTTCTTGTGAACAAATGCTCATATTCAGACCCATATAAATCAGACGGTTTTGAAATACCTCGTGGGCCCTGTCTCAGATGTCTACCCATTGAGGTGGTCTTGAATGGCAGCCTTGACTTACTTTCGTAAGTTTCATTATTTCTGCGTAAATGGTTATCTCCGGCACCGCCACACAACTTCTCCCTGGAAGCCTTCTATTTGGTGCTAGCAGTGTACTCAGTTATACATAATGACAGTTTTCAGTGGTGGGGATGGAAAAGGGCAGCCCCTCTGCAGGACTGTAAACTAGACCTAGTAGATGCGTGAACATCCTGGTAACTTAAATTTTCCTTTTTTGTTTCTCCATTTCACTTAATGATTTTCTATGTATTGTTGCAGACATCTCAACAGTGAGCATGCGCTGGACGATAGAAGTACAGCCCAATGTAGAGTACAAATGCAGGTTGTACAGCAGTTAGAGCTACAGGTAAAAACCACATTTATTTTTGATATTGCCTCAGTATTCCTCCACTTCCAAATTTCTGTAGTGTTCTGTAATGAGTTCCTGTGTACTCATTATTGAATGGAAGGTTCAAAAATCTGATGTTGTCCTTTCTTTCCTTTGATCTTCTTTTATGTTACTGTATTTTATTTCTTTTCCTCTTTGGGAAGGTTCAGCTTCAGTTCATTCTTGGACACTGCTGCTCAGACATCTCACAGTTCTGTGCATCTCTGTGTGTGCCGCCAAGCCTCAGCCACTCACTGCCTTTTAGCTTTTCCATCTCTCTCTCACTTGACCTCCCTTCTTTCTTTTCCTTTTTAAGTTTACTGGTTATCTGTTGTTGGTCTGAGCCCCCACTGTTGCTAATATTATTAACCCGAAGTTAGGAAGACAAGCTGGGGAGAGAGATGGGGAGTGAATGAATGGAGAGCGAGCGAGAGAGAACATGAGTGTGGACAACACGGGGCAAGCCAGTACACATGCAAGCCTTTTTTCCAAAGTTAAAATAGAAAGTATATGTGGATTTATGCATCATTTTTCATTGTTCCCCTTTTCTCTCCATCTCTGAGAACAAATGAGAGTTCACTATACATTTGAAATATGTACACACACCCACATGTACATACAAATGCATATTCAGATACATACAATATATATCATGTGCATATCATATATATAGAGAGAGGGAGAGAATCTTGTGTTTGGAAATCCACTGGACCATGTAGAACATATTTTATGACTACAGAAAATTAACTTGTGCAGATTTTCCCGTGGATCACATTTGGTCGGGGTGCATTTGAAATGTGAGTTCCACTTCCTGATGTAACTTGTTGATGAACCACCATGTTTTAGCAATCATTCCCTCCTTGGTATAATTAATAGAAAATTAGTTTCTAAAAGTAAAAATTGGGTCAGAAATGGATATTATTAAAATGTACAATTGCACAAGGCTGACCCTACAAACCCCATTTATGCAGCCGAGTTCCAAAATGCTTTTGAGTGCTTGATGACTCACTGTGGCTTCTTCCTCTGGCTGGTTTAGTGTAGGCAAGAGGTTAGCCGACTCGGGGAAATTAAAACAATGTTGTACATTATATTGTTACCAGCCATTGAAAAGCCTATTTTGTATGCAAGACAGCAATGCCGAGATATATGAAGAGCCCTGGGCTAAGTACAGTAGATAATTACATCTGGAATTTTACTGAGTTAAGTCATTTATAGCTTCAAATAGTTGCAGAGAAAAATCAGCCGAAACACACTTAAACTTTTTGTTGTGACTTTCCAGGATAGAAAGGATTTTTTTTTTTAATTAGTTATGATGGATCATTTATTTTTTTTTTTTAGTCAGAATGTGTCAAAAGTTATTTTAAGTACTTTTGCATTCAGACTATAGATATGAAATTACTAGGACAGTGGGGTATTTATCCAAGCAAAGGGCACATTGTAAACCGTGCGCCTTCCCCCCCCCCCCCCCCCCCCGCCAATTCTTACATGAGTCTTCGGAAACGTATTTAAATTCAACATGCTTACTGAGAAGGAAAGAAGGAGTTTATTTATCTCACTCCCAGAGTTCACTTGTGATTGAAACATGGGAAGCCCCTGAAGGACTGGATTGAATAGGACCAGCTCTATGGCTATTGCTTTCTGACCTTACATATGTCAGTGGTGGTGGTGTTTTCATAAAGTGATCCAGATTCTTGCATGTGTGTATTTAATTGATGAAATTCTTAATGATCAGCCAGAATAAATTGTTGAACAGAGCTGTCATGGTTCACCTAAGTTGGCATTCCAGACTGCAGATTTTGAGTGCAAGGCCATGATTAACTAACCTTTTATTCATTATTCCTCATTATCCAAAAGAAGCAGTTGGGAGAAGGAAAGGAGTTAGATGATCAGTAAGTCAGATAGTTATCTCCCAGCAGCGTTAATGTTTTGTTTTGGTGAACATGGCCTGGGAATGGTACAGACCTACATGATGATTCTTAGATTCTTTGCGGATTTCATTTATTCATAGTTGTCCCTTCATCCTCCAGGCCCACCTCAAACCCAAAGCAGGTTTTTCAACTTTTAATAAGAATCAGAGATGCTTATCTTTCTGGAAGTTACTGTGTGGTGGTTACCTGTGATATTCCTTATGATATTTTTTGAACAACTTTGCTTTAATGGAAGATGGCAGGGCTGGTTCTGAAGAGTTCCATTTCTTCCAAGCTTGCAAGGATTGCTAAAAGGATGACAGAGAACTGCAGCCCCTGGGCCAAATCTGATGAGCTGAGACAGGTTTTTGCATTTTGAACAGCTGGGGTGAGGGAGGTAAGATTCACAAGAAGAATGAACTATATGAGACTCAGATCTCAGCATCCGTGTGTGAGACTGTCTTGGAACATGGCTGTGCCCTTTGAGTTATGCGTTGTGTGTGGCTGCCTTTTGCTGTACAACAGAAAAGTTGAGTAATCGCGACAGAATCCCTATGGCCTGCAAAGCTGAAAATATCTACTATCTGGCTGGTCCTTGCAGAAAAAGTTTCCTAAGCAGTCCTTGGTCTAGAGAATCAAAAAAACAATTGACATCACATTCTTAGCAACTTGTTCTCATAGGTTCCCGGCTTCCTAAGGGCCAGCTCTCCCCTTTTACTTCCATTCTTCTTCACCTTGGTGTGTAAAACCAGTGTCGCCATATCGGTCAGGTTCCCCGGAGGGCAGCTTCACATGCCAGTCCTTGCTGCTGTTGGTGGTCATGGAGAACTAGCTGAGGGGTATTCATCCATCCATCCATTTATCTACTTATGCATTTAGCAGACATCACCCCGAGCCTATACCATGGACGAACCTTGTTGGAGTCACCAAGGAGTTAAAGAATGAGTGAGACAGATGGGGCTGTCCTCCTGGTTCCTACATTCTAGGGAAAAAAAAAAAAGATTATAAGTAAGTCTCCAGTGGCACTGTTCATTCACTGGGTAGTGCTTGCTCTCAGTAATGCGTTTTTGAAAACACCAGAAACATGCTCAGAAGACTCCAGTGCAAGATTAGGGCCATACCCAAACAGTGATTATTTAATCTAATGAAATACACAAGAAAATGTCAGCAGTTTTTAGTACTGAAGGAGCCCATGCCCAACGCCCATATCAACAATCAGACGGACAATATTGGGGTTGCAGAGAGTTTGGTGCAGAGGACAGTCAGACTCACAGCCACTCATTTGCGGCTTCCTATTTCTCTGATATTTGTATTTCCGTGTTTGCCATTTCATGCACCCATGTCAGGAAATGTACTTTTTAATTGGCTAATGTCATTGTGCCCAGAGTCTGAGGTATTGGGGAAGCGAAGTCTGTGCAGCAGCAGGAGGGCGTGAAGAGGAGCTCTTGTGTCTCAGCAGCCTTTCTGTCTTGTTTCTCATTGACATTGGCCCCCCACACACCCCCCCTCTGTTCAGCATGATGTATCTCTGCGCATGACCGTCCCAAAAGGGCTACTTCTGTTTCCCTTAAAGAAAGCATTTCCTGGTCCAGGAAATACCTGAATTTCCAAGTTATCTCAAAGTCTGTTACACAATTACCATGTATTAACTTGAATTTGAAAACTGTTTGCACCTCTGAGCACGACAGGAAAGAGCAATCAAGACCTGAGCATTTTCCCAAAGGGCAATCACTCAGAGGAGGAGGAGACAGCCCCCCCACCGGCCAGATTCTCTCAGCAGAGCAGTACTGAGGCCCCTGGCGTTTACTCTGGGGGCAAGGTCACACGTGCGCCCCCATTGTAAAAACAAACCCAATAAGCTCAAATTGGATCTTAGAGATCACCAGAGAGGTTCATTATGTCTGCCCTGGAGAATCAGTGTGAAAGGATTGCACTGGAGAATCTGAGAGGGCAGCATCAGCCCCAGATGTGACCAAAACCAGGGAAGCCCCTGGAGTGCTGTCCCGTGTAGCTTGCCAGCCCCCAAATCTAAACCCCAGAAACCCCAACTCTGATCCCAAACAGGAGGTCCTGGTGTTTCTTACCTGCAGTCAAGCCTCCATAAAGGAATTCGATTTCAGTTTTTTAAAAAGATCACCCTCGCTCACCTTAGGGGATAGAGGCAGGGCTCACTTCCCTTCCTAGCGTTATCTGCATTTGAGCCAAATGGAGAAGCCTTTAAGATTCTCATGGCAGAGTTCAAGCCACCAGGCAGAAATCAGAATGTTGGGTTGTGGAGTCTAATTTAGACCTATCTATGCAGCACTGTGGGTGAGAGGCATCCATCTTGTGTGTGTTTTTGTTGGAAGATATCAAAATATATAATGCACGTTCTCTTAGCAGTGGACTATTTACGTAGAACTTGTTGACAGTGAAATGATGGCTAATTCAGTTCTTATGTTACACCCTGTTACTGGTTTCCCTGATGGAGGAGGGTGTCAGAAAGACATCTTAGTGGGCATCCAAAGCCTTTTTGAATATATCTGAGTTCATTTCATTATTACAAAGGCAGTTGTAATTTTTTGACATTTATCAATGGACTGGATGGGGATTAACCCCAGCTGTTAATTACCAGGAAGCCGAGAAATTACATGAGGTCCTACCCTGGACACTTAGGCACCTATCATGACGACAGATGGACACCACAGAAATCATTTGGATCGAGGATGAGGGAATGTCCTTTTTGAGGTCGGAATGTATTTTAAGATTGCATCTGTTAGATGTTCTCTGTTGACAGATTTTTCTGGACAATAGGCAGTCATGGAAATGAGTTAGGACTGGAGGAGGAAAAGTCCCCACCGTCAGTATGTGTAGTCTTATGTAGGTCATGAAATGTCCAGCTCTCTCCCCCACAGAGCAAGGACACCAGAGGTGGGAACACGGTGAGTGTCTGGTTGCCCACCCCCAGCGCCATGGCCAGGGCCATACAGAAGCACCCAAAGGTTCCTTCTGAGAGTTGAGCACCTCCTGTCCCCTGGGTTTAAATCCGTATTCATCCCGTTATCTGGATTCATTCGCCTGGGAGGGAGATGCTCGTGAGCTCTCTCAATCGTTCAGTTGGCGATGAGATCACACAAAAGATATCTCAGTGGCTGGGTCAGAATTCCATTTTGGGAAAAGGGAAAGGCATCTGATTTAACAGACAACAGGAAAAAAAAAGTCTGCGGATGGACTTAATCTGTCTTAGAAAGCTGAGACATTCATGGTATAAATACAGTTTTCTGGACATATTTATTCAGTTTAATTCTGTTTTGTGACCATGTAACCTTGCTCAGTCATTAGCTATCCTCTTTGGTGTATAAAGACGGGCTTGGAAAGAAAGAAAAAAGAAGCCTTGAAAGTTTGGCCTGTTCATCATGTCCAGGACTCCGCATGTGTCAGGGGCGGGGCCCAGGACAGGTTTCCTACAACCCCTCAGCCCCAAGACCCTTTAAAGTGAATATTGAAAGCAACCAAGGAGCATAGGAGCCACCCAGCTGATGGGGAAGATCTGCTTGGCCCTGGCAGGGATGGGGATGGAGGGATGTGGACCTATTATCCATGACTCATTTGATTCCATTCGGTCACTGTTTATGAGGCACCTAGTGTATTCCAAGCCCTGGATATAGACAAGTGAGGCGGTTTCTTCCTTCCTATAATGTGGAGAGGGTAAGACTGCTAGATGTGTAACTGCCCTCAAGGCAGAGTTTGGGGTGGGGGGGACTCACTGTGGAGGTGTCAGGGGGAGAGCCTGGTAAGGACATTCCAGGTCACAGGAGCCGCTTGAGGGATGTGCCTAGGTTGTGGGGTGAGGGAGACTGAGAGTGGAGGGATATTGGGTTCTTTTTAAAATTAATCTCTGTTCAGCAGGATGTGATGGTGACCAGCTGCTGCAGTTTGCTTTCCTGGGACTTGGGAATTCCTGAGACTTGGGATTTTCTGTTGCAGAACGGGGAGAGTCCTGAGCAAATTGGGATGAGTTGGTTACCCTCGTGATCTGTTTGAATCCATTGACTGTAGAAAAATCTAGTATGCCCATGTTCTGCTTGTTGCATTAAGGAGCTCAAAAACTATTTGAAAGAATGTTTATCAAGCCCCTCCTCTATAGCCAAGACACTGTCCTAGTGAATTTACCCTCAGGTTCATTGAATCGCCACAGCCCGCAATTCAAAACCCTGTTTCCTTCACCCCAAGAGTCATGTTTTAAAAGGAGAATCTAACATTTGGAAGTCAGTATGTGCCTCACACTTAATGAGCATGTTTAATGTAATATTCCTTCTTGCTCTTTGAGAAGGTATTTCTAAGTGGATGGTGATTGTCCTCTGAGACTCAGAATAGTGCCCCCCTGCCCCCCAAAGATGAGGAAACTGAGGTGCAGAAGATCTGACTAACTTGTTCAAAGGTGATGGGCAGGCCCCCACTTTTGGAATCTGTCTTCCTTTCTTGCTCAGTGCTGTTGGATGGCTTTGTACCCGGGGTCATCAGGGCTCTGTTAGGGAGGAGAACATTTTCCTCTACCCTTTTAAGTTCTTCTGTCTGGGCTAAGAATTCAGTTGACAGGAGAGAGAGAGAGTAAGAGGAGAAAAATCAAGCAAAAGTTTAGCAAGATGGTATACAGGGGAGAGACCCAGGAAAACGGGGTCATCTATCAGAATGGTCGAAACCCTCGAGGTGAACATCATCTTCAGCTGAAGACAAAAGGGGGTGTTGGGAGCAGGGCTTTGGAACTTCACAGGGGAGAAAGGCCGTTCACAGGGAGATGGAAAAGTCAATGTTTAGTAAGTAAATGTGTGACCACAGGGAGACAGTGGGGCACAGAATGGACTCTGATCTCAGGGCCCTGCAGAGTTCCTCACGCCCACCTCCTGGCCTGTACTCTGTGCAGATCCGCTAGTGCGAGCTCTCTTCTGACAGGCCTTTGCAATTCTTTTAGGGAAAGGAAGGTCAGAGTTTCTGAGTCTTTGGGGCTATGATTCTTTTAAGCTCAAAATAATAATCTGCATGCCAGAGAGACATTTTAAAGTAGCAAGTTTTAACACCGCCTCACCCCGTGAGGTCCTCAGCACACATCCAGGCCTTGCAGATCAAGGGTTTGGAAACACGGCCACTGGGGCCGCGCTCTCCTCTGCCTCAAGGGGCTTTCTCCCCGAGAAGATCGTGGCAGGCGGGGCGTGGGCTGGAGCTCGGTGATGCTGGGCCCACGCGGAAGGTTTCCAAATCCATCCGCCCGGGAACTGTGAGCGCTAAGAAAATGGCGGCAGGAAGGGGCGTGCCCAGGCCACGACAGCGGAGGGACACGTCGGCCCACTCAGAGCCTTCAGCCGGGACTCATGTGATCCCTCCGCCGGGACTCATGTGATCCCTCCGCTGTCAGCCGGGCTGTTTGTAATCACACCAACTTCCGGGACGTTGGCCTGTCTCCGATGCCCTCCGGGCCTTTCTAACCCGATTCGAAGCGGCGCTCATAACAGCGCCTCACAACGGGGACTCCCCAGCCTCCTGACTCTCTCTGAACAAGCTCGAAGGGCGGTGGGGACAGAGAGATCCTAATAGCATCACAGCTTCGTGTTGTCACTGCTCTCTGACAGGGGCCGAGAAAAAGGAGGGAGGGTCTCTGCGTGTCTCCCTTCCTCGTCCCCCCCTTGGAAAACCAAGACGATTCTTTTTCATAATTTAAAATCCTGCTTTACTCTGGGAGCATTAGAATTCCTAGACTATGACAGAGTATCCGAGTGCGTCTGCTTGAAATGTCAAGAGAGTCTTTAATAATAACACGTGAGGAATGTTAAGATGGTGACAGAATACAATAAAAGTTGGGAAATTCTTCAATTGGGGTGAAATGAGCCGTAGGTTGCCTACCCGCTGAGAGCCCGAGTTGGCCTTCAAGGCCGAGTTGTGAAGGTCTGTGAATGACCACCACTCGATAGAGTGGCTGGAAGATAGCTATTTGGTAAATATTCAGTTTAGTAGAAGAATTTAATTTCTCCTCCTTCCAGTGCTGCCCTCCCCACCACCCCCGTTTTTGTTTTTGTTTTTGTTTTTTAACTTATTTTCCTCTTTTTGATAGTATGCTCTTAAGAGACCAGGTGACAAGATCCATTCTGCCTCCGTCAGTTTTGTAGGGACTGTCAGTGTACACGCAGTGGCTGAGGGTATCGAGCCCCGCTCCCACTAAGGCACACTCAGTTCATAGAAGAGAGTGGTATCTCCCCAACACCCCTCATTAAACTTGGACCCTTGGTGTCCTTATTAGAAGCATTTACTCCTGCATCCCTCCCCTGGAGAGCTGGACAAGATTAGGTCAGATCCCAGTCGCTGAAACTGGGGACCTTGGTCGACTAATCCAGGCTTGCTTCTTTGTAACCTGTGTGTGGCTAATATTGTGCACCCATGTGTGTGCACACATGCACACACACCCCAGGTTCTGCCTATGTAGGCCAGTGTAGGAGACGGGAGGGAGGCAAAGATCTGAGTTCTCAGCTGGTGTCCCAGGTGATGCTGGGGATCACACCCATTTGGGAAAGTCAGACCAAGCATCATGTCACCTGGGTTCTAGTCTTACTGTTGTCCCTTCCTAGCTCCACGGCCTCGGGTTAAGTTCTCCCCATGAATCTCAGTTTTCCCACAACTATGAAACATGGCATGAGGACTAGAGGCCTTGGAATAGCCTCAACAGCTTGTGAAATGGAATAAGTGGCCTGGCCCCTTCCTCTCTCCATCCTCTGTAATTCTAGTGTTTTTTCTGTCTCCCAAATCCTTCACTTTTTTTTAGAAGATTTCTTTTCTCATGAGTGAGAACTGCCAAATTGGGTTTTAAATGATTTGTCCTCCTGAGAGTGTAGAATATGATTGTGTTCAATGAATTTCAGCCCATGTTACCTTTTCTCTGCTAAAAGAATGAATGTAATCGTCTTAGCTTTTTACCTTTGAAGATGGTGCATGGGGCCCCCTGGCCTCCAGCAGTTATGGAGTGGTACCCCTGTTACAGTCTTGGCCAGCATTGGTGATCAGAAGACTGACTTGAGGCCACGGGGAATAGAAGAGGGGGTGACCCATATTAGTCAAGGGGAGAAAAAACATTTCTTTAGGACACGGGACAGATAAAAGTGAGAACTAAGGGAATAAATCCATGAGAAATGAGCATCATCTTTCCTAGCTTCCTGTTCCCTTCTTTAAAATCTCTTAAATTCTCTCCCCAGTTAGCCCAGCTGCAAACTCCATCGAATCTCTGTTATGTTGATCCAGTTTCCAAACATCTACTTAAGTCAGTAGAAGTCTAGATAGACTAGACTGATTTAACTTTCCTTTAAAAAGAAAAAAAAAAAATTTTTTTGAGCATTCATGAAGTGCTAGGCTCTATGCTAAGCTTGTTATGTGCAAGAATTTATTTAATCCTCAAAACAACCCTTCAAAGTTCAGAGATTATTATTCCATATTTAGAAGGAGAAGTGAAAAGCTTGAAAAGGTTACATAATGTGCTCAGAGTCTCAGAGCCAGGATTCGAATCCTTCGAAGTCTATTAGCCCATGTCCTTTTTAACCCATTTTTGACTCTGTAGTCATTCTGCAGTATTGGTGCGCCAGGTTACTAATTTAAACAGACACTGCACACGCAGTTCCCCTTACTGCGTGGCCTGTTGTCATTCCTTTTATGCTAGATACTCCTCCTGTACCCACCAGGAAAGCTCTGAGAGAGTAATTCTTTTTTGATACTACAACATAAAAGAATGTGTAAATCTGTCAGTCAGATTTTTAGGTGACCTTTGGACTGAATTTTCCATCCTTTTCTTTGCCTGTCATGGGAGTCAGTTGATAAGGGAATGCTAGACTATATTTGCTAATATTAAATGTTTGTGTTCCCATATTATAACAAAGAAGGGATGCTGTGAAAATTGATGGGGGTGGTGAGCTCATGGAATTATGGCATAAAAAAACAACAAAGAATCTGCAAGCTGTTTGAAGGACCAGTGAGTATTGTAGACCTGATTTCACTAGGTGTGAATTTGTAGCCATTTTTGCATAAAAATAAAAAGTGAATTTGGTGAGATTTTTTTCTTTCAGTTGTCAGAAGTTTGTATTAGAACTGTTATCAATGATAAAAATCCAAAATCCTTCCCAAGACTATATATGACATGCTAGTTTGCACTAATAAACACAAAGAAAAACTTGGATTTTTGCCTCCTTCTGTAACCTTGTCTGTCTTACAGTAAAGCAGAGTTAGGATAGTAGACTTGAGGTTGAGGCAAAATAAGGAACCTAGATAATTCTCAATGTGAATGATGAATCTAAGTGATATTCTTAAGAAGAAATAAGATTCCCTCCAGCAGTAAAGCACCAGGGTTGTGGAGGTGACTGGGTGTACAGATTCTCCATGTGTGTTTGCCATGTGGTGTTACCACCTTTGACCAGTAAAAGTCAGCCTGGTAGACATTTGGATGGAACATAGAGGTAATGGTTTCTTTTGATGCTGGGAATTTGGACCTCCTTCTACTTGGTCTTTGTAATTGTTCCATCAACAATGTTTACCCCTAAATTAAGTCACGATTAATATTCATCAGACTCTTCAGTAAATATTGCCTCCCACCCTTAAATTTGTACCATTTAGCACCACAGACGACTACTTGTTTTTAAAAAGAATAACTGAGATGCCTCCATTCCTCTGCCCCACGATAATTTTAAAACAAACCATTTTTCTTAATCTAAAAATGTTTTAGTTGTAACATTGAAGAGCTTAGAACACTTACATAAAAAACAAATAACTGTAGAAAAATGCCATTGCTAACATTTTAATTGTTCTAACTGAGCCACTTTGGAAAACTGAATTCCTTTAGCATTATGTGTTCTGAGCATCTTTTAGTTTGGCTGTTCAATAACTGACTAAAGAACAGAGGATGAATAACATAAAGTGGCTCCTAATATGGTATCATTTTCATTTCCTGTTTGTTGAAAGATAAATGCTAACACTGTAAGGCTTCCCCCCCCACCCTGCCACTTCTTAATTTATTCCTCCCCGAACCACACCACAAGGGAATAAAAAGGAAAAAAAAAAATCAAATGTGATATGGCTTGAGACTGAGTCATCGAGTTAGGATAAGTTGAAGGCTTTTTCCTTCTTGTTTTTCTACTTATTCCCTTTTCTCTGCTTTCCCCCAATTCTTGAAACATCCTCCTCCCTTAAAATGCAGTTTGATTTTTAAAAAATAAGTCTTGATTTGAGGGTGGGAGGGGGAATAATTTTAGACTTACAAAAATTAATTGATATTTTAAAGATTTAATGTTAATTATGTGACATGGAAGGACTGAGTCCCTTCCTGATTCTAAGGCCTTATTTTGGACAAATAGTCTGTAAACATCCTGAACTGATATTTTTTTCCATCCCTGCCTCTCCTCCTTCTTCCTCCTCTCCTCCCTCCCTTTCCCCATCTCATATTAATCTCTTCTGTGGAATTTCCCCCAAATTCCACAGCTTTTCTCTTAACTAAACCCATATCTTTGGGGGGATACATTTCCTACCTCTTCTACAGTCATAATTATGTCCCCTATGCTCAAGTGTCTTGAACTGTTGAAGATACCCTTGGGTAGGGAACAGTCCAGGGCCAGCATAAGAAAGCAGCCTGTAACAAATAGCATCTGAGTCCCTACTGTGTACATCCAGTTAGGAACTCATGTACCTTCAGAAGAGAATGTTTTCTAGAATAAGGAGACTTGAATTTTTGTCACGATGAGACTAGCACATAGTAGGTACTCAGATATTGCGTCAGTGAATGAGTAAGCTTACTGTACATTTATTTGGAAATGGGGACTTGTCCCCCTTTGTAGCTATCTGCCTGCCCTGTTAAAATTGCTTGCCTGAACAGTCTGAATCTCTGTCTACTTGTGAAGAAAGATGGAGTTAATTTTGCATAAGTATATCTGTGTGTCTAGGAGTTTCTCCACAACCACAACAGATGAATTTACGAGTTTTCAGTTCCCTAGCTCATTTTCCTTTGGCTTCCTGATGAATCAGGTTGGTTAATAGGCGTGATTCACGGTTTTGTCTTGTAGCTGTCTGTGTTACATGGGACTCCTTGGTGCCAGTAGGTCTAGGACTTCCCAGTTAAAGGCTCATGCATCTTGTGTTGAGAAATCACACACCGACACCTCCAGTTACTCGGAGTTTGGCAGTGGTCGTATAGATTTCAAAACGATTAAGCAGTGATGCAAATTTTGTTGTATGCCAGGGGGCCATAGTGTAATTTAGAATATGTATCATTTGGGATATTTAAAGAGTAACGTATCTGTATTCAAAGAAATAACAGAGCATTTTCTCCCTACCAGCTTGCGAAAGACAAAGAGCGCCTGCAAGCCATGATGACCCACCTGCACGTGAAGTCTACAGAACCCAAAACTGCCCCTCAGCCCGTAAGTACTGAGCAACATCCAGAGGGTACCTGACACTATTTCTTCTCTGCTTCCCTTCCACCAGGAAGGAGGATCCCTAGTCTGGCAGCTTTGAATATTGAAAGACTTAAGTTCCATCTGGTTCTGGTTACCTTTTATGAACAGTGCAGTGTGCTGGGCATTTAGGGAGATATGTACAGGATGATTCAGGCACAGTCCTCAGCCACGAGACCCCACAATCAGCTCTTCTTTGGGACAGACGATTGATGCTACACCAACATACTAAAACATACCATGACAGCTCTTTGGAAGGAAAAAATCAAAAACAGAACAAAAAGCAATCTTTCTGATTTCTCGTTGGTAGAAACACAGAGAGAGGACTGCCAGACCAGGAAGGCAGAAGAAAAAAATGTATGTTGGCATGGGTTAGCTAGGAGACAGTGGGTATGAGAAAAGGGTTGAGGAATGGTCCAGTCCAGTCTGAGAGGAAAGAAAGAGGAAATGTTGAAATAGTTAGAGGCTATAATTACCACAGAACATCTAATGGTTACTAAAGAGCTGGAAGTGAAAATGACTCCTTCAAAGTGAGATCAAACATGATACCCTAAAATTACATCTCACTTTTAGGAATCTCTTGCTACTTGCCTTATTTCCCTTTTCTTTGACCTTGAAGAGTAGCATGCAAGCACAGACAATATCAAAGCAGAAGGATGCTATCTGGACCCCAGATCCTGTCTTGCGTCTCATTCCCTGTTGTACCTTGATGGTTTTCAGTTACGTTTCTCATATACTTACAGTTCTCAAAATCTAGTTGCTTCAACTAATTTTTCACAATGGAGAGAGTGCTTTGCTTCTTGATTTTTAAGATTTGTAAAATTTAAGGGTACACTGCCTTTATTTGATTTTGCTTGGAGTCACTGTGTGAAAATTAATTGAGCGTTGACAATCTATAGTTAGTACCAGCAATTTTAATCAATATGCAATGATGCAGCATAATGGCAAAGTATTGGTTTATCTGTTTTGACTGGTTTTTTTTTCTATAAATAAAGCAAACATACACCCATATATGTATGATTTATGGTGATAGAAATAAAACGGAGTCAGACTATTAACCCAGCAAATATGGTAGCCTGCCAAGATGCAGTTGGCAGACAAAATTAATGTCTGAAACAGAACACATTACTGAGATATAGGACATAAAATCATTAAATACTTTGCACATCCATTTTTACTGGGAAAGAGCCCTTGGTTTCCATGTATTTTGCAGTAAATGACTGTAGGACCAAACGTGTAGGCCACCCAAAGGAAAGAGTCAAGCCTTTTGGTATTGTGGAGTCATTAGTCAACCGCGCTCTAGATGCTATTCCTATCAACCCCTTCTTTTAAGGAGGCTCCTAGGAATAACGTGAACCCTGCTAAAACAAATAGGTAAGATCCTTGCGTGATCCCACTGAGTTCTTCAGTGGTTAGAGCTGGTGGCAAGGGGAGCTGATCGTCTTGGAACTCTTTGGACATCTTCAGATGGTTTCCATTCATTAGGGAAATGGTTTTCTCCAGGATAAAGGGTTTGCGTCTCTAAACCCAGCGACAAGGGAGAGAATGAGATGAGTTACTCCATGAATTAAAAACAGTAATATGAGGTTAGATTTTAAATATGAGGATTAGAATAATGTGTGGACTCAGCACTCTAGGAATGGACTTGTTTAGGATCATGAGGCTTCTTGGTGAGAAGAGGAGGGATGAAAGCAGAAAAGGAATCGAGACATCCTACGGGGCACTCCATCGTGGAGCTGGGTGCAGACCTGGAGCACCATATACATAGGCTTCCAGAGGCCACAAAAAGGGACCCTTGGGAGTCTCCATGAGGACCCATGTTAAGCAGCCAGTGAACAGGAAAGAGCCGTCCTGGGGGAAATGCACAGGGCAGGAGCGTTTGTCTTCATTAGTATTTAAAAAAATGTTTTACATGCTAGAAAATTATAACTTGGAAGGGGACCTCCTACTAAATTTATTTTTAACTGCTCTATTGAAAATTCTTTACCACTAGTCAACATTATCTCTTAGTAGCTCAGCACAGTATTTCTTTATTAAAAGAAATAGGCACGAATATTTTTGACTGAAAAATTAATAGCTTTTGAATTCATACACAGCAGGTTTTCTTTTGCAAAGAAGTCCAATATCGCTGCACAGCACTTCTATAACCATTTATTTGGAGTCCAAGTCAAACCTTTGACAGCTAGAGCAGTGCTACAAGCCAATATAAAGAACTCCAAGGTGTAAACCAACAATAGGCGCCTGTGTGAGGCTGGCCATTGTCAAGTACATAGATTGTTTGGATTAGTTTATGTAAATGTACTGTTGTATTACCCTTTGAGGAAAAAAAAAAGATCACATTTGTGTATGAAAAGTGGTTCCTTTCACAGGCAGCATTATAAATCCCTTATCCTTTAACTTACATGTAAGAAGTAAAAATTGGTGCCTGACAGGCAGATATTGTGTGACACTGTTGCCAGAGAGAACCTGCCTTCTTTTCATTTATTTGAAAATAGAAAATTTTATTATAGATACCATCTTATAAATCAGGAATTATTAAAATATGTATAGGTGAGGCATTGGGAAATTAATTATCAAAGGTAGACGTGTGGTGTTTTGCCACATTTTTACTTCCTTGCTGTAAAAAGGGGAGGGGGCACAGGCGTAGAGCAAACCCTCCATTCTTTCAGCTTTAGGGATATAGGGTTATCTGATCAGTTCTAGGGTGTAAAAGACTCCCCTTTGCCTGTAATTAATTTATTCCTCCTGAAATAATAGAACGCACAGTGTATGTTCAAACGCGCATCCTCCTAGACTCTGATTTGAAAGAAGCAGTTCCTGGGATTCAGATCTAACCCTTGCTGGGGCCGCTCATGTTAGAGTCTTGCCAGGAAGTTTGTGAAGTTTTTTTTCTTTTTTCCATTTCTGTTTAAAAGGAACTTGGTGTTTATTTTAAAATCCTTAGTCACTAAGTGATAGAATGCTTTGCTGTAAACGTTGCCTTTCACTAAATGCCATTTGGGTGCTAAGTGTCATTTGCTGTGTCCAGTCATCCCGCCAGTTCCCATTTCACTGCATCAAAGAAACTGCCAAAATCTTCTTGGATTGTTCTGACATCAGACCCTAGATGTGTTTGCTGGATCCTGTTGTGGAGCTCATGTTCCCGTCTGGCTTGTCAGAGGCTGTTCTCATCTGGGGAGAGTCCCAAGTTCTTAGATGTGGGTCTCACCTCGACCCCTCACCCTGGGAAGCATCTAGGTGAGCTCAGCGGGGGTTCACGGGCATCCCTTTCCACAGGTGCCTCCGGTAGCGTCTCTCCCTGCTTGCTTGAAGGTCTTTTAAAAGGAGAAAATCCTCTCCTTTTGTAGTCATACCCAGGACCCAAATTGCAATGCACACTGTTTTTGTAAAGAGAATTTCTGAATTTAAAATCAAAGTAATTGCATCAGTGAATATTTATGGAACGTGCGGCTGGGAAACGTAGGGTAGGAAAATAGGACGGACCCGTCCCTGCCATCCAGTGTATCTTGCGGGAGAGCTGCGCGCCACGTGAGCATGTGGGCCGCCGGCCCTGGCGGTGGGAGCGAGGGAGACTCGTGGCGCCAGCACCACCTAAGATGCGACGGGAAAGAAGTAGGAAATCAGCTTTCATGATTCCTGCCGAGGGTTAAGAGTAGGTGCGGGGGTTTGAGGAAGGGAACTGGGAGAGGAAAGTCTGTGATGAAGATCAGAGTAGAGAGAGGCAAAGAATAGCCGATGTCAGCCAAAAGAAGCTTTTGATTTGTAATGTTATTTATAAGCTTTTAACGTTATCAAGGCCGGGCCGTGTTTACCGGAGCAGCTGCAGACTCTAGCACAGGAGTTACAGAGAGGGTAAAGCTGGACTTGTCATATGGTCAGAATGGCCACGAGTGTTGTAGGCTGGCGTTTCCAAAGATTCATCTCGTTTCCATGTTCAGAGAAGCACAAGGGAAAAATCAAGCGATCGTAAACTGTCCTAATGAAAGTGATATTCTTTTGTTCCAAACTCAGTACCAGTAATGTTCTCAAGGTAAACCCCACAGTGGGTTGCTTGAGGGCAAATGTCTCCAATGCTCACTCCATGGAGAATTTCCTGAGATGTTTCTTTGGAGGGAGGCCGCACTCAAGAGGATAAAACAATAACCACCACTACCAACGAGAAGCATGTCTGTATTAATACTTTATTAAGTTGTTAAGGAGTTTTGAAAAAGACTTTTTCACTATCGTAATGTCAGGAAGATACTGTAAATCATATTTTATAATCTTGAGAACATGAGAGGTAGGTTTAGCTTTAGGGTATTCCTACACCCCAGAGAACAGCTCCCAACCCTGGTGAAACCACATTCCTTCAGGTTTGGTGGGCAAGTAACTACAGTGTAGGTAGAATCTCCTTTCTGAAAATGTTATAAAACACAGGAACTTGGCTATTTGAAGCGAAAGGCAGTATTAGATTTTCCTTTATACACATTCTCTTTTCCTCCAACCACAGCAATTAGGGCTGTTTGGAAGTAGTTTTTAGCTACTATAAAAAATGTGTGTGTCCCTTACACCCCTCCCCCCAAAAAAGTGGGGGGGGGGCGTCCTTTAACTCTTAACGAAATGGATGATCCTGTGGGCTCTTGGCTGCAGCTTGGCTGTTGAGTTGGAGAAGTAATTTTGAAGCCGTCATAAAAAGAGATTGGCAGAAACAAGCAATGTTTCTATACGGGTTCTCGTGAAGCCCCCCGTGCTGAGGTTCAGTCGCCTTCTCGCTCACTGTCCCACACGGGGCCCAGATCTCAGGCAGTGGTGGGACTCGGCAGAGGGAGTTGTCCTCAAGGTCACCCCCTGCCCAGCAACACCCACCTACTCCACCCCGCGGTCTGGGAACATCCCTCCAGTTCCTCCATCCTCAGAAAAGCCATCTCTGAACACACGGGATTCGTGTCTAGAATTCACCTGCTCAGGTCAGTCAAACTAGCAACAGAAAAACGAGTGAGCACAAGAGTCCCTACTAAGCAGCTGGGTCCCTCAGAGTCTGGGTTTCAGGTTTGCCTTTTGTTCTCAGAATCTGTTCTGAAACAAGGCAGGAACACAAACAAAAATACACAGGAATTCTTATGGGAATCCTTACGACAAGTCTGTTTCTGTCCTGGGTTTACATCAGCAGTGTGTTGATTTTTTAAAAAATGGGAGTGACTCACCGTCTTTTAAAGAGAGAGCAGAGGTTACTGTTTAAAAACGAAAAGATAAATCTTTCTTTCAGAGGGGCTCAGCAGAGTATTGAGTATTGGGTAGCTGATGCAGTTCCAGTTGTTTGGATGGGCAAGATTTCTAGGAGAGTTCCCCTGGAACTGACCTGGGAGAAAAACTGACAGTTGAGAGTGGACAGAAATTAAAAAATAAAAGAAAACCCTATGACAATCTGAAGTGACATAAGAATTCAGCTCTTGGCCGGCGTTTCAGAGATTATCTTTGCCGAAATCATCACATGATGGAAACTCGCCATGTAGAAAATATCAGAGTTACTAACTTTTCTAAACATAGCAACTTCTTTTTAAATAGAAAATGAACACAATCTGAAAAATAGGAAAAGAAACCCTCCCAGTCCCATCCCTTCCTGCTCTAGGCCCCGAGAAAAAATTCTCTCTTCCAACCTGAGCTGCAGTCAGGACGAAGCACTTGTGCTTTCATTTTTAATTGATGAATGTTTTAAGCTTTAATAGTTTACAATTCAGATGAATCTTTCAAGATTGCAGCACAGCTCTCACTGTTCCCAGTTTGTTCTTCTAAGTCTGTAATTAATTTGGGGTGGGGGGGGGCGGGTGGAGGGGTCCTTTTTTTTCCTGTGTCCTTAATTAAAAGAGCAGGTTTGGTTTGAACACAGAACCTGTCTTGAAACGTCCCCCCAGCTCCATCTTCTCACCCGCTAGTGACCTTCCTCCCCAGAGATGGTTTCTCCTCGAGACCAGCATGTGATCATGCAGCCCGAGTTTAAAAGTTAAGAAACTTCGATCACATTTGACAAGGTTGACATTTCATTAACTTGTTGGTTCAGCCTTCAAATGATTTCACAAGGCGAAGCCCCCTGTATTTGGAGTTTACAGCTTTTTGTTCTTCCTTCCCTCACAGGCTACAGTCGTGTTTAATTTGGAATCAGGGCTCCTTTGGCAAATTAGCAATTAGAACAATTTTGTGGGAATATGTATATGTGTCATTAGTTTCCCTGCAAATTAATAGCAGGGGCAGAGGTCAGGCAGAAATTTTCCACTTGACTGCAGTTCCTCTATGGAGACTTGGCACTTGGTTCTGGAACGGCCACAGCTGCTCTCAGCCACCCTCTTCCTCTCCGAACTGTCTTTTAATTAGTTTACCTCATAGCCATCATTACAAATATCACTGCCTCCCCTCCTCTAAATAAAGTCACTGTTTCTACAAAATATCCCCGTGACGCCTTGCACCAGTGTGATTTGATGGTGGGTCAGTTGAATGCAGCATTTAATCATTAGATCACCGCCATCCGCATCTCCTAATGAGAGTCCTTACAATACATTTTTATCTGGTAATTAGCCGAGATTGGCTGCTTCCTCTGTGGCTTATTAGAGACAGCCCAGCGGTGGGTGTGAACCACGGTGTCATTTGTCAAGCCCGGTAAAAATCCCCTCTCTGCTCTCTCCTGGCTTGGTGTTGAGTTCCCCTGGTTACCTGTGTTTCACAGTCTCCAGAAAATTCAGCTGCCTCTCTGTTGTCAGGGATTGTGCTAACCAGGAGAGATTTTCTGTTTTACTGTTGCTTTTGGGGTAGAAACGGTCCAAGTCTTAAGACCTCTGCCAGAGCTGCAAGAATGACATTCTTTTCACGTTTTATGACTTCGTACCCATATTGTGGGGCTTGTCTGTTCTTGTAGGTGAGCTCCCAAAAGATGGGCCTGCACTTGCGAAATGTTTCCGTGAGTTTGGGCTTTTGGCAGTGAACTAGAACCCAGTGGACTTGATGATCTTCCTCACAGAACTGGAAAGGACCGTGCATATTTCTTGAGGACATTGTATTTATATTATCATTTTCATTACCTTTTAAAGAGCACTATGGTGTTTAGGGTAATGTTCTTCAACTGAGAAGCCAAAAAGCAGAGTGGGTTCTCGGAATTGTTTTATGATGGTTATGCCTCTTTTCCTTCCATCGGTGTCTGCATTTGATGGTAAGCCCTCCAAGGGCAGCAGTCGTCTGCGCTGTTCCTGTTTTGGTCATTGCAGTTTCCATTGCCATCGTCTGCTTGGAAATATTTATTGAATGCCATTTATAAGCAGGGATAAAAGCTAATCCCCAGGTCCTTTCCAGAAATGAACATGTAGAAAAAGGAACCTGGTTCATGTTTATTTTTCCCATTATCTGGGCAGAAGGAGGATATTATACAAAGGGCCTAGAATCACAAGTGTGTATTTGGTTTTGAGTCCAGATTGTGAATATGGGCAAGTTATTGAATCTCTGATGAGCCCCTGTCTGCTTCTCTGTAAAATACGAGTATAGCGTCTCAAATATGCGTGATGATATGAGAATTTAAAACCAGGCAGTGAGAGAAATGAGAATATGAGAATATGAAAGCAGGCAGTGGCAAGGGGTTTACAACAGTGTTTTTACAAATGGCACCCATGACTGTCCTGGGCATTCTGATACACTTAGGCCTAACAGCATCTGATCTTTACAAGTTGTGTATTCATGAGCATTAGACCGGTTGCTTGGGCTGATGGATGTTTAGATACACTGTTCCTCTGCTTGGTCAGTGAGTAGGGCCCAAGGTGCCGGGGTGGTTACCCCAGCCTTCCCCCATGACCCCTGAGCCGTTCCGTCCCGTGAGTGCTCCACAAGACTTTGAGCACTTAGTCTGCAGGTGTGTGTCCTGAACTTTGCAGCATTGGTGAAAAAGAGCTCCCAGCATCTGGCCAGCTTGCCAGGGGATTCCTAAGGATGGTGCCATCACCATAGCTTGCTTTTACCAGGTATGGGGGAGCCTGGGGTAGGAATTGGGTGGAGCTGGGAGGGGTGCGTCTGATGTTGGCTGAGTCAGCATTTCAAGGGAGGAATAAACAGGAAGACCCAACCCAAAGCCTGCACCCAGCATTCAGTTTCCAGCACCATGTTTATCCTTTTCTGTCAGTATTTCCTCAACAGTATTTGGTATTTCTCATTACTAGGGCATGAGAAAGATTGAGTCTTCCTAGCAAATTGGAACTCTGTTTTTAATCTGTTCTTTGATTAGATCTCAGAGGAATCTAATTTTTAATAGTTTCTACAAATAATGCTTTGGATTTAGGACCCTTGCAGTGGTGAAACAGACTTAATTTGTAAAGTGATTCAAAATTTGGTTTCAGGCAGATTTTGATACTGCTAGTGAACCCAGGTCTAGCTGCTCACCACTCAGAAGCCAGTAAATTGGCCAGGTGGGTGGAAAGGGAAGTTTGCTTTATTTTGGATGTCAACAGTGGGGAGTGGGGGAGGCGCCTGTCCAAAGACCAACTCCCTCCACTGATAATCAGGGGGCAAGAGCTTTTATAGACAGACAGAGGGGGCTCCATGCAGAAACAGCACAGTCAGCTCTGACAGTCATCTGGAAGTTGGTCATCGGTGGTCTGACCAGTGTCCTCTTGATTGTTCTCAGCACTTAATCTTCATGTCCAGGGTCGGTCAGTTCCCAATTCCTTGAGGCCATTTCTTGGGATTGTGGCAGCTTCTGTCATGGCTACATTCTGATCATCATGGAGTTAACTTCTCCTGCTTGGAGGGGATTTCAGTGTCTGCAAAACAGCTTGCAGGACGTGGCTCAGGCTATTACCTGTAGCCCTTTCGAGGGAACTGAAGGTCTGTGACTGTGCTCAGTGACTGCAGTATCACTGTTTGGTCTCTGTTTTCCTTTGTCCCTTCTGTGTGTCCTCACTTCTCTGATGAAGCTTACTCCTTGGCTAAGGTTTTTCCACAGGGGATGGGAGTGAGGACCACAGGCTCCTGCTCCACTTTTACACCAAGTAATCCTGCTCTGCTAAACTCTAGGATTGGAGGTAGCTGCAGGTTTCTGAGAGAGCACTTCTGGGTAAACTGTAAGAACTGTGTTGAAAACAACCAAGTTCTTCAGTGGGAGCCAGATATAGTGTTTCAATAGCAACAGATTTTGGAAGGAGGGGGGACAGGCTTATAGTTCCAGTATTATTAAGAGAAACACTTCAAGGCAAAGGCAAAACAGGACTCATTCGTTTCCCCCCATGCTACCCCAAATAACTAGTAGGTGTTTCTTTACATGAAGCACTGGATTACTCCATTTTGTTACTACACATTTGAAACTAGAAGGAAAAAAAATGAGATTTTATTTTTTATAGTTCCAGATCTCTCCTATGCCATGTTTGTTTTAAATGAATAGATTCCAATCCTGTATTGGATAGAGTTTAAGGAAGATGACACATAAAGCTTTCAAAGAGGAGTCTCTGCCAACGGATGGAGCTAGAATGAGAGTTTAGTGGATTGGTTCCACTCTTTCTAACAGGTCATGGGCCAGGCCTTTCTGCACTAGTTCCCACCCCTGAAGTTTCATCACGGAGTTGAGTGAGCCTGTCCCAGTGTGCTGTAGCCACTGGCCGCATGTGGCTCTTCAAATAAAATTTTGATTTTTATTGAGAGTAAATAAAAATAGTTTCTATGTTGTACTAGGCCAATTCAGAAAGGTTTGTCCCAGAGCTCAGGTCGATACCATTGTATCATCTCTACTGGTGTTTCCTGAAACATCAGTGTTCGTGGGGCTCCAAGGACTCTATCTCCCTCTTCAAGGTTTACGAGGCATAGTAGGCTATAAAAGAGGGGTGTGAAGTTGTGATTAAAGAAACATCATGACCCGGAATTTCTCACACTCACCAGGCTAGGTAACCCCTTTTGTGTCTGTAAATACTTTGTTAACTGTTTTGGGGGAAAAAAAAAAACTGTCTCAGCAATAGGAAAGAGGAACATTGCAAGAGATATTTAATAACCTATATGTGGAAAGATTCTGAAAAAGGATATGTGTGTGTATCTGAATCACTTAGCTGTGTACCTATAAATCAACTACAATAAAAAGAATCATAGGAAAGGATGCTAGAAATTTTAATAAACAGCTTTTACATGGGAAGTCCCCTCCTGTTGCAGCTGGTGATAAACATCTAGTTAGCGACTTAACACTGGCCAGGCCTCCCTGTGTCATTCCTGCTGGATCTTGTTGCATTCTCGGTGGCTCTTCTAAGCATTGTTCCTTTCCTCACAGCTGAATCTGGTATCCAGTGTCACCCTCTCCAAGTCTGCGTCAGAGGCTTCTCCACAGAGCTTACCTCATACTCCTACGACCCCAACTGCCCCCATCACTCCCGTCACCCAAGGCCCCTCCGTCATCACCACCACCAGCATGCACACGGTGGGACCCATCCGCAGGCGGTACTCGGACAAATACAACGTGCCCATCTCTTCAGGTAGATCCTCCATTTGTGCCTCACATAGAGTTGTAATCAGCAATGCTTGTTGACCAGCCTGTTTGTAAAAAGTGATAATTAATAGGACAATGATTCTTATTTAGCAGATATTGCGCAGAACCAAGAATTTTATAAGAACGCAGAAGTTAGACCACCATTTACATATGCATCTTTAATTAGGCAGGTAAGTAAACAATGCAGTTTGTGAAATTGCATCAGAAGGTATCTGTGTACAGGGATATATTGATGAAGTAGATTTAAAACCGTTTAGTATGCAAGCATGCTAAAACCTTTTCTATAAGGTTTTTAAAAACTGCAATATATAACATAATTGCTTTTGATTAAGTATTACAATACGATGTGATTATTAGGAAATTCATTTCACACAACAGTGAAAATGAGCCTGTTTAAAGATGGCAAGTCAATTATCACAAGCTACAGTAATCTCTGATCCCTAGAATTAATCTGAGCTCTAAATAATTACTGAGCTTTAATCAGCTAGTGAAATGTTTTGCATTTCTCTTTGATTCTGCTTTATGAATGACTAATAAATTAATATTTCTGTACGGAAACAGAAATAAAAACTCAAAACAATTAGGTAACTCCATTTTGAATTTTGCTATTGAACTGGTAAATAGAATCATTCATCTTAAATCATTTCGTGAAACCTTTCTCAGGCTTTAGCTAGGCATCATAATTATTTTCTATTTTCCAAAAATCGTATAATGACAGTTGTGCTGATTTGGTCATAAATTATCTTTTTCTGTTACTTTCGCTTCACAGGCCATTCTCGAATCTCCAGAAAAGCAGCTAACACTAAATGAAATCTATAACTGGTTCACACGAATGTTTGCTTACTTCCGACGTAATGCTGCCACGTGGAAGGTAAGCTTTGTTGCAGGTCTGTTTAGTCTTGGATCTTGCTGTTTACAGAGAGAATTTGTTGTTGGTAACATGCAGCTCTTGTAAGTTACAGTAATACTGTTTAGATACATTCAGAAAGTCTAATTTGTAGAAATATTGGATTGAGAAAATAATTTCTGTGGCGTTAAAAATGCCAGGATGGAAGACTCCCTTACTTTTGCATCAGATAGACCAAAGTTGTCTGTCTCGCTCTGGTTGGAATGTGAAGGAGGTGGTCTTTTGTACACAAACCTCATGCCTTGAGGTCTTTAGCCACCATCAGCATTTATTTCTGCAGAGACTGCATAGATAACTTTTTTCTTTAGCCATTAGTAACATGTAAAAGTGATCAGGTAAATGTGACGTAAGTGGAGAAGGCTGTACACTCCAAACACTAGCACAGTATATGGAGTTATTACAGGAGAACCCTAAATATATATAGGTTTTGTTTCTTAAGTGAAGAAACTGTCAGATATTCATTAACTGTGTGGAAGAAAAGTAATTATGAAATACATGACTTGACTGACAGCATTTGCTCTAGACAAGTCAGATTCCATAGCTCCAAGTGGGAGGCCCTCAGCAAGGCTTGTGGTCACACAACAGTCCTCGATCCAAGTTCCACAGTTGGTGTATAGATTGTTAGTATTGATTGCATTGTATTAGATTAAGCCCTCAACAATTTTTGGATTTCCTCACTGTAATTTGTTTTAATAATATTTTTGCTATAGAAAAGGGGGCAGGTACTATTGGAGATGAATTATTTTTGCATATTTAATATCTAGAATTCTTACAATGCCCCAATTCTAAGACATTTAGAAATATTTAAAATGCAAATATTTTACATGGTTTTATTATAAAGATGATAGGGGTTTGTTATAGGGTGCAAATAAAACATGCTTTGTTTGAATTAGAAGTTTTCCTTGCTACTTATTAACTTTATATGGGAGAAAATCAAACACAAAATGCATTTCTAAAATAAAATGAATATAACCATAGAATTAATTCTTCACACTTACAGAGTTATGAATAATGACCCAGTGTACCTTTTTTCTATTAAGACACATGGGCACTTTAGGAACTTGGTTCAAAATATTCCTTGCTCTTCTTCAGCCTGCCCTGAGGTAGAAAAGACAAAACAATCTTCAGCTATGTATGCTTTTCAGAATTTAGGAAGTATAAACATGAAGCAGACATTTTCTTCTAATTACCTTTTATAAATAGCAAATGATCAGATTTTAAAATAATTACCAGTTTTGAATGTGATATTCAGGCTCAACTCTTCAGATTTAACTTTTTCATTTCTGTAAACTGCCAGAAAAAGTGCCATTCATATAAACAATGCTAGGGTGAAGTATTTAATGATTCATAAATACATGTCCTATTTGTGCTGCGATCTTGCACAAAAGATAAAATGCCAGGTAAAAGTGATGACTGGGAAGAGCTCACTCACCTTTTCGGGGAAATTCTCTATTTCCAGTTGCTTGTGCTTGGATGTACAGTCTTCAAAAACAGAAACTGAAGTTTTGCCCTTACCTCTTAATTTATATGGCTGTACAATTTAGACAGCTCTAGAGCAGCCCTGTTTTTCAGACGTGGCTTTTCCAGTTTTCCTAGCTAGATGTCCTCTGGATTGGATTTTTTTTTTTTTTGGTAAGAAACTTGGGTTTATTTCAAGCACTTCAGTGTCGTTCTAGGAGGTAAAGAATGCTAAGGGTCTACTGTTGTCTCTGCCTTTGTGCAATATAAAAAAAAAAAAATGCTTTTTAAAGACTCTATGTGGAGAAATTTGTCCTACCAAGTATAATGCCAAACATTTTCCAGAGATTGTTGTTTGATAGAAACCTTTCAAACCTGTCTGAAACAGGGGTATCCTTTTGTAGTCACTTGGAAGTCTTAAACCCACCCCAGTTATGCTGAAACTCCTTGAGGATTTATTCTATGGCTTCTTCCTGTGAGCAGTTCATCATGCCATGTGATAAAATTTATCTCATTACCTTCTGAATATTCCATTATCAGACCAGAAAAATCACCCTTCTTTAGCATGACTCCTCACAGAGTCAGCAATGGTGATTATCCAAAAATGGAAACACCTCTCAAAGAACAGATCTAGATCTGCCCCTGGAAATGACCAGGGAGAGAGGAAGTGGTGAAGGGAAGGAATGCAGAATGTTTGAGCAATAGCAGTGCTGCTGAAATAAAGTGAAGGGCTCACGAGGGACGCGAGGTGCGGCATTAGTATCCTCTTCTTATGCCCGCATTGTCACCTTATTCCCTGTAAGAAGAAAACTGGGAGTAAATGACATGGGTCTCTTTGAAATATCCTCATGTCCAGTTGTGAGTGTCAGTAAGTTCAACCAGGAGAACTGAAGAGGAAACTGTGCTTGTTACTTTTCCTGGTAAGGGTTGTGGAATTTCCTGAAACTCAGGAAAGGTGAGATGTTAAAAACTCTTCACCCTTCAGTTGAGCTCCTCCTTTGGTGGGTTACAGATGTCAAGGGTTTCAGTTGAGAAGTGACCAGAATTTCCTTTTCACCCTAAGAAAGTTATATGTAAAATAGAAGCCATCAAATAATAAAGCATTCTCATTTTGCCATTTAGAGTTCTACTCATGGTTCCCTTTGGCACTTTCTCTGTTAACTAAAGCACTTACCCCCAGTAAGGGCCAGCTTCTATATATTTGGGAAGGTAAGGCATAGCTTGATAACGGATGCTGATCCACTGGGGGTCGTGTCATCCTCTGATCCTGTCAGATGCAGGAGGAGGTACTCTCAGTGGTAAACAGCCAGTGTCCATTTCTTGCGAATAAATCTGAGAAAATGGGTCAAAGGTGTTAAAGCCAGAACTTCAAAGAATAAAAAAGCAGCAGCAAAATGACTTAAACCATTTTTGTATGAGAGACAATGTGTTGAAAGGTGACAGTTTTAAGCTTGTTTCCTGATTTTGAAGTCATATTAACATTACTTTTCTATTTTGGCTGTGAAACATATTTGGGAGCTAATATTTTAGTATGAGAGACGAGTGGGCTTAAAAGGGACTGTTTTATGCTTTACTTGTTTCCTAATTTTGAAGTCATATTAACATTACTTTTCTATTTTGGCTGTGAAACCTGTTTGGGGGCTAATACACATGTTAAAAAATACTTCTGGTTAACTCTTACCAGAGATCAGGCTAAAATGCCAAAGTACAGGTAACTCATCATTTTGGATTTTGATTTTTCTTTTTGGAAGAGGCACCCTTCACCACAGGAGGGTCCTCCTCGGGGTGGGAGCTGCAGCTCTTGGGGATGGGTTTACAACTGTGGGCTGTTAGGCTGAATTTACTGCTGTTTTTGGAGTCTTTTTCTTATAGAAAATGTTCTCTCTTTTATACTTGCTGCAGAATGCAGTGCGTCATAATCTTAGTCTTCACAAGTGTTTTGTGCGAGTAGAAAACGTTAAAGGGGCAGTATGGACAGTGGATGAAGTAGAATTCCAAAAACGAAGGCCACAAAAGATCAGTGGGTACGTCCACCATGTTTGAACTTCTTAGCCTAGCTTGGATTGTGCTAACCAGTGTCACGTAGAGGCTTTTGGCTGCTAGATGGTGTTAGACCAAACACCTGGTTTCACGTTGTCTCAGTTAAGGGAAGCAAAAAAGCATTTCATCCCTCCTGTTTTGTATACCCGCCAGTCCCCCTGCCCTGCTTGCTGGTCTTTGTTGCATCACATGCTAGTAGCTTTTAGGTGGCAATGCATATTAACCCTCACAAACCATTGGCTTATGCTTATTGCATTTTATTTTCTTTCTCCTGTTCCCTGTATTGGATGTCTGTTCTGCCCCCAACCCTGCCTCTCCTTTTGTTGCCACTCCATCTCCTTTGCTGCTGCTCCTATCCCAGGGTGCCATTCGCACCAACCTCTCACTGCATAAGTGCTTTATCAGAGTAGAGGATGAGTTTGGGTCCTTTTGGACAGTTGATGATGAAGAGTTTAAACGTGGCCGCCATATTCAACGAGGCCGTCCTCGCAAATACTGCCCCGATGAAAACTTTGACGAGCTTGGCGCACAGTAAGAGCCTTTACTTGCTTTTGTTTTTTGTTTCTGCTGTTGCTTTGGCTTTGCATGGTTGACTCATCCCATAATAGTTTTGCATTTCACCACGTAGCAGTGCCACGGCTTTCTGCAACGGAACTAAATTGTGTGATTTGTACATGTATTTCTCTCGTTTCCCTTTGGAACACCAGCGCCCTGAATAATGCTTTTTTGACGTCTTTAATGCAAATACTGGTTGTCTTTTGATTCAGCAGCTTTACGGGGACCCCTATAACTCTGCTTTTGCGTGACCCCTAATTCCTCCAAGTGAAAAGGAAACTCTTCTTTAGAGTTAAAATGTGTATTTACTGGGGTAAATTTCTTTATATTGGCTCACTCAGTATAACAATATAAATGTAGTAAAATGAATGATAAAAGTGCTCCAAGCATAGAAGAAAATTGGTTAACAGTCCATCTACTTCCTTTAAGGATCATGGATCAATGTAGGTAATTTCCTCCCCAAAGCCACCCCCCTTTCTGCCCATATCCTTATGTGTGATTTTTTTTTTTTTTAAGTATTTTTAATCCTTCCTGGCGTGAGATGTTCTTACAACAGAATCTTGTCTTCATTTGGTCAGTAAATGGACACAGCATCCAATTATTCTTGTATCCTCACAAATTTGGCTGTGCCAGAAAGACCTGAACCCAACCTTGGCTGACCAACCCTCCCTGGAGTACCCCTCTCTCCTTTTGACAGTAAATGAGCTTTGAAGACTTTTTCTTCAGAGCTACCCTGCCATTCCTCCAGCATGTGTTCTAGAACTCAAATCCTGAAGAAGCTTAAGAGCCAGGATTCCTCCCACCCGCTCCCAGAAGACCTTGCCTTTGCTCCCTGACATCCCAGAGCATGAGCCTTCCTGCTGGAGTCAGGGTGGCTGCTCCAAATTGACGAAGATTCATCCGCGAAGGAAGTGCCCAGGCCCATTAGTACATAGTTCGTAGTTTTGCCCCGAATGTGCTTGAACAGCAGCGTCCATCCAGCTCAGGGGTGCTCACACAGGCCAGTCCCCAGTGAAGCCAGGGGCTAGGGAGAAACCCGACTTTCCTTTGGGTTGGGGACTGGGAGGCGTTTCTGATTTGGAAGGATACCAGCAAGCTTAAGACTTAGCAAAGAACTCGGGGGGTGATTGTGTTTAACTTTGAGTTTTTATCTTTCTCTTACACAGTAACCCTTCCCTTATTAAAAACATGCAGACCAGCCACGCCTACTGTACACCTCTCAATGCAGCTTTACAGGTAAGATGAACGGCTGCCCCGACTCTGTGGCAGAGGGACATGTCTCCCCCACTCATTTCAAAATATATTAGCCTCGCTCTAATTAGATATTAAATTTTAATTCCGTTAAACTTTTTTCTTAAGTGCACAAAGCATCGTACTCCCTGGAGGCAAACACATCGGGCTGCTTCAGCATTAGCAGGATGCTTAGCATTTTGAATATTGTGGCAAAAAAATTAAAAGTTCACTTATTAATATTTATCAGCAGTATCATAATTTCCATCCTCTTATTTCAGAATTTCACTTGAGGCAAAAATACCACAAGTGTAATTACTCTAGCACAGCTATTAATGTGCTGGATGATAGGCTACTGTATCACATGACCTTCTATTGTTCATGGGTTTAAAGAGAAAGCAGAGCTTTTTTATTTCTTCTCCTCCTTTTAAAGTCTATTTTAGCATCTTTCCACTGGGGAAGGAGGAGGCTGGGTTTGGTTCGCTTGGTAAAAGTAAACTGTTTTTGTTCAAGCGATAGAGTTAGACTCTCTAGGTTTCCAGCAGATTGCTCAAGGTTACATAATAAGCTTGCAGGATGTTTGTCTCCTACTGACAAACCAAGCGTCCTTACGTAACCGGTGTTACCAGTGGTGGGGGGTGGGGGGAGGAGGGGAAGACACGGGGTTTGAGCAGGAGGGAGGTACCTCCCCGATGTGAGTTACCAGGGCAGCCCTGGCATCTGTCAAGCCTTCTAATTATTGCACATCTCAGTTACCAAACAATCAAGTCACGGCCAAATCGAGAGAGGACTGTAGTACACGTCACTGGGCTCACCTGGGCAGGCCCGTTCTCCGGAGCTCATAGGCGGACCTGCGTTCTTGATACAGATGTGACCGAGTCCTGTGCCCCTTCAAAGGGCCGAAATTAAAATCTCCTGAGGGAAGGGCACAAACAGAGAAGCAAACGTCTTAAAAAGGCTCCTTCAGGGGATGATGATGATGAAAACACAATGGAGACACTCGGCATTAAGGAGAACAGAGTTGGGTGAAGAGGCGATAGAATAATCTTCCTGTTCTCACTGAGCACCTGCCCTGCATCCTAGAGAACTGTTTTCCCAGTTTACACAGTGAAGGCTTCTGAGGATGGAGCATACACAGCCTTAACACACTTTTGAGTTCAGAGGCAAATTCACTCAGCTTAGCTTTTCAGTAATTATATATATATATATATACACACACACACACACACACACACACACACACACAGCCCAAACCAAATTTAATAGGAGGAACTACTTTCTATGTTTCTTTTAATTACTTGTAGTTTACACAGTAACTTTAGAAAAGCAAATGAATGCACACTTAGATGCCACCACTGTAAATACCATTCATTAGTAGCTTATTTTCCCTGGAGTCTTATGAAGTGTGAATTTAAAGGCTGCTCTATCTGGAATGGTATTCAGATTACAAGCACATTTGACATTCATGAGGCTGCCAGGCAAAAAAAAAAAAGAAAAAAAAAAAAACCCAGCCCACCAGCAGCAGTGATCCTCCAGCCTCTGGATTCTCTTAACTTTGTGACTAATTTCCACTAGGATGCTTTCTTTCTTTCAGTGATAGCCCCAAACTCTCCCACCATTTTCCCAGGAATCCTTTGTACCTATCCTGAGGTGAGGTGAATACCTGGGTCTCAAGTCATGATTTGAGGAACGGATCTTCTTCCTCTCCTCCAGGAGTTTGGGTCCTTGGTCAGTAGACAGTCCGCTCAGACAAGTTTCTACCGTGCACCTTAAATAAAGAGTCTACCAGCAGGCCTCCCCTTCCTGCCCACTTCGATTTTTTCAAAGCAAGTAAAAATAATAGTGGAACAACATCTTCAAAAGATTACTAGAGCAACATAACGCGTGATATACAATATATAAAATAGGACAGCAGAATCCACTACAGAAATAAAACATTGGACTCGGGACAGATTGCATTATGCTCTGAAAAAGTGAAGTAACTAAGGGTAACCGTAAAGCTTCATATTTATAGACTGCCTCTCCCCGCTGGGATCTCAGCGCAGTTAAGGCTCCAGGAGGGACAGGACTTAAGCACCTTCGTTTTTTGGGAGTAGAGAGGCCAGTGTGATGTGAAAGCACGTACTCTGCATTGGACCAGTCCTTTATAAAATCTGTAACCCCTTGCTCCAATATAGACATCAAGTACAAAAAGAGCCACTGGGTTAGACCTAAGCCATTGGTGGAAAGTTTTCTAAGCTCGGGTAGGTGGCTTTGGTCACTCACGCAGAGAATGTCCAAGAAGCTGTCTGTGTAGGAGCGACCGGGTTTCTCATTGCAGCCCACGTCATCATTTTTTCAAGAGGAGCACACTGGTTTTCTTCATTTGTGTCTTTTTTGTCTGAGAATCAAGGGATCGGTGTAAGCGCTTACCTTTGGATGCCTTTCACCAGTGTCAGCCTGTGTTTTATGATCCAGCTCCCATCAGAAATGGCCTTGACCCAGAACATACTGAGAGCCACAGAGAATGAATCATCCTGAAAAGGTTGCCCTGTCCAGCTCATCCCAAAGCATACATTCTTGGGAACATTTCAGTGTTATATGTACTTCTCCATCTTTGACTGGAGGAGCTGCAAGAAAAAACCACCAAACTAGAGCGTGGCCCCTCTCTCGCCGCCTTCTAGCTGTGAAAGCGAGACAGACTCACTGATGGTCCCAGAGAACTTCCGTGTCAGGCAGACACAGGGCCACTGTGTTGTCTAAAGGAAAGGCAGCCAGTCTGTGCGTCCAACCGCAGTTTGGTGCGGGGCGGATCAGGCAATGGGTCTGACTTTTCACTCTGCCAAAAAAAGAAAAAATGTTTTCTTGCAATTACACGAGATCTGTTGAAAAAAAGTACTTGATGCAAATTATTTGACAAACTGTAGGAGAGTGAGGAATGTTCAGATGTGCTATTCGTCAAGATGAGTTCACCACATTTGGAGATGAAAATGGGATTTTTCCCCCCCCCACTTTTTAGAAGAAGGCAGTTACATAAATTCAGAAGTGGAGGGAAGGAAAAGCCATGGGCTTGCAGCGGGCCTGGCTTTGAAGTCTTCCCTTAGCCAGTGCTATTAGGTGTGGGCAGGTCGTCCGTCCCTGCACTCAGAACTCAAAGGCGTTTCTGGCTTTGGACCTTGTACAGCGAGCAAGACTGTGATTCTTTTAACATGCAGATTCCCTGCAGCCCAGCTCTGCACCTGTCCCCTCTTCACTTTTGGCTTTTACTTGGTCTCGAGAGCCAGGGTTTCTAGAATCGTTTGGACTCTTATATCATTGGCCAGTTGGAGTCACTGTGCCAGATTGTCTTGTGATTGTACTTTTACCTCAATTAGGATGGAAAACCAGGCTGAGTGTAGTCTGCGAGAGAACAAGTTTGATAAATCTTGGTCTAATTACAGCTGCCAGTTTTTGAATGTCTGTCCTCTTTAATAAAATGCAAAGTTACTAGGTCAGAATCATGACCCAAATGAAACAGTATGGACACTTTAGGCCAGTGAGAGGTCTGACTGTTTGCATCTCAGACTGGGTGGTCGTTTTATTCAAGTGCAGTAAGATAGGAAATGAACCATATATCCGACCATAGGGTTTAGGATATCTTGCTTTTTCTCTCCATTTCCACACTTTTTCGCTGACACTCAACTTAGAGTGACTTTGTCACCTTCGATATGGATGTACTTACGTACCCCCAAAGAAATGTGATTTACAGCTTCCTTTTGCCAGAGATTTCGTTTTTCCCTGGTCCTCAAATTCCAGATGATTGGTTGGAACCTGAAAGATTGCATAGAGTTACCTTCAACCAGTTATCTCTGAGTACACTAAAAAGATTCAAAAATCATTAAAACAGAAATGATGGGGAGGGGAGATAAAAATTGATTCCAATTCTATAATCTCTTCCTTTTCTATAGGATCTGAGACGTAAATGTTTATGGAAGTTCTCATAAGTTTGGGCTCTGCAGCCAGAATAATCTGATCAAATCTTTAATATCCAATAGTGGAGTCATCGAAGTGGATAAAGAAATGAAAATTCCATTACATTTCCCTGTGATCTGGAAATATTCAGTTCCTCTTGAAAAAAGGCGTCAGACAGAAAACTCGTTATGAGATAGCCTTGTCTAAAGCTTGTGCCTCCACCTCACAGGCACCTCGGTCCCTCCAGCTATAGCTCTTTGGAACCCAGCTTGGGACATGTGTCATCATCAGCTTGGCCCTTAAAGCACAGCCCTTCTAGACCTATTAGACACTTGTCTTTGCCAACTATACCAGAATGAATTGAAAGTGAAGACCATCGAACCCACCTGTAATTGATAGCCTCCCTGTCTGTGTACACTTTGTGTCTTCATACATTTTCTTTGGGTTGATGGCAGGCTTCGATGGCTGAGAACAGTATACCTCTATACACTACCGCTTCCATGGGAAACCCCACTCTGGGCAACCTGGCCAGCGCGATCCGGGAAGAGCTGAACGGGGCGATGGAGCACACCAACAGCAACGAGAGCGACAGCAGTCCGGGCCGATCCCCTCTGCAAGCTGTGTGAGTACCGGCCACTGCAGCACCTCCGCTATCAGATCCCCCGGCTTTTCTGTCATTTCTGACTTCCTAGAACCCAGGGAGAAGTGGGTGCTTCCAGAAGTGTTTAACTCGGTTCGTAGCTAAAAGGACCACTTACTTATATCTGACCCATAAAGGCACTGGGCCTCCTGCAGCCCCACAAACGCCCAGAGCCGCAAAGGGGATGATGCCTGCACTCTTTGCCCTTGCTCCGTCTGCTCGGGCCGTTATTTCAGCCACCTCACCTTCTCCTCCTAGAAGCAGTATGCATCCTGGGGCAGAGTTCGCTGTCTGTTCAACGTGCCGGCGCGCTGAACCCAGCAGGGCGGGAAAGGATGCTTGTTGACTTGGTTGTGGGATAATGGGGAGCCGCGCACGCCACGCTGAAGCGCTATTACCAAGCATTAATGATGGCACGAAGGAAAGACGGCATGATTTATAGATTGCTCTTAAAATATCAAAAGGAAAATTAATAGGGGCATTATAGCAGCAGACGGCAGTATAATGAGCACGCCCAGAACCGTGCGTGCTGGGTGAGGGCTGTCCGTCCTGCGTGTGTGATGCCCCTGGGAGTGGGCGATGGGAGGCAGGCAGGGTGACACAGCTCCTTCTCTTGCAAGAGGTTTCAAAGAGAAAAGAAACCCCATTTTCCCACGTAGGACTCACCAGGGATGCTTCTCCCTCTTAGCAAGTGTCTGTAAAACCAACGCCCGCTTTACAGGAGTAAACCAATGCCGCGTTTACCATGCTGTCGGCCCCTAGAAATAGACCCCTTGTCTACACAATGCTTCTGAATTACTGACCAACATCTTAGTTTAAGAGCATTTGAGTGATCAGAATGGAAAATATGACCTGTAGCAATTAGCAACAGAATGAATTGGCATCTCACAACAAAGGCAAAATGCTGTCTGCCAGTGTGGGTAATTGGTGGCTTTGGAGGAATCTGAAATTTGATTATTTAGCATTTGAATTTCATGCCCAAAGTGCTTTGAAAAGGATCTTTAAAGATGAAAATAGTCTCTTTAAATTCATAACAACAGTCCCTTAGCATTTCCTCCACAACATTTTAAGAACGGGTTTATCTCTCACGCTGCCACTGCCATATATCATCCTTCCTCTAGCAACCTGGTGTTTCTGACTTTATTATCACACCCGCATTCATCTTTAAATCATTGTCATGACAGGAGTATTTACTAAGATATTAAGGAAGTTCAGAGCAAATATAAATTGTTATGTATGCTACTTCAGGAAATACTTACTGTGGAGCGAAAACGTCTGAAGCTACTGAGTGGAAGAGAGAGTTTTTCCTAGTACCTACAGAACTCCCAAGGTTTCGTTGGTGTGTTTTCCTGTGTTTATAGTAAAAGAAAAAAATCACTAAAAAAAAAAAAATAAATAAAGGAAAGATATTTGAATAAAAACTCACACAGCAGTGTTTGATGCTAATTTTTCTGTATAAAATAGTCACTATAAGGTTAATTTATGGAAACTTTGAGTTAACCCCAATATAGCCAGAAATCTTGTTTCACAGCTCTCAGGTTAATTTTTAACAGAGTGAAGATTTTACTGATGGTTTTTTTTTAAAAAAAAAAAAACCCTGTATAAAGATGTCAAAAAGCATACTGTTTGTTGCTCAAATCTCACAGGTGTATGGTACAATAAATTATTTTGCTAAAAAGAATTATATGTCATCAGCCCATTTCCTGTGCCTACTCTCAGTGCTGGAGATGGTTACCCTTTTTCATCTCACATTTCCATTAAGCAAGGTCTATAATGATGGAGTTTTAATTCTTATCCAACATGCATTACCTGCTATGATGCAGACTGTCTCCTAACCTTTCTATTCTATTGGAATAAGTCAAATCGTACACTTTACAGCAAGGCTTAAAGGACACTGTTAGTAACAGCCCAGCTGCTATCTAGCGTTGACATAGAATTCTTTCTTACCTTCCCTGTGACACTCAAATACCACTACATTTTTTCTCTCTCGGAACACTACAAAGTCGTCCCGTAAGTATGGCTTTGGAATATTATACGTTCGTCCTGGGAGGAGCTAAAGGAGCTATCGTACAAAGCACATACTCCATGCTGTCCCCACACTCTCGGAACACAGTGCCTTTAGACAGCAGTCCGCTCACGTTAAAAACCCTACTGTTCCCACAGTGGCTAAAGAAAGCAGTTAGATCTAAGAAGGAAAATGTGGGGTTTGGCACAGTCAGTCACTGCAAGGCCTTTCGGAAGCAGGAGTCAGAAGGGAGGAGGTGACCAGTGAGCGTAGGGGGCACCACGCGCGGCCCCGATTCCCAGGGTGCAGGGGGGTGACTGTGAAGCACAGTGTCTTGAGGACTTTGCGGCTTACCTCAAATGGATCTTGCATGCAAAGCCGCTCTTTCTCATTCTCTAAAACCCTACTTGCCCATGTTCCTGCAGTGGCCCCGCTCAGGGGGTGTCTGCTGGTTTCACGGAGTGTCGTGAAGTTGGATCTCATTTCCCTGGAGTTCTAAGAAGCCTTAACATCTCACCTGGTTGTGTTGGCAGGTTGTCACACCATAGATCTGATCAGTTCACCTTTGCTGGGGCTCCACTCGATAGTAGGTGCTGGGTTTGAACCAGGGTGCACAGGGTCGTCACCTGTGTCTTTGGGATGGAAAATAATCTCACTGAAGTTTGCCTGCAGGTTTCAGGGGGGAACCAAATACTCTCCCGTGTGAACTCTACCTTGTTGGGGTTGCGGTCGGGGGAAGTGACACATACCTGATTTTTTCTTTTGCCTAGCCAAACATTTGTCAAAGTCTCAAATTATAAAGAGCTTCATTAAGACTCTCCAGTTGTTCATAGGGTCTCCCACCCCTCCCACCCATAGCCTTGTATCACTTCTGTCATCAGATTGAGCTTTCTAAACCTGAAAAGATGAATATATCTGGTACTGTGAAAAAAAATGAAAATAGGAAAATGGGAAACACAGCTGACTCACAGTTCAGGCAACACACAACCCTAAAACACTCTTGTCCAAACTGTTACCAGAAGCATGCTACCAGAGGACAGGAGGGGGTGAAGTAACAGTTCCAATAGTGCTAATATGAAGCCCAAACATAAAGTGACATTCACCATTGTCAGTCACCCGAGAAAAGCAGTTGAAGGTAACCGGAACTTCCCTTATACCTGCTCAGCAACACACTGTATTTGAAAAGCAACACTTGGGGCTGATGAGGTTGAGTCTAAATTGATAGAGCTTCTCTGGAAATTAACATTGCAATAAATCATGAGAACCATAAGATGTTTTAGCCTCTGCTCCAACAGTTTCATTCTCAGACATTTATCCTAAGCTGATAAATCAACAGAAGTATGGATAGAAGTGGTCACTGTATTACAACAAAGAGCACAGTGGGGTTGAAGGGTACAGAAGCGAGAAAAAGACAGTCCCCAAACGCCCAGTATTAAGGGGCTAACCTGTCAGTCAGCGCAGTGGAGTCTCATATAGTCATAAAAATTAAAACTGTAAAGGTAGCAAAATAACGTTCCTGTTATGTTTGCAATATGTGAAAACATGACCTCAAATGGGAGAGGATAGACAAAACAAAATATCCTCCCTTAACTAGGGTTTATGGGTGATTTTTTAAAAAGGGAATAAAAATCCACACACCCAATTCTTCCCGAAAGAATATAGGGGAGGGGCCTACCAGGGCTGTCTTCCCAGGCATGTGATGGACACACTCTCACAAGGATCCCACGCTGGAAGGTTTTAATGCTCAGCGGTTTCCATCTGGAAAGTCTCAATGAATGTTTCAAATGCATTTTCAGTTCGCACTGGGCTCTGCAAATAATGCATCTGGTCCTGGATCTTGACGCTGAAAACAAATAAATAGGACCATTAACAAATTAGGAATATACGGAGCCAAACTAGTGAGACATACTCTAATACAACCTAGGCATATTTCATTTTGCACATAGTTTGTAAGAACACGGGCTCTGTTTTTTAAAAGCTATTTATCCCAACATCCACCTCCAAACACTCTCTAGGCCTTGCTAATTGAGAGTCAGTTGGTCTTCTGGAGGTCCCCGTGGCAAGGGCAGTTCGGAGCACTCCTCTGTTGGTTTTTCAAGGTTCAAGTGGCCTTCAGGGTTTGCACACAACATCAATTATTTAGGGAGGCTGCAGTCCCCAGCACCACCTCTTATTACTAATACTTGATAAAGTCGAATGAAAAAATCCACCCTTGGTAGCCTGTCCCTGCAATGGGATCTTTTTTTTTTTCTTTTAAAACTTGAATGGGGACCAGGTTTTATAACTTGAATGGCTCTTTTACATATCAAAAGCCACACAACAGAAAGTAATTTGTATTTGCAAAAGGATCGGTTGTAAATATGATTTACGAACAACATTTCTCAGTTGTTATCGGAGTGGTTTCGTGTGGTCCCCCGCCGGCCCCTTCGGGTGAACTGTGCGTTGGGCTGTAATGAGCGCGTTGGCAGATCTCATCAGAGCCCGGCGCGTCCCGGTGGCCGCTACCAGCCGGGCCTCTTGTTTAGCCTTGTTTACAGCTGACAGCGTTATTATTCTGACCGGGGCTCTGCTTTCTTATCATACTGTTGTGTTGAGCGCACCTTTTCCTCTCCGTTTGTGTTTCCTGGCAGGGCTTTTCTTGCCTTATTGACAGTTTGTAAAAATATGCATTAATTTGGAGTTTCCAGCATGTATCATGGTGTCTCTTTGCTGTGTTTGCTTGAAGTTGATTAATGATAGACCCTCGCTTGGGGTCGGTCTCCGGAGAGTTCTTTTACAGGTTCTGCATGTTAACTAGCAAAGCAGAACACACAGCAAGCCGCGATTAGCCCAGCCTCAGTTTTTGGTCCCCACAAACTCCCCTTGCGTTACCCGTTCTTGGTTCAGGGGATTATTTCAAGGTGTGTTTTCCTCTGTGCAGGAGGCCACTCCAGAGCCTGTCAGCTGCTACCCAAAGTGTGTCCTTGGACTCGCAGCATCCGTGGGGTGCTGGTCAGAGATGGAAAGTCCCAGGCTGCATTTTAACCAGAACCCATGTGGACACACGTGCACATCGCACTGTTAGAAACCCCGTGGGAGGACCCCACTGATGCTTCCATCCAGGGACCCTTCTGGGCTGATGGGAATCTCCCTCCGTGCAGTCCAGTATGGTAGTCAGTAGCCTACACGGCGGCCCTGGAGCACTTAAAATGTAGCCAGTGCAGCTGAGAAGCACAATTTTCAACTGTCTTAATTTTCATAGTCACACGGGGTTAGTGGCTGCTGTATAGAACGTCAGAGCCCTAGCCCGTGGCTTCCGTGTCCCCCAGAAGACCCAACTTACCTTGAGTTGGGAAATCCCCTCAGTGACCCTTCTCTTGCTTTTCCAGGCATCCTGTACACGTCAAAGAAGAGCCTCTGGACCCCGAGGAAGCTGAAGGGCCGCTCTCCTTAGTGACAACAGCCAACCACAGTCCAGATTTTGACCACGACAGAGATTACGAAGATGAACCTGTAAATGAGGACATGGAGTGAACATCTGGGCAGGCCAACCCCAAGAGTGTGAAGATTGGGGGGAGAAAACACACACACAAAACAAAACATGTCAAAAGTTGGCAGTGAAATCGTTCTCCATTGGTTGTACAGTCTGGAGGATTTTTCACTACATTTTGACAACTCTGCAATGTGTTAACTCTTAGTGCCATCAAGAATCCCATTTGGGAGTATTTTTGATTTTTCTACTTTTTGTTGAAAAAAGGAATTTGTACTCTGTGCATTGGATGGACTTGTTTGGTACTGGGGATTTTCCTCTCTTAACAGTCAACATCAGTGTTGTAAATTCGCTAAACTGATTCACTTTTAGCAGCAGACTTTGAACTGCAGTCCTTCCGACGTTGCACAACGAGGACACCCAACTGAGCATGTGCGCCTGAGCTGCAGACCAAGCCTCTGCCCAGAATCTAAGGATTCCAATGGACGACCTATTTGCACAGTACTGCATGTTGATTATCACTGCCTTTACTCCATTTTTTTTTTTTTTTTTGCTTCCAGTTGGGATGGGGAAGGCCTTTGTGTGTGTATTGGGGGGAGGGTTTAAAAATAATTATCCCAAACTTTTTAATGTATTGCCTTTTTTTTTTTTTGGCTTCTCCTATACCATTTTAAGTTCTGACCTCAGGCCTCCATTGGGCCCGCGGCCTCTTGGAGGCTTCAAGTTTTCTGTACCTTGTGATGAATGTTAATAGGTGTTTTTATTATACAAAGCTGAATGTCATTTCTCGTTCGTAGTTTTCTGTCACTCATTCCATTTCCCTTCAGACATCACCACTGTTTTCTCAAAAGTCAGAAAACATTCCGTTTTGGTCTTTTGCAAAAAGGTCCCAAATGCTGCACTCTACATGTGAAGGTCCTCTCACCCAGACGTGAAGTTCCTGCCAGAAAGAGAATGAATGACAGAAAAAAAAAAATTTAGAGACACCCTAGGAACCATGCAGATTCATTTCACAAAGCAGTATTGGAAGGTGGGAAGGGGGTTGTTTCAGATTTTCCTTTTTTTTTTTTTTTTAAATATTGTATCTACCGTCATGCTTAATAAATGCCACAGCATTTACCAGCACAAGGAGACATAGGCAGCAGCCCCTCTTCCCCCAAAACCAAAAAAAAAAACCACACTGACAGCGTGCATGACCAGAGAAGGCTCTCCCTGGAAAGACCTGGTTGAGATGGGCCTCAGGCTCTCACAGTTGTTAAAACTGGCATGAGTTGCTTTGTTTGCAAAATGGCCCCAAAGCTGGCTTCCCGGAGCAACTCTGCAGAAAGTGCTGGTGGCCCCCAATGGAAACATCCATTCAGACCTGCTTGGTGGCATTCATCTGTTTGAATGCAAATCAGATTTCCATTTGAGCTTGTTCCATGAGTTAATGAGGACTGGGCTCGGCAGAAGCTGAGGAGTTAATTTCCCCTCTGCGGACCTGGTGCTGCAGTCCAGTGTGTGAGGCGGCCTCACCCACCAGTCCAGTCCCGGCCGCCAGTGGCGCAAGACACCAGGTAGATGGGGGCTCAGCCCGGCCTGGGCTCCCAGGGAAACAAACGGCACGTGCAGGACGTGGTGCTCATAGGTCAGTACAGCCTCAGTCCTTGGAATCCCTCAATGCTTCCACTTGCACCTCCTTTCCTGTCATTTATTTATCTAGGACTGTCGCTCTTGTTTTAGTTCGAGAGCCGTTTGGAGAGCTTAATTTATATGCTTTGTACCTTTTTTCCCCTAAAATTACCAAAGATATTCCACAAAGTTAAATTATGTTCTCTGTTTTTATGCTTTATCTGATGAAGCCAAATATCCTCTTCTTGTTGATCAAAGGAGGCAAAATAATTTAGAGGCAATTGATGAGATATAGGCTATTGCTAACTTGAGACAACTGCTCCTTCATCATAGAGGACATTTAGGAGACCAAGTAGGTAATGGAACCAAAGTAGTTACTTTTTTTTTTTTAAGTCATTTTTTGTTGTTTGTTTTCTTCCTACAGAGACCAAAACTCATTCCTGTAAAGAGAAATTACGGGGCTACTGAAGGGAGAAATAGGATACAGTATTAAGGATGTACCATCTCCAAGGAAAAAAAAAAAATCCACAGTGTATGGCATATGAAACTTAGGGGGTGTCCAGTCCAGGAGACAGTTATGGTAAAATGAAGGTAAAATTCAGAGAGAACAGAAAAGCTTCCACAATTGAACTAGACTGTGTAATAGTATTTCTAGAAGACATTTCTTTTCAAAGAAAGATTATATGCCACTTTTGTTTAAGGTCTGTGCTATGATCACTGCGTTCATTTTAGTTTCTCTTGTCATATATATCCTCCAGGTTTTTGTTTTATTTTTTTTAAAGGTTTTTTTTTTTTCCTTCCTTTCTTTCAGATTAGGCTTGCCTCAGCATTTTTCATTAAAAAGAAAAAAAAAAAAAAGTAACATTCCTGTCCACTCACAAGCTTGGTAGAAAAACTTCTTTGGCAGTTACTTTTGAAGCTTCACACTGCTTTCTCTATAAAGGGCAGTCTGTGGTCACTCGAGACTTACATTTTTTTTTCCCCAACTTTTCCAGGCAGCGTCATGATGTGCAGGCAGTAGCCAGACAGGGTCATGGGAAGGGGGCCCTGTGCTTCTAAACTGAGTGGTTGCTGGTTAGTTTGGTATTCAAAAGAGGATAAAAATCTGGTAGATTAGTTCATTCTCAGCATGTGTAGCTAGACATGAGTAAAGTTAACAGCATGAGAAACTGTTAGTACGCATACCTCAGTTCAAACCTTTAGGGAATGATTAAAATTTAAAAAAAAAAATACATTTCACTCAGTTGCACTTAGTCGTATGTCTTGCATGCTTAGTCTAAAGACTGTAGCAAAAAGAAAAAAAAAAGAAAAATTAGATTTTACGTATCTTTGCAGGTATCACAGCCTTGCAGAAGAACCAACTGAAAAAAAAAAAAAAAAAGAATCTCAGGCTTTACAGCAAGCAAACTTCACTCTGATGTTTCCAATTCTGATTCTGTATCCCTTGGGGGTAATCCCAGTTGCTTCTTTAGGATGGGGTTTATTATGTTGTACATATATCCCGATGTGTCTGTGTGACTCTTTGTCTTTTTTGGGGGAGGGCGGAGGGTGGTTCTTTTTTTAGATATTGTTCCTAAAAAGGAATAAATGCATACACCTGTTTGTCAAAACACCTTTGCTTTTTGTGCAACTGCTTTATATTAACAATACTTTTTTAAAAAAAGCTTTGGAAAAAAACTACTGTATGTAATGGAATTGCAGAATATGCTGCACATGTATTTTATTTAGTTATTCTTGCTTTAAGAATATCAAATGACATTTCCTGACATGTGGGAGGGAGAAACTCCCAAACTTTTTTTTTTTTTTTGGCTTTTAAATTGTAACATAGTTGACAGATTTTTTTTTCCCCTGTTCTCATTGATCAGAGCATCTTGTACAGGTTTTTTTGGTGTGTGTGCTAGCGGGTGTGTGTTAATCTGTTTTTTGATACATTCCTATCCCTTGTGTTTATCCTACCATTGCCCTCCTGGCTATCGTAAATGAGTTCATACATTTGAAAAGAGAAAAAAAAAAAATGTTGTTTTAAAAAGTGTTTTCTCCTGCTGCAGTAAATACTTTGCATGATGAAATTCCAGGGTCACACTTTCAAAGTTTATCAGTGAAGTAGTGATTAATCATGAGAGTGTCAAAGCTATTGAACTTTTTGTATAAAAAAAAAAAAAGAAAACTTTACAAGGTGCCAAGATGTACAGACAATTTTGTTACTTTTTTTTTTCCCAAAGAAAAGCGTACCTTAGGGAGAACAGTCCCTCGCATCAGACAGATGCACCGTCAGGAATGAGGATCCATCCTATTGTCCCTAGTCTGTCCTTGTGAGACAAGTTAGCGCTGCCTGCAGTGTACCAGCAGTGAAAGGAAATACCAAGGCTTATGAATGGGAAGAGTGACCGCCAGCCCCGCCACCTTTGGACAGCTCCGACCTGATTCCCAGCGTTCCATCAGACCTGGTAAAGACACTTTGGATTCTTCACCCGAAATGCAATGTTCGTCATAAGCAATTTTATCATGGGGGAAAAAAAAGTTAAAAGATTTCCTCTCCTTTCCACATTCCAGCTTGATCTCCGTTTCCAAGGGTACAAAGAAGAACATGTTTGTCAGGATTCTGAATCTTTGGGGGACCTTTTGCTAAACGGTAGACCCTCTGGATATTCCGGATGTTTTTGAGAGTCGGTTTGGCTTTTCTCTCCTGAGAATGAGACTTAACAATTCCAAAGGCATCTATGTGGGCCCCGTGTAGTTCTCAGGACGTGCGCTACCCAGAAGCCTGCGTGGAGATGGTACAGCCCGGACTGTGAGCATGGTGCTCCGTGGAGATGTGCTGCCAGTAACAAGAATTTTTTTTCTTTTTGTTCTGTTTTGATAAGGCATAAAAGGAACTCATTCCTTGACATCAACTGTAATTCCATCATTCCGTGTCTGTGGATACAGACAATAAAAAAAAATGTTGTGTAGTCAGTACTAATTACTGACATGATCGCATTCTCAAATGCAATAAAAATGCTGGTTGTTCACACTGGTAGTCAAAGTCGCCACCGCCTAAGTTTCTTTCCCCTTCTGACCTGCTGAGACTGTATGTTCGGCATATGCCTTAGGTTTAGCACCAGCTGCTTCCAACCCAGAATTAAAATCAATCTTAACTAAAAGCTTTCATCATCACTGAGGGCTGAAGCTCTCATCCCTCAGGATTTCAAAGTGAAAGTCTCCACTTAGAGAATTAGGGGGAAAAAACACAGAAAAGGGGGAGGTTACCTGTTCTCTCCAGGAAGCACACTGCTTTTTTTCCCATCATATTTTATATAGAAAAAACAAATATTGAATAACTAGCATTAAGAGCAAACTAAAATTTCTGAAGAAAGCAATTTCATGAATAATTCATTTAAATTTCACATCTGCAAGATTAGTCATCCAAATAAAATGCTAATGTCAAAAACATGCACCGTCTATAATATTCTCATCAAGAAATCTTTTTGCATATAAAGATAAATGCTGAGATTAGAACAAATGATTTTATAAAAATATTCTATCAAAAAGTATGGTCTGGTTCATAGCCGCCTTCCCTGAACCAAATAGTAAAAGCTTCCGTAACTGAATACTTCCAGAAAAACTATCTTGATTTCTGAGATCTTTTAAGAATTTTCAGACCTCTAGGAAAATCTGCTATTTCTCTCTAATACTATTCTGTCATTTATAAGGATGAATTAATTTGGGCATTCTCTGAGTAAAAAAATTAAATTGGTATATATCAAAAGCAGCACTTTAGGTGGTCAAACTACAATGACATACAACCATTACGTATATAATTCAGAGCACATAACAAGCCAGTGGACGTCTTGAAAATTGCCCTTGCAGTTACTCGGCAAAGACCAGCTGACACTGAATAAAATATAAGTGTTCTTCCTCAGCACTGTTTTGAAAAGACCTTATCAGGAAAACAGATTTTTTTTCATACATATTTTGCAGAGTAGTAGCCCCTTTTCATCAACAGTTATGCCACTGTCTAAAAGCCTGCTAGTCTGATAATTAGTGAAACATTTGAACCCTTAATTCTTATTCTAGCTACTACAAATAAATTAGGGTTAATTGAAGTTCCTTTAAATACCAGGCTTAAACATAAACACTGCTTAGAGCATGTGCAGTTGGTAAAATTAAATATGTACACATTTTTGGAGTCAACTGAAAGACCCAAACCAAGTATGTATGACACTGCATTAGTGGAGATTTTGCTGGTTGATGCATTTGACATTTTTATTTGTATTTCAGGAATTGTTCTAATGCAGGAACATTCTCTGACATCTTTATTTCAGGCTTGCCGTTCAGATAAACGAGGCAGCAAACCCAAACTGTTGGTGCTTCTTTTAAATGGGAACCTTTATATCAACAGCCTAAATAAACTGAGGAAGACCAGTTTCACACCAACACTAATCAACTGCCTGATAGTTTTTACTCTCCCTTCCCCCCAAAAAAGATTAAATCATACTGTAATTAGTCTTTCTGACTGACTAGGCTGTGCCTTCTTGGATGATACTACATATTTGTGTGTAGGCTAGTAATCACAATTTATCTTTCATCTTTATTGTAGTTGAGTCAAAAGTAGTCTTTCTTTAAATAAAGTGAAGTTGGGTCTCAAACCTTCATTTAAGGAACTGACTGATGGATGAAAGATTTAAGACAGAATTCACATTGGAGGGAAATTAAATTACATACAAAAACACTGGTTTAACTGTGAGACAATATTTGGCTTAGAAAGCTGTCATTCTAGATTTCTATTTATTTTTAAACAACATTTATTTTTTAAAAAAACAAAACCCCCTATCATCTTATTTCTGCTCTTGATTGTAAAATGACATTCCATGCTTAGTAACCCCTCAAAATACACATATATATCCATTTGAAATGATCCACCGGCCTTTTCTTTGGCTTATACCAAGAATACAGGGAGGAGGAAAAACGGGGGAAAAAGACAAGCTTCAAGTTATAATGTTAATTTGAAGGTAACCGGCCTTTCAAGAATTAATTTCAGCCAAAGCAATAATCATTATTTACCGGCGTGTGACATTTTTATCACTCATCATATTAGCAAATTTCCATTGAAAATGCTAAAATGGTTCGTCATAAGGCAGATAACTGCTCTAGCTGTAAAAATGACCAACACAAGTGCTGGTACTCAAACATTAAATTATACTGTAATTAATAAAGACAGTTAAACTGTCTACTAGCAACAGCAATTTAGGTAACCACATTTGATCAGCTATAAATTGTAACTACATTAAAATTCCAGAAATATTAGCAATATGGATTACTTGATGGAAGTCACTGCTGATCACCAATTCTTTTTTTTTTTTTTTTAAACAACGGAAGCACAGGTCAGGTTGACCACAAATCCGTGAGTGAAGATCAGGCCTTAGCACTTTTAATCTTGTGAAACAAGCAATTACAAATAGTTGCATCGATTTGTTAAAAAGCTTTAGGTGACATAAATTGTTTCCTGTTTAGCTTATTGCTCTGATACATAAATGTCACCCGGTCCAGCACTTGTGAGGCCACAGAAGAACACAGGGTGACTTCCAGGGATGAATTTGTCAGTCCTTTTGTGAGCTTTCTGGAGAACCACTCTTCCTGGCTTGTTTCTCATTAATTTGAAGAAAAACTATTTTGCTATGTGAATCTTTAATACCAGTTTAATTTTCAATTCTCAGATAAACTGGGATTTTGTGCTTGCTTTCTTGCCACTTGACATAGAGCAGCACGTTTGAACAACATCTTCTAAATAGAATAATATTTACAAGGCACTTCAGCCTCTGAAAAGCTAATACTCCTCCCTTCTCAATACAAGGGACTATACTTTGGATTGATATTTCTACACTTAAAATACAATTTTAAATGGCTTGTGCACGTTATTGACTTAACATAAATCAAATGTATCACATACTTTCTTTAGGTTGGCATGCCACTTAGAAAAATACATTAGTTTCTGGGGTGGGGAAAAGTCTGGAGAAAATTTATTAAATAGAAGTTTTTACTGTAATAGAATATTAATGTAAGCCAATGCTCATTTGCCATTAAGCTGATCTTTTTTTTTTTTTTTTCTCTTTAACATACACATGCTTTTTATTATTTTGCACTCAAGCAAAAATTCCACATTCAAAGACTTTCCATCTAGTCGGGAATGTCTCTGGCAAGAAATACGTTAAGAAATCCTGACCTCGAAAGACAGCAGACCTTCCACATTGAGCTTTAGCCCCACCAGGCAACACATGCAAACTTAAGGTAATGCTAGTCAACAGTGTGGAATCCAGAGAAACAATTACTCTTTAAATCCTGCCTCACTGCTACTCCACCAGCGCTCAGATGAAAATGTTTGATTTGCAACATAAAAGATTCATTAATTACCACTTGAATATTTAAAGCTATTTTGCAGTCTAACAGAGATAGATAAAGCAGTGAATTAAAACCTCTAATAAAATTGTAAAAATATTTCGGTAAGTTTACCCGTGTTATGATTTAGGGAGAGATTCAAGCATTCTCACGGAATAGATTCTTAGCAGTTTTCAAGTGTGTATTTGAAGGAAAGAGCCAAGTGTTTCGGGAATAATTTGTTTCTCACTTTCAAATGTTTACTAATAATTTATTTGCAAATCAAGTTTGCTACTTTATAATTCCACCAGTGTGAGGGGCAGGGGGGTGGGGCGGGAATTTGCCAGGCAGGTTGGAGCATCATGTGTCCGATCCAGAAATTTAAATGCTTTCAAAGGTATTCAATTAGGCTGGAAGATTTAGAAGCCCTCACACAAAAGGGGTGAGTTCCTGCCCACAAAATGCAGCAAATCTAGAAACAGCCAACCCCAAAAACAGCCCTACCACTTCTGCCCAGCATTAGCTGCGTTGTATTTTATTATCCTTTATAGCATGTCAGTATTTGGATCCTGGGGTGCTAGAAGCAAGCAGTACCCAGCATGTTCTTCAAATCAAATACAAGAGAACCCAAATGCCAGGTGACCAGACCCAGCCCTGACCATACAAACTGGGTGACTTTGGTGAGTCACTGGGTGACTTTCATCTCTTAGGTCTTCCCCTTCCTCTTACTGTGAACTGAGGACATTCCCCCTTGGGGAATTTTCTTGATAAAATTTATGATCTCACCATGAATGACTTTGCATGGTACTCTGTTGTCTTTAACCACTAATATAATACTGTCCAATTAAACCCTGCCTTCTAACATGCCCTGTTAGGATCAAATTTCACTAGCACGCATGCTTCCAACCATCCATCCATGAATAAGCAAGCGCATTTGATGACCTGCTCAAACTCAACACTGGAGATAAACTGGGGACAAGATAGAGTGTTGGCCCCATTGTACCCCTGGTTCACTGGAAAGAGTTCTTAAACATTAGCTTGTGCTGTAATGCAATGAATGCCAATAAGAAGGGAAGTCCACCCCTCCCCTGGGGACAATCAAGAAGGCTTCTGGGAACACACCATGCTTAAGTGAAACCCAGGGGTGTCTCTAAGAGTCTTTTGGCTTGGAAGAAGGAGGGAGAAGGTGCTCTAAGCAGAGGCAGAGGGCTGGAGTCTGAGGCAGGGCAAGGTCAACAAGAAATTTTATAGAAAAACACTAAAGTCATCATGGCCGGGACCACAGATCAGGCGTATGGCAAAATCGTCATTCTTGTTACCAGAGCCCAGTGCTTCACACAGTCCAGCTCAGTAGTTCCTCAGAAGGTGATGTGAGGTGAGCTTCACATTCCAGGGAGGAAACTGTCCCCTCCACCCTCTCCTGGGGCCACATGGGTCGCCTTGTTCTTCCCAGGCTCGGAGCACACTTGGGCTCAGGATTTCTCTTCCCTCTGCAGTAAATGTGCTTTTCCTGGCCCTCTGCATGGCTCACAGCTTCCCTCCTTCCAAACATCCCAGCACAGTGGCCTTTCCTGACCTCACAGGGTGCCCAGCACCCAGGCTGCCCGCTCTACCCTCCACACTCCATATCCCCTTCACCCACTTTATTGTTTCCATGGCCCTGAGCGCCTCACAGCATTCTGCATTCATTTGTGCCTTTGCTTATGGTCCATCTCCCTCCGACTGCAAGGGCAGAGGCCCTGCTGGTATGCTTAGCTGCTGGGTCGCCCCAGCAAGAGGAGCAGAAATCAACACTCAAGAGTTGCTGAGTGAATCAACAAGCATCACCCTGCCTGGTGGGGAGAGGTAGACTTTCAACTTCTACAGTCAGATTCCAGAGCCTGCCCGGATAAACCATTCCACTATTTCATAGCCAAGCAGGCCAGGTATCAGATCTAAGATTCTCATCACAAACCCGCCAGATAGGAATGATGAGCAGCATCTTACAGATGAGGACCCTGGGATTCCTGGGTAACACGCTCAAGGCTGTGTGGAGGAGAAGCTGGATTTGCCTCCATAGCTGATTCCATTAGCCCCTCTCTTAGCACTGATCCCAGCACTTACGTCTAAATGACCTCTCACCTAAGGTACCGAGTATGCTCACGTGACTATGTAACTTTCAAGTGGAATCACTGATGTCCATTTTTAAGATATTACAAAGTTACTAAATAATGTGGAGAAAAACCATTTAAATGTGAGCTTTATACATACAGTCTGTTGTGCCCAGTATTTTTTTAATTTTAAATTTAAATCTAATTGATTTGCAATACTGTATTAGTTTCAAGTATAGAGAAAAGTGATTCAGCTATACATATTCTTTTCAAGATTCTTTTCATACCCAGGTTTTTATAGAATATTGAGTGTAGTTCCCCGTGCTACATAGTAGATCCTTACTGATTATCTATTTTATATACAATAGCATGTATATGTTAATCCCAAAGTCCTAATTTGTGCCTACTATTAAATGAAATGGCAGGACAATTCCCAAGTGTGGACAACACTCTGAACTTATTGTTCATCATGAGATTTTTATGACTTGACTCCTGTCAAAGAGGACTATTTCTGCTCCTGTCTGAAATGGTGAGCAGCCAGATACCTTTCTTGAGTCCTTCTATAAAGTCCATTAAACGTCTTCCTAACGGGTACATTAAAACCTTTATATCCAGAATCTCCACCTTAGCTGAGATCCAATGTCCCCGGCAAAATGCCCAAAGAAGCTATGAGCCCCTTGAGGACACTCACTCTGTCACATTCCCTGCAGAACCACCCTGAACGGGCCTCAGGAGCGATGAGAGTGGCTAAGAGCAGAAGCAGCCAAGCCTAGAACTGAAGCCAGAAAAACAGAATTTCTCTTGCCCTGGCCCTTTTGATAACGGTGCAACTTTGGGCAAATGTCTCTAAGCTTCAGTAAGCACTCTCACATGGCAAGAGACAGATATAAAGACTAAACAAGATAGTGTGTGTGTGTGTGTGTGTGTGTGTGTGAACAAGATATTGTGTGTGTGTGTGTGTGTGTGTGTGTGTGTGTGTGTGAGTGAAGAGTACACGGATACGGTGTTGAGAAAAAGAGACTCTGCCTGTCCTCCTATACTTCACACTCTAGCTGGGAGCCAGGCTGTACTATGTCATGCTGAAACGTAAAATTCCAAGTGTTACAAGCACATGTAATAGAGAACTGTGCTCTAGAGAGGCGGGGTCTGCCCAGACAAGAGTCTGAGCTACACCCTGAACAGGGGAGTGAGAACCATCTGTCATCTAGGAGGCCTCTGATGACTTTGTTTCCCAACAGTCATTCTCTTCTGCAAACACAGCACCCTTATTCATTACAGAGCACCCTCCTTCCTACCCTCTAAATGTTACTTCAGGAGCCCTTTAACCTTTACTTTAACCTTCTTCCTCAGAGGTCATCCCAAGTCTTATTAAAACTGTTGAGAGAAAGACTCTTCTTGAAGGAACTATTGATTGACCAGGACAAGAGCTGAGAGTCCTAACTGACCATTTGTGCTGTAACGTGGAAAGGAGCCACCTAAATAAAAGGAAATAAAGGAAACAGGGACAAAAGAGAAAGAAACAAAGGTAGAAGCCCAGAAAAGTCTGAGAGCTGAGATCAAGACCAAGGCAGGAAGCCAGGAGAGGAGACTGAAATTGACACTGGGAACAAGGAGTAACAGATACACTGATCACATCATTTGAGCTCCTGGAGGCAGCCATGCCTGAAGCTACAGGTACACTTCTGGCTTTCAGTCACGTGAGCCGACAACTCCTGTTACATCTGCCAGTTTGTAATCAAATGCCCCTAATGAATGTACTGTGGAGTGGAGGGCAATTCACAGAGGAAACAACAGGCATCAAAGTCCTACTATAGAAAAGAGCATTCCAAGTTCAAGGATATGAAAGGCGGCTCCCAGGGTCAAGTACATCAAAGGAGGCCTATGTGTCCAAAGATCCAAAAGTCAAGGATGGCAACAGGCTAGATGATGTTTGAGACAGAAGCCCAGACTGAACCACTCGTGATCATGGCCCCGTAAGAAAGAGTCATGTGGCATGCCAAGTCCGTGTTCTGAACGATCCTCCTCCTATCACTGTATAAATAAGATTCTAACCTTCAAATACACTGTACTGGGGAGAAGAGCGGCACCTCTTTGCAGCTGGAAGAGAAGCAAAATGCTCTCCCCAAGTCCGACATAACCCGAGATGCTAAAAAAGAATAGTTGATCCAGGTCACTTGAGAATAACTTGGATGCATTTTATATTATTTCTCTTATTTCTTAATCAGAGGGAATTTGTCTTCAGGCTTGACTGAATATAGGCTCAAACACAGAATCACAGTTAAACAGAGGGAGGGGTCACTAATGCTTGAGCATAGCTCTCCAAAAGTAGTGGTTTTTCAAAAAATGTCTTCACAGTCTCAAAAAGGTATTAATTAAGAATATAAACGATGGTAAAGAAGAGAGCAAGGTGAGACAGAAAGAGAGTGGACTCCACGAGTGGCGCATATTCTATGTGTCTGTGTTTCTTCTCCCATCTCCTCAATATATCTTCTTCTCCTCCTTCCCCATCCCACCCCAAACACTGCATCTCTAGGGGTATGAAACCCACAGTCTCCAACGACAGGTGGGTTTCTGCTGCCACACTCAGCCGGCACACAGCCGCGTGACAGTGTCACTGTTTCTACCCCCCAATTCCGAATGACGCTGCCCATGTCATGCCAGCGGCTGACTGTTTTGAATACTGCCCCTGGCTTTCTCTGCGTGGTAAAGAAGGTAGCCACAGGCAGCGTCGAATCTGTGAGTCAGGGTCCCTGTTTTCACCGGCAGACACATCTAGGGGAGGATTCCGATGGGTCTCACTTGGGTCACCCGTTCCTCTCCCTGCCAATCACAATAGCCCGCAGCAGGAGGGACGTCCTCTAACGGGCTCGCCTGTGGAGAATGTTTGCCAGACTTATCAGGATCAGGATGAACAGGGTAAAACTGCTCCCTCTAAAAATACCAATGATGCTAGGAACGCTAAACCCATTGTGTGCTGCCCCCCACTACTGCTAAGTACTGTGTTGAGTTCTCAGCATTTAAAGACATGCCCCCTAGCCCTCAGGTTGTTTCTCATCTAGTTTCACCTTAGAGATGGCCCGTTCATCTACCCAACAGTTACACTTCGTGTCTACTCTATGTCAGACACCTTTTTATTCTGGGGGTTCAGTAGTGAACAAAGGAGAAAATAATCCCTGCTTTCCCTCACCTCCTCTCCAGACACGGAGTGCAGATCATAGCACGTTAGATGGTGATAGGCAGTCGGCAGAAAAATAAAGCAGTGGAGGTGGGTAGAAAATGCCTAGAAGAGGGCCAGTGGGGTGGCTGTCACAGCAAAGACCTCAAAGATAAGGTGACATTTCAGTAAAGATCTGTAGGGAGCAAGGTGGCTGGACAACTGGGAGGAGAGCGTTCTGTGAAAAGGGAAGAGAGGAGGCCAAGGTCCTGAGTCTAGAAGAAGAGTGAGGAAGAGGTTGTGGGGATCGAGTACGGAAAGCTGATGGAACAGATGTCACACACTGGCGAGCTCACGGTGAAGACGCTTGCTTTGCTTCTTGGTGAGAGTAAAACCACTGGAGGTTATGAGCACAAGCAAAATACCCACGGACTTGGGTTTTAGCGGATTCCTCTGACTGCTACCCTGTGAATGGAAGGAGCAAGTATGGAAGCAGAGGCATCAGGTGGAAGAGAGACTGCAGTGGCTGGAACTAAGGGTCAATGGGAGTTATATTTTGAAAACAGAGCCAACAGAATTTGCTGCTGACTATGGGCCATCATACCAGATGATACTGCTCTAATAAGAGAAAGTGAAGAGGAACTAAAGGGCTTCTTGATGAGGGTGAAAGAAGAGAGTGAAAAGGCTGGCTTAAAATTTAACATTCAAAAAAACTAGGATCATGGCATCCAGTCCCATCACTTCACGGAAAATAAAAGGGGAAAAAGAAGAAGCAGTGATGGATGCTCTTTTCTTGGGCTCCAAAATCACCACGGCTAGTGACTGCAGCCATGAAATTAGAAGATGCTTGCTTCTTAGAAGGAAAGCAGTGACAAACCTAGACGGCAGAAAGCAGAGACATCACTCTGTCAACAAAGGTCCATATAGTCTAAGCTATGGTTTTTCCAGAAGTTATGTACAGATGTGCGAGTTGAACCATAAAGAAGGCTGAGTGCCAGAATTGATGCTTTTGAAATGTGGTGCTGGCGAAGACTCTTGAGAGTTCCCTGGACTGCAAGGAGACCCAACCAGTCAATCCTAAAGGAAATCAACTCTGAATACTCACTGGAAGGACTGATGCTAAAGCTGAAGCTCCAATACCTTGGCCACCTGACACAAAGAGCCAACTCAGTGGATAAAACTCTGATGCTGAGAAAGATTGAAGGCAAAAGGAGAAGAGGGCAGCAGAGGATGAGATGGTTACATAGCGTCACTGACTCAATGGACATGAACTTGAGCAAACTCCAGGAGATAGTGGAGGACAGGGAGGCCTGGCGTATTGCAGTCCATGGAGTTGCAAAGAGTTGGACACGACGAAGCGACTAAACAACAACATGGTCCATCATGAAAAGTGTTGGTAAAGACTTCCAAGCTGTTTTGGTATGATAAACTGAAAGAACAAGATTTGCCATTGAACCAACTGGGAAGACCTCAAGAAGACTGATCTACATTTTAAATTCAAGAGGTGTGTATATATGGATGTCTCTGTAAACAGTACAAGTTTGTTCCTTTCTATGACTGAATAATATTCCATACTACTATGTATAAAATAGATATAATGACAACTGACCATATAGTACTGCAAACTCAATGCTCTGTTGTGACCTAGATGGGAAGGAGATTCAAGCAAGAGGGGATATATGTCGCTGACGCACGTTGTTATGCAGCAGAAACTAACACAACACGGTAACGCAACTATAAAAAGAAAAACTATCCACCGAAAAAAAGAAAAAACTTAAGAGGTTTGCTGACCGCTGAACTTGAGATGCTGAGTAGGCAGTCAATGAAAGAAATCTAGAGTTACGAAGAGTTTAGGGCTGGATATATGCTGGGGGGCAGGTGTGATGGGGGCAGGAAAGAGTAAGTATTTTGGTTTCAGTAACATAAGGAAGGTAGAAGATCTTTATCCCATGAAAACAGAATCAACTTTGGGGCAATCATACAGTTTGAATTCAATGAAATCAAGAATTTGGAAATCCAGCAGAATCATCTTTGGCCCAGAATCAGGTGACTTACTTAATGAACTTAATATCGATGTCCCTAGCAGAGAGAGTCTCTTATGCTAGCCTTAAAGCAAAGGAGCTGTGGTAATTACTTAGTACTAAATTAAGTTCATAATTTTGGTTTTTTAATTTATAGCATGAGAACTAGAAAACTGGGTGTGGTGGGGGGTAGAGACAGAAAGAGCACATTGTGTATATATAAGCAACTTCTAACCTAAAGTATTTCCTGGGTTGCACATTTTCGTAGAGTTACTAATTTAAAAATAAACATTTTCAGAAAGATCAGTCCACCCTAGATCCATTCTCTTTCAGAAGTCCTTCCTTAATTACAAAATCTGCATAACCCATTTCCTTTGGTGTGCAAAAAGGTGTGTAATTAAACCATCAGCATAATACCTATCTCCATGTAAAACCCGCACTTATGAACTTTAACTGCTGAATAAAAACTCCTATTACATGACCATTAAGTATTATGAATAAAGTAAGTCATGGTAGGACTTGATTAATTTTTATGCACTATGGATTGTGTCTAGAAGAAATTTGATTTTGGTGGGTCTCCTTCTGGGCAACGCCACTGCCTTTGATGGCTTCACCTTAGGCGAGGCATGTACTGAGTTGGCTTAGGGAAAAGTCATCTGACCTCACTGTGGACCACAGCTACTGTTGTTCAGGGAGAAATCTAACACCCCCCTAATAAACAGTCAACACAGTGAGCACTGGAGAGAAAGAAAAGGCTGGGCAAAATTCAAAAAAGAGAATTAACTCCCCTGGGTATAGTTTCCAAAGCTGACATGTTTTTTGATTAATACATATTTTAGAGTTTTAGGTTAATATAAGGATCTCAGTTTGAGATATATATTTTATCTGAAATAAAATGATCAATTTGTGCCTCAAGAGCTTAAAGATCCACAGTTTAGATTTTGTTAGGGAAAAGGAAGAGTTGTCAATGGCAACTCAAAACCCCCAGCGGAATTTATCCTATGGACGTCTGAGTAGGGAGGCAGGATTTAAGAACAGTGTCTGCAACCAGAAAAAAAAACAAAACAAAAAAACAACTGAAGTTGACAAGCAAGTAAAGAAAAATTTGGAGTGGAGAGAACCAAAACTAAGATGCTTGGGTCTGAGAAGTGATCAACAGAGTGCCCCTGCCAAGATGCTGTCAGAGATCCCAAACAAGTATATAAGGATTCCAAAGGTGAAAGACCTAAGCTAGGTTTCCCAGAGTTAATTCCGAGACCAAAACTCCATATCCAAAAAGGACTGATGACATAACCATGGGGGAAGTCAAGTGGTAGGCAAATAGCCTGCGGAAAACCTTTGAAAGTCCTGGTATTTAAAGTGGTAGAAACATACAAACTGGTTCCAGGACCTCCCTTCCAGAGGAACTCAGGAGGGGAATGAGCCTAGAAATTGAGGGGGTGAGGCTAATAGGGGAATAGTGATGGAACCTCTCTAGAAAATGGACAGGTAACACAAGGAGAGGCAGAGGTAGCCTCCCCTGAACATTCGCTTCTCTTCCTCCCTTCCTCCATACCCTGAAATATAAGAACCCCAGCAAAAGGAGTACTCTCAGAAGGCAGCAGTGTACGAAGGGCAAGCACAAGCAAATTCCATGAGACTCAGATTTAGCTTGTAAAGAAAAACCAGTCACATCATAGATACATTTAGTACTCAAGACAGAGACTTGTCATTTAAATATGAGCTCAAAAGTAGGTTTTCAGCATATACCTTTTAGACAATGCTCCTGGAGGGAATACTCTAGTGAAAAGGAAAAGTCTTAGAGGTTATTATGTGTGAATGAAGCATGGGCTTCCCTGGTGGCTCAGAGGTAAAGAACCCATCTGCTGATGCAGGAGATGTGGGTTCAATCCCTGGGTCAGGAAGATCCCCTGCAGAAGGAAATGGCAACTCGCTCCAGTATTCTTGCCTGGGAAATCTCATGGACAGAGGAACCTGGCGGGCTACAGTTCTTGGAGTTGCAAAGAGTTGGACATGACTTAGCGACAGAACACTCAGAGCAGTCCAATGAAAGCACAGCAAAGCTTACTTTACTTTGTATAAAAGCAAGAACAAAAACAATATACATTCTGAATAATCCAAAACTAAATTCTAGATAATACCAACAAAGCAGTGCTGAGGTGTGGGCTCAGATCGGAGAATATAACTAATGAAAGGGGAGAGCTGTCTTTTTCAAATGGGAATAAACTGTTTAAGCAAGTGCAGGAAATGTATAGGGAAGCATGGATATTTTGATGAGGTTGCCTCTAATTTAATAAGAACTAGCTGTAAAGGGCAAGGGAAAGACAAAGAGTACATAGAAAACAGAAAAACATGATAGTAAAAAATAATTTTTAATATAGCAGTTCTACAGTACCTATAAACATGTTAAATTCAAAAATCAAAAGATAAAGACTACAATAATGGATTAAAAAATACAAGCTCTAGTAATTCTTTTTCCCCTTTAAGAAGCACATGCAAACATAAAGATATAGAGTTTCAAAGTAAAAGCAGTAAATAAGGCAGAACAAGAAAATATGAACCAAAGAAAATATTGGCAACTATTTCATTAGAACAGTGAAAAAAAGCTCTTTTGGGGGAAAAAAATCATACTGGACAAAGAGGCAAATTATAAGTCTTACAAAGGAGTAAGAAAAAAAAAAAAAAGACAGTGATAAAAAATACCTTACAGGTGCCTAATAATATATGCTCTAAATATACTGAGCAGTAACAGAGTTATAGAAAGAAGTGAGTAAGCAAAACATTGTAGATGAAAGGTTTAATAAATTCCTCTCAGAATGTGCTGGATCAATCAGAAGATGAATAGCACAAATATGGAACATATGAATAAACTGATTTGTATGCTCAAACTAGTAGGGATAAGTGACTATGAAGAAAACAATGTATCAAATAAAAACTACCATGGAACAACAGATTTGTTCCAAACAGGGAAAGGAGTATGTCAAGGCTGGATATTGTCACCCTGCTTATTTAACTTATATACAGAATACATCCTGAGAAACGCTGGGCTGGATGAAGCACAAGCTGGAATCAAGATTGCCAGGAGAAATATCAATAACCTCAGATATGCAGATGACACCACCCTTATGGCAGAAAGTGAAGAAGAACTAAAGAGTCTCTTGATGAAAGTGAAACAGGAGAGTGAAAAAACTGGCTTAAAACTCAACATTCAGAAAACTAAGATCATGGTATCTGGTCTCATCACTTCATGGCAAATAGATGGGGAAACAGTGGAAACAGTGGCTGACTTTATTTTTGGGGTTCCAAAATCACTGCAGACAGTGACTGTAGTCATGAAATTAAAAGACGCTTGCTCCTTGGAAGAAAAGCTATGATGAACCTAGACAACATATTAAAAAGCAGAGACATTACTTTGCCAACAAAGGCCCATCTAGTCAAAGCTATGGTTTTTCCAGTAGTCACGTATGGATGTGAGAGTTGGACTATAAAGAAAGCTGAGCACCAAAGAATTGATGCTTTTGAACTGTGGTGCTGGAGAAGACTCTTGAGAGTCCCTTGGACAGCAAGGAGATCCAACCAGTTGGTCTAAAGGAAATCAGTCCTGAATATTCACTGGAAGGACTGATGCTGAAGCTGAAACTCCAATACTTTGACCACCTGATGCGAAGAATTGACTCATTTGAAAAGACCCTGATGCTGGGAAAGATTGAAGATAGGAGGAGAAGGGGACGACAGAGGATGAGATGGTTGGATGGCATCACGAACTCAATGGACATGAGTTTGAGTGAGCTCCGGAGTTGGTGATGGACAAGGAGGCTTGGCGTGCTGCAGTCTGTGGGGTCACAAGAAGTCGGACACAACTGAACAACTGAACTGAACTGATGTATCAAATAAAAACTATACATTATTTCTATAAAATGATGTTTTGGTTTAGTAATACACATACATTCCCCAAATTCATCATGAACTAATTCACAAGGAAGCTTTACAATACCAAAGAATCAATATCAGAAAAATCATTTTCTTACATAATAGTCTAACATTCCTTACATCTAAAAATGAAGTAACCCTGACTTAAGTCAAAATCAGAATAAAATTATAATAAAAATAAATCACTGTAAAAATGCTAAAGTAGTTCTTAGATGAAAATGTACAGCTCTAAAACATTTGATTATAAGTAAAGGAGAATAAAAAATTATTTCAAGAAGATGAACACTTCTTTGAGTTCAGCCAAAATAAATGACAAATAATTGATTTTTCTTCCTACCTAAGCAAAAACCAAACACTCCTTCCCTCCCCCTAAAAGCCCCACAAACAAACAAATAAATCAGTTTTTGAGACACAGGATAACAGATAACAAAGAACAGTGAGATTGCAGAATTTGCAGCCTGAAATGGAGGGAAAACACAGGCAGAGGTTGGTGGATTAGAAAGAACAGTAGCCCAACTCCCACATACTGCTGGTGGCAGTTTGCCTATTCCTATCAGGTAGAATGGAAAAACCTCAAGATTCACAAGGCACTAGGTTAGCGTCCTTAGAAGAGTCTTGCCTTGATGGTGAGGATTAATTACCCTAGAGTAAATATCTCTCAGGCGCTGTCTAGCAAACCCTAAAATCCAGACATTAGAGGAATAAAGTATTTCCAAGTAATTTCACTGTATCCCAGGACTAACATCAAGAATATTGGTAGGAATAAAAAATTATCCAGCTTCGAACAGGAAACATTTACAACAACTATCATCTAGTCAAAAATAACCAGACATGAAACAGAAAAATATGACCTATGTGAGAAGGAAAAAAGTGTGTCAATGAATTGGAACTGTACCAGAACTAGCAAAGATATTTGAATTAGCAGAAGATATTAAAATAGTTGTTTTAACTGTATTCTATATTTTCAAAAGTTAAATGGAAGCATAGAAGATATTTTTTTAAAAAAGCAAAGACAGACTTAAACTGAACTTTTAAAAATGAAAATGACAATGCCTGAGATGAAAATAGAGTGGATGGAATTAATGGTAGTTTAGTGGCTCAGTGGTAAAGAAACTGCCTGCAATGCAAGAGCTGCAGGAGATGTGGGTTTGATTCCGAGATCAGGAATATCCTCTGGAGAAAGAAATGACAACCCACTCCAGCATTCTTGCCTGGAAAATCCCATGGACAAAGGATCCGAGTGGGGTACAGTACATGGGGTTGCAAGAGTCAGACATGACTGACTAAACAACAACAAGCATAGAAGAAAACTGAACTTGAGGTAATACGAATAAAAACTATCCAAGGTGAAAAAGAGGAGAGAGAATGAATAAAAGGAAAAAAGTTAAAAGAAGGGGGAAAAGTATAAAGGAAAGGATACAAGGAAGGAAGGAAAGGAGGAGGAAAGGGAGAGAAGAAGGAAAAAAAAGAGCATATGGGAGATAAGGAACAACTTCAAACAAGATAATATACATCTATTTGGAATCCCCAAGCAGGGAGTGATACATAAAAATATTTGAAAAAAATGACTGGTTTCCCCCCTAAATTTGCTAAAAGTCATAAACCCACAGTTCAAGAAACTCAATGAGCCCCAAGTACTAGAACAATGAAGAAAACTATTATAAATCTAAAGCACATTATATTCAAAATTGCTCAAAACCAGTGGTAAAGAAAATCTTAAAAGCAGCCAGAGCTAAACCTACACATTTTACAAAGGAACAAACAATGAATGCGGATTTATCGTCATAAACAACACATTAGAAGACACTGGAGAACATCTTTAATACACTGAAATGAACTGTCAACCCAGTAATCTAAATCTAACAGAAAAAATAAAAGGAAGGAATATTAAGTAAAGATGTTCCCACCTAGACAAAAGCTGAAAGAATTCATTACCCACAAACATGCACTACAAGAAATGTAAAGAAAGTCCTTAAAGTAGAAATAAAACGACAAAAGATGGACATATAGGGTGGTGCCATAAGGGTGGTGCCATCTGCATATCTGATGTTATTGATACTTCTCTCGGCAATCTTGACTCCAGCTTGTGCTTCTTCCAGCCCAGTGTTTCTCATGATGTACTCTGCATGTAAGTTAAATAAGCAGGGTGACAATATACAGCCTTGACATACTCCTTTCCCGATTTGGAACCAGTCTGTTTCTCACGTTCAGTTCTAACTGTTGCTTTCTGACCTGCATAAAGGTTTCTCAGGAGGCAGGTCAGGCAGTCTGGTATCCCCAGCTCTTTTAGAATTTTCCACAGTTCGTTGTGATCCACACAAAGGCTTTGTCATAGTCAATAATGCAGAAGTAGGTGTTTTTCTGGAACTCTCTTGCTTTTTCTATGATCCAGTGGATGCTGGCAATTTGATCTCTGGTTCCTCTGCCTTTTCTAAATACAGCTTGAACATTTGGGAGTTCCGGTTCATGTACTGTTGAAGCCTGACTTGGAGAATTTTGAGCATTACTTTGCTAGCGTGTGAGATGAGTGCAATTGTGCAGTAGTTTGAGCATTCTTAAGCATTGCCTTTCTTAGGAAGTGGAATGAAAACGGACCTTTTCCAGTCCTGTGGCCACTGCTGAGTTTTCCAAATTTGCTGTCATATTGAATGCAGCACTTTCACAGCATCATTTTTAGGATTTGAAATAGCTCAGCTGGAATTTCATCACCTCCACTAGCTTTGTTCATAGTGATACTCCCTAAGGGCCAATTGACTTCGCATTTCAGGATGTCTGGCTCTAGGTAAGTGATCACACCATCATGGTTATCTTCTGTATAGATCTTCTGTGTATTTTTGCCACCTCTTCTTAAAATCTTCTACTTCTTAGGTCCATACCATTTTTGTCCTTTATTGTGCCCATTTTTGCATGAAATGTTCCCTTGGTATCGCTCATTTTCTTTTCTTTTTTTTCTCTCTTTTTTTTTTTTCTCTCATTTTCTTGAATAGATCTCTAGTCTTTCCCATTCTATTATTTTCCTCTATTTCTTTACATTGATCGTTGAGGAAGGCTTTCTTTTCTCTCCTTGCTATTCTTTGGAACTCTGCATTCAAATGGGTATATCTTTCCTTTTATCCTTTGCATTTTGCTTCTCTTCTTTTCACAGCTATTTGTAAGGCCTCCTCAGACAACCATTTTGCCTTTTTGCGTTTTTGTTCTTGGGGATGGTCTTGATCACTGCCTCCTGTACAATGTCACGAACCTCTGTCCATAGTTCTTCAGGCACTCTATCAGATCTAATCCCTTGAATCTATTTGTCACTTGCTGTATAATTGTAAGGGATTTGATTTAGGTCATACCTGAATGGTCTAGTGGTTTTCCCTACTTTCTTCAGTTTAAGTCTGACTTGGCAATAAGGAGTTCATGATCTGAGCCACAGTCAGCTCCTGGGCTTGTTTTTGCTGATTGTATAGAGCTTCTCCATCTTTGGCTACAAAGAATATAATCAATCTGATTTTGGTATTGACCATCTGGTGAGGTCCATGTGTAGAGCCTTCTCTTGTGTTAGAAGAGGGTATTTGCTATGACCAGTGTGTTCTCTTGGCAAAACTCTATTAGCCTTGGACCTGTTTTATTCTCCACTCCAAGGCCAAATTTGCCTGTTACTCCAGATATTTCTTGACTTCCTACTTTTGCATTCCAGGCCCCTTTAATGAAAAGGACATCTTTTTTGGGTTTTAGTTCTAGAAGGTCTTGTAGATCTTCATAGAACCATTCAACTTCAGCTTCTTCAGCATTACTGGTCAGGGCATAGACTTGGATTGCTGTGATATTGAATGGTTTGCCTTGGAAATGAATAGAGATCATTCTGTCGTTTTTGAGATTGCATCCAAGTACTGCATTTTGGACTCTTCCGTTGACTATGATGGCTACTCCATTTCTTCTAAGGGATTCTTGTCCACACTAGTAGATATAATGGTCATCTGAGTTAAATTCACCCATTCAAGTTCATTGTAGTTCGCTGATTCCTAAAATGTCAATGTTCACTCTTGCCATCTCCTATTTGACCACTTCCAATTTGCCTCAATTCATGAACCTAACATTCCAGGTTCCTATGCAATATTACTCTTTACAGAATTGGATTTTACTTCCATCACCACTCACATCCACAACTGTGTGTTGTTTTGGCTCTGTCTCCTCATTCTTTCTGGAGTTATTTCTCCACTGATCTCCAGTAGCATATTGGGCACCTACCTACCTGGGGAGTTCATCTTTCAGTGTCCTATCATTTTGCCTTTTCATACTGTTTATGGGGTTCTCAAGGCAAGAATGCTGAAGTGGTTTGCCATTCCCTTCTCCAGTGGACCACATTTTGTCAGAACTCTCCATCATGACCCGTCTGTCTTGGCTGACCCTATACAGCATGGCTCATAGTTTCATTGAGTTAGACAAGGCTGTGGTCCATGTGATCAGATTGGTTAGTTTTCTGTGATTGTGGTTTTCAGTCTGTCTGCCCTCTGAGAAGGATAAGAGGCTTATGGAAGCTTCCTGATGGAAGAAACTGAGGGGAAAACTGGCTCTTGTTCTGATGGGTAGGGCCACGCTCAGTAAATCTTTAATCCAATTTCCTGTTGATGGGTGGGGCTGTGTTCCCTCCCTACTGTTTGACCTGAGGCCAAACTATGGTGGAGGTGATGAAGATAATGGCTTCTGACTTCCTTCAAAAGGTCCCATGCATGCACTGCTGCAGACCACCACCAACCCACACCTCAGCCCGAGACTCCTGGACACTCATGGGCAAGTTGATCATTACCAACCATGCCATCTAGTCATTACATGCCTAGATATTTACCCAAGAGAAAAGAGAGAATGTGTTAATACAATAAAATATACATGAAACATCACAGCAGTTTTATTTGTAATAGTAAAAACTCAGAAACAACTAATGTCCATCATTATGCCAATGGATTTACGATATAGCCATATAATGAAATATTACCCAACAATAAAGCAAATAAAATCTGCTACAAGATCCATGCCAATACAACAACAACAAAAAATGAACTTTAAAGCCACAGCAAAACAAAGAGTACATACATTGTTATTCCATTTAACTATGTCATAAGAAATGCAAATTGATTGAGAGAAAGCAGATTGATGGTTACCTATGTTACCAGGGTGCTGGGATGGATGGGAGGAAGGGATTAGTCAAAAAGTGGCATGAGGAAACTTTGCAGTGACCTGAATATATCAACTGTTTTCACTGAGGTAGTTGTGTCATGGCACTACACATGTCAATCTAATCAAACTGTCCACTTTATGCTATCAGTTGCACTATAATAAAACTGTTTAAAAATGAGAAAGGAAATAGAGCAAATGGATAAAAATAAAGAAATAAGGATACACAACAGAAGAAAATAAATGTGTATGTAACAGAGAGGAAAAATAGAGATTACCAAATTAAAGCTAGTACTTTGAAAAAAATAAAAAGATAAACAAACCTCTGGCAACACTGACTACACATACAAAGAAGATTAAAACTGTATATATATGCTTTTTGGCCATCTGTATGCCTTCTTTGGAGAAATGTCTATTTACATTTTCTGCCTATTTTTTGATTGGGTTTTTTTTTTTATATTGAGCTGCACGAGCTGTTTGTATATTTCAGAGATTAATCGCTTGTCAGTTGCTTCATTTGCAAATATTTTCTCCCATTCTGTGGGTTGTCTTTTCACTTTGTTTATGGTTCCCTTTGCTGAGCAAAAGCTTTTAACTTTAATTAGGTCCCATTTGTTTATTTTCATTTTTAGCTTCATTACTCTAGGAGGTGGGTCCAAAAAGATCTTGCTTCAATTTATATCAAAGAGTATCCTGCCTATGTTTCCGTCTAAGAGTTTTATAGTATTCAGTCTTACATTTAGGTCTTTTATCCATTTTGAGTTTACTTTTGTGTATGGTGTTAGAGAATGTTCTAATTTCATTCTTTTACAATGTAGCTGTCCAATTTTTCCAGTGCCACTTATTGAAGAGACTGTCATTTCTCCATTGTATATTTTTGCCTCCTTTGTCATAGAGTAATTGAGCATAAGTGAATGGGGTTTATTTCTGGGCTCTCTACTGTGTTCCATTGATTGACATGTTTATTTTTGTACCAATGTCACATTGGTTTGATTATTATAGCTTTGTATTATGGTCTGAAGTCAGGAAGCATGATACCTACAACACTGTTCTTTTATCTCAAGATTGTTTGGGTTATTCTGGATCTTTTATGGTGCCATACAAATTTCAAAATTATTTGTTCTAGATCTGTGAAAAATGCTATTAGCATTTTGAATAGGGAAGGCACTGAATCTGTGCATTCCCTTGGGTACTAGGGTCATTCTAAAAATATTGATTCTTCCTATTAGTGAACACAGTGTATCTTACTGTTTGTGAAATTTTCAGTTTCTTTCATCAGAATCTTATAGTTTTCTGAATACAAGTCTTTCCGTTCATTAGTAAGTTTATCCCTAGGTATTTTATTATTTTTGTTGTGATTTTAAATGGGATTAATCTCTCTTTTTGATAGTTCATTATTAGTGTATAGAAACACAACAGATTTCTGTGTATTAACTTTGTATCCTACCACTGTATTCATTGATAAGCTCCAGTAGCTTTTTGGTAGTGTCTTTAAATATTTTCTATGTACAGTGTCATGTCATCTGTAAACAGTGGGAGTTTTACTTCTTCCTTTCTGATCTGTTTTCCTCATTTATTTTTCTTGTCTGATTGCTGTGTTTAGGATTTCCAATATCATGTTTAATAAAAGTGGCAAGATAGTGGACATCCGTGTCTTGTTCCTGATCTTAGGGGGAATGCTTTTAGCCTTTTAACCATTGAGTGGTGGCTCAGATGGTAAAGAATTCGCCTGCAGTGCAGAAGACCTGGATCTGTTCCCTGGGTTGGGAATATCCCCTGGAGGAGGGCATAGCAGCCCATTTCAGTATTTTTGCATGGAGAATTCCCATGGACGGAGGTGCTTGCCGGGCTACAGTCTATGGGGTCACAAAGAGTCAGACACAACCGAGCGACTAATCACAGCGCAGCACGTGACGCCAGGTGTGGGTTTACCATGTAAGGGCACTATTATGTCTAGGTATGTATGTTAGGTATGCAAGTATGCCTGTTTTATGGAGAGTTTTTAAAATCATAAATGGATGCTGAATCTAATTTTTAAATGGTCAGAAGACTTGAATGGTCATTTTTTAAAAAGATTTACAGATTGCCAACAGGCACATGAAAAGATGGTCAACATCACTAATCAGTGGAGAAACACAAAACCCCAATGAGATATCACCTTACACCCATCAGATGGCATCATCAAAAAGACCACAAATAACAAAGGTTAGCAAGATGCAGAGAAAATAGAACCTTGCCCACTGTTGGTATGAATGGAATAGGTACAGTCACTGAAGAAAACAGTATGGAGGTTCCCTAAAAAAATAAAAATAGAACTACCACATGACCCAGTAGTTCTACTTCCATGTATATATTCAAAGAAAACGAATACACTAGTTTGAAAAGACTCTTGAACCCCAATGTTCATGGTGGCATTATTTATAATAGCTGAGAAGCAACCCAAGTGTCCAGCAACAGATAAATGGATAAAGAAGACACACACACACACAGACACAATGCATTACTACTTAGTTATAAAGAAAGAATGAAATTTTGTTTTTCCATCTGAAACAACATGGATGAACCTGGAGGGTATTATGCTTAGTGAAATAACTCAGAAAAAGACAATACAATATATTATCATTTACATGTGGAATTTAAAAAATAAAACAAACTAGTAATTATAAAAGCAAAAAAAAGCAGATTCATAATATAGAGAACAAAATAAAGGTTATCAGTGGGGAGATGGGTGGTGGGAGGGGCAAGATAGAGGCAGAGGATTAAGAGGTACAAACTACTATGCATAAAATAAATACATTACAAAGATATAGAGCACAGGGAATATAGTAAATGTTTTATAATAACTATAGAGTATAATCTATAAAAATTTTGAATTACTATGTTGTATACACCTGAAAATAATCTAATATTGTCAACCAATTAAATATATATCTATCTCATTTAAAGAACAAAAATTAATTTAAGAAAAGGACACCAACAGACATTTCACAGGAAAAGGAATTAAAAATGCCCCCCAAATATGAAAGGATGTATAAACACATTTGTTGTCAGAAAGATGCAAATTAAAATTGCAATGAGAAACTATTTCACACTCAGTTGTTTGGCAAAAATCAAGAACCCAGCAAAATCAAGTCTTGTGCAGGGTGGAGAACAAGAGGAGTTTTCCTACATGGCAAATGGGGAGTGGAAAGGACACACCCACTTTAGAAAACACTGCAGCACCCACTAGCAACGGTCAACAAGCACATTCCCTACAACCTAGAAAATCTGCTCAAGAAATTCACTCCAGAGAAAATCAGGCATAAAAGTATGTTTTTAACAGCTGCACTATCTGTGATGGTAAAATACTGGAAACCATGCACCCATCAAAAATTGGACGGGAAAATGAATTGTTGGATATAAATTGGTAACCTATAAAAGCAATGGCAGTGAATGAATCATATAAACTGGAATTCTCAGGGCAGTGCTGTGCAGGAAATAAGCAAGTAATTCAAGAATGACTGTATAAGTTCCCAAGCAGCAAAAGGAACAATACTTTGTTTTGGAGCTATGGCAAATCAATAAAGAAACACTACAGGTTTGTGGTTTCCCCTGGGGTGGTGGGGGGTGGTGGGGATGGTGAGGGAGAATATGAGAAACATCACCGGGTATGTTCAATGGTTCTGGTCACATCCTGTCTTTTTCACTTTATGGCACATTTATAATTGTTCATTTTGCTTTTGCCACTACGAAATTATGTTTCTGTTCTAGTAATGTTACCCGCCTGGTAGTTATTTGAGTTTTTAATCCTTGCCATAAATCCTGTCTTGTAGCTCACCTTCCCAAGGATGAGTCCATCCAATGAGAGGGGCAATAGATATTTGAGCCTTTGGGGGTTTCAATAAGTGGAGACATTAGTGTGAAAGCTGATGAGGAGATGTACAAGAACGTATAAGAATTACAAAAACCCAGCCCTTACTGATGCTCTGTCTTGTCAAACCCATGGCAGATATCACAGTCATCATTTTTTCCCCCCATGCGGGTCCCAAAGTGGCCTCGGATTGCTCAGCATCAGACTCCAAAAACACCCACTCACAATCCATCAGTGTTGACAGGGGAGGTATGACCTATCTGCAAGGCCCGTTCTTGAGTTTACCATCCTTGGTCACATCCAGGCCAATGGGCTCAGGACTGCCAATCAGAGTCCATTCATAAAAGACTGGAAAAGGCCCTTTTCAGGACAGGTGACCAACACCGAGAGAGGGAGGCCTGTGGCTTTTACCTAAGTCCCCCAACCTATCCAAACTTGAATTTATATAATGGAAACAAAATTGCTCTTGTGCTAACTAAGCAACTGACTTCCACGCATAATATTTGTTTTGGACCTGAGGATGCAGTTTGTGTTTAAAAGAAAAAAATCGAATAAATGAGATTCCTAGATTATTTTTCTGATTCAGGTGATTCAGAGGGGCTCTTTTTAGTTGCTGACGTTCTTTACATGTGACATAATCTTCCTGGGGAGAAAAGAAGGCTTGTGTTGTCTATGATTCACACTTCAGGGGAAGGACATGGGAATGGTGAGGGACCGCTTTCCTCCTATCCTGTTATTAGCACAGGTCCATGAAATGGGAACATAAACTCACTCCGAAACACCGAGGAAAAAATTCCTATCTTTACTCTATCCCTCACTGGCTTATCCTCGTAACAGGAAAGGTGGTTTCTCTGAGTGACTGTTCAGCCTGATGGTGATATTCATCATGCACTGTCTGCAATCCTCTCCAGTACAAGGTTCATGGATGAAACTCTGCTGCACATATGTGACCTGGCTTTTGGGCATCCTGGTCTCAAGTGAGAGTAAGGGAATGCCACTTTCCTGGACCCTCAGTGGAGACACCAGCCCTGCTCAGGCCCCGAGTCCAGGCCCAGGGGAAGGAACAGACAGATCCATATTGCAGGACAAGAGCTAGAGTCACTGGTGGAAAAGATTGTGTTCTTACTCATTCTGTGACGTTGTGAACTCAGAGGACGAGAGAATACATACTAACATTCCTCTATGATATAAAGTGAGATCAAGGTTAGCCTAGGCTTTGGTTAACAGATTAAAATGGAGAATCGGTGTAAACCAATAGATGCTGTCCCAGGAAACAGATGAAACAAACCAAAACCAACTTGCAGACTCTACTTTAGTAAAACACACTAGGGATAAAAATATCTACTCTTTATTGAGCACTTACCGTGTGCCAAATCCTGTTCTAAGAGCCTTGTATGGGTTGGCTCCTGTAATTAGCTCACACCAGCTCTACTGGGGAGAGCTACTGGGTAGAGCTGGTGTTGAGTTCTACTCTCACTTTACACAAAAAGGAATTAGGCACAAAGAAGTTAAGGAGATAGACTGCAATCAGAGTCTGAGCTCATCATTTCTTGTTCTTACAGATTACTAGCAAAAGACCTGATAGTCCAGAGGCCACTAGGACATTTAATAAGCTTATAATACCTACGGGGTCATGGAGCGTTCATTCTATGAGAAATAAACCAGGGCTACCAGGTGCCAAGGATGCTCAGAGATTTTGAAATGTATGTGTGGGGGGGGGTGGGGGGGGGAATGTGGTGTCTTCAAGAAGCTGATATTTTACACAATTTAATAAGAGGGCTTCTTAGAAAAAAAGCTGGTTCTAGGACTGCAATAGGGAAAATTCCTATAGCATTTTTTATTACCACAAATTAAGGAAGTGCTCAAAAAACAAAAGAGTAGGCAGCATGTCAAAAGGACACAGTAGGCAGTCTGAAAGTGTTCCTGATCCTCAGAGCCAGGACAGTTTGAGTAAGATCTAAAACATAAAATTAGAAGAAAAAAGGGGTAAGCTCCTTGGGGCTAGTCTTGACAATAATTTGTTTTTGTGGATTTGATACCAAAAACAAAGGAAACAACCTGTCAGTTAATCTATGATAAAAGAGGCAAGAATATACAATGGAGAAAAAATAGACTTTTCAATAAGTGGTATTGGGAAAACTGGAAAATTACATATAAAACAATGAAATTAGAACATTCACTAACACCAAAAATGAACTCAAAATGGATTAAAGTCCAAAATGTAAGGCTGGATACTTTAAAAGTCTGAGAAGCAAACATAGGCAGAACACTCTTTGACATAAATCACAGCAAGATTTTTTTGGATACACCTCTCAGAGCAATAAAGATAAAAACAAAAATAAACAAATGGGACCTAATTAAACTTAAAAGCTTTTGTACAGCAAAGGAAACCATAAACAAAGGGAAAAGACAACCCACAGAATGGGAGAGGATATTCACAAACAAAGTGACCGACAAGGGATTAATCTCCAAAATATACAAGCTGCTCATGCAGCTCTACAAAAAAAAAAAAAAAAAAAAAAAAAAAAAATTAGAAAAATGGGCAGAAGACCTAAACAGACATTTCTCCAAAGAAGATATACAGATGGCCAAAAAGCACACAAAAAGATGTTCATTGTGAATTAATAGAGAAATGCAAATAAAAACTACAATGAGGTAACACAAGTCTGATGTGTGACCATCATTAGAAAATCTACAAACAATAAATGGTGGAGAAAAGGGAATCCTCCTCCTACCCTGTTGCTGGGAATATAAATTGTAATAGCCATGATGAAGAACAGTATGGAGGTTCCTTAAAAAAATGAAAACAGAAGCACCATATGATTTGGCAAAAGGTGGTGAGGGCAGCGGAGGACGAGATGGTTGGATAGCATCACCAATTCAATGGACATGAACGTGAGTGAACTCCAGGAGATGGTGAAGGACAGGGAGGTCTGGGTGCTGCAGTCCGTGGGGTCACAAAGAGTTGGACATAACTTAGCAACTGAACAACAACAATAACATGATCTGGCAATCTCAAATGGACATATAGCCAAAGAAAACCATAATTTAAGAAGATACAAACACTGCATTGTTCATTGCCACAGTATTTAAAGTAGTCAAAACATGGAAGCAACCAAAATGTCCATCAATAGAGGAATGGCTAAAGGTGTGGCACAGATATATACTGGAATATTCAGTTCAGTTCAGTCTAGTCGCTCAGTCGTGTCCGACTCTTTGTGACCCCACTGCAACATGCCAGGCCTCCCTGTCCATCACCAACTCCCGGAGTTTACTCAAACTCATGCCCATCAAGTCAGTGATGCCATCCAGCCATCTTGTCCTCTGTCATCCCCTTCTCCTCCTGCCCCCAATCCCTCCCAGCATCAGGATCTTTTCCAATGAATCAACTCTTCGCATGAGGTGGCCAAAGTACTGGAGTTTCAGCTTCAGCATCAGTCCTGCCAATGAACACCCAGGACTGATCTCCTTTAGGATGGACTGGTTGGATCTCCTTGCAGTCCAAGAAACTCTCAAGAGTCTTCTCCAACACCACAGTTCAAAAGCATCAATTTTTCGGCACTCAGCTTTCTTCACAGTCCAATACTCACATCCATACATGACCACTGGAAAAACCATAGCCTTGACCAGATGAACATTTGTTGGCAAAGTACTGTCTCTGCTTTTTAATATGCTATCCAGGTTGGTCATAACTTTCCTTCCCAGGAGTAAGCGTCTTTTAATTTCATGGCTGCAGTCACCATCTGTAGTGATTTTGGAGTCCAAAAAAATAAAGTCTGACACTGTGTCCACTGTCTCCCCATCTATTTCCCATGAGGTGACGGGACCAGATGCCATGATCTTAGTTTTCTGAATGTTAAGCTTTAAGCCAACTTTTTCACTCTCCTCTTTCACTTTCATCGAGAGGCTCTTTAGTTCCTCTTCACTTTTTGCCATAAGGGTAGTGTCATCTGCATGTCTGAGGTTATTGATATTTCTCCCGGCAATCTTGATTCCAGCTTGTGCTTCTTCCGGCCCAGAGTTTCTCATGATGTACTCTGCATATCAGTTAAATAAGCAGGGTGACAATACACTGCCTTGACGTCCTCCTTTTCCTATTTGGAACCAGTCTGTTTTTCCATGTCCAGTTCTAACTGTTGCTTCCTGACTTGCATACAGGTTTCTCAAGAGGCAGGTCAGGGGGTCTGGTATTCCCATCTCTTTCAGAATTTTCCACAGTTTATTGTGATCCACACAGTCGAAGGCTTTCGCGTAGTCAATAAAGCAGAAATAGATGCTTTTCTGGAACTCTCTTGCTTTTTTGATGATCCAACGGATATTGGCAATTTGATCTCTGGTTCCTCTGCCTTTTCTAAAACAAGCTTAAACATCTGGAAGTTCTCGGTTCACATATTGCTGAAGCCTGGCTTGGAGAATTTTGAGCATCACTTTACTAGCGTGTGAGATGAGTGCAATTGTGCGGTAGTTTGAGCATTCTTTGGCATTGCCTTTCTTATTACCCAGTCATAAAAAAGAATGAAATAACACCATTTGCAGCAACATGGACAGACCTAGAGATTTTCATACTAAGTGAAGTAAGTCAGACAGACAAAGACATATCATACAATATCACTTATATGTGAAATCTAAAAAGAATGATAGAAATGAACTTATTTACAAAATAGAAGCAGACTCAGAGATTTAGAGAATGAACTTACAATTACCTGGGGAAGGGTGGAGGGGAGAGAGAGACTGGGAGTTTGGAACTGACATATATGCACTGCTATATTGAAAAGAGATAAACAAAAAGGACATATGCTCTGGGCAACTCTTCAATATTCTGTAGTAATCCAAATGGGAAAAGAATTTGAAAAATAGTAGATACAAGTGTATGTATGAGTGAATCAGTTTTTTTGTGCACCTGAAACTAACACATTTTAATCAACTGCAATTCAATATAAAATCAAACAAATTACTTAAATTTTAAAATTTAGTAGCAAAAAAAAAAAAAAAAAATCCACTCACAAAGCATTTGATTAGAAATGGCAGAGGACCTGAATAGACATTTTTCCAAAGAAGTTATACAGATGGCCAACAGATTCATGAAAAAGTATCTGGCAACACTAGTCACCAAGGAAATGCAAATCAAAAGCACAATGAGGCATCACTTCACACCTTATATTTGGCTATTATCCAAAAGACAAGAAATAACTAGTTTTGGCAAGGATGTGGAAAAATGTGAACCCTTGTATGCTGTTAGTAGAAATGAAAATTGGCACAACCAGTACAAAACAAGTATGGAGATTTTTCAAGGAATTACCAATAAAGCTACCATGAGTGTGTGTATGCATGCTCAGTCGCTTCAGTCATGTCCAATTCTTTGCGACCCCCACGGACCGTAGCCCGCCAGGTTCCTCTGTCCATAGGGATTCTCTTGGCAACAATACTGGAGTGGGTTGCCACATCCTCCTCCCGGGATTTTCTTGACCTAGGGATCAAAACTGTGTCTCCTGTACTGCAGGAGAACTCTTGATCACTGAACCACCAGAGAAGTCCTAAAGCTACTATTGGTCCATCAACTTCACTTCTGGGTATGTAGCCAAAGGAAATGAAATCATTACCTTAAAGGGATACCAGTGCTCTCGGGTTCATAGCAGCAGTGTTCACAATAGCCAAAGCATGAGACAATCTAAAAGTCTGTTGGCGAATGAATGGATAAAGAAGATGTGATGTGTGCATGTGCACAGATACACACACACAAAACAAGATATTATTCAACCTTGAAAAGGAAAGAAATCTTGCCATTTTCAATAACATGGATGGAACTTGAGGGTGGCATGATAAATAAAAGAAGTCAGACAGAGAAGGACAAATATCATATGATCTAACTTACATGTAAAATAGGAATAAATAAAGAAAGAACAAACTAAGCCTATAGATACACAGAACAAATTGGTGGTTGCCAGAGATGTGGGGTGGTGGTGGGCGAAAGGGATAAAAGTGGTCAAAAGGTACAACCTTCCTCCCAGCTGTAGAATGAAGAACTCATGAGGATGTAATGTACACTATGGTAACTATAATTAACAATATTACATTGCATATTTGAAACTTGCTAAGAGAGGAAATCTTAATTGTTCTCATCACAAGTAAAAGAAACTAGGTAAGGAAAAAAAAAAAAAGACATCCTGTCATTTGTGACAACACAGATGAACCAGAATAGAATTATGCTAAAAGAAATGAGGAAGACAAATACTGCATGGTATCATCAATATGCAGAATCTAAAAAAAAAAAAAAAAAAAAAAGGTAAAACTCATTGAAACAAAGTAGAAAAGTGGTTGCCAGAAGATGAAGGTGGGGTACAAGGGAGAAGTTGGTCAAAGGGTTCAAAATTTCAGTTAGAAAATTAGTAAATTCTGAGGATCTATTGTATAACATGATAACTATAGTTGACGATGCTTAACTGCATAATTGAGATTTTTTAAGAGAATAAAACTTAAATATTCTCACACGCACTCAAGAAAACAGTCAACATGAGGTATTGTATATAATAATTAACTAGATGGTGTAATCCTTTCACAGTATATGTATGTCAAATCATCACATTATACACTTTAAATATTTTACAAATTTATTTGTTAATTAAATATTAATAAGGGGAACAACTTGAGGGGAATAATCTGAGCTAAAATAAACAATGTAGTACTATTACTCGAAAAGTAAAATTAATGTACATGGGTCCATACTGATGTAAATAAAGTACTGAATAAACAAACAGGAGAGGGAGAGAGAGGTCAGTATTTCCTACAGAAGAATTCCAAGAGTAATCATCATCCTGATTTTTAACAGCATAGACTAGATTTCCCTAGTTTTGTACTTTATATGAAGTAAATCTGAAGCAAATCTACCATCTCGGAGTGGTTTTTTTGTGTTGTTGCTGTTGTTGTTTTGGTCACATTGTGTGACTTACGCAGTATCTTAATTCCCCAACCAGGGATGGAACCCATGTCCTTGGCAGTGATAGCATGAAGTCCTAACCACTAGGAATTTCCCTGACTGATTATAAACACATCTATTATCTGTTTGGTAATACCAACAGCTATCTTTCCTGGTAGTTCAGTTGGTAAAGAATCTGCCTGCAATGCAATGCAGGAGACTTGGGTTCAATCCCTGGGTTGGAAAGATCCTCTGGGAAGGGAATGGCAACTCATTCCAGTATTCTTGGTGAAAATCCTATGGACAGAGGACCCTGGCAGTCTATATATAGTCCATGGGGTCACAAAGAGTTGGACACGACTTAGCAACTGAATCACCATATAACCTGTTTGGTGCAAACCAAGACTCAAGTGAAATATGAGAAATTAAAGTAAAAGGGCTCAGATATTTCATCATCTCTGGTAGATTTTATGTGTTTTCTTTTTCCTCTTAAAATGCATGTAAACTTCTGACTTTCAGATTTAACTAGTAACCAACACAACAGTTTGGATTTTCCTCCTGTTCAGAATCTGGTATTTCCAACCTATCAGATTTATAACATTGCAAGCTGAAAATGGATTATTTATGAGTTAACAATTTTCATATGCTTGGACAAAGGCTCCCCATGGTTCAGGTTTTGTAAATGACCAGGTTTGCACTAAAATAAGTCATCTTTATAACATGCAAATACCGATAAGGACAGCTTAACAGATTTGTCTCCACTCAGCCCTCACTTTTTCTATCTAGCACTAACTGCGACTTCCAGAATTCATGCTCTCATGGATACCTTTAAACATCCAACAGAACAGTTTAAAATTGTTAAAAAGTAGAAACATCCATCTTGGAAAAGGAGTAGAATTTGATGAAATTGACGAAAGTGATGTTGGAAATGCTGTGTTTTGGAGAGTAAGGAGGGATCTGCCATGAGAACTACTTTTGAACCACATGTAAAACTACTGATAAAGAGAATCTGGCAGATTTAGGTCAGTTAATAGGGAAACTTTATTTTGCCAACAAAGGTCTGTCTAGTCAATGCTGTGATTTTTTCAGTTGTCACGTATGGATGTGAGAGTTGGACTATAAAGAAGGCTGAGCACCAAAGAATTGATGCTTTTGATGGAAAAGACTCTTAAGAGTTCCTTGGACTACAAGGGGATCCAACCAGTCCATCCTAAAGGAAATCAGTCCTGAATATTCATTGGAAGGGCTGATGCTGAAGCTGAAACTCCAATACTTTGACCACCTGATGCGAAGAACTGATTCACTGGAAAAGACTCTGATGCTGGGAGGGATTGGAGGCAGGAGGAGAAGGGGACGACAGAGGATGAGATGGCTGGATGGGGTCACTGACTCAATACACATGAGTTTGAGTAGGCTACAGGAGTTGGTGATGGACAGGGAAGCCTGGCGTGCTACAGTCCACAGGGTCTCAAAGAGTCGGACACGACTGACTGAACTGAACAGGGAAAGAGGAGAAAATCAACACGGATGAGCATTTCAGAGCAAAAAGATGTGACTATTATGGTATCATGAGAGAACCTTGGGGTAGTCTGATGAAACTCTGGAATATTTTTGCAAAATATTTATGATCTGGATATGAAAGTGAGCTGTGGAGTTAAGAGTACTGCTCGTGCTATCATAGAATAATATCTCCCAAAAGTACACACTGTTATAGCTGAAATTTATTCATATATGTGAAAGTGAAAGTCACTCAGTTGTGTCCGACTCTTTGCAACCCCATGGACTCTATAGTCCATGGAATTCTCCAGGCCAGAATACTGGAGTGGGTAGCCTTTCCCTTCTCCAGGGGATCTTCCCAACCCAGGAATCGAACCCAGGTCTCCCGCATTGCAGGTGGATTCTTTACCAGCTGGGCCACCAGGGAAGCCATGTATGTGGCATCTAAAAAAATGGTAGAGATGAACTTATTTGTGGGGCAGGAATAGAGATGCAGCTGTAGAGAATGGACATGTGGACATGGGGATAGGGGGAGAGTGGGACAAATTGAGATTATTGCACTGACACTCACATACTATCACGTGTAAAACAGATAACAAGTGGGAAGCTGCCGTGTAACATGGGGAGCTCAGCTCGGTGCCCTGGGATGACCTGGGGGTGGAGGGTGGCGGAGAGGGAGACTGCAGAGGGAGGTAATATATGTATACATGCAGCTGATTCACACTGTTGTAAGACAGAAACCAAGACAACACCGTAAAGCGATTAAACTCCAGCAACAACAAAAACCAGAAAGCATCGCCAAGGCGAGGGGGAACCGAAATATGAACGAATAATTTCTGTTTTCAAGGTGAGTGAAGTGAAGTCACTCAGTCGTGTCCGACTCTTTGCGACCCCGTGGACTATAGCCTACCAGGCTCCTCAGTCCATGGGATTTTCCAGGCAGGAGTACTGGAGTGGGGTGCCATTTCTTTCTCCAGGGGATCTTCCCAACCAAGGGATTGAACCTGGGTCTCCTGCACTGCAGGCAGACACTTAACCGTCTGAACCACCTAAGGTCCCCAATTAACTCCTCCCTTTCTCTATTATTTACTGCAATGTTTCAACTTTTTTACGTTATGTGTCATACTGAAATTATGAGAAACTCTTCTTTAGACATAATGGTGCTGCTTTGGAAGCTTCCACTGGAGAAGGAAGGTCACCTTCGATTACAGAGAAATTCCGATTTAGCTGACAGGAAAGGAGAGTTTACAGATTCGGGGAAAGTACTATGGTAACTGCAAAGCAAGAATGAAAAGCTGGATGAGTGAATGAAAAGGGAGGGAGCTGGGCCCTGTGGACCATTTCCAGGGAGAGAAGATTCTTGCTTCAGAATGGCTGCCGGCACCGTCTCCACTGTGAACTAAGCTTTGAACTTGGCTGAAGAAGGAAAAAACCTATCTTGGAAATCGTATCTGAAAAAGAATATGGAGGAAATGGTGGGACAAAGGGGCTTATTTTACAAGATTACAGTTTTCTATTTATTGCACTTTATCAATGAAGGAAAAGCACTGCATTTCTAAGAATTGTAGGCTTTTTCTTTTGACAATTCATTTGCCAAAGTGATGTTAAATGTTACACAAGAATCAGACACACATTAGGAATAGTGCCAATATTTTATAATAATTAAAAAATGGAGTAAACCTGTACAACGATTCACAGGTAAATCATTATAGTGTACACATGTAATATGATATTGTACATCAACTATACTTCAATACAAAAACTTTAAAACGTAATTATTTCACTTGTTAGAATAGTCCAAATCCAAAACAGTGTCACCACCAGTTACTGGCGAGGATGTGGGACAACAAGAATTCTCATTTGTTGCAGATGGAAATGCAAAATTGCCCAGTGATTTTGGAAGACAGTTTGGCAGGTTCTTAGAAAACAAAACATACTTTTACCCTCGGATCCAGCAATCATGCTCCTTGGTATTTACTCAGAGGAGTTCAAAACATAAAAACAATCAGACACAAAAGGCCCTTGAACCCTGTTCAAAATCTTTCTGGGGAGTCCCTCTGACTTCTGCCACCAATATCTGTGGCAGTTTTTCTGAAAATCTGTTCTTTGAAATACTTGTTCATCAAGACATCTCATGAAAATAGGATTCTCTGGTCAAATACAGTTTGAGATTCACAATGCATATTAGTAGGATGACAGTTTTACACCCATGTCCCAAAATAAATGAAAATAACTGATAATTGTCTAGCACATCTGAAAAGCTGTCTCCTACACAATCTTGTTAGATAAGATAACCATTGACATCCTATTACATGGGTACTGTGGGACCACACTTGGAGGAACAGAGCCAAAATTTAAGATTGGGTTCCCTGAATCTAAGCCCTTCCAGCCTACAGGACCCGTTTCTTCATGGCAGGCAGCATGGAAATGCTCAGTCAGATACTCTGGGTTGCTTCTGCTGCCCTAAAGAAACAGCCAGTGACATTCTGGGTGACACTGTGTACATTAGGCTTGTCCTGTGCAAGTAGCAGCAGCAGAAATAAATGGGATCGCAGGACAGCTCCGTCCTGGCTAGCTATTATCCCCTTAGGATAAAAAATACCTGTGGTTGAATGGAGTGTCAGTGAACCTCCAATTTCTTCTAGCCTCTTGGCTCTGTGTAGTTCTCTTATATGTGTCGAATGATGACAACAATAATAGCTGTTCTACAGAAGATACCATATCGAGTGAGAGTGGTGTGTTTATATTATTCCATAGGTCCTTCCGAGAAGTTGGCACTAGAATCCTAATTTTACAGATCATAATATAATAGTGGCTGTAATACTATATGTTATTATTCTACTCTATTAATATAATGAGCTATATATGTATTAATATATAAATAGCTAATATATGATATGGACAATGATCATGTAATAAGGAATTATGTACACAGCCCCAGGTTACATGACTAGCTGTACCTTGAGGCCCGGAGTCAAACAAACCTGGGTTCAAATCCCAGTTCTGCCGCTAACAAGCTGCCGCTGTACCCTAAATTCTCCCAGCCTCATTTTTTCATGTTTAAAATGAGGTTAGTGATGGTGCTACTTCATCAGGGTAATGGTGAGTCAAATAAGAGAATACATGTTAAGTGGAGCCAAGCCACAAGCCTGGAGAGGTTGGGGGCATTGAGTTCTGTGTGCCTGGCAGAGAGAGAGAGTTGGGGAGAGAGTTTAATAGTGTGGCCTGTCCTGCTCCCCACTCCAGACAAGGAGGGCCTGACCCAGGACAAACACACAGTGGGAGAAAAGGCATCTCCACTAGATTCTGTGCCCGGGCATCTCTCACGCTTGTGCCTGCTGCCAAAGCAAGTGTGATTTCGAATGTTAAAAGGTTCATATCCTCCGTACAGCATGTACCTAAAACATTCAATGACTTCCTCATGTGCTCAAGCAAAAAGAAAAAAAAAAAGCAGCACTCTAACAGTGTGAGAAAAACTGTCGATCCTGGACACACCAGAGAGACAAAGGCAGTGTCTGTCCACCGTCTGATCTTCCCAGGAGGACCGTACTCGACTTTTGCCTTAGGAACCATCTTCAGTACCCAATGCTCATATGAGAGGTCACGCCACTAAAGTTTCAATGACAGAGCTGGGGTGCCAGCCGGGTGATGTGCTGAGATCCAATCAAATATTTACAGATTTCAAATGAAGAAACTCAAGCTGGGCGTGAGGGCAAAGGAAAAGCCATACCAGCACTAACACGGTCTGCTTCTTGCACAGATTTAGTCCTCAAAATTGTTGACGATACAGGTTTACTAAACACTCATAATAGGTTCTCACCTCCACAGCCAGTCATCCATGATCATGGGTAACATGGCCTCAACCTACCCTGCGGTTTTCCCTCTGCTGTCTACCGTATTTAGATCCTCCACGTCAGCAAGGATAATTGGCCCAACACCTCCCTCCGTATAGTTCTTCCCTCCTCACGTTTTTGCATTTGCTTTGATTTTCCCTACCACTAAAATGGCATTTCTTGCCCCCTTCCCAAGCTTAATTCTATCAGTGTTGTAGAACCCAGATCAGGTTGGGCCTCACACGTGAACGTCTCCTACGGTCAGGCATCTCTCTCTGTCATACCCACTGAGCACTGAATACCTTCCTACCTGGGGCAGCCTCCTTGGCTTTTCCCATCAATGCTTCCTCAACAACCACGACCACATTACTGAGAGACTGACGGGTAAACAAAATTAGCTCTCTCTCCACCCATCCATGTATCCTATGAATCTATATATATGTGTATGTCTCTCTTGCCTTGCTAATAAAAGGCTCTGGGCTGGAGACCACATCTCATCGTTTGTCTACTCCTGATCTTGCTACTTCCAGGCAGATATAAAAAGTCCCCAGGATGTTTGGTGATCCAGTGGCTGGTTTTAAACATTATCTCCCCACCCACCCCCACTTTTATGGATGCAAATCAAGTGGCCGTGAGGTATACAGTGGGAACTGCTAGATACAGTTCTAAGAGACTAGTAGAGTAGGTTGGTCTCCAGCTAGTTTCCAGGGCTGAAAGCTTATTTTGAAAATTTAAAACTTTTATGTGTCCCTCTTCCCAGAGAAATTTTTACTGACATCTGGTGGGGGTGGCCTTGCAGTCTGGGATGCCTTCCTAGAATCCTTTTGTCTGGCTTGGCCACTGAAGGATGGATGAGGGCAATTTGAGGACCCACCTATCTGACCATCAGATGATGAAGCATCTTTAGTTCTGGAGCAAGACTATTGTAATGAACTTAAAATTTATGAAACACTTATTCTGTGCCCAACACTCAAATAATTTATGTAAGTTTTAAAGTCTACTCCACAAGAACTCTTCAAGGTAGGTGGTATAATCCCAATTTTATAGGTGAGGAAACTAATACCTAGGAAGTTTTAGTCCCCAGCAAGTTCACACAACTCACGGTGGCCAGGGAGAAAATTCCATGCCTCTTCTCACTACTTTGGTCCCTAAATATGGCCAGCATTAGCACACAGCTCTTTGGAAAAACTGTCTTAATGTACTGAGGTGCGCATCAGGCCCTTGTAATAAATTGTTTCCTTTTTATTGACTTGAAAGAAAATGCAACTGTGAATACTGTACAGTAATAGGTTTTATGTGTAACTAATGGTTTGATGGGCTGCTACGATGTGTAGCATTACAGCAAGTGATCATTAGATTGTAAGAAGAGGAAAATGTGCTTTATTGTTAGAAAATGGAATCCTTTCTAAAAGGTAAAGGTAGGCATAGAAGATTGATTTGAAAGGTCAGGGTTAACAAGCTCATTAATGGCTAGGTTAAAATCCAGCCCAATCCTTCCCTTTTTTCAGATGAATAAATCATTTAGCTAAGTGATGCCCTTCACTGGTAGCCTGGGGCTTTTCTTCTAGCCACGGCAGGAATCCGATACAGTCCTGAGATGGAGAGAGAAAGGGAGCTAAGAGCATGGGCTATGGAGCCAGAGGTCACAGCCTAGCTTGACTCTTCACTCTCTGGGTAACCCTGACTACATTATAGAACATCTTTGTACCACACTTTCCCTAACTGAAAAAAAAAGAAAAAAAATTATGATAAAACCTACTCTTCAGGACTGCTGGGAGGACATGAGACAATTCATGTACCCCAAGTGGTCTAAGGCCATGCAAGCTCTCAAAATATTGGCTATGATTATCTTCTAAATGATAGGTCAGCAAACTTCTTTTGGAGAGGATCAGCTTGCAAATATTTTAGTCTTTGCAGGTTAATAGTCTCTGTTGTACTCTTTCAATTTGCTTTTATGGCCTGAAAGCAGTAATAGACGACATATAAACAAATGGATGAGCAGTGTTCCAATAAAGCTTTATTTATACAAGTAGGCTGCTAGCTAGATTTGACCTGGGAGTCACAGTTTGTTGACCCGTGTTTTAATATGTACTGTGTAGGAACACATTCCAACTTGAATCTGGGTCTTCCCAGGATGGAAAACAGCGCAGTGAGGGTTGACACAAGGCAGGACTAATCTCTATTCTCAGTTTTGAGAACCAAAGAATGAAGTTGTAGAGAGTTAAGCGGTCTCAAATCAGGACTCCAGTGGGCGTTTTAAAAAGACCAGTTCTAAGATCACACACAGAATGTGATCCAGGAGTCTGGACTGGATGGGCAATTGTGATGTGTGCCCTGAATCCTTAGGCGCTGAGTGATGCAGTCACTCAGGAAAGAACAGTGAATGGGAACCATCTACCATATTTTTCTAGTTTAACTATCTCTTGGGAGTGAATCTGCCTTGAGTAACATCTAGAGCCCTGCGGTAACCACTCTAAGTGTTGTCAGAGCTTTCGTTTTAACAGACACACACAGACTCATCCAAGCAGTAAACTGAACTCTCACTTATCTGAGATCATGAGATTCCAGAAGCAATCTCCACATGGGCAAGATGCATGTCAGTTGTGACTGTGGAATACCAACATTGCAAACTCCTCATTAAAAACCTAACAAAATGAATTTTAACCACATGTCCATGGTCTTCTAGAAAGAGTATGACAAGATTTTTGACAAAGTGCCAGAAGAAAAGTTGTCTTGGAACTTTTCCTCTGCCTGTAATTTTTTTTCTTTCTTTCTTTTTTTTTTTGAAACCATTAGCCCTTTATGGGGCTTTCTTGCTTGACTGTTGGTGCAACCATGTTTTAAAGTACCTTTAAGACATCTGTGTTTGGCATATGCTCTTCCCTTTATCTAGGATGATAAAGTAAATAAGTCTCTTTCACCCAGTTTTCTGCTTTTTATACATTGGATCTTAATGTTTATTCAATGTCTACATTGATTAGTTAGCATGTCACTTTGCTACTGTGGATGGTTGGAGTCAAGGTTCAATTGCTCCCCCAAATGAGAAGGGTGTGTCCAGCTTCTTACCCTTGACTTTTAACTGGGGCAACATTTCCATCATCTTGGATTAGTTGGGATCAGGCAAAGCAAGAGGATTTTCCAATCTATCTTTGCAGTTCACATAGATTAGAGGATTATTTGGGCCTTCACTCTGCTGCTGTGGAATGGTAGAATAATCCATGACTGAGCAGAAATGAGATTTTTTTTTTCAATTTATAGAAATTAAATTTTTAAAATGTATTTTAAAATCTCTTAGATCAAAACAATTCTTTGTTGCTCAAGGGAGTTTTTTGAGCAAGGACGAAAGTAACATTAACCTAACCACCAATTGATTAGCTTTATGATTTTAATGGAGCAAAGAAAACGGATTTATTAATAAAGTGTATTGTTGAAAGAGAATCTTTGTGGAATTTCAGACTGCAATGCATCCATTTTTATTGGCTTCACTTTGTTATGCTTTCAGAGCTATTTATAATGTTATTTCACTGAAAATTCCTTTCCATATTGTCATTTGTCTTCCATCTCCAAAAAGCTTCCCATCCAAATTAAAAAAAAAAAAAAGAAAGAAAAGTCTTTCTTCTTTCTTCTACACCTCCTTAAAATGAATTGAAAGTGGCATCTCCTGGGAATAGGTCCATCTCCGACCCATGTCTGAAGTTTCTTCTGCTCCCAGCAAAGGAAGAAAATGGAACTTCCTTTTCAAAGATTTGCTCCTCAAAAGAAATACACCTCAGGCAAATGCTCCCACTCCCTTCTTGCTCAGAAGAGATTTAACATTCTCTTCTTTGAGTACAAGTAATGTAAGAATCAGAGCCATCTTCCTGGGTGTGGGGCCTGGGCAGGCATGTGAGGCCCCATACTGAGAAGGCCCCACACTTGGTTTAATGCATTATTGGTCCTAGTAGTCTTCAAACAGAGGTCCTCATTTTCCCATCTTGCACTAGGCCCTGAAAATCATGTGGCCAGTACTGGTAACAATCAACATGTTAGAGCACTGAAAACTTTTCCCCCAAAAGCTTCTTTCCTTATGGAAAGAAAGAGAGAAATAAGGAAATATCATAATTGTTTTCGGCTCTCACTGTGAGCCAGATTCTATGCAAAGTATCACGTGTAAACAAACTTCATGCCTGAACAGTCCCGTAGGTACTGTTAAGGCCTCCATTTGCCCCCAGATGTGGAAATTATGATTTAAAGACTAGTAACACACTGGACATTACTCAGAGCTTCCGAGAAAAGTGAAGCTGGTGTTTTCACATAATTCTGCTTCTAAAGACACTGCGCTATCGAACAGTTCATAGTGGTTCTTGCTTTGAAACCAATGGTTTAAACATTCAACTTAATACTTCATTTTAAGTTCAATGGTTTCAACTTCTATCTAAATTCAAGTTCAACTGCTTTCTCCAGGCAAATCATCTGGAATGGGTGTGGACATTCATTCTAGGAGACAAAGTTGACATTCTTCCTTTCAACACTGATCCCCCATTTCCACCTCATTTCTGGGGTAGGGGGCACCTTTAGGCTGGAAGACCACTGCTTCTTCCACTTTTACAAAAACCTTTCTTTTTTTTTTTTTAAATTCTGTATTTACGATGTCATGGAAAAGCCACTAAGAACTGCGTAATTGATATATTTTGTTTCTCTCTGCCCCCTGTGCATTGCCCACATGGTCCTTCCTTCCCACCCTTGTCCTTGATATTCTAGTGGGATTTTCCTACCCCAACCCAGATAATCACAATCTTTTATGAATACCACCATCCCAAGCTGTCTTTTGATTGATGCAGTGATGGGCTGCCTTGTGGGAATAGCGAAGGAAAAGCTTTTTTTTTTTTTTTTTCTGCTGTGCTGGGAACTGTGTTGGATCTCCTTGGAGTTTTTTAATTCAATTAGAACCAAGAGCTGGAGGAAGTGATATTCCTGAAGCACTTGAACTCTTTCATCCATTCACATTCACTCTCTGGACAATTTTATTTCATGACCCAAGAAAATCTGGTTTTGCTTATGTCAATTTGAATTGAGTTTCTGTCACTTGCAACTAAATGACTTTTGGTTAACATGAATAGTCAAGAGTGACTAGTTGTCAAAGATCAATGGTTTTTTTCCCAACGTTCTAGCTCAACTAATGCCCACCCACACTATCTCAACCTGTGCTTCTTCTTTAATAGACAGGAATGAGGATGAGCTCTGAGGCTGGGAGGCAGACATACGAAGAGATGAAAAAAATCTCAAAGATCATGTGTCATACAATCTCAACAGTTTTTCTTCCCTGATGTTTCTTATTATAGCTCAACAACTAGTTTTCTTTTTTTCCCTCCAATTATAGTACAGAATTCGGCAACTTTTTAGGAAAGTTATCTACCTGTTCCTTAAAAATAGGGTCTAAATTATTTTACACTGCTTTGCTTTCCAGGGGCCTGCCTGGTCCCCAATATATTGAAGGTGATCACACACACACCAGATACCTACCCCACCCCACCCCGCACACCCCCACCCACACCTCCACCCTAATCAATGAAGGGCCTATCGGAATTCCATTTCTACAGCCAAAAAGATAACCATTGTCATTCATCGGCTGAGTCGGTTTCTAAGTTCAGTATCAATCTGCATTTGGTCTTTGGAACTGACAGCCCTTCTAAACTGTCTGTCTCAAGTGAATGAGCCAGTGCTCAGAAACTGAAATGACTAATGGCATTTGGGGGAACTTCAAACAAAATTACAGAGTTTTTCTTCATTTCTTATCTATCAGAAGAGACTTTGCTTTGGGTACTTCGTTTTTCAGACTGTATCAAACACAAAGCTTCTACTCTCAAAATAAATATGGAAAAATCTATAAAGTACATTAGGCTCCAACAGAGCTGCAGTGACCAAACTTTTGTGTGAGTGTCATTTTGGTGACTGTGCACATATTTTCATACAGGTCACATGGCTAATTCTGTCAGCCCTAGGAATCAAAGAGGGGGCACCCTCCTCACTTGCTAAGTGCAGTGCTGGCAGTCAGCCAGTGAATGCAGGGTGTGCAGACCATCAACTGGGATTATTTTTTGCTTTGGGATATCTGGACATTTGTTGTCTATATGTTTAAACCTGCAGAAGGACAGCCCATACTTCACTTAAGTGCATGGCCCAGAGTCATTTAAAGAGAAATGCCACTTGCCCAGATATTCCCAGCAAACACTGGGCCACCTTTGTATGCTTCATAAATTCTTCCCAGCAGAAGAGTCTTCAAAAGACAGTCTACAGTGACAGGTAACGACCGAGAGTGCAGGCCCGAGTTGGGAACTTCAACGCTATGCTCGCCTGTCTATCGTGTCCCTGGCTGGGAACGTCAGGACTTGGATTCGCAATTTCCCTTTTTGTGAAGTGGAGGTAACAACACTGATCTAGGTGAGTTGTTGCATAGGCAGCACGCAATGTCGCATACCTGGGATCCACAGGAGGTGCTCACTATTTTCTCTTGATGTCATTTCCCTTGTATGCCCACGAACTACCTGGCCTTCACTCCTGTTTCTGGGTTCTGCCTACTTCTCCAGAGCAAGGAGAAGAATATGGAATTTGGAGGTTAGAGAACATGGACTTGAATCACAGCGACATTCATCATGGACAGGGTTGCCAGATTCAGCAAATACAAATCCAGGATGCCTCATTGAACTGGGATATCAGAAAACGATCAATAAAATTTTGGTATAAGTATGTCCCAAGTGATAGTTGGGATACACTGATACACTTATACTAAAAACCCATTTGTCATTTATTTGAAATTCGATTTGAAAGGACATCCCATATGTTGTCTGGCAACACTACCCACAGGCTATGTGACCTTTAGCAAGTCATGCAAGACCTTGAATTCAGGCATATACCAGGATAACAGTAATATCCATTGCAGAAGAATTATTAGACGCCACATAGTTTTCCAATCATTTTCTCCTCATTGAAAATTGGTGGGCTAATTTTGTTATTTCTCTTTTATAGATGTTAAAATGGAGGCTCAGAGAGGTTAAGAAACCCATGTCCACACAACTAAGAAGTAGTTAATCCAGGTTTTTAATCCAGCTGACTCAAGATGCTCCACTGTGTCCTACTGCTATTGTAAAATGCACTAATACAGCCACCAAATACTGACTCCATGTGAGAATAGCAGGTCATACACATTGGTTTAAGACTAATCAACCCAAGGCTCCCACACAGTGCAGTCTCAGATAATCAAATTTTAAGAGGCAAGTTTCAACTGCCAAAAAGAATTCTTAAAAATATCATTAAAGAGGGCTCAGATATTTTAACAACACTTATCAAAATTCTCTCCCCTTTCCTGCTGCTTCCCTCATACTCTGCAACACCTCTGTGACTTCTCAGCACCTCCTGGAGAAAACCTATCCAGCCCTCGCCCACGACTTATTTTTTCTCTTCTCCCACCCTGTCTTTCTCAGCCCTTTATTATGTAGATGTACTTGGCCCCTCTCCTAGAAGAAAGAGTCCATATTCTTCAGAAGAAAGGAGGAGGGAATTTGGACTGGCGATTTGAAAATTATCTTTGGCAGGCTGGGGAGCTGCTCAAGTTCGCGTGCAAGCCCATGTTAGTAATTTCTTGTTCTTTTACACTGGGTCCTCATTAAATGTTAATTTCCTTCTTCCTTCCCTTGTACTTATCCATAGTTTGCTTATTAGTATGGGAGATTCTCCCCATGATTTCTTCTTTGCACGAGGCTTGACAGGTACCTGGGGTTTGTGGAAACGGATGGGGATTGAGGTCCCTGGGTATTACTAAGATTACTAATTTAGACAGAAGAGTTGAAAAAAAAAAAAAAAGAAAAGAAAAAAAAAGCAGATTGGAGAATAAAAGCACATTTCCAGAGAATGTGTTTCTAGGGAACCAAGGGTTGATACAAAATGAGGATGGACTCCAAGAAAATACCCTTCTTAAGTAGAAAGCCTTTGCAAGCCTAGGGTGGTCTGTCCCTATTATTCCCTCTGAATGCTGATGGGTTGTTCTGTGTTAGAAAAGGATGTCTATCCAGGGAATCTATCCGTGAATGAAAGGTTAAATACTACCTTTCCTCCAGGAGCTCCCTAACAAGCGCAACACTGAATCTGGGCGCCTGGGTTGTTTCTATGTGTTCTAGTGACCATGCATTCTAGAGGATCTGGTGGAATTAACTGTTAGTTCACCTTAGCCTCTAATTCCAACAAGAGCAAGTTTCATATCAGCTTTTGATAATTTATAAGCATTTTTTCAAAAAAACAAGTACACACTTATTTGTCAAGGGGAACATCAAGATGACCTCTTACACCACTTCTTTCATAAATTTTACCAGCTTGTGGGTAAATCCTTGTGTATTTTCATTATTTTGTTACTGGGAGTTTGTCTGCATTTTATATTTAGAGACTGCAATAAAAATAATCTCCCTAACACATGGGAAATAACAATAACAGATTCCAGATAAGTCATATAGGATATTTCTTAATTGAATCTTGAAAATCCACTTCTACATTGTTCTGCTTTTCTATTTAGCAAGCTGAGGAAATAGTGAAAATCTTGCCTGAGGTCTCAGGGCTAAGATGCTATGTGTGTGCCAAGCCACTTCAGTTGTGTCCTATTCTTTGCAACCCTCTGGACTGTAGCCTGCCAGGCTCCTCTGTCCATGAAAACTTAAAAACAACAAAGGAACAAGTACTGGTGAAGATGTGCAGAAACTGGACTCTTTGCACGTTGCTGGTAGGAATGTAAAATGGTATAGCCACTGTAGAAAATGACGCAACAATTCCTCAAAAATTGAAACTCTATAGAATTACCATTTGATTTAGCAATCCCACACCTCAAAGAAGTGAAAGCAGGAACTCAAGCAGGTATTTGTATGCCCAGGTTCACAGCAGCATTATTCACCACAGACAAAAGGTGAGAGCAACCTAAATGTGTCAACATATCCGAATCAGAAGTTGAAGCCTCTGGGATTTGTTCTCAGACTATGTGAGTTCACAGTTTGCTCTTGAAAGCATGGCTGTGAAAAGCCTAACCATACACGTTGAAAAACTTTACGTTGGGTATCATCTGGTGCCCAGAACACATGAGTTGAACTTCTGGAAGATGGAAGAGGAGTTTGCTAAGAGTCACTGAAGATGAGTGGTTCTCAACTAGGGGTGATTCCTATCCCCTTACCCCAGCCCCCGGAATCGGACATTTGGCAAAGGCTGGAGACGTTTTTGCTTATCAACACTGGGCCTGCCACGTCCTGCCACTTATCTCTCCATGGGTAGATTCCAGGGAGGACACTAAACATCTTACAAAGTGCAAGACAGCCCCCAGTGACCCACCAAAGAATTACCTGTCAATAGTACTGAGGTTGAGGAACTTCAGTGTAGAATCTGAACTTAGACCTTCCTTAATGGAATTTCTTTACAATCTCTTTCGGTAGCTGAACTGTGCATCTTCAAGTTTCACTCCACAAAACTCAGTTGGACGAGAACCTAGACGATTTAAATTTGGCTGTTATGGAATATTACTGTTAGCTTCAAAGGACCCTTGATTTTGCCAGTGAAGAAGTGTCTATCCACAGTATGCCTCTGTAATATTTAATGTTTCTTAATCCTGTTGTTTTATGATCTTCATCCAGATATCACACATAACTGAAACAAAACATCATATATCAATTTTCCTCAAATCAATATATAAAATCTTATTGTTTAGTAATCTGAATATATCATGAGGTCCTCTCAAAATATTCTTTCATTTTGACTTTGCATGTTCATTCCTCAGATTTCAACTTGATTTTCAAGGTTAATTCCAGTGTAATGATGACTTTGTAGCACATGAGAGACATGACAGCTTCTGTCCTCATTGTCTCACCTTCCTCTCCCAAGCACTTTGGGTCTACATCAGAATACAAATTTTCATTATTGAGGCTGAGCTTACTCATTGAAATGATTCTGATAGAAACACATTTCTATGACTTTTACATGAAGTCAGGAGTTTTACTGGCTATTGATTAACAGCCCTAATCTGAGCTCCCCCTGGAGATATAATCAAAACTCTTCCAATGAAGTTGGACCACAGATTGGGGAGGAATAAATTTCACAACTTAAACCCTACTCATCTCAGTCAGCTCTATCCCAAATCAATCTTGACACCACAAAAAAGCCAAACAACCAGAAATTATGTGCATCCTGATACAATGCAAGAGGAAACAGACAGCCTCACCCCTGAAGGATTCTTGCCAAAAGCAAAATTTAACCAGAATGTAATCAAGTCTCCAGATCTAACGGCATACTTACAGGAAATTAGGGAGATAGAAGAACAAATAAAATGACACAATCAGAAAACAATCAGCTAGAATCAGAATGTGGGAAATCTACCAAAGGCAATGGGCCTCGTTTGGACTCTGATTCACGTAAACTATGTCCAAAGAGACATTTGAGACAAGAAGGAAAATTTAAACATGGGCTGGGTATTAGATGATGTTAAGGAATCACTGTTAATTTTGTCAGAGGTGATAACGACCTTGCGGTTCTGTTAAAAACCAGTTAGGCATGCTGATTGCTAGCGACAATGTTTTTCCAGACATGAGATTCCATTGTCTTATATCAGATGTTCAGGATGAACTGTTTATAACCTGGCACAACACAGGTCCTCTCACATGCCCTGACAGTAATATTTAACAATGGATTATCTTGTAGCCATGAACTGCAGAGTGGGCGACGATGTTCTAACATGAAGACGACAGGCAGATTTAAAACCCCCTCGCACAAATCACCTAGGTAAAGGCAAAAGCAATCTTTCAACACATTAACTGAATTAGCAAAAACTAGAAGTAACATTCAGATGGGGCATGATGAAGAGAGAAGGAGAGCCAAAGTGTTGCTGCGGGCACACGATGAAGTTGCAGCAGCTGAGTCATGCCAATGGGCATGGCCAGTCCCTGAGTTGAGTTTGAGAGTCCCGCTGACCCGTGTTTCATTTAAGACATGTGAACTGGGAAAATGGCACATTTTGCTTATGGATCTTTTGGACAGTAAAACGTGACAAAAGGCATGCAACCAACTAGTAAATCAGTCGATATTTCATGATTTTCAGTTTAATAACTGTCCATTTAGTTCTATTAATATAAAGGTAGAGGTAATGCTATTTATTAAAAAGATACTCTGATCTTGTTGGATTTGTGTCTGGAGACAGTGAAGTTGCTCGGTCACGTCCGACTCTTTGTGATCTCATGGACTGTAGCCCACCAGGCTCCTCTGTCCGTGGATTTTTCTAGGCAAGAATACTGGAGTGGGTTGCCACTTCCTTCTCCAGGGGATCTTCCCGACCCAGGAATCGAACCCAGGTCTCCTGCATTGCAGGCAGACCCTTTACCCTCTGAGCCACCAGGGAAGCCCCTGTAGCTCTATAGGATTTGTGCCTATACAACTTTAAAAGCATGAATATCATCATCTTCATTCTCAGTAGGCTTAAAACTATGAGCAGAACACGCTTGAGTCAATGCTTTGACTTGGCCTCAAACATGTGATTTCAGTTCAAACCACTAGTATAACAGCATCAAGAGATGAATAGAAATTTAGGCAGAGGGTGAACCTGATCATCTTGGACTTTGAAGCTATAACCTCAGTATATCAACAGATGCATTCAGAAAGCAAGAAGAAGCAAAGAATCACACGGATTGTCTAGCTTTAATCATTCAGTACAATATAACATCCTGTTTTACTAATCAACTGAAACCTTTTTGGAATGATTTAACTTACAGTTTCATGTCAGAGACAAAACGATAACAGGCCTATTCTTTTGTCTGTCTTTGATCTGATCCTTCTTCCATTTTTTTTTAAAGGTTTTTTGATGTGGACTGTCTTTTAAAAAGTCGTTACTAAATTTGTTACAACATGCTTTCATTTTACATTTTGGCCCTCTGGTCCCTGAGGCTTGTGGGATCCTAACTCCGCAACCAGGGATGAAACCCACAGACCCCGTAATGGAAGGCAAAACCCTAACCACTGGGCCATCAGAGAAGTCCCTATCTTTGATCCTTCTTGCTTCCTAGCTGAGTTGAGTTCTATCTCCGAAGCATGGAATGGAAGACAAGAGGAGCGGATGGCTGAAGAGGAGAACTCAGTTCTAATTCTGACTTGGCAAAGCACTCATTTCAATTCTCTTGACTGCACTTTTTAAGACATGTTGAAGAATTACAGTGAGAACGAAGACATAGTTTCAAAGTGGATTTCGACCTCATTTTCTGTCCTGGCTCAGGCAGTACATCTGGAAGTTCCTCATTTGCGATGGAAGCACTCACTTCCATGGTGGAACGGGGGAGGGGCTCGTACCCTGGGCTAAGATGTACTGTGTACAAGTACTTGCCACCCCACCTAGGGGAAGATCACCCCTTTCTCTCTACATGGCAGTCAGGCTGGGTCACATGCCCTTCTGTGACCAGTGACAAGTGACTGGAGATGAGAAGGCACTTCTGTTTAGAAGCCTAAGAGCCCAAGTGGAGTTTGCCATGTGGTCCTTCTTTCTCTCATGAGATGGGTGATGTTTTGGGTAGAGTCCCATCCCTTTGCTTGGATCCCAGAGTAAAGATGCTGTGGAGCAGAACTGCAGCCAACACGTGATGGCCAGGTAATCTGAGTGGACAGGACACCTGTGTTGATGCAAGCCAGCAGGACTGAAGCGTGGTTGTTATTATTTTGTTTTACTACAGCACAGCTTATCCTATCCTATCTTGGTAAACACTCCCAGGGCGCAGATCAGATCTGAGGTGGGGTGGTGAAAGAAGTAGGCATCACTTGAAAAATGCCTCTTGGACGATTCTCAAGTGCCCTACAGTGTACATCACGGTAAAGACCATTTCATCAAGGAGATGCTCTTCCCCAAAGACTGTCAGCATGAACATCATGGTCTCAAACTTATACCATGCTTTGACAATTGGTTTAGCTGCTTATTTGCCTTCTATGCTAGAATGCTACCTTCCAATATATGGAGGATGTAATTATTTATAACACATAAACCTGGTCCTCGTGATTTTGTTTCAGTGTATTTCCACTTTTACTTTTTCTCATCTTCTATTGCAGTTTAACTGCCTTTTGAAGCTTAAGACCACTATTGGGGTTTATGACCTTATAACCAGGCTGAACTGCTTAGGTATGGAAGCAGAACACAACATGGGCCAAGAGCAGAGGCTGAGTTCCTACTAAGTTACAACAGACCCTTAGAGCCTTGTATTTGATGCTGCTGTTGGTAGTGGTTTCGTTGCTAAGTTGTGTCTGATTCTTGCGACCCCTTGGACAGCAGCCTGCCAGGCTCCTCTGTTCATGGGAATTCCCAGGCAAGAACACTGGTGTGGGTTACCATCTCCTCCTCCAGGGGATCTTTCCCACCAAGGGATCAAACCCGTATCTCCTGAATTGGCATGCAAATTCCTTACCACTGAGCCACCAGGGAAGCACATTTGATGCTGTAACATATGACAACTTCTCTCACTTAAGAAAAGAGGACATTTGAGACTTAGAGGTGTTAAGTACTTTGCCTAAAGTCCACCACCTGAAAAGTAGAAGGGACACAGCAATAGGCCAGTCCCATTATCCTTTACCCCCAAACACCCTCCACCAAGTAACTTAGCTCCCTTCTGCTGTCCTTTTTACTTAATCCAAAGGATTCCTTTGTAGGCATGGGTTTCTCCTTCTTTCCTTTATATTCTTTATTTTCAGCGTGTTTCAAATTTGGCTCAGGATCTGGCAGGATATGCTAGTTTATGTTGTAATAACTGAAAATCCTCTGGAGACCAGTGGCTTCACAGAACATGACTTTAAATGTCCATCATGCTACATAACCAACAGAAGCCACAGGCTCTTGGCCACTTCTAGCCACCCTAGGCATGAGGTTGATACATCTTGCCCCTTGATTATATGATGGCCCATTGCAGAAAACACAAATACAATGCATCAGGCACAGGCTTTTAAAGCTTCCCACTAGAAACAACACGTATCATTTTCATGTTCATCTGCCATGCCTACCTTCAAGACACAGTGGAAAAGCAGTCTTGTCATGGACTTTGGTGAAGGGGAGAATTGGAATATCCATTAAAACTTAAATATTTTTGAGGCATGGTCTGTGCCCCATGGCATTTTGTCATGATACAAATAAAGCATCTTTTACTAAAACATACACCACAGCACCTGTGGGCATAAAGACATACTTGATGCTCCTGGGTTGGAATCTGTCAGACAGTGGGAACTGTCCAACTTACACTGGGGTTTCTTTTTCATCACAGCTTAGATTTTTCAGGTCTTTTTACTTTCATAGTCTCAAACCAGGGCTTCATCCCTACGCAAGCTGAAAGGTAGCATTTGCTGGCCGGGGAATGAAATTTCTGTCTTGGACTGATCGACGGGTCCTTACTTCAAGAACTTGTTCTACGATATGGTCTAAACATTCTATCTGTTTATAAATAGGCTCATAGTTTGGCTAATGCAGGTAAATGAAGGAAAGAGGCACACATTATAAATTATCTCATTAAAAATTAAAGCCAGATAAAATTGTATACATTTCACTAAATTACCTTTCTAGGCTTTGCAAATATTCCGAGGGCAGCTAATCTCTCCATTTTAATTAGATTGCACATCTTTTTCAAAGGCTACTGTCCTGATGTTTTAATATAAAAAGACCGTTCCTATTTAAGGCAGAAATCTGGAGAGCTGAGAATTAACACTTACTGTTAACCTTTTCCTAAGGGGAAAGATTTAACTTCAAGTAAGGAAGACCCATCGTATGTGAACCACATTTCTGATTTTTAAAACAGAGTAGCAGCAAATGAAACACCACATGTCTAAAATGACAATTCCTGGGACTTCCCTGGTGGTCGAATGGTTGGGACTCTGTGCTTCCACTGCAGAGGGCACAGGTTTGACCCCTGGTTGGGAAACAAAGATCCTGCAAGCTGCCTGGGGCGGTCAAAATGAATTAAACATAAAATAAAACAAACAAACAAAAATGCCCCCCTGCTCTTCCTGTGCTCCTTCATTAGTTCATTTTCCCCCTTATCCTTTATCATTACTCAATATGTTTAGTATTTTGCTTACTTTTCATTGTTTCCCTCCTGCATTAATTTGAGGACTTCCGTGTGGCTCATGCGCTTTATCTTCTCTGAAAAGTAATGTGCCCTGTCCATAGTAGTTGAATAGATGAGTGACTGACAGAAATTTCAAACTGTCACAATTAAGAAGCACCTGCCACTTGAACATCAAATCTACAAGCATGGTCTCTCGGTCAGTCTTTCCCTCCAACTCTATCTCTGGCACCTAGAACACAGCTGGGCTTCAAGCAGGTTCTCTACAAATATCAGTGAACCAAAGCACCCTTGTGATCTAAGGAAACAGACGCTGTGCAGGTTCATTTGGATGGCAGGCAGCGAGAAGGTTGGCCTGGCACTAACATACATGGGACACATGGACAACTTTGCTCAGGTGACCCCAATATTCCCAGTGCTTTGTGTTTTAGAGAGAATTTAAATTCAGTAAGTATTGTCAGGTTGTTGTTGTTGTTTTTTTTGCTACACCATGAGGCATGTGGGACCTTAGTTCCCCAACCAGGGATCGAACCCGTGACCCTTGCTTTGGGAGCACAGTCTTAACCACTGGACCGCCGGGGAAGCCTCTCAGTAGGTACTGCTGAATTTACAACTTACAATGAATTGTTGGATTAGAATTAATGAATGTGAGGGTTTTTTTTTTTTTCCCCCCAGAAGCTTTGTCCAGCCTTTAGAAATACTATTATCTGGCAGGTGGGTTCTCTGAGAAAGAATCCAAATCTTGTCAAGAGTAGAAAAGGCCACATAAAAACAACATGGCAGGGAGACTGGATACAAATCTTAACAGGGTGTTAAGAGAGGAAGCAGAGTTGAGCCTGTGTTCAGTATGTACCAGTCTTCCACATCACTTAGAAGTGCCTAAAATGACAGCACGACCTAGAAACTATTTTCAAGGTAAAACATTTCTCAGAAAAGCAGAAGGTTGAGACGCTTCCTTAGGAAGTATGTAGACAGCCTACCATGGTGTTCAAACGCATGGGCTTCGGCAGAGACATGGGTGGTTTTGACCCTTTCCTGGCTGTGTGGCCAAAGACACTTTGCTCTTACAAGTCCAAGTTTCCTCACCTTTAACAATCAAAATGGTTCCTAATGGGTGGGGATAAATGAGACTACCTACATGCCTAGCTCAGTGACTAGCATACAGTGGGAGCAAGATGTGAACAGCTATCATTATTTTTCTTGCTTGTTGTTGTTCAGGGCACTTCTGTTGTCCAACCAGCCACACTTCTGCTTTATGTTCAATACAGAGGAGCAGAAGGCTTTCTTTGGGACTAAAGAAATGTCGTAATTTAGACTTCAACCCCAAAGCAAACTCAGACCACCCGAAGAGCTCCCTTGCTGGGTCTGGACATATGACCACTTGGGGGGTGTGTGTGTGGGTGAACGGAGGTCAAGGTCAACCCAGCCCAGTGCCTGGCCGTGGTTGAAAGTGCTGTCATTAACTACTCAAAGCATGAGCCAATGTCAAGATCAAGTTAATCGAGGAAAAATGGAGCCTTCTCCTTAACAGTCAGATTCAGAGAGACTGCAACACGGAGTGATAGCCACAAATTTGAACATCAAAGCTTTCACATACTCTCAGTAAGAAATATAAGATGGAGGAGAGTCATTTTTATCAATCTGTGCCTGAATATGCAAATACAAGTAGATGTTTTATATTCTTGTAGGATGACCTCACAGTTGATGTATGTCTTTCTGGCTTGACCATGTAAAATTTGAATCATATCACTACAAGCGGCAAGCTGAGAGGGAGGACTGAGATGTTTTAAATATTCTTGGAGTACATGACCCTCAGGGAGAGTTTTAAACTGGATGCCAATTAAATCTCCCTTCAGATATGAAATTGTCAGGATGACTGAAGAGATCATGTCTCATCAGCTACTTGCAGAAGAATGAAATTAGGGCACTTCTTAATGCCATATGCAAAAACAAACTCAAAATGGACTGCAGACTTAAATGTAAGGCTGGACACTATAAAACTCAGCAGAAAACATAGGCAGAACACTCTTTGATATAAATCACAAAGAGATCATTTCTCCTAGGGTAATGAAAATAAAAACAAAAATAAACACATGGGACCTAATTAAATTTAAAAGCTTTTGCACAGCAAAGGAAACCATAAACAAGACGAAAAGCTAATGCTCAGAATGGGAGAAAATATTTGCAAATGAAACAACTGACAAGGGATTAATCTCCAAAATCTACAAACAGCTCATGCAGATAAATAGCAAAATAACAAACAACCCAATAAAAAAATGGGCAGAAGACCTAAATAGACATTTCTCCAAAGAAGATATATAGATGGCCAACAACACATGAAAAGAGGCTCAAAGTCATTAATTATTAGAGAAATGCAAGTCAAAACTACAATGAGGTATCACCTCAGGCAGGTCAAAATGACTATTGTCAAAATGTACAAACAATAAAAGCTGGAGAGGGTGTGGAGAAAAGGGAAACCCCCTACGCTGTTGAAAGTGAAAGTTGCAGTCGTGTCCGACTCTTTGTGACCCTAAGGACTATACAGTCCATGCCAGGCCAGAAGAATTCTCCAGGCCAGAAGACTGGAGTGGGTAGCCATTCCCTTCTCCAGGGGATCTTCCAACTCAGGGATGGAACCCAGGTCTTCTACATTACAGGTAGATTCTTTACCAGCTGAGCCACCAGGGAAGCCCCTACACTGTTGGGGAGAAGGTAAATTAATACAGCCACTATCAAAAACATATGGAGGTGCTTTAAAAAACTAAAAATGGAACTCCCATATGACTCGGCAATCCCATAATTGGGCATATATCCAGAGAAAACCATAATTAAAAAAGACACATGCACTCCAATATTCATTTCAGCACTATTTACAACAGCCAGGGCATGGAAGCCACCTAAATGTCCATCGATAGAGGAATGGATAAAGATGTGGTACATACATACAATGGAATGTTACTCAGCAATAAAAAAGAATGAAACTGGTTCATTCGTAGAGATGTAGATAGACCTAGAGACTGTCATTCAGAATGAAGTAAGTCAGAAAGAGAACAACAAATATTGCATATTAACATGTGGACTCTAATAAATGGTATATCGTTGTTGTTGTTGATTTGCTAAGTTGTGTCTGACTCTTGTGACTCTATGGACTGTAGCCCACCAAGCTCCTCTGTCCATGGGATTTTCAGGCAAGAATACTGGAGAGGAGTGGGCTGCCATATCCCTCTCCAATGTATCCTCCCTACCCAGGGATTGAACCCATGCATTTTGCATCTCTTGTGTTGGTGAGCAGATTTTTTACCACTGTGCCACCTGGGAAGACCTAACATATGGTATAGATGATCTAATTTGCAAAACAGAAATAAAGCTGTGAAGAACAAACATACAGATACCAAGGGGGAAAGAGGGATGGGATGAATTGAGAGACTGAGATTGAGGTATATACATTATTGATACTAGGTATAAAATAGATAATAGATGCTTAGAACGGAGTATATAACTCAGGGAACTCTTACTCAATGCTCTGTGATGACCTAAATGGCAAGGAAACCCTAAAACAAGGACACACATGTGTACATACAGCTACTTACCCTGCTACACAGTGGAAACTAACACAACATTGTAAAGCAACTATACTTCAATAAAAATTAAAGAAACACTCATGCCTTATATTAGCTCTACCTTCAGGAAAGATCTTCTAGTTAATTTTTTCTTTTTCAATTCATAAACTCTTGTTTATTTTCAGTTCAGTCACTCAGTTGCGTCCAACTCTTTGTGACCCCATGAACCGCAGCATGCCAGGCCTCCCTGTCCATCACCAACTTCCGGAGTCCACCCAAACCCATGTCCATTGAGTCGGTGATGCCATCCAACCATCTCATCCTCTGTCATCCCCTTCTCCTCCTGCCCTCAATCTTTCCCAGCATCAGGGTCTTTTCCAATGAGTCAACTGTTCACATGAGGTGGCCAAAGTATTGGAGTTTCAGCTTCAACATCAGTCCTTCCAATGAACACCCAGGACTGATCTCCTTTAGGATGGACTGGTCTGGACTGGTTGGATCTCCTTGATGTCCAAGGGACAATCAAGAGTCTTCTCCAACACCACAGTTCAAAAGCATCAATTCTTCGGCACTCAGCTTTCTTTACGAAGAAGGCAGTGGCAACCCACTCCAGTACTCTTGCCTGGAAAATCCCATGGATGGCGGAGCCTGGTAGGCTGCAGTCCATGGGGTCGCAAAGAGTTGGACACGACTGAGTGACTTCACTTTCACTTTTTACTTTCATGCATTGGAGAAGGAAATGGCAACCCACTCCAATGTTCATGTCTGGAGAATCCCAGGGATGGCGGAGCCTGGTGGGCTGCCGTCTACGGGGTCGCACAGAGTTGGACACGACTGAAGCGACTTAGCAGCAGTTAGCATCAGCTTTCTTTATAGTCCAACTCTCACATCCATACATGACCACTGGAAAAACCACAGCCTTGACTAGACAGACCTTTGTTGACAAAGTAATGTTTCTGCTTTTTAATATGCTGTCTACATAACTTTCCTTCCAAGGAGTAAGCATCTTTTAATTTCATGGCTACAATCACCATCTGTAGTGATTTTGGAGCCCAGAAAAATAAAGTTAGCCACTGTTTTCCCATCTATTTGCCATGAAGTGATGGGACCGGATGCCATGATCTTAGTTTTCTGAATGTTGAGCTTTAAGCCAACTTTTTCACTCTCCTCTTTCACTTTCATCAACAGACTCTTTAGTTCCTCTTCACTTTCTGCCATAAAGGTGGTGTCATCTGCGTATCTGAGGTTATTGATATTTCTCCCAGCAATCTTGATTCCAGCTTGTGCTTCCCCCAGCCCAGCGTTTCTCATGATATACTCTGCATATCAGTTAAATAAGCAGGGTGACAATATCCAGCCTTGACGTACTCCTTTTCCTATTTGGAACCAGTTGTTCCATGTTGTTCCATGTCCAGTTCTAACTGTTGCTTCCTGACCTGCATACAGGTTTCTCAAGAGGCAGGTCAGGTGGTTAGGTATTCCCATCTCTTTCAGAATTTTCCACAGTTTGTTGTGATCCACACAGTCAAAGGCTTTGGCATAGTCAATAAAGCAGAAATGGATGTTTTTCTGGAACTCTTTTGCTTTTTCCATGATCCAGCAGATGTTGGCAATGCCTTGTTAACTCCTACTTTCAAACTGTCTTTTTTTAAATTGAAATTTGTTTTGAGATAATTATAGATTCACTGTGGTCATAAGAAATATCACAGAGCTATCCTTTGTACACTTAGCTTAGTCTTCCCGATGGGAAAATTTTGCAACATTATAGTACATAGTTATTCCTCTCATCCTGGTGCCCAACTCCAGACAAACTGTCCTCTACTTCTAAAAATGTGTCATTTCAAAAATGCTATGTGAAAGTAATATGTGAATGTAATCCCCAAGTATAAAACCTTGGGGACTGACTTTTCCATTCAGCATAATTCCCTGGAGATCTATCCACGTTGTCACATGCATCAACTATTTGTATATCCTTTAAATGATTGATAATTAGTTCATTGTATGTAGGTACCTCAGAGCTGGCTTATACATTCACCTGTTAAAGGAGATCTGAGTTGATCCCAGTTAGGGCTATTAGAATAGGACTGTTATGAACATTTCTGTACAGGCTTCTGTGTTAATAAAAATTTCATTTTGGAGGGACAGTGATGGTTGCATGTTTAGTGTATTTAAAAACTGAACAGTTGTTTTCCAGAGTTGCTATATTATTTTCCATTTTCATCAACAATGTTTTACTAGCATTTGGTGTTGTCACTTTTTTTCTTGTAGCCATTCTGTGATGTTTGATACCTCTATACTGTGATATTTTTAGCGGTTCTTACTTGCATTTCCTTAGTCACATTGAACATCTTTTCATTGGCTTCTTTGCCTTTGTGTATCTTCTTCAGTAAAATAACTGTTTATATCTTTTCTCCATTTTCAAATTTTAATGCTTGTATTGTATATGGTACTGTGTTTTTAATTTCAGTTTCGGCATGTTTGTTATTTTGTAGAAATCTGATTGATTTGTGTGTGTGTGTTGTTTTTGTATGCTGCAAACGTGAATTCATTCAGTAGATGAAATCTTTTTCAGACTATGCCTCTGGTCACCATATAGCTGAAATACACTTTGCTCAGGCAAAAGCCTGAGGTCCTTGGGGTTACTTATTTTGAAGTGGACCCAAGGCCACTGTCTGCTTTTCAATTTTCAGCAAACAACTGGGAGATGCTACCACAAAAGAGACTCTATCAGTTTTTTTAAAAAAATTTGTGATCTGTTTTAACTGGCCTACTTTGCATGTAGAATAGATTAAACCTGATGACAGAGAAATGATCTGAGATCAGAATTTCATGATTTTAAATTTGGAATGACTTGTCAAGAAATCCCTGGTTTAAGGGATTTAAGGGATTAATTTCCACAATATACAAACATCTTATGCAGCTCAATATATAAAAAAATAGACAATCCAATAAAAAATGAGTGGAAGACTCAAACAGTTCTCCAAAGAAGACACACAGATGACTAAGAGGCACATGAAAAGATGTTCAACGTCATTAATTGTTAGAGAAATGCAAGTCAAAACTACAATGAGGTACAACCCCATACCAGTTACAGGGTCTACCATCAAAAAAATCCACCAATAAATGCTGGAGAGGGTGTGGAAAAAAGGGAACCCTCTTATACTGCTGGGAATGTAAATTGGTGAAGCCACTATGGAAAACAGTATGAAGGTTTCTTAAAAAGCTGAAACTAGAACTACCACATGACCCAGCATTTCCCACAATTTAGCATATATCCTCAGAAACCATAATTCAAAGTGATACATGCACCCTAATGTTCGTTGCAGAACTATTTACAATAGCTAGGACAAGGAAACAATGTAAATGTCCATGGACAGATGAACAGATAAAGAAGATGTGGTACATATATACAATGGAACGTTACTCAGCCATTAAAAAGAATGAAACTGGGTCGTTTGTAGAGATGTGGATGGACCTAAGTCTGTCATACAGAGTGAAGTAAGTCAGAAAAACAAACAAAAAAAATCATATATTAACACACAGGTGCAATCTAGAAAATGGTACAGATGAACCTATCTGCAGGCAGGAATAGAGAAGCAGATGCAGAGACTGGACATGTGGACATGCTGGGGAGAGTGGTGGATGAACTGGGAGATTGACATATATACCCTACCATGCATAAGACAGCTAGTGGGAACCTGCAGTATAGCCCAGGGAGCTCAGACTGGTGCTCGGTGGGGACCCAGAGGGATGGGATGGGAGGTGCGTGGGTGCAAGGGAGATCCAAGGGGGACAGATATATGCATACACATAGCTGATTCACATCATTGTGCAGCAGAAACTAACAACATTGGAAAGCAACTGTACTCCAAAATTAAAAAAAAAAAATCATCCTTGGTTTACTAGCTCACAGTAAAGTTTAGGGTTTTAGAACCCAAATTTAAGTCATACACGATCTCAGAAATAATAGAATGTGCACATTCAAGAGAATATGGGGCCGAAACGACACTTTCCAGCAACCAGCCCAAAACAGCACAAGACAAAGCTAGTGCCATGTATCTTTCTTTCTTGCGCTCTTCTCCCTCTGAAGAGTTTCCTTTAAAAATTAAATAGGACCAAATCCTCAACTTCATATTTTCCCCAGGTCTCTAATTTTGATTCAGAACCACATCTTTGTTTAAGGGTTTATGTAGATAAACCTCAATTTTGTCAATCTCAATTTTGTCTAAGAAGTAGGATCAACTTCTAATTTTCAATGTTAAATCCCACGCTCTGCTTTCTCCTGCAGTATTCTCAAGACAATGGCACCAGGTTATGTCCCACACTGGGCCAGACATCCTCAGGAAACCGAGTAACTAACTGTCCCCACACCTGCTTCATGTCACGGCATCAGATGTTGAAGAGAACAGAGGGGGACCCCAGATTGTCATTGTCTCTGCCCTTTTTCACCCAGTTCTGTGAGATATTTGGAGTCCTTCTGGGGTAGCCAGGGGTTCCTGGGGGCAGCCCTTGACTCGAGCCAAGTTAACCCACGTGGTCACATTTCCATAACCATTTGAAGAGATCTGAAGGCTTCTCTATGTGGCAAGATCTAAGACCACAAGCACAGATGAGACTTGCACCTCTGTCACTAATTGGTAAAGAATATGCCAAAGCCAGAGGAGGAAACTGAGATGTCGTGGGAGGAACAGACAGGAAATGCCCTTCAACAAGTGCAGCTTTCATGGGACGGGAAAGCAGAGTGGGAACTGAAGGGAGCTTCCAATGTGACTTCATCTCAAGTCACTCAATATAAAAACAAATTTTAGGGTGCTGCATAAGACTTTGGGCTTCCCAGATGGCACTAGTGGTAAAGAACCCACCTGTCAATGCCAAGAGACAAGAGACACCAGTTCGATCCCTGGGTCAGGAAGATCCCCTGGAGAAGGGCATGGCAACCCACTCCAGTATTCTTGCCTGGAGAATCTCATCGACCGAGCAAATTGGAAGGGCCTGGAGGGCTACGGTTCATAGGGTCACAAAGAGTCAGACACGACTGAAGTGACTTGGTATGCATAAGACTAGGGAAAAAAAAGACCACGTGCCATCTAAATTTATTTGCAAGACCATAAGCATAAAACCTCCAGGTGGTGGTTCAAACTACAAAGGGGAAAAAGATACTTAGGATCTCAGAGAGTGTTTGCATGTCTGCACAAGTTATCACATAGCAGACCAGGGACCTGATACTAGCTACCAGGCAGCCTCAGGAAAGATGGCTTACTGGTTCTCCTTACTTTGGCTAGTACCCACGCTTCTGATTCTGTATTAGATGCTGAATTCTAAAGATTGCCTTTTAATTCAAGCAAACAGACATTTATTAAAATTACTTTTCTGAGAAACATATTTATGTGCGTTATAAACAAGAACGCTTTTTAACATTAAAAAATTTGAACTTTAAAAAATATGTAAAATGTTCAAGAAATGTAAACAGGAATTTTCATCTCATTTTCCATATGGTTATGTAAGCACCTTAAATATCAACACAGATCACAGACAGGCCCATTTACATGCATAGGAATGCTCTAAATAAGAAAAAAAAATTCGAAATTGTTTCCAAAATTAAAATGTTATTTTTTGGCAGCTGCAGTAATACTTGTAATCAGAAAGACTGAAGGATAATATGTACTACAAGTAAGTAAAATGCCCACATAATGCAAGCTTTTTTTTCCCTTAAGAAGCAACTTTAAAATGTTCATAATCTAACATTTCCATATATACTTTTCTACAGGTTTTTTCTTTTTCTATTTGAAGATAGGGGGCATGAAATTAGATTTTCTTGATGACTCATGCTCACATTAGAAACAGACATAATTGCTCAGCATTTCTTGTAAATTTTTCTTTTCTTTGTCCTCAATGACACTTGTTTATATAAATTTATGCATTTATTTTATCTTCTCTGAATATCTCCACCAATTCAAACCTTGCCTATCAATTGCAAAAGGCCAATAACCTAGACTATCAGAACTATTTTTTAAGTGAAAGTCATTACTGAATGAAATTTTAAGAAATGAGTAAGTTGAGAGAAGGGAGCTGTGACAATTATGTGATGATGATTTTAGGCAGAGTTCCTTTACATTTTTGTTTTATGTTTACATTTTATCATTGTTGCTTTGTCTGTCAGTTTCTTGGTTAAGGAACTAGGTCCTGGGTTGCCCAAAGAGTAACTTTTAGAACAACAGCTTTTTAAAAGGAAAATGGTGTCACTTGGTTTCTGATTAAAAAAATCCAACTTTTGTATGTTAAGATTGAATGAAATGTCAACTTTTGTTTTTAGTGTCAAATATAGATATATGACACTAAACATATATATATTGAAATATATATTGAAATAAAGTAAAAGATTTTAGTTTTTTTCTAACCAAAACAAAAATTCAAACTCATTTGAGTAAAAATACTCAGTGCAGAGCTGAAAAACATACATATTAGTACCAGTTGCTAGGACTGATGTAACAAATTACCACAAACTAGGTGACTGAAATCAACAACATTTGTTCCCTCCCAGCTCAGAAGGCTGGAATTTCAAGATCAAGATGCCATCTGGGTTAATTTCTTCCAGAGACTCAAGAGAATCTGCTTCATTCCTGTCTTCTAGCTTTAGATGGTTGTCAGAAATCCCTGGCCTGCATCTCTCTAGTCTTTCCCTCCATCCTCACATAGTATTCGTGCATGCATGTATGTGTGTGTGTGTATGCGTGTGTGCGCTCTCCTCTTCCTATAAGGAAAGCAATCATAGTGTCCTAAAGCAGTCTGATGTTCCCTTAGTTTGATTACACCTGCAAAGACTATTTCCACATGAGGTCACATTTCCAGGTACCATGGGTGATGATCTGAACCTTTCTGGGGACACAATTAAACCCACTCTGTGTATGTACATATTAGCTACTTAATAAGTACGACAGAATATACACTGTATAATAAGTACATAAATTACAAACTCTCTCTTGATAGATGATTTTACAGATCTGGAGAAGACAATCAACTGCAGATCGATTTTTAAATGGCACAACTTAAAAGATTTTAATGTCCTTCTTGGAAAAAGCATGTAACCTTCCAAGTTAAAGAATGAAGTTCCAACACTAGAAAACTCTCTATCCTGGTCATTCTATCTTGATTCTCAGTGAACATTCTAATTAGAACCAACCCTCATAATTACTTTTATATTAATAGCATTATAAGGTAAATGTTCTTCTCTCTGGGTTTTATCTCCCTACTATAAATTGCATTGTTACTTTATATCATGCCCCTTCCATTATCAATTATTGGAGTCACTTTTTAGACAGGATTGGGGCCATGAGTAATTGTAGAAGCATCTGATAGATGGCGGGGGACGTTTTCCTTTCCATTGCAAGTTTGCTTCTCTGTAATTTGGCTCTGAGTACATGGATAGAAGACAACCTTTATTCATTCTGGGCATTCCTGAAACCAGTGTAAAAAGCTGTCAGACAGGTAAAGAGATTCTTAATACATAACTTTCTGGTTTATTTTTATTTTTTTCCCCTGATGTTTTGCAAAGAAGAAATTCTATGTGTGCTTACAAACATGAGGAGCTTTTATGTCTAGGTGACACTCCCTTCAGTTTAGTAAGCCACCAGCAAATTAGGACAAAAAATACAGTTTACATTTTCGGGTAAACGAATTTCCCTTTCTACACTTTTAAGTTCATCACTGATGGATGACCTTGAGGAAGAAGACATTTTAGACCCTCAGCATTCCCAGATGTACCCAGAAATTCAACTTGATTCATTTTCACTCTTTCTAGAGGTCTGATTTATGCTTGAAGATCAGTTTTCATGGGCATCAAGTTGCCTTCCTCACAAGGCTTTCTAATTGGCAACATTATCCAGTGATAATGGTGTTATAGGCCCATATCTTCTGAAAAGTATCGAAGTGTGCTTCACCACAAAACACTCCTAAGTTTTGCTGGTTGAGGAGAATCTCTGCTGGATGCTGTGAATGGGATAGTAGCTGACAAAAATGTCAAAGGCGTAAGTTATTGTTCCAGTCCACTTGTAACCTTAGAATATGTTCCCCTAGTCACCCTATTAATGGAGATATATTATCTCTCTGAGAATTTCCTGTCAAACTCTGTTAAGTAAATAAAGGATAGGTGAAATCTCAGAAACAGAGCTAACAAATGGAGCAGAGGCCTCCCCTGGAAAGAAGAGAGCCAGCTGTTTACTGTGCTAATTCGAAACAAAATGAAAATGTATGTTTTTCATCTTGGTGGAATATAATTTTCAAACATGGACTGAAAATTGGCTTTAGAAAAGACTTTTTTTTTTTTGAAAGGATATTCTGTGGTCTGGCTTTTGTGTGACAAATGTGACGAGGCCCTGACATAAGACAAATGCTTGGTTGAGCCTTGCATATTGCCTCTAAATTGAACTCAAACCACAAAGTAATGTTGGAATCATTTAGCTGGGTTAGTCTCTATGTGTCAAGATCAGAAGAGAGTAGAATTTTTTTTCCCCCAGTCTGGGAACCATAATCGTAACCACCGATGACCAGGCAGGGAGGGCCCCAGGAAGTGAGGAGTAAATGCGCAAAGCCCCCCCAGCTCTCTGGGTCTGGTGACACTCTGCAGGCCCCGGGCCACACGGTGTACACTCAGAACTTCATCTTGCAGGTCAATAGTTCAACTGGGGGTCATTTTGTCCTCCTGGGGACTTTGGGCAAGGTCTGGAGATGTTTCTGGTTGTTACAACTGGGTGGTAGGGAAGGCTTCTGGCATGGGTTGAGGCCAGGAATGCTGCTCAACATGCTGCAATGCACAGAACAGCCCTCCTGACCAAGAAGCCTCAGGCCCAGCATGTTCACGGGCTTCCCAAGTCGTGCTAGTGGTAAAGAACCTGCCTACCAATGCAGGAGACATAAGAGACGTGGGTTCGATCCCTAGGTTGGGAAGATCACCTAGAGGAGGGACACAACAAGCCACTCCACTATTCAAGCCTAGAGAATCCCATGGACAGAGGAGCCTGGTGGGTTGCAAAGAATCAGACACAACTGAAGTCCCTTAGCACACGCACACATACACACCAAGTTCACAGGGTCGAAGCTGAGAAACCCTCCCGGTGAGCTGTGATCCGACAGGCAGGATGTGGATCAGAACCACCTGGTAAGCTAGTCAGGAAGAGGGGAGGCCAGGGATCACCGAAGTACTTGAGGGCCTGGGCCTTTGCATTTCTATCAAGTTTCCAGGAGATTCCCCAGCTAAGTGAGAATCACTGCTATGGGGGTACTAGTTAGGCTTGCAAGTCAGACATGAACCATTCTTGCAAACTGTTTCTGGAAGTACACCATCTTCAATTGTTCTATATCTCTTGCATAGGCAGGAAACCAATCCTGTGACAACTGATTCATCATTATTTCTCTAGACCAGCATCTCCCTGTCTGTGGGTTGTGAAGTTATAAAGGCTGTGAGAATTCATGTGTGCAAGCATTGCTAAGAGAACGGAAAAAATATTCTCTGATATATATAAATATATGACTATTTTCCAAATTGCATAGATGATCTGATTAATAATATAGGCATTCATTTAGAAGCATTACTCATCAAGTTTTTTTTTTTTTTAAGTAGATGAACACTAATACATGTAGGTTCATGAAATCTTTTGATATCTTGCAAGGGGTCCTCTAAATTGACAATCACCTGCAGACTACATTTTCAAGATTTTTTCTAAAATCTCTTTTTTTTGCCCAAGTATCACTGATCTCAGTTTTTTCTGAGATGCCAAGTTTTGTACATCTAAGACTTTAATAGAGCAATATTTCTCCAAGCTTGATTTGGCAGATAAATCATTTAGGAATCTTGTTATCCTACAGATTCTAACTGGGTTGACTTGGGCTTCTGATTCTGCATTTGTGAAAGGCTCCCAAAGAAATGCAGATGCCCCTGGTCCTCAGGCCATGATTTGATCAGTGGGGATTCAGACATAGCCACTTCTTGCTATTTGTGTACTCTATACACTATTTCTTAAAATAATTACAGAGGATCTCAGTAAAATAGGAAAGGAGAATATATACATACCCTACATTTAGCTTGTATAACCCTTATAGGAAGTCCTTCTTCATGAACTGGCTAACATTTCAAACACAAGGTTACTAGACAACAAAAATACTGAGATGGCCAACAAACACAGGAAAAGATGCTCAACATGGTTAATTATTACAGAAATGCAAATAAAAACTACAATAAGGTATCACATCACACCAGTCAGAATGGCCAATATTAAAAAATCTACAAACAATAAATGTTGGAGACGGTGTGATGAAAAGGCAACCCTCCTTCACTGTTGGCGGGGTGTAAATTGATACAGCCACTATGAAGAACAGTATGAAGGTTCCTTGAAAAGCTAAAAGTAGTACTACCATAAGACCCAGCAATCCTACAATGGGCTATATACCCAGAGAAAACCATTATTCAAAAAGACACAGGGACCCCAATGTTCACTGCAGCACTATTTACAATGGCCAGGACAAGGAAACAAACCAAATGTCCATCACCAGAAGAATGGATAAAGAAGATGTGAAACATACGTACAGTGGAATAGTACTCAGCCATAGAAAGGAGTGACACTGGGTCATTCGGAGAGATGTGGACGCACCTAGAGACTGTCATAGAGAGTGAAGTAAGTCGGGAGGGGGAAAACAAATACAGTGTATTAACGCATACACATGGAGTCTAGAAAAATAGTATAAATGATCTTCTGTGCAAAGCAGAAATAGAGACACTGACATAGAGAACAGATGTATAGATACCAAGCAGGGAAAAGGGGGTGTGGGATGAACCGGGAGACTGGGATTGACATATACACAATATTGATACTATGTGTAAAATAGAGAACTAATGAGAACCTACTGCACAGCTCAGGGAATTCACTTTATGCTCTGTGCTGACCTACATGGGAAGGAAATAAAAAAAGATGAGACGTATGTATATGTATAGCTGATTCACCTTGTTGTATGTACAGTAGAAGCTAACACAGACTGCAAAGCAACTATACGCCAATAAAAATGAATTAAAAAAAAACTATAATACACTTGTTTGTTACACACACACACACCCCCACATGGAGAAAAAAAAAAAAGACACTGGAAAACAGTTCAGGAGAGGACAAAACCCCCTGAGGAGACTTTGACCACGAGAGGGTCCCACACAGGGAGGCTCCGGATCTCCCTGGATGTGATGTATATTTTACCCCTGGTCAACTATGGCATCCCCACCTTTACCAGTGCAGCCTTAGAGAAAAGTCCAACTTCAGGGCAAGAAGGAGGGACTACCAGGGTTGCTGGAGAGTCTGTCCCATCTCTTGGTAAACAGTCCTAAACATTCCTCCTTGATTTGCCACAGCTATTATTTTGTTTCCATACATAAACTTCAATACACTAGTAACTGTGACATCACTTAGATTCAGGCTAACACATTTTAAACAGATTTTAAAAAATATAATCAGGTGGATTTTCAGAACAATTAATCAGCTTGCTTTTCTGTGGTAGAAATGGGGACATTCCTGGAAGAAAAACAGGCATGTAGTAGGTAAATTGGCTCATAAAAGAAGTTCAAACCTATATGAATGTAAAGAGTAGTGAATTAAAACACAGATGTTAACCACATATTGACAGGTCAATCTGGAAATGCTGGGTTTGGGGGTTTATATTTTGTCTTCTCTCCAAGAGCCAGACAGAAGAGAAGCCATCTAATCTGGGTCAATATCAACTTACTCCATCTAATGTGTGTGACACATGAGTGTGTTTCTAGAATCAGTTTTTGAAAGTTGAAATCTGGATGTGTGTGTGAAATCTTTTCATTTTTAAGTGTGTAAAAATATTTTCAAAAACGTAAAACTGCTACAAGGAAAGAACGAAAATGAGACTGTAGGTTGATTTGGGGTTTTCAGAGCCCCAGTTTACAACCTTTGCCTCTCAAAGTATGGTGTGCAGATGGGCAGCATCCATATTATGCAGGAGCTTGTTAGAAATTTTCAGGCTCCATGTAGAAACTACGGGGGTGGGGCTGAGCAATCTATGTTTTGATAAACTCTCCACAAGCTCAAGATACAAGGTCACTTGACCACTGCTGATCTAGAAACTTTTCTAACGTGCCTGCTCAGCTCCTTCTTACTGTGAACCAGAGCATCTGCCTCAGTTTTCTAGTTGGGGCTACAACCCCAGGAGCCTGCCATTCAAGACGTCACCCCTGAGGGGCTGGCCCCATCTTCACCATCCAGTCACTGGCTTGCATCCTACTTTTACCTGCTTCCAACCTGCTCACAGCTCTAGGTGTAAACCCTCTGGCCCTTTTGCTATCAGGCAGAACCATATGAATGTCTCTTTTGTAGGTGAAAAATTGTTTCTGAAGAACCTCCCTGATAACACTGTTTATGATATGCTTCTTTCTCCCATGCACATACACTGCCTCCAAAAGTTGTCAACAGTAAATAAACCAATGTACATAAAATAGCTAGGCCAAGCATGGCAAAAAGGAAGCTCAGTAAATGTCAGCTGTCACTAATATCTTGCCTAAAATGGTAACCATCCAGCAGGACAATTATCTCCCTGTGTAGGTACATATATGGAGATGCAAGGAGCTATGTTATCAGAAACTTAATCATGCAGCTCAGTTAGTCAGCTCAGCTGTTTGGTCGTGTCCAACTCTCTGTGACCCCATGGACTGCAGCATACTAGGTCTCCCTGTCCATCACCAACTCCAAGAGCTTGCTCAAATTCATGTCCATCAAGTTGGTAATGCCATCCAACAATCTCATCCACTGTTGTCCCCTTCTCCTCCTGTCTTCATTCTTTCCCAGCATCTGGGTCTTTTCCAATGAGTCAGTTCTTCGCATCAGGGGGCCAAAGTATTGGAGTTTCAGCTTCAACATGAGTTCTTCCAATGAACACCCAGGACTGATCTCCTTTAGGATGGACTGGTTGGATTTTCTTACAGTCCAAGGGACTCTCAAGAGTCTTCTCCAACACCACAGTTCAAAAGCATCAGTTCTTCGGTGCTCAGCTTTATGGTCCAACTCTCATATCCATACATGACTACTGGAAAGACCATAGCTTTGACTAGACAGACCTTTGTCAGCAAAGCAATGTCTCTGCTTCTCAATATGCTGTCTAGGTTGGTCATAGCTTTTCTTTCAAGGAGCAAGCATCTTTTAATTTTATGACTGCAGTCACCATCTGCAGTGATTCTGAAAAAAAAAAATAAAGTCTCTCACTGCTTCCATTGTTTTCCCATCTATTTGCCATGAAGTGATGGGACCTAATGTCATGATCTTTGTTTTTTGATGGTGTCCTCTGCATTTCTGACGTTATTGATGTTTCTCCTGGCAGTCTTGATTCCAGCTTGGGCTTCATCCAGCCCAGCATTTCACATGATGTATTCTGTATAAAAGTTAAATAAGCAGGGTGATAATATACAGCCTTGGTGTACTCCTTTCCCTATTTGGAACCAGTCTGTTGTTCCATGTCCAGTTCTAACTGTTGCTTCCTGACCTGCATACAGATTTCTCAGGAGGCAGGTCAGGTGGTCTGGTATTCCCATCTCTTGAAGAATTTTCCACAGTTTGTTGTGGTCCACACAGTCAAAGGCTTTGGCATAGTCAATAAAGCAGAAGTAGATGTTTTTCTGGAACTCTCTTACTTTTTCTATGATCCAACAGATGTTGGCAATTTGATTTCTGGTTCCTCTGCCTTGTCTAAATCCAGCTTGAACATCTGGAAGTTCTCGGTTCATGTGCTGTTGAAGGCTCGCTTGGAGAATGTTGAGCATAAATTCGCTAGCATGTGAAATGAGTGCAACTGTGTGGTAGTTTGAACATTTTTTGGCATTGCCTTTCTTTGGTATTGGAATGAAAACTGACCTTTTCCAGACCTGTGGCCACTGCTGAGTTTCCAAATTTTCTGGCATACTGAGTGCAGCACTTTGGAGCACAAAGAAGAGATGCAAGGAGCTATGTTGTCAGAAACTTCATCATGCAGCTAACAAGAAGCAAATGCAGGACTTATCCTTGTGCATTTCTGCTCCCAAATTCTGTGCTTCATTTACGATGTTAGATGGTCCCTCAATCTGTCTTGGTGAGTAGTACCACTGGATTTGCTGATTTCTGGATCCTGCACTTGACCTGTCAGATGCTCTTGTCTGGATCCTTGCCCTCTGTCAGTCTAGGATGTAGGTAACAGGTTCTGCATCAGAGTTGTGGGAAGGTGGAGGTGATGCCAGCTTCCAGGGGTACCTGTCTAGGACAGAGTCATCCTAGGGATCAAGAAAGGTCAAAGGGGAGATAAATCTGGGAAGAGAGAGATCCAGATCTGACATTTTCAGATTAGATGCATGGGGAGGCTAAAATAAATTTCATTTCTGGCCACTAGCAGAGCATCTAGGTTTCCCTAGGCAATAACCAGAAATCTGGCAAGAGTGGTTATGCCCTGACTGTATGCTAAGAGCCTTGGTAGAAAGCCCCAGATCAGAGGAACTGGTTAGCAGAGGGTAGTATGGGTAACTGTGCTTTATCAGTGAAGGCATTGCCTAAAAAGAATAGTGGTGATACAGCCACCACAAAGGTTTACATCTACCACTAGTGGTCATCCTCACCCAGGAGGCAAGAGGGAGCTGATTTCTTATGTTCTGCATACAAAGCAAGTTTCTGTGGGGCTACCCGACCTAGTGAGGGTAGTTTTTTCTGCTTCTCTAACAGACAGAGAATGGGTCTTAAGAAAAGATAAAGAGGAATAAGGTAGGGAATAGCCTGAGATTTGGATGATTTCAAATGTAACAGAATGAATCCTAAGACCTTTGAAATGAGGTGGTGTTGAGGAGTGATGAAATACTGTCACTTGCTTATTGAAGAACATGGAGCCTCTATTTATTCATTCTTTAGTAATTTTAAGAAGTTCATAGACTTTTTCACAGAACTAGAATGATTCTTCACCATCTGAGCCACTAAACACAGCACAGGACAGCATAATTCTAGAATTAATATAGAACCATAAAAAACCTAGAATTGCCAAAGCAATCCTGAGAAAAAGAACAAAGCATGAGGCATAACTCTCCCAGATTTGAGAAAATGTGACAAAGCTACACCAATCAAAACAGTGTGGTATTCAAATGAAAGCCGATGTGGATCAATGTAACAGAAGAGAGAACCCAGAAATAAACCCACATACCTACAGTTGACTAATCTTTGGCAAAGGAGGCAAGAATATACAATGGGAAAAGGTCTCTTCATCAAGTGGTACTGGGAAAGCTGGACAGCCACATGCAATCAGTTGAAGTTAGAACACACCCTCACACCATACACAAAAATAAAAACAAAATGGCTTAAAGACTTATAAACGTAAGACATGACACCATAAACCTCCTAGAAGAAATCACAGGCAAAACATTCTATGACATAAAACATAGTGACGGTTTCTTAGGTCAGTCTCCCAAGGCAATAGAAATAAAAACAAACAAATGGAATCTCAACCTTAAAAACTTTTGCATAGCAAAGCAAGCAAGCAAACAAAAAAAGACAACTGACAAAATGAAAGAATATGTGTGTAAATGATGTGACCATCCAGGGTTTAGTTTCCAAAATCTCACAAAGAGATACATACAACTCAACAATAATCACAACAACAGCAAGAACCAAAAACAGAACACCCCAAATAACCCAATAAAAAAGTGGCAAAAGTTCTAAATGGTATTTCTCCAAAGAAAAAATACAAATGACCAATGGGCACATGAAAAGATGCTCAACACCATTAATTCTCAGAGAAATGCATATCAAAACTATTAATACAGTGAGGTACCACCTCACACTGGTTAGAATGACTTTAAAAAACTCTATAAATAACAACAGCAGAGGAACCACAGATCAAATTGCCAATATCCACTGGATCATAGAAAATGCAAGAGAGTTCCAGAAAAACATCTACTTCTGCTTCACTGCCTATGTTGTGAAGCCTGTGCCTGCCTATGTCTATGCTAAAGTCTTTGACTTGTGGATCACAAAAAACTATGGAAAATTCTTAAAGAGATGGAAATAACAGACCACCTTACCTTCTTCCTAAGAAACTTGAATGCAGGTCAAGAAGAAACAGAACAGTACATGCAACAATGGACTGGTTCAAAATTGGGAAAGGAGTATGTCAAGGCTGTATATTGTTGCTCTGCTTATTGAACTTATATGCAGAATGCTGGGCTGGATGAAGCACAAGCTGAAATCAAGATTGCTGGGAGAAATATCAATAATCTCAGATATGCAAATGACAGCACCATTAGGGCAAAAAGTGAAGAGGAACGGAAGAGCCTCTTGTTGAAATGTAAAGAGGAGAATGAAAAAGATGGCTTAAAACTTTACATTCAAACAACTAAGATCATGGCATCAGGTCCCATCACCTCATGGTAAATAGATGGGGAAAAAATGGAAACAGTGACAGACTTTATTTTCTTGGGCTCCAAAATCACTGCAGATGGTGACTCTAGCCATGAAATTAAAAGATACTTGCTCCTTGGAAGAAAAGCTATGACGAACCTAGACAATGTATTAAAAAGCAGAGACATCACTTTGTTGACAAAGGTCTGTATAGTCAAAGCTATGCTTTTTCCAGTAGTCATGTATGGATGTGAGAACTGGACCATAAAACTGAGTGCCAAAGAACTGGTGCTCTCAAAATGGTGCTGGAGAAGACTCTTGGGAGTCTCTTGGACTACAAGGAGATCAAACCAACCAATCCTAAAAGGAATCAATCCTGAATATTTATTGGAAGGGTTGAAGTTGATGCTGAAGCTCCAATAGCTGGGCTACCTGATGCAAAGAGCTGACCCACTGAAAAAACTTCTGATGCTGGGAAAGATTGAGGGCAGAAGGAGAAGGGGGCAACAGAGGATGAGATGGATGGATAGCATCATTGACTCAATAGCATGAGTTTGAGCAAACTCCCAGAGATAGTGACGGATAGGAAAGCCTGGTGTGCTGCAGTTCATGGGGTTGCAAAGAATCAGACTCAACTTAGCAACTGAACAATAACACCACCGCCACAAATAAGAAATGCTCAAGAGTACGTGGAGAAAAGGGAGCCCTCTTACACTTATTATTGGTAAGAATATGAGTTGGGGTAGCCACTATGGAAAACAGTATGGAGGTTCCTCAGAAAACTAAAAATAGAATTAACTTTTGATACAGCAGTCCTACTCCTGGGCCTACATTAAGATGAAACTCTAATCCAAAAAGATACACTCACCCTTATGCTCATAACAGCACTATTCACAATAGCCAAGACTTGGAAACAACATAAATATCCATCCACAGATGAACGGATATAGACAACACAGTGCATATGTGCAATAGACTATTACTCAGCTATAAAAAAGAATGAAATAATGTTATGGCAGTAACATGGATGCAACGGGGTATTATCATATTAAATGAAGTCAGAAAGAGGAATACAAATACTGTATGATATCACTTATATGTGGATGCTAAAATGTGACATAAATGAACCAATCTATGAAACAGAAGCAGACTCATGAACATAGAAAACAGCCTTGTCAAGGGGAGGGGCTAGGGGAAGGATGGGGTGGAAGGTTGGGGTTAGCAAATATAAGCTACTATATATGAAATGGGTAAACCACAGGTCCAACTATATAGTACAAAGCGGTATATTCAGTAACTTCTGATAAATCAGAGGAAAAGAATATTATATATATATATATATATGTCTAACTGATTCACTTTGCTGTAGAGCAGAAATTAACACAACATTGTAAACCAACTATACTTTAATAAAAATAAACAAAAATAAAACAAAAAAGAAATTAACAAACCAGTTCAGAGGAGTTGTAGGTTTACCAAAAAAATTAAGCAAGTGCACAGAGTCCACTTGTACCATCTCCCCTCTCCCTTCATCCCCTTCCTGCTCTAGATTCTACAAACATCGTGCAGCAAGATGCTACACCTGTTATGAATGATGAGCCAATATGTATATATTGTTATTAACTAATGTTCACAGTATACATTAGATTTCATGTTCTGCACTATACATTCTATGAGTTTCCACAAATGTATCATGACATATAGGGCTTTCCTGGTGGCTCAGAATCTACCTGTTGATGCAGGAGACGCAGAAGACATGAGTTTGGTCCCTAGGTTGGGAAGATCACCTGGAGGAGGAAATGGCAATCTGTTCCAGTATTCTTGCCTGGAAAATTCCATGGACAGAGGAGCCTGGCAGGCTACAGTCCAAGGGTTGTAAAGAGTTGAACATGACTGCGGGACTGAGCACACATGTCATGACACGTATTTACCATACAGCATCACACAGAACCGTTCCACTGCCCTAAAAATTCTCTGTGCTCAACCTCTTTATGCCTTCCTCCAATCACCAATTGCTACTTGCTTCTTTTTTAATACTGTACAATATTCCATTGTATGGATATCACTTACAGTTTTTGATTTTTAGAATAATGTGCTAACTAATCACCTGGAAAAACATAAACCACAACTAAAATTTTAACAACCCAACCTTATGTCCAGAATCTTGCACCTTTAAATGCCTTAATTCATCTAATTCACACCGAGTCCCTGTGAGGTGTGCACTAATATCCCTATTTTACATGTGGAAACTGAGGCTCAGCTAATTCAGTTAACTTGTTCAAAGACAGCACATGGTGGAGACTGCACTTGAACCCTGGACTTTTACCCCACTTGATCTTATTCCTTTTAATACAAATATACATATATAAATATATGTGCATTTTTCTTGGGGAGACTATAGTTAGCAGGAAACAAGAAATCTACACTGATGCTTCAGATTCCCCTTTACCATCTATTTACAAAGTTCTCTTCCCCTGCCTACTGTTTCTTGCTCCATCGTAGATATCCTCTAAAAACCATGCCCAGTATGCCAAGTAATTCGGACCTTGCCCTCAGCTTGCAATCCCTGCCAGAAAATAAAAGGCTAGTAGCTCAGTAAACAGGGACCTTCTACCATATGAAATTCTATCTGCTTTAAAGCCCATGTTTGGCTCACTGTATCACAGTCAACCACTCCAAGAGAAGACATAGGTACAGCTGGTAAATCAGGTTTCACTTCCTTCGCTTGCCATTCTTAGCCTTTCCTCTTTCATCGTGGCCACATGCTTGCTCTTCATATACTTGGGCCAGTAAGAAGTGGTGGCAAGGCTTATGAACTACAGTTCAAGGTGAAAAGAGTTGAACAATCTATCCCCTCTTTTCCTAAAGGCAACATGAGCGCACGTTACAAGGGCTTCACTTAAGGTTGGCTACCCAGCCCCAGGCCCTGATCCCTTCTCTAATTCATTTGCCTGAGGCAACAATGTACAAATATTTCCTAACCGCTACTTTAAATTCTTTACTCCTCTGCTCAAAGTTTCCCAATGAAAGGAAATCGTGCAATAATTTCTGTGGAGAGAAATTTCTGGCAGACACTCTCTTGATTCAGTAATCAGAAGAAATATTTCTAGGAAATGGACAAGTGAAATTACAAGCCACGAGACAAGATGTCATGAGAAGAACACAGGATCACTTCTATGACATACTTGCCAAAGCTGAGTTACCTGAATCTAATGATGAATGGTCACTGGATAAGTCCAAATTGAGGAATATTTTACAAAAGGAACTGGCCTGTAATCTTTAAAAGAAGCTAAATCATGAAAATCAGGAGATAGCTGTGGACTGAAGAAGGCAGAAGAGACAAGACAACATATGCACTGTAGGATTTGAGAACTGGACCATTTTTCCATAAAAGATGTTAATGCTAATTGACAAAACCAGAATGGGGCTGAAGATGAAAGAACAGTGTTAAGGCAACAATGGTAATTTTCTGATTCTGGTATCAGTATCAAATACAAATATTTGATGGTTATGTGGAAGAATGATCTTCGTAGGAAATGTTTTATAAAGTACTATGAGTGTATGGCCAATCCCATCACCAACCTCACCTTCTAAATGTTCTTGCACATGTGTTCTAAGTTTCAGGTAGTCTTCAGAAAAATCTCATAAGGCAGCTTCTACAGATGTGCCCTTGTCCATCATGTGTTGGGCAGATATTCTGGGACCTCTGATATGGGACTCCACCCTCCCTTTATTCCCCAAGGCTCCCTAGGCTGCTGGCCATCTCTTCACTGTTCTAGGGGAGGTCTCTTCTGTTCCTGTTTGCAGGAAGGGCTTCTTGATGAGTGAAGTCTGATTGCAGGCTTCACTCTGCAATCAAAAATGCTCATCCTTCCCCGCTGCCCGTCACCTTAGTTCAAATCCAAGGTCGATCTCCTCTTGTTACAAGGCAGTCCTCCTGGCACAGCTCTATCCATTTTCATTTTCTGATCAATTGTACTGTTAGCTTCAAGCACTGAATTTAGCATCTAGATGTACAATGATGTCTGCTACCTGCCAACTCAAAAGTACCATCCTGGGAAGCAGTGTTCACTCGCGATCCTTTCAAGAATACTTTCTTCCTAGTATGTACTCAGTAAACACCTATGCTCTGGCCAAATGCTGCCCGATTGGATGTTCACTGTTATGAAATAATGGCGTATTTATAACTCATCTCTCTGAAAAACTCATCACTTTACTAACACAAAGGATTTCTACTCTTCCTGGGCTTGACAGAAAATTTAAAACACGTGGCAATGACAGCTAAAGAACCAACTTTCTCAAGCCTAAGAAAACCTCAGTTGTGGCCTCTGTGAAATATTCTCCCATCAACGACTTGAGCTCTAAGTCTACCAGAGACTTTTCACATCCATCTACTTCTCTTTCTGGTTAACATCTGGTTACCTTCTCATTAGCATTTGCATGCTTAAGTGTGTTCAGCAAATACAGAACCTGAGAAGTAATAGAACTAAGGACTTTAGCCCACGTGCTAAAGTTCCTCCATGAATATTAGATCCAATGTCTGCCACATAACAGACAAAACATACACATGCCTGCTTACTTAAAAAGATTCTGGTCTCTTGAAGACACCTTATCTTTAAGCTAAAAATCATCAAAAGGAAAAAAAAAAATGTCAAGAGAATAGAGGTGGGGTGGTTCTTGAGGGGTTGGGCAGTCTTTTTCCACAGTCTGAAACACCTGCACAGACATCTTCTGGGTGTACCTGTAGCATAACTACACAACCAATTGTATTTCCGCACATGTAACTTTCTATTTTGGTTCTTCAAACTCTGCTTTGAAATGAAGACAGAGAAAGTCTCGGGTACTAAGTGAATGCCTCTCTTTTTGTGGATGTACTTGCTCAACCCAATTTTGGAAATATGGCCTTCGGCAGCTCATTTTGGTATGATTGGTACATAATGATACTCATCAGTAGCTTATTGCTATGTAATCAAAACTACTCAAGATTTCAATGCTGCACTAATATTAACTCCAACCATTTACTATTTTAATGAAGTGAGTGTTGATATAAACATTTGCATACTTATTTGTCAATACAAACAGATTTGATGTCGAGTAATAAGGTCATTAAAAGTAATCACATATTTACATTTTTAATCCCCATTTCCCTCCACCCCTTGCTCCAGTTCTTCTCCTCTTCACCACTGTACTAAATAAACTAAATTGAGGTAGTATTGGAACTGCAGTACAGGACCACCACAGGCTTTTAAATTCTGGAACTTCTCACCATCATTGGAGAAACTGCTAGCAGGGACCAAGTGCCCAGAGGAAGGTCACTTTCTCTTGCCAGATCCCTGCAAGAGGCTTAGAGGCCACTGAGCTGAAATTTGTTTCACAAATTTGATGTACTGGGTTAAGTCCAGATGAGGAAAAAAAAACAAGCAACAAATATCCTCCACCCTGGTTAAGCTATATTTCAAGCTGCATTTATGTATCTTGCACCAAATTCCTGCTCTAACTGGTCGCTTGCCTTCTTCTCACTGTCAACAGAGCCCAGACCTAAGCGCTAGAGGTGTGGCTTCAGGAGATGAAATAAACTGGGGCAAAGAAACAGGAGGAAGCAGAGAGCTGGAGCCTCTTTCTGGAAGCCAAGGTGCTGAGTGTACTAGAGACAGAAGAGATCTCTGAGATCCTTTGCCTGAAACCCTGATTTTACACATCAAGAGCAAGAGGCACGAAGGGGTCGTGTGACTTGCCTGAGGTCATACAACCACTCTGGACTGGTCCTCCAAAGTACTCTTTAGAATGCTCTTCGGTCCAATTAACACAAGGGACTCAACCATTAGTCAGACATAGGATCCATTGTCTAAAGTCATTCTGTATGCGTGCGTATACATACATATTCTGACTAGCATTCATTCTTACCTCACTCGCTAGCCTTGGCCACCTTCAGGTAACAGGCATGAGAATCCATTCCTTTTGCACTGGCCACAGTCTTGGTAGGACTGTCAGCCAAAGTGTTTTGTCCTTTCCCTAGGAAGAATGTGCTTATCACCCTGGGTCAAACTTACTCTCTTTTTCCATGGGACTTACTTCTTGAGTCTTAACAGACTTCAAGAGGTTGGGGCTGACTCATCCCAGGGTAATTAACTGCCTGGTTAGAGGGTCTCCTGCTCCCTGGAATTCAGCAGCTACTCTGTCTCCCTCTTTGCCTTTCATCCTGGGAGTGGTCTGATGTTCTGGGTAGACTAATTCAGTGGTTCTCAATTCAGGGTGGGGTGGGAGCAGTGGATTCTGCCTTCTAGGATAGATTTGGTAATATCTGGAAACAGTTTTGGTTGTTATACCTTGGGGGTCAGGTGGTACTGGCCCCAGTGGGTAGAGGCCAAGGATACTCCAAAATACGCTTTAATGCACAGGAGAACCCCACAACAGAAAATTACCTAGCCCCAAATGTTCATATTGGTGAGGCTGGGACATCCTGGGCTAATCCTACTATCTATTTCTAATACCTTCTCTCTTGCCTGCTTCCCTTTAAAGGGTGAAAAATATTCACTTTTGCAAACTCTCTTATAGCTAAAGATTAAATATCCAAGTGATTGGAGTTTCGTCTAATAAGATTTGAGCAAAATCTACTTTCCTAATTAATGTGAAATTTAATTAGTTTTCTCCTATCCCTTCCCCCTACTTAAAAGGTAGATTAAGTTTGGTGCACTAGCAGCCATTTTATGAACATGAGGGAAGAGTCAAGAAAAATCACAGGTACCAGACCTTATACCAGCACCAATTCCAATGGCTATCTCATTTCCAGACTTCTTGCTGTTGAAGAAAAACTAAAGCTTCATTTGTTTAAAACTATTAATCATCATATATTCCCTTATTTTCAGTTGAAAGCATTTCAGTGGTCATTTCTCCCAAGAAATTGTTTCTCTGTTTATGTTAGCTGGAGTCCGTTTTTGTATTTTTGCAAGAAAAGAACTGTACTTGGTAGAGCACGCTAAATGTGAGCCTTTGTGGATCATGTATTGCAGCCAGAGTGGAGCTTTATCCTTTCTTATTATTCTTGGTGCTGGCTGAAAATTTTGGCTCCACATAGCAAGTCAACATAGGCAACTCTGCTAGCATTCAGCAGTATTTTTGGATCTGTGCTTTGTGATAAGATTTGTGATAAAAATTACTTTCTGCTTTTTAACTATAGGTCACAAAAGATTTCTGCCTTTTAAACTATAGGTCAGAAAAAAAAACTCCTTCAAGCTGCAGGGTCAACTAGACATGTATTCAGGAAGGCCTTTCCAACTGGGGATGGTGAGCAGAGCTGGGGAAATGTTTTCTGTGCTCTTCTATGACGTGATCAGGAGGCCTCACCAGAAGGCACTGCTGTAGGAAGGGAGGCCTGCGTATCTGGCTGCAGCAGGGTGGGGAAAGGCAGACATGCCCGCCACCCAACTGCCCACCTCCTTCTCTGCCAGCACTGCTTCAGAGGGTGCTTCCAGGAGCAGGGGGTAAAGGCTCTGCTGGCCATCCATCTCTGACCGAGGCTTTGATGGCTGCTCAACCAGAATTTTTACTGTTGGTTTGAAGGAGGAAGACAGAGAGAAGCAGAAGCAAATGGGAAGGTCCCCTCTGATGATGACGGGAACTGCAGCCGTCCCCACCACACAAAGGAGGCTCAGTCCCCTTACAGGGCAGGGCCTCCTCCCCATCCCCTCTCCCCATTCTAGACCTGCCCATCAGAGCAGGGTCCACTCGGGCCTGCCTCTCTCTCAGCATCGCAGTGCAGGGTTCCTTCAGAAGCAGGGTCACTGGCTTCTTGGCCCTAAGGATTCACTACGGGCACCTGGGCTACTCACTGCCATGGGATCCCCAACTTTCTCTTGACCGGGGTGACAAAATTTAATCCTTTCCCCAAACCGAAACATTTTTTGGAGGTGGTCTATGTATAGACATGATGAGCACAGGTTCTAGAGTTTGCCCAAGTATCTGGGGCTTGGCCTCTTAATTATAAAGGTAACAACAGTAGCAGTAATATTATTAATGAGCAATGACCATAGGCAACATTAAGAGCTTTACATGTATTATCACACCTAGAAGCTGTCTGATGTTCATGAAGTCACTTAACATCTTTGAGCTTCAGGTGACTCAAGCAAAATGAGGATAATCAGAGGCCCCATTTAGATGGTTATAAAAACTCAAAGCAGTGACACAGCAGAGCACCTGATATCTAGCCATCAGTCTTTTAACATCAGTTTCTAACATTTAAGGTGACAGATCATGACCAGATGAAAGCTGCCTGAAATTCATATTTAAAGGATACACTGTAAAGCAAACTGTACAGTGTGGCTGATTTTGGTTTTTCAAGAAGAGAGGATCACAGGCTGAGGTCCAGAGCATCTCTTCTGCCCATTTATCACCAACTAGCCTAGTGTGCCTGCAGAACTAGGACCTGAATTCTGGGGCCCAGGCATACCTTCTAGTTTCCTTATTTACCTCTGGAACTCTGTAAGGCTTGTCTTTGAGACTGGCAGGTTGGAATTTATAGGACTGAATGGAGTGTTTGAAGGCTTATGATTCACTGTTCTCTTACTTTGCTTGCTAGAACAAGCTTATAAAGAATACTTCAAAAACTATTTGGCAAACACACCCATTCCAGTGATATGCCATAGTTAAAGTAGGAAGTAAAGTGGGCTTTTAAAAGGAGATAAGGTGACATAAATGATGATGATGATAACATGGAATTTAGAAAGATGGTACTGATGAACCTATTTGCAGGGTAGCAATAGAGATGAAGACATAAAGAATAGATTTGTGGACATGGGGTGGGCCCGGGGAGAGGAGAAGCTGGGATGAATAGAGAGAGAGGTATGGAAACACATACTCTACCATACGTAAAATAGATGGCCAGTGGGAATTTGCTGTATGGCTCAGGGAATTCAAACAAGGGCTTTGCGACAACCTAGAGGGGTGGAATTGGGTGGCAGGTGGGAGGGATGCTCAAGAGGGAGGGAACATTTGTCTACCTATGGCTGATTCATGTTAATATATGGAAGAAACCGACACAATATTGTACAACAACTATCCTTCAGTTAAAAAGGAATACATTTTAAAAACACAATAGATGACGATGATAAACTATAAGAGAAGATGTGGACACTGGGTTACTAGCATGCGCAATGCCCTCCAGCTCAAGTCCACATCTCTGAGAGAAAAGTCATGACCCTATTATACACAGGAAGAAGAGGAGACATACCCACAGATGCACCCACAGGATTCAGCAATGCTGGGGAGTGAACCTCAGTCATCTCCAAGTCTGGCTCTCTTAACCACCTTGCTACCGCAGCAAGGCAGAGTGTTCTGCAGCGTCTCTGTGCAATATCCCCACCCAGGGGAGAAGCTGCCCTGGTGGTCCAGAATGAATGAACCTTCTGGAATGTTCACTCTGGTTGGGACAGAATGGGAGCCCAAGTCTAACTTCCTTTGGACAAGCTCTGAGAAGGCTTAACCAGGGTTTCTTAGAGGCAGAAGAGAGGAACATTCACTTCGTAAATTCAAGGGATTCAAATCAAGCTCTCATCTGCTATTAGATTAGATCAACTTGGGGGAAACCGCATCCTGTCTGCCTACCGCTGTGGCTAATACACATTTTGGGAAGACCCTAGGGTGCCTCCCATACTGGTGATCTCTGAGACTCTCTCTAGGAGGCATGTTCTTGGTATAAGAAGGGTCACATTGACCTCATGCAGTGTGCAGATATTTACCTGAATTCAGAAAAACAATGGTTTGTAAGGGACAGATTCCAGCTGTTTGGCCGCTCCAGAGTACGCCGTGCAAAACCTGTGTGGTTTCATAAACAACCTGTCAGCGAGGTTCCGGCCAGCCTCACCGGACACGGACGCACTCAGAGCTGAATCTGCAAACCTCTCACTTCATTAGCCATACCTTTCTGGCCGCTGTTTATTATTCCGTGAGATAAATGAAAGTTTTCTATTTCTGGCCAAGGCTCTCACAGAGAAACCTGGCTTTTTTTTTTTTTTTTTTTTTTTTTAAATTCTCTTTCTACAGGCTCAAGTATAAAATTAGTCGGAACTCTCATAAAAAAATGTCAAATCAAGTCCAATTTACTAAAACTGCCTTAGACTGTTAATTAAGTGAATTAAGTGAAAGATTTTTTTTTATAAAGAGCTTACTAAAGGACATTCAAATAGGAAAAGACGTGCTTTTAGCCAGCAGTGCGAAGAGGAATCTGTAGGAGAGGACTGCTAGTCTCTGGACAACACAGTAGAGCCTTAGCAATTCTTTGAGACTTCACCCAAGTCTAGGGGCTAACCCACAGATCCCACTCTCTCTCCCCCTTTCTCCCTGCTCTGCTCTCTAGGAAGCAGCCATAGATTTCAAGTCGGGCAATCGTGTGCAGTCATACAGGTCGTGCTTGTGTGCTGTATCTCACCACCTCAGCAAGGCTGATGAGAGTGAAGCTCCCAAACCACATTCTGAGTGTACCAGGAGACAATAATGCACATGGTGTCTACCTTTTAAGGGGTGAGACAGCTTTTGAGACTTGGATGACAATGGCTCCCATCTTTGGAAAAAGGCACAACCCTGAATAGTTTGCATATAATTTAAAGGGGTTCATGGGTTCTCCAAACCCATCCACAGGCCCTAGTACTTGGGGTAAGAAAGTCACTTTCTGATAGAGCAAGTTGAGAAGGCAGATCTGAATGAGAAGCTTGCTTGGTGAACAAATGTTCCAATATTTAATGGTGTCAGACTAACAAAACACAGTGCTTCTAACTCCAAGCTGGGAAGAGCTTTACTTTGGCACAAGAAGAGCCTCAGTCATCCTACCCCATAGGCACAGCTAGGATGGGCAGTGTTGACCAGGGATGTTGGTCCAGATGCTCATTTCTTTCTTGGCTTTGACTTCAGATCCACATTTATCCAAACCTTTTGCTCCCTGATTGACACCACTTTCTTCCTTGAAATATATTGATCCACTGGAGTCTTCAAGAGACCTGCCTCGACTCTGCCCTCTTCTCCTCTGTGCTTATCTTCCCTTTTAACCTCATAGAGCCATGTCTGATTTCCACATCCAAATTCTCCAAGGAACATTCTCACTCTAGTTTAATGCTAGACACTACTACGCCAGATCCTAGACATAAGAAGAAGAGAAGCAACTCACTCTCTGGTTCCTTCTTATGCATGAAGTCCTCTGGCTATGATCTGGCTTCATCCCATACCCACACTTTGCCACAGTGACCAAATACAACCATCAGTCCCAGCCCACAGATGAGGAAATAGGCTTGACAGCAGTTAAGTTGGTTGTTTTAAGTCACAACATAAACAGCAACTTTGGAAGTCCAACACCATCACCTGCCTCAACCACAGGTTTGTAAACTTCTTTCTCTAAAATGAAAGAAAGTGAAGGTGAAGTCACTCAGTCGTGTCAGACTCTTCGCGACCCCATGAACTGCAGCCTACCAGGCCCCTCCGTCCATGGAAATTTCCAGGCAAGAATACTGGAGTGGGCTGCCATTTCCTTCTCCAGAAGATCTTCTCAACCCAGGGATTGAACCCGGGTCTCCCGCACTGTAGGTAGATGCTTTACAATCTGAGCCACCAGGGAAGTCTATTTTGGACTTCATGGGCCATGCAGTCAGCTTCAATGACTCAGGCATTGCGGTGGGAAAGCCATCACACTTAGTAAACAGTGGGGCATGGTTTTGTCCTGTAGCCCTCAGTTCATCACCCCCTGTCATCAGTAAACTACTGATAAAGTCATACTTGGGAAGTTCTGTGACTCTTACTTACTGTTATAGGAAATATTGCTTTAAATTGTGTGTTTCAAATCATGTCAGGCTTCTGAAAGTTCCCTAGTTTTTCTTTGCTGGAGATGTGGGTTTTATCAGACACAGGGCAAATAGCTAAAATAAAAGGTTAGGAACTTGGAGTTCTCTGACTTCCTGGCATGCTTCAGTCAGGCAGGAAAGAAATCGCCTTATTAAATATTCCTTAGCATGTAAGGGCTGGGGAAACAACATTTTTGTTTATAACAAATACTATTCATGCAAGGACTGATTCAACGAGACATGGATGCTAACAAGAAAAGTGAATGCTGATGTTTCCAAATCATAGTTTCTCTGGTTTTAGGTGTTTGCCTGTTCACTCTTCAGAAGCTCTGCCATGCTATGTTTGCCTCAAGAAACTTGTCTGAAGGCTTAATTAAAGACAGCATTGTGATAGATCAAAGATGTGGTTTGCAGGCCTCCTCGCACTGCCTCTGTGAGCAGAGGGTAGTGAAGGCAAAGCAAATGGAGGAGAGGTGATTGTGGCTAGAATGTTTAGAATTGGGCACAGACCGCTGGAAGGCCAGTGACAGACGGGGTAGCCTTGGAACTAACAGAAGAGCAGACTGTCCTAAAGCATCATACTCCCAACTCGGTGAGGAAGAAAAGATGAGAAGGACAAACTGGGGGATTCACCATAGACAACCTCTTCCCCAATTTTGTGCTCATTTTTTTTTGAAATCATGAAAACTTTGTTTAGGTTAAATGATATTTATGAATCCCTTTCTTTTCCCAGTGTTTAAAAACAGCTCCCATTGACAGAGTGGTGGTTCCTGAAACCATCAAAGAGGCTCTAATAAAACAGCAACAACCTGACTATAACTATGACAATAGCAATGGTCAACTCTTATGGAGTGTTTCCTACATACCGAGTATCACTCTTAAAACTCTGTTAGATACTACTGACACCTCCATTTTACAGAGGAAGAAAGTGAGGTTAGAATTGACATTTTCCAAAGTTTCACAGCTAGGAAGCCTGTAGAGGATTAGATTCCACTGGGTTAGAGAATTGTCGGTGTGTCTCAAACTGTTTTCCCAGTGGTACCCATAAATGCACAGGACTGATGTAAGGTTTCGACGTAAGAGCCAGAGATGAGAAGGTAAAGTGATGTACTGACAGTCTCCTAGTATCTTTCCTTTTCCCCCCTCCTTTTGTATTTCAGATTGTGTTTAATATTGTCACTGTTTTGGTTTTAGTACAAACAGAAGGTTGGCAACTGACAGCACAAGAGGCTGTTTCTACCACGGCTTTGTGCACTCCCTTTATGAGTTTGGGAAATGCAGGTCCACTCATCACTTCCCAGCAAGGGAGGAAAGCGTCAGACCCCAAGGCCAACAGGGTCTGAAAGCAATAAGCAGACGGTCCAGCCACACCAACTCAAGAACTTCAATTTTTTATTCAAGAGTGATTTCACAAGTGAATGGAAGGAACATTTTTTTAGGGGTAGAAGATTATCACATGTAGCTGCCTCCAAAAGGATACATCATCTGAATGCACAGATGACACAGACATTCACTCATTCATTTACTCATTCAATCCATTCATTTATGGAGCTCCAACACTGGCAATAGGTGCTGAGGCCATAATGGTTTGACCTCTGAGGAGCTGGGGTGTTAAGGTTTACAGATATCAGAATAGAGTAATACCCTAGAAATGTAGCCCTGTCTTGCCTCCAAGATGCCCCCTTCTCCTTACCAACTTTCCCCCATCTTCTGACAGACAGTCTTGAAAGGCTGACAATGTCTACCCATCTTAGCTAAGTGTCTGATTAAAAAAAAAAATCTGGTTTCTAAGAAACCCCCCTATGAATGCAGCCTAAATTCTTCATTTTGTTTTGAGAAACAAATGCTTCCTAATGGCCAAAATATTTAGGTTTGAAAGCCACATAATGAGAATACACAATAGTTGCTTCCCTCAACATTTTTTTTTTATTCTAGCAATAATTTCCTTGTCACTTGAATGTGACTCCCGATTGTCACAATGACTCTGAGACAATGATTCGGTGCTGCCTGATGGCACAAAGTGAAGCTTGAAGCTGATGCCAAAACCATGTCAGCTTAACTCAGGAAAACGACAAAAGCTCTGAGCAATTTCTTGCTCACTGAGAAAGTGGGCTGGGCCACTGAATCGGCACACAGGTTCATTCAAGTCCATTTTCAGTCTCTTCATCTGCTGTCCCTCCCATCTTGTGACTTGGAGGGTCCCTCTATCTGATGTATATGCTACATGAGATTCCTAAATCCAGAATTATGGATAGTGAGCAAGCCTGAAGCAGTCCCCGAGGGAATTTCACCCTCCACTCCCACCTCAAGAAAAAAATCTGACTCAAGTGTTTTCAATGAGAGACTTAGATAATTCAGATTGTTTAAGCTATAAAAGTCAAGTCAAAAGGCTAGGGAAAGACAAATATCATATATTAACACATATATAGAATCTAAGAAAATGCTACAGATGAACCTGTTGGCAGAGCAGGAATAGAGACACAGTTGTAGAGAATGGATATTTGGACACACAGGGGAAAGGAGAAGGTGGGATGAATTGAAGGAGTACCGCTGCCATCTGTACACCGCCACGTGTAAAGCAGAGCTGGTGGGAAGCCTCTGTGTAACACAGGGAGCTCAGCTTGGTGCCCTGTGGTGACCCAGAGGGGTGGGATGGGGTCGGGGTAGGAAGGGGCTCAAGAGGGAGGGGATATATGTATACACACAGCTGACTCACTTTGTTGTACTGCAGAAATCAAGATAACGTTGAAAAATCATTACAGTCCAATTAAAAAAAAAAAAGGCTACCCAGTGTTCAGTTTTATCCACAGACAGTAAATCTATGGCCCAGTGGCTGTCATTCTCCACCAATGAGGCCCTTGTGTTCTTGCCCAACGAGCCTGGATGTGACCCCAGAATCTTACCCAACACAGCAGCAGTCTCATAGGATTCAATATGGCAAGAGACAAAAACTACTCTGCCGATGTCTACAGTCCGAATTTCAGCCCCTTGGGGTTTTCTGCAAATAGCATGTATTGTGCAAGTCAGAAAACATGTGTTAAGCCCCTGTTCTGGGCCTCATAATGCTGAGGTCAAGAGCAGACTGATTGATGCCCTTATGGAAATGAGAGTCTAGTGAGGAAGCTGCATGCTGAACAAACACACTCAACGATGCTAGATTTTACAATGTGTAAGGAAGTTATCTTTGAAACACAATCTGGGAAAAGAAGTGTCCATGGGACCAAGGACCACAAGGGATAAGGGGTAGGGGGTGGAGGAGGAGTTCAGTAAGTGCAAAGGCTGAGGCATCGACAGAAATGCACAGAATGAGCAGGAAGCAAGTGGAGTGACAAAGCCTGCGGCAGGAATTGCACAGACGAAGAGCCTTCAAGGTCAGAGAAAAGGGAAGAAGTGGCACCTTTACCACTGTCATCTTCTTTTGAGAACCTATTCATTCCACAATGCCCAGCCTGAGTGTCCCTTCCTTTCCTTCCTCTGCTCCTAGGCTGCTGTGTGAAGGGCAACATTGCCAGACTATTTACAATAGGCAATGCCTGAAAACAACCCAAATGGCCATTCACAGACAAATGGATGAAGAAGCTGTGGTATACACACACACACACACACAGGGATGCTATTCAGTCTTCAAAAATAATGAAATAATGCCATTTGCAGCAAAATGGATGGACATAGAGATTATCATTCTAAGCAAGTAAGCCAGAGAAGACAAATACCATATGGTATCATGTGGAATCTAAAACAATATTAATCAACATATCTATGTAACAAAAATAGACTCACAGATATAGAGAAGAGATTAGTAGTTGCCAAGGGGGAGGGTGAGTAGGGGAGAGAAGGGATGGGAATTTGGGATTAGTAGAGGCAAACTGGCCTTCCCTGCTGACTCAGATGGTAAAGAAGCCGCTTGTAATGTGGGAGGGCCCAGGTTCAATCCCTATGTCGGGAAGATCCCCTGGAGAAGGGAATGGCAACCCACTCCAGTATTCTTGCCTGAAGAATATTTCCATGGATAGAGGAGACTGGTGGGTTACAGTCAATGTGGTTGCAAAGAGCCAGACATGACTTAGAGATGAACACTTTCACTTTCAGAGCTAAACTCTTATGTACAGGATGGATAAACAACAAGTTCTGAATGTACAGCACAGAGAACTATATCCTATATCCAGTGACAAACCATAATGGAAAAGAATGCACATACATATATAACTGAGTCACTTTCCTATACAGCAGAAATTGCCACAACATTATGAATTAACTATATTTCAGCAATTTTTTTTTAAAAAAGGAGCAATATTGTAATACTATAGACCTCACCACATTCAAATAGAGTTCACTTATAAAGTCAGTACTTAAGGAGAAATTATACATAGCAAAAAAAAAAAAAATGTGCCCATAAATATGAATTTAAACCATCAGGATCTGGTCCTTTGCAAAACCCAAAGCGAAGTATCAACTTCCTCAAGTTTCTCTTGCTTTTAGCTTTTTGTTTTCACTAAGACACCAGAGTATGAAATAGCAAAGGGTGCAAGGTGACTTTTTCTTTTCTTTCCTCCTTTCTTGCCAAGCCTCTGAATCCTACTGCTTTTGGTTTGCTGAGTAATGTATGCCACCTGAGGCCACAGAGCTCCCCCTGAGGAAAGTCTCTCTGGAGGAAGGAGACTGTGGTACAGAGGGGCTACAATGTGTGTACGTGATCACGTTTTTAAAAAATGGTTCAATACACAGTCCTCTCTTTTGCCTCATTAAGAAAGTTGTACAAAAACTAAATTCCTAAGCACCATTTTAGGCCCTAGATTCTGCACTGTGGGTGCTTCTGATGCATTAAGCACACAGTGTGTGCTTAAGGTAGGTGTACACAGCAAAAACGGAGGCTGCCTGCAGTGGTACCAGTCCCTTTGGGAAACATTTGTTCTCCAACAGCACCGTGTCAATGGAAGAATCTAGGGGACCTGGAGTCTCACCCATCCACCCAGCTGTACAAAGTTCATTACAAAATCTAAAAGCAGAACAAACTACTAACCAACTGGGGTTATGAACAGCAATTCACGTAAAGAAATACTCGTCCAAACTTCAGCAAAAATGGAAGCCCTGTGCAGAGATATACATTTCTACCAGTTAGAGTAATACCTCTTTCAAGGAAAATTTAACTTGACCCCTTTGGCTAGATTACATCTTTTCTTCTGCAACACATGCTCCTCTGTCTTTCAGGATTCCTTTCTTATAACCACAGCCTATTGATAACTACTTGCTCATCATATGAATCAACAATTCCGAAATTAGCATTTCTGGGTCCTATTTACTCACAAATCCTTATCTGCCACTCATTTATCTCTTTCCTCATTCCGTAAATATCTCATGAGCACGTATGTACTAGTTTCTATTAAGAAATTACTATAAACTAAATGACTTAAAAGAACACAAATTCATACACTTACAATTTTGGAGGTCAGAAGTTCAAACTCCATCTCACTGGGCTTAAATCAGAGTGATGGTGTCGGAGCAGCACTCTAGGGAAGAATCCGTCTCTTGCCTTTCCCAGCTTTTAGGGGCTGCCTGCTTTCCTAAGCTCATGGCCCCCCAACATGTCAGCTTCCATTTCTATCATCACATCTTGACCTCTGCCACTGTCCCTCCCCCTTCCCTTTTATAGGACGCTGTGATTACATTGGGCTCACCTGGATAATCCATACTGCTACATGCTCCAATTTCAGAGCCTAATATTCATCACACCTGCAGTCTCTGTGCTAAAGGTAACCTACTCACAGTTTCAACAATTAGGATGAGGGTCGGGGAGAGGGCAGGTATTACCCATCTTTCTACAATGTACTATGTACATAGTACAATATACTATGTGTCAGGCAGTACATTAATGATATGAAACACTGGAACAGATGTAGCGTCTGTCTTCTTGACACTGTGTCCTAGAGTAGATACTTCCTAGCAGACCAAATGCCAAGAACGGAGGCTCTGAAGCAGTGCTCAGCAGAGAACTCTGTGAATTTGGGGGAACAAGTCAGCTTGTAACGGAGTGGGATGGATCATTTGTGGCAGGAAGTAACAGGAGGAATCAGCAGGATTTTAGGTTTACAATGATCAGAGCCAGAGATGCCAATGCAGCTTTTTAAACAGAGTCAACCAGTCCATCCTAAAGGAGGTCAGTCCTGGGTGTTCATTGGAAGGACTGAAGTTGAAGTTGAAACTCCAATACTTTGGCCACCTGATGCGAAGAGCTGACTCACTGGAAAAGACCCTGATGCTGGGAAAGATTGAGGGCAGGAGGAGAAGCGGACAGCAGAGGATGAGATGGCTGGATGGCATCACTGACTCGATGGACATGGGTTTGGGTGGACTCCAGGAGTTTGTGATGGACAGGTAGGCCTGGCGTGCTGCGGTTCATGGGGTTGCAAAGAGTCAGACACGGCTGAGCAACTGAATTGATCAATTGATTGATGCATGTGATGTCTTTGAAAACAACTCACTGCCTGGCTTAAGGGTGAAGACAAGATTGGATGGACACAAGAAAGCAGTTAGTTAGGAACTCATTGCAGTAATCCAGACAAGTGGCTTTGGGAACATGAATCAGGATGAAAAACAAAGATGGAGAGGAGTGATGAATGCTCTTGGTCGGGGATGGGCAAACATGGGCCAGAGGGCTACGTCTGGCTCACAGCTGTCTCTGTAAAGAAAGTTTTACTGGAACATGGCCATACTTCCTTGTTTACTGATGTCTTTGGCTGCTATCACCTACAAAGGCAGAGTTGATTATTTGTGACCAACACCAAGACGACAGCAGAGCCTAAAATAATGACTATACGGCCTTTTACAAAATCAGTTTGCTAACCTCTAGTACAGAAAGTTAAACTAATGGGACTTCTGTCTCACTGGTAGGGCAGGTGGAACAGAGGGAGGTGCCTTCACTGTGGGTGGTACCCACTTGGATAGGCCCTGGTTTGAACGGTGGTGAGGAGTGGTGGTGTTGAGCAAAGACCAAGAATTAATTGCCATCTCAGTTAGGACTGAGTTGACTTTTAGACTTCTAAGGCTCAGGGGTCAATAGACATTATGGGTTTGGAGCTCTGAGGAAATGTTCACAAACTGTAGTAACTTGCTTACTTGGTGCTCAGACACATACATAGTGAAATGTTGGACTAAATCCCATGAAATATTGCAGCTAAAATTGGCATGTATGAAAACATGCCACTTCTCCACTACTTAAACTCATCATGACAGGCTGAATAATATGCCTCCCCAACCTAAATATGTCCATATACTGATCCCCAAACCTGTGACTGTGTGTACCTTTCATGGAAAAAGGGAGTTTGCAGATATAAGAATCTAGAGGCTATCCTGGACTATCTGAGTAGGCTCAGTGCAATCACAAGGGTCCTTATAAGAGGGAGGCAGAAGGGGCAGAGAGCTCAGAGAGGGTGAGGCGACACAGCAATAGCACTGGAGCGGTCTGGGACCAAGGAACGGCAGCAGTCTCGAGAAACTGGACAAATTCTCTCTTGAATTTCCAGAAGAAAGAGGCTAGGGTGACACCTAGACTTTAGCTCTGTAAGTCTCATTTCAGAATTCTGACCTCTAGAACTGTAAGAAAATAAATTTGGGGGGTTTTAAATTTGATTATTATTATTTTTCTTTAAAGTTTGGGCCAAGTCACATGGCATGTGGGATCTTAGTTCTCTGATTAGGGATTGATCTCACGACCCCTGCAGTGGAAGCAGAGTCCCCACCACTGGACTGTCTGGGTAGGTCCCTCAGGTTGTTTTAAGTCACTGACTTTGTAGTAACTTGTCACATTAGGAAACGAACAGAGTTCTAACAGCTCATTATTATATTTTGAATAAAACCTAAACTCCACTGCTGACAAGACTTACACTGCTGGATCCATCTTGTTACCCCACCTAAAAAACTCAAAACTCTCCCTAATTCCCTGCCTTCTCAATTCTACACTATCCAAAATGGTAGCCAGAGGCCAACTGTAGCTGCTCAGGACTTAAAATACAGCTAGAGCAACTGAGGAGGTGAATTTTTAAATCAAGTTACATTTTAATTCATTTACATTTTAATTTAAAAACTGAGGCAGTGTAAAAATCTTTTCTCCTTTACACACCACTTTATTGTTGGGTAGGATTACATTTTACTTCATCTATCAAAAAATTAGCATCCAAATTGAGATGTGTTTTAAATATAAAATGCACTCTGGCGTGTGAAGACAGTATAAAAAGGGTAAAATATCTCATTAATAATTTTTATATTGATTATACGTTGAAATGAAAGGACAACATATTGAATATGTGAGGCTAAATGAAATACATGAAAATTAAATTCATCTGTTGTTTGGCTTTTCTGAATGTGGCAACTAGAAAATTTCAAAATGAGACATGTGGCTCGTGTTATATGTCTATTGGATAGCAGGCTCTGGTCTCCTGACCTTTGGCCTGCTCCTTCCGCTTGAAAAGCCATCCCCCTAGGTATTGCAAGACTCACAATCCCAGCCTCTTTCAGTTCATTTAGGGTTCAATGCTAGTGTCAACTGTTCAAGAACATTCTCCCCATCGCAAGAGGTCTCCATTCTCTCTCTGCCAAATTCCAGGACTCATCTTGTTTTGTATAATACATACTTGTTTATCTTATTCATAGCAACCAATAGCACTTGGTATCCTTATTTACGTGTGTGTGTTTTTACTGTATGTCTCCCCCAGCTAGAATGCAAGCCCATGGGAGCAGGGTCTCTGGTGGTTTCATTTACTCCTGTGTGTGTGTGTGCTCTCAGCCGTGTGGACGTTTTGTGACCCCATGGACTGTAGCCTGCCAGGCTCCTCTGTCCATGGGAATCCTGGAGTGGGTTGCCATTTCCTACTCCAGCGGATCTTCCCAACTCAAGGATCAAACCAGCGTCTCCTGCATTGGCAGGTAGATTCTTTACCACTGCACTGCCTGGGGAGACCCCATTCACCCTTGGTCTCCAGCATGTTGAATGATGCCTAGACAATTCCATGTACATCACTTCTTGACAAGACCTAACTGTACCTCCAACTGTTGAATTTCCAATAATTTTCCTGGAAGCTTTTAAAATAAAAGTCTCTTATTTCACTAGAGCAATTTTCAAAGGGTTTCTACTGCCAACAACCAAAGGTACTTTAACCAAGGACACGGGTTGCATTAAAGTGAGCAAAGAGGTTACTTCACTCTGATTTTGAACTTGGAGTTTTGTAGCCCTATTCAAAAATAAATGTGTAAATCAGGAAAATGATTAGGGAAAAGAGACTAGTAATGGGTCCTGTTTTCCTTTCTGTCTCCCCACAAAAGGACAGTTAAGAAATATTTTCACTTTACTTTTGTTTTTTCTTTAATGTGTGAGTTTGCTTTGAAAGGTTTTTCTCCAGGTTTCTGGATGCACTAATGTTGAACTAAAACCAAATTTGGGAAGGAGACAAAGGGCAGCCGACCCTCTAAATCAACTTGCAGCAACTTGAATTCCTTCTCTGGTTCTTACTGAGATGGCTAGTTTCCTTTTATTAGTTAACATCGCTGCTGTTATTTACACAGCTGTTAATAGCGCATTTTTTCCTCATGTTATTTTTGTTTTTTCCAATTCTGTTTGTCTGGGCGAACTTGGATGCTGACAGTTTATGTACAGCCTGGGATTTAAATGTGGAGTTGTCAGTTATTAAAAGCTCCAGAAATAACAGTTCATCCTCTCAAGATAGAGTGTTCTGGATGCAAGTTTTTGAAAACAGGGCTTGAATGACACAAGCAACAGAAGCAACTTGGGTTTTATATTATTAGTCAAAAGGTAGATCCAGTCTCTCTATACTTTTAACTTGAAGATAAAGTAGATTGCAAAGATATGGTCTTCTTTATGATGGTATCTTCAATTATGCAGGGAAATTCTTTGGTTTTCCAATTTACATATTTTACTCAAATTTTATATTTTTCTCCACTTTTCTTTTATCTTCCTATCTTTTCTTACTCCCAGCGCGCATAAAATAGAAAAGGGGGAAAAAATCTATTTGACATGAGAACACCGGGAACTGACCTGTACAACAGATTTAGATTGACATCTTTTTAGTGATAAGCAGCAGAAAGTGAACAACTTTTTTTTTTTCTTCTTAAGCTTGACAAGCGATTTCATTTCAGCTGCAGAAAATAAACAGCCATGCACTCAGGAAATTTTCAGGTTCCATTTTTCTCTGGGCATGAATAAATGGGTTTTGCAGGAAGAGATAAAATTAAGCAGGACCAAAGTTTTTGGGGTGATGTCTACAGTGCCCCAGATGAGATATCTGACAATTACTCCACTTCCACTGGACTACTGGGAGGACTACAGTATGCCTGAACAACCACTGAGAAAAACTGCAGAATTGTGAATATCCATCTTACTTTGAACTTCTTCCCTCACCTCCTTTGAATAGACTGTATCCTATAGGATGTACATGGTCATGTATGTGTTCTTGACAATAGTTTTTACTGTGAAAGACAAAATGCAGAGGAGACTCAATTAAATTATTTTCTTCAACCTACTGCTATAGGGGTAATGTCATCAATGAGAAACATCTCAATGAAAAGAAAGGGGGGTTTGGCTCTCATAAAAGGAAGCAAACTAGGGAGTCATCCCCAGTCTTATGGGAATCATGAGGAATGATGGAGAGGAGCCTTACCTGAGTCACTGAAAAAGGATGAAGTTAAGTCTTAGCTCAAAACAGGTGAGGGCAGAGTGGTCCTTAGAGGACAGCACTCTCTCAGAGCTCTCTCTCACCCAAAAGGGTAAGGAGGTTTTCATTTTTTAATACATTTAATTATGAACAAAATTATATGATTGCCATTGCTAAGTTGTGATTGGCTCTGCAACCCCATGAACTGTAGCCCACCAGGTTCCTCTGTCAATGGGATTTCCCAGGCAAGAATACTGGAGTGGGTTGCCATTTCCTTCTCCAGGGTCTCCTCCTGACCCAGGGATCAAACCCAGGTCTCCTGCATTGCACTTGGATTCTTTTTACTGCTGCGCCACCAGGGAAGCCCAGGAGGTTTTTTCTGCTGTTGTTGATTTTTTGGAGCATAGGGTTTAGGCAAAGTTCAACACTGTCAGACTCTACTTTTGTTCAAGATGAATGGATATAATTTGTTGCTGAATATCTCAGAGCTGATCAAAAACAGGGTCTAGGAAATCATATCTTGAGGATTCTTGTTTGCATTTCTCCAAACTCAGCTGGACCATCTGTTGAGAGGTGGTAGCAAAGGTCAGTTTTCTATGCATTTTGGAAATCAGACATCTTAAAAGAGGAAAGCCTAAACTAAAAAAGAAAAATATTCATGTAAAATGTTTTCTTCCAATAAAGAGTCAGGAATTGGACTCTGAGGATAACCAGTTCTGTGGATTCTGAGGACTTTGTGGAGGAAGATCTCCTGGGCGTGTAATCATGAATTTCTTGATGCCCTGGAGCGAGAATACTGATGCTCTGGATGATGCAGTCCATGGTACTGGCCAACTCCAACATAAACACATACATGACCAGACTACCTCAACGGTCCACACTGTGACCTGTCCAGGGAGAATTCAGGTCCATGCATAATTGGCGGCAATGATGAGTTATCCGAGGTTAATATCAAGTCTCTGAGCTTTGGCATCTAGGACTTCTTTAGATTTTGGGGTCTGATAGGGATCTGGGCAGTGAACTTTAGTTCTTGGTGATGACAAACCAGAGGGAAATAAAACTGAAAACACTACATTGGAGAACTGTAGGCAGATATCAAAGGAAATCTAAGAACTGCAAATCTGGTGAGGGTTGACAGTGTGAGCAAGGCAAAAGGTTCCAGAGCAATCTGCAGGCAGGTACCAAGAGAGATGAGATTTCCAGAAAACAGTGCATGGTCAGACCATGACACCAAAGGAGGTCAGCACCAGAAATCAAGACAATAAAAATCACATCTTTCCCTAGCTACCAAGGGACCAGAGTCTGGAGCATAAGATCAGGAATTGGACCTACTGCTGGGTCCCCAGTTCTCTAGCCAGGGAAGAACTGCCCTAGTTACCTAGCTGGATTAAGCAGGGATCCGAAGATGAGGTCTAATCCTACCCTAGCTGTACTCCCAAACTGTGAAACACATAATACACAGGACAAATCAGGAAATGATCCTACACAGGCTACCACAATAGGGAGACCTTATTAACGAGAACAATCTCAAAGAAAAGGCAGTGAGTTTGGGGTTTGATAGAGGCAGGTAAGCAAGAGTCATCAGGGAGGCTTTTGGGAGTCAGGAGGAAGAATGGAGAGAGATCCTCTCTGAGAAGAAAGGTAGAAGCGGGTGTTGTCTTAGAGTCCAGTGGAGAAGAGCAATCCTCTGTGGTGAGTTATTTCTCAGAATGTGACAGGATCAGGAAGGCAGGGGATTTCTCAGCCATCGTCTCTGCTTTGGGGGGCTCAGACTTAGATCAAGTTCAGCATCGTCTCCATTTTCCCAAGAGTTGCTTCACTATTTACAACAGGAACCTACACATGACTACTCGAGGATCAAACAGGTGTGTGGTGGACTAGGAACAGCAGTAGGTCTAATCTCTAGCCCAATACTTGACCTTTTCTACGTGTTGTTCAGATTTTTCCTAGACTCTTATTGACAAGGAAAACCATGTACCTGAAAGGCAACGAATATTTTTAAAATTTATTTTTAATTGGGGGATAATTGCTTTACAATACTACATTGGTTTCAGCCTTACAACAACGTGAATCAGCTGTAAGTATACATATAGCCTCTTCTTCTTGAACCTCCCTCCCACTTCCCACCCCATCCCATCCCTCTAGCACCTCGAGTTCAGCTTCCGGTGCTATATAGTGACCCCTTACTAGCTATCTATTTTACATATGGTAATGTATATGTTTCAATGCTACTCTCTCAATTCATCCAGCCTCCCCTTCTCCCCCTATTCTCTATGTCTGTATCTCTATTCCTGCCCTGCAAATAGGTTTTCATCAGTACTGTTTTCTTAGGTTCCATAAATATTCATTAATATATGATATTTGTTTTTCTCTTTCTGACTTTACTCTGTATAATAGGCTCTACATTCATCCACCTTACTACAATTGACTCAAATGTGTTCCTTTTCATAGCTGAGTAATATTTCATTGTATATATGTACCGCAACTTCTTTATCCATTCATCTGTTGATGGAATCTAGGTTGCTTCCATGTCCTGGCTATTGTAAGTAGTGTAAGGCAACTGATTCTAATGTGACTCACTTCTGTTACAAAGTGAGGCATATGAGATCTAGCTCTCTGACCAGGGATCAAATCTGTACCCCCTGCTTTGGAAGGCAAAGTCTTAACAACTGGACCACTTTAAAAATGGAGAGGGGGAACTTTGGAGCTTTAAAATAAATTTTACCTCCATATCAATTCTAACCACTGGGAAATACACATTAGACTCTAGAAACATCACCTATTTAATGGTAGAAAATGCAAAATTTGGTTGGAAAACGGTGATTGAATCCTATTTTTTAAAAACTTACTTGGTCTTTATAGAAGGCAGTTAAGAGCTGAACTGAAATTGCTGGCAAAATGTTAGCAATTTGGATGAATTAGCAAAAAGGTAATTTACAATTAATGAAAATTCTGAACTAGAGAATACAGTATTTAAAAGAAACTCAGGTTTATTACTTTCCACTACATTCTATAACTCAAATTCACTAAGGGAACTTGCCTAGAAGATCATCTTAGGAGACCTATTTTAATAAGAATTACTTATAATTAGCATAACAATTTCATATGCAAATGGTACTTCTAAAGTACTTTAAATTTACTCAAGTATTTTATACATTTCCATTTGCCATCTTATTTACACCCTTAATTTGAAGCTTTCAATGAAGAATGACTTTCCTAATGAAGAGTCAACTTCAAGCCAGCTCCACAAACTCTGAATTAGCAAACCCAAATCAATGAGATTTTACTTCACATATGTTAAACAGCACTATATATAACACAAATACTGATTCCTAGTGATATACTATTATACTAAAACTCTACTCATATTTAAATTCTGTAGCGGTTATACATACAGGATTTATTGTAGGTTGGGAAAGAAACTAAGTTATTGCAAGTAATTGGATGTGAAAGGCTTTAAAATTCATACTGTAACTGCCTGTACTATAGACCGTATATCTTCATCTGGTACTTTTAAAGAAATAGCACTTTTGAAGACTATTTTCAGAAAATAGTTCTGCAATGCCCACAATCTTAGTTCATATGTACAATCAATAGGAAAAAAAAAAACTATAACCAACAGCATATTAATAGGTCTTTAAAAACAAATACAAGCTAAAATGAAAAAAAATATATGCTTCCCCAAATTTACATCTGAAGGATGAAAGAATATGCAAACCAGTTTCTAATTTTAGCTACCTGGGACACTCTATCTTTAATTTAACTCTGAGAGAAAATGCTTTTGACTGCTTTGAGTTTTTAGGGAAATTTTTTTTTTTCCTTTGGCAAGCCTCATGGGCCACAATTTTAAAATCTAATTCTTTCTCAATCTACCTTTTGCAGTTTCCAACTTTACCATTTATCTCTGGAGACATACAGGCTGTGTTTACGTTGTGCCAGAGAGCTGCAGCAAAAGTGGAATTCCAATTCATCACCCAGATGTTTCCAAACTCCATGGAGCCATATTTGGAATTGTATATATAAAATATCCCTATCATTTATTAATTTTTTTCCCCACCTGGATGTTTTGGCATCAAGTCATTTTATGTCTGGCAACTCCTGGGGATTTCATATGGAGGCCTGGGAGAGGGGCTCTGTACTAATCAGTCTGATTTAATCTTGAAGTCCAGCCAGGCTGGTGGGGATGGGAGGTGGCAGACATTCCCCAAATGCCCAATATTTATAACTCAGCTTTTTTTTTTTTCCCCCTGGTGAGTGGTGATCCCAAAACCAGGATCAGTGAAAGAGTGGTGCCCCTGGGTAATGATCAATGAGAGAGAAAGCTAATTTGCTTTTCATCCAGTTCAGTAGCTCAGTTGTGTCCGACTCTGCAACCGCATGGACTGCAGCACACCAGGCTTCCCTGTCCATCACCAACTCCCAGAGTTTACCCAAATTCATGTCCATTGAGTCAGTGATGCCATCCAACCATCTCATCCTCTGTCGTCCCCTTCTCCTCCCGCCCTCAATCTTTCCCAGCATCAGGGTCTTTTCATGAGTCAGCTCTTCAACAAGGTGGCCAAAGTATTAGAGTTTCAGCTTCAACATCAGTCCTTCCAATGAACACCCAGGACTGATCTCCTTTAGGATGGACTGGTCGGATCTCCTTGCAGTCCAAGGGACTCTCAAGAGTCTTCTCCAACACTACAGTTCAAAAGCATGAATTCTTCAGCACTCAGCTTTCTTTATAGTCCAACTCTCATTGACCACTGGAAAAACCATTGATTTGACTAGACAGACCTTTGTTGGAAAAGTAATATCTCTGCTTTTTAATATGCTGTCTAGGTTGGTCATAACTTTTCTTCCAAGGAGTAAGTGTCTTTTAATTTCATGGCTGCATTCACCATCTGCAGTGATTTTGGAGCCCCCAAAAATAGTCAGCCACTATTTCCACTGTTTCCCCATAAAATGTTTGTGTGTTTGTTTATGTGTATGTATACACATATACATATGGTATCACTTTTGTCATAATAAAAAAACTGTATTTTCCTCTTGAAAGAAGATAATATTCATTCCTCTGCTGATGGACATTTAGGTTGCTTCCATTTCCTGGCTATTGTAAATAGTGCTGAATGGACATTGGAGTGCCTGTGTTTTCTGAAATCATGGTTTCCTCTGGGTATACGCCCAGGAGTGGGATTGCTGGGTCATATGGTAGTTCTAACTGTCCACTGACAAAGGAATGGATAAAGAAGACATAACACAAATATGGAGTATTACCCAGCCATAAAAAGGAATGAAACTGTGTCATTTGCAGAAACATGGATTACCTAGAGACAGTCATACAGAGTGAGGTAAGTCAGGAAGAGAAAAACAAATATCATGCATTAACACATATATGTGGAATCTAGAAAAATGGTACAGATGAGCCTGTTTACAGGGATAGAGGCACAAACATTTGTAGAGAACAAATGTATGGACACCAAGTGGGGAGGGGTGTGGGAGGAAATAGGGAGACTGGGATTGACATAAATACAGTATTATGGATAAAACAGATAAAAAGTGAGAACTTCCTTTGCATACCCAATGCTCTGTGGTGACCTAAATGGGAAGGAAATTCAAAAAAGAGGGGAAATATATGTATATGCATGACTGACTTTGCTACACAGCAGAAAATAATGCAACATTGTAAAGCAACTATACTCCAATAAATTTTTTTTTAAAAAAGAAGATGATGAAATAGTTATATAGAGTTGGAGCTAGAAGCTCTCCTTAAGAGAAATTTGAGTCTGTTTCATTCCTTTCACAGATGAGTCAACTGTGGCTAAGACAGGTAGAGTGGTTTGTCCAAGGTAGCAGAGTGAGTGGAAACTAAGACCAAAACGAAGGTCAAAACAAGCCATGCACTGAACGTCAATGTCAGTAGCAGATCTCCTTATTTTGCCATTGGGAAAATCTATTATGATAAACAGGGCTTTTATTGCTTTAAATGCAAAACTATATTAGAATAATTCTGACACTGATATAGGCTTAGAAAGTTTCACATTGCTTAAATGATACAAACACAGACATTTTTAGGCCTGAATCAAATCATTTTTTTCAGACTGTCATATGCAATTTATACTGGGGCCACATAGAAGTTGAGCTTCCCAGGTGGCACTACTCGTATAGAATCTGTCTGCCAATGCAAGAGATATAAGAGATGTGGGTTTGATCCCTGGGTTGGGGAGATTCGCTGGAGAAGGAAATGACAACCCACTCTAGTATTCTTGCTTGGAGACTCCCATGGACAGAAGAGCCTGGTGGGCTGTAGACCATGGGGTTACAAAGAGTCAGACATGACTGAAGTGACTTAGCACATCACATGGAAGTTATTACCAAACTAGTCTCCAATTCTCAGTTTCTCCTTCTGGTAAATAAGCCAGAAATTAAAAGTCATCATTATATGAGTTATATTGCTGTGTAACAAGTTACCAAAATCTTAAGAGATTTAACAACACACCTTTATCATCTCACAGTTGTAGTCTGCAATCAAGGCCTAATCCAGGATTGAATTCTCAACAAGAGGCCTGACTAGCTATGATTTGCTTTCCTGCTTGTGAGATTGTGGGCACATTCAATTCCTTGTGGTTGTAGGACTGAGAGTTTCATCACTATCATCATCTTTTTTTGCTGGCTATCAGCTGGAAGCCACCCACAACTGGAGGCTGCCTATAGTTCCTTGTCACATGGCCTTCCCTAACAAGCCACCTACTTTATGGCAATGTGTTTCTTAGACAAATCCAGTGAGTGAGAAAGAGATTCTAGTAAAGACAGGCACTGCAGTCTTATACAACTGTGTGCATGTAATCATATTTAGCCCATCACCTTTGCTATATCCCATTGGTTACAAGCAAGTCACATTCCTGTCCATGTTCAAGGATAAGGGATTGTTCAGAAGTGTGAATAAACAAGCTGTGGGGATGACAAGGGCCACCTTAAGAGTCTGCCCATCACAGTATGTCTGCACAATTATAATTATTAAAATTACGGTATTTGAGCTGTTTCCCCAGTAGTCAAAATTGCCAATATTCATTCTGTACATACCAAAGGCCTTCTGTCCTTGTCTAGTTCTAAGAGTTTGTACCCTGTAGAGTCAATCAGTGAATTTCTCTTGAGCATCTCCTACATGACAGGCCAGGCCTCATGGAACTGTACACTAATGGTGTATTTGTAGGCACACATGATCACCTTTTTCTTTAAGATACTGTCATGAAAGAGAATGTTCTGCTCGCTTCCTTCATTGGCCTTCATATCCTTGCCACTCCCTCCCCATATGTGCCAGGGGAAAAAGGGCCTGAAGACTGGGGTTTTCTCTGCTTAAGAGCACACTGAAATATCAACACTGGGGTAAGAAAGTATAAACTTTGATATCGGTTTCCTTGCAGTCTAGTTGAGTCCCTGGGAATGCAGAGGGATGGAGAATGCTAATGGTGAATCATCAGGGATGGAGGGAGATGAAAGAGAGGAGGATAACTTAGAGATATCCATGGGAGATGGATGCAGGCTGATCTGATACGTAGCTTCATGAGGAAAGTGATCACCTGCTTGTACCTTCTTTAGGACGTGCTAATTAATAGTAGATGAGTTTGTCCTAGGAGTCTCTTAGGTATGTGGGCATGAGTAACATTTACAGTTCTAATTTCCCACAAGTGAATGTGCATGATGACTTCTTTTCTCACAAAGGAATTAAAAAAAAAAAAACATTGGAACATGACATAGTTATAGTTTCACCCTAGATGATTCTGGGACATTCTATAGAATGTGAGAAAAATCAGCCTGGGTATTAAATCTTTTAATGTCCTTTCGGGATAGAAAAGACTTCTTGGGAGAACCTCTCCCAGCAGAGGAAAGGTAAACTGTTTACACTGTCTTCTCGCCCTACTCCCTTTGAGCACAGAAAGTGCTATCTTGTTAGCAAAAACAAAGGAACCGGGTATCTTCTCTTCTCGGCACATGGGGATTGAGGCAGGCAACACGTATTAGTGTTAATGGGTGTTAGACGCATAAAACCCAGCCCTTCAACATGATAATACATAATATACCCCTTAATTTTTAATTCACTCGGGTCTCAATTTTAAAGCATTTTCTTGTAGTTTGTCCTAATTATAATCATTTTTAATGACAGCTTAAAAATTTCATCCAACTGTCTTATCACATACGGTACTTAATTTCTCAAGTGAACAGTTTTACTGTACACCATTCTGGGAATTTTAAGAACTAAAACATAAAAGGAGAGAAAGTCCTTTGTATGGTGAAACTAGATGTTAATTGTTCTAATATACATAAAGAGACCAAAGCAGTTTCTTGAAGTGAGGGGCCAGCCTTCCTGCAGAGTCTGCTCCAAACCCTTTCAAGGGAGACTCGCAAAACCCCAGGGGAAAAGGAGAAGAAAAGAATTTTTTTTTTTCCTATTTTGCTGGGTTCTGCCAAAAATCAGAACTGGGATTGAATATTCATTGTTGAATAGACTGCCCTTGTTTGCTTAGACCAAAGTGGAAACTATCTAGCTGGAAAGAACAACGATCAGACTGCTTTAGCCTACCAGTCTTGGGCAGGGTAGTTGTTGGGTTCTTTGACGCACAATGAATTTTCTAACATCTACTCACTGCAGTTTGGGCAACTGGACTCCCTGGTATTTAACCCAGCTTACTGGTACCCAGAAAAGCACAATGGATCACAGAGTTGTTACCCTGCTTAGTCATCATTAATCATGAGCCATGTGTAGGATGTAAGAGTGTTAACAGACACAACACACACACATTTTTAAGGTGCAAGAGACACTTGGGGCTGCATTTTCTCCCCCATCCTCAGTAGTGTTTACACCCTAGAACAAGGCTTCATCCGTTGCTTCCTGGGGTTCTTTGTCTCACCACACTCATCAGTCTGTCAATGTCACCCTATGTTTCTGCCTCAGGACCTTGGATTCTGTTGTTCCCTCCATCTTTTGCTCTTTTCCCCCAAATATGATGTCTCCACTCAAAGTACTGCCCTCCAAGAGGCTGGGACCCTGACTATGACTGGGACCCATCACCCGCAGTCACTCTGTACGCCTTATCCTGCTTTTTCTCTTTCTACAAACCCCTTGCCACCTCCTGAGAAATGGTGTAGAAGGAAAATGTTCCCTCTTTAGCAGCATGAACCTAAAAGGCACAGATGAAACTCAATGATGTGAAATTTAAGCAGTTCTGTTTACCAGCCCCAGTGAGTCCTGGTCTAAGACTTTTCTGACCACCAACAACAGGGCTTGTTTTAACTACTATCCTATTGACCTATGGACTCCTGGGACTAAAGTACCAGTTTTCAGTCCTTAATCTACATAGCCACCACAAACTGCCTTTTCTAGTCCATAAAAACCCCTCACGTCCCTGACTCTGAACAACTCAGGGAATTTCTCCACCAGTCTGTTTGCCCTTCTCTAGCAAGTTGATGCGGTTAATTTTTAAAAATGTTATTTTACCTTGCTTATTCATCAACTCTGGTGGTGTTTCTATTATCATTTGCCAATATCTCCCCCAAATTTACTTATTTACTGTATTTCTTTCACAGAATGTAAGCTCCACAAAAGCCAGCATCTTACTGTTCTACCTACTACTTGGCATACAATAGATGCTCTGTGATTCTGTTGCGTTATTTTGTCTGTTGAATGGCAGACTGTCCTTATGTTTGGACTCAAATGACACACACCAACTGGCCAGAGCAATTAAACACAACTTATGGCTATTTCTAGGGTACAAAGGCAAGTGAGAACTGAGGAGAGGACTTAGGAAAGGTTACGTTCAATTTCGATGTTATATAAATGACAGAATTATTTGAATTTTCCATCTTTAATGTGATTGGGCGGGGAGGGTAAGTATAACATATATACAGAAAAAGCACCTAATTGTCAACTTATCACTGGATGAATTTCTACAAACTTAACACATCTTTCAGATCAGCCCCTAGATCAAGACACAGAACATTACTGGGATCCCAGAGCCCATGTGCTCATTCTAGCCCTGTCTGCCCTGAGTCACCCACAGTAACTGGAACATTTTCCCCAGTGCAGATCAGTCACCTGGGCCTTGGTCCTATCAAAACTAGGGCACATGGCCATTTAATATGCAAAACTGAGGGTTGAGTTTGAAGAACTTGTGCCTTTTGATTCATCTTATTATTTTTTTTTAATATTCTGGAACTCCTGAGTTTTGTCATGACTCAAGTCACTTATTTTTAGAGAAGCTGGGAGTCTCCCATGAATGCCGACTGAACCAGAAGACGTTTTATCCTTTGCTTTGTCTGGATGAGGCTGTGATCAGGTTTCTTTCTTTCCAGTCTACTTGGGTCACTTCACAGATGAACACTGGCCAGACCAGGAATGCTCATCTTTATGTGCTGTGATTAACACTGAGGATGATTCAAAAGAACAAAGGAGAAACATCCACATTTACATTAAACTGTGCTACAGAATAAGACACATTATACAATCTCCACACCATCTCTAAGGCAGGAGCTCATGACTTCTGGTGTGTACCAGAATCATGTGGGCACTCTGAGATGGGCGGGGGAGGGCATGCTGATTAAAAATGAACATTCCTATGAATCATTTCTAAAGACCCGGATTCAGTTGTTCTCTGGAAGTGTTACTTTTATTAAGAAGTTTATGTGATTCTAAAGTGAGATGTAATCAAGAGTTATCTGGTGATGTGTAACCTGGTTTCTTTGGAAGGACTTGGGCTGTGATCACTATTTAAAAAAAAGCCAAAATAAAATTAAAATGATAAATAAAACTCAATCACAACAATAAAGAAAATTTCCCCAGTAAATGCTTCTGACTCTCTATGGGTAGGCAATTTCCTTTTCCTGTAGGAGAAACAATCCTAATAATAGGGGCCCTACACACTTATACACAAATGATTTCTATACACCCACAAACGTTTTCAAGCCTTCACAGAAACCACTTCGCCAGTGGGTATTAACATGAGTTCTCATCAGGAGCTTGATATTGAAAGTGACATCTGAAGGAAAATCTGGCTGTGGTTTGACCCTCTACAGTTCGGGTACATCCAGATCTAAGATAACTATTGGGAAAAAGCAGCATTTTCCCCCGTCAGTTTACTCCTGCCGGGCTCCTGTTCCAGATGGCAGGAAGGCATACACACTATTTCCGTGCGTGCGCGGTCTGTCTTCACTTCCTTTTGGGAAAGGCCCAAGTTTTTCTCGGTGGTGTGTGCAGAGTTCACATTTGGCTGTGTGCATCCCCTCCGCACCGTCCACCCCTGTTGCAACGGCTGCAGGGACTCGCTCGTGAAATGGCTCTGGGCTCTGCCGCACAGTGATCAGAGTCCAATGTTCGCCCAGGGAAGTTTGCTCCAATCACGTGCCAGATGGAGTGAAGAAGGCAGGCACAAACATTTCTCTCTCTCTCTCTTCTTTGGATGCATTTCTCCCATCTATGTGTATGTGCAGTCTGTTTTGACTTCTTTTTAAGAAAAAAAAAAAAAGCAGGTTTTTCCATGTGTTTTATGGGTCAATATTCAGACCAATAGTGGTCCTGTCCCAATGGGATTTGCTGGTCTGATGCTAGGACCCAGCTGCTGCTACTGGCCCCTGGTACTGTTCTAGGGGTGAGGGTGGGTGGCAGAGTGTGGGGTCATGTCTTCCTTGGCCCAGCATGCCCAGGGAGTGAAACTGACAGCCAGCAGCCACCCCGGCAGGTGAGCTCACGTCCACTGAGACAGTGGATGAAAAAGCTACCCTGCCTTCTCCGGTATGGCTGGGACAAGGGATTCCGTGGCCCTCCGAGCAGAAGGGGGAAGTTGCATCCAGTGTAAATGCCTGAGGGTAAAAATCACCACCAAATTAGTAGCTTCCAAATATCATTTTCAATAAAAACTTCACGATAAAAAGCATGTTAATACCTAATGGTTAGTGGTTTTTATGATGGCGTTAAACCATTTGTACTGAGGCCCTGCTGCTGAGGCCGTTTCCCTCACCGAAGAAAGAAATTGGCTGTTCGTGCAACGTTTGTGCGCTTTCCCTGTTGCTATAAAATCAGCCCCCAGGAGAATTTTAAGTCTTCTTGAATTGCTTTTTAGCACAGACTAAGGAAGTAAAAGTTCTAAAACTGCCTGGTTACACACAAATCACTTAAAAAGCCAGCTTCGTACTGGCAAAGTCGGGCTACAGGAAATGTTTCAAAAGGCAGAATATAACAATATGAAAGCGAAGTATTGTTATTTATTTAACAAACGAAGCCGGCTGTCATCGAAAACGAAGAGCCTCCGGGAGGGAACGCTTTAAGGTCATGCGAAATGCCAAATCCTTGTTGTAACAGACGTCCTGCTATAATGTGTGATGATGTTTACACACGTATGTCTTGGCTGATGGACTTGTTGATAAACACACACACAGGCACATATTCTCTATTCGATTAAAGTTCATTAATCCACTGCAAGTGGATTCCAAATAGTACCTTTCATGAAGTCTTTCTCCAGATGGCCAGAATCATTGCATCTTCCAAAGAAAAATATAGAATCATTGAGAGTAAGTTCAATTCAAATCTAATAGACTTAGAGTTAAACTAACTGGATTTAGTCGTAGGTTAAATATACCCTGTGAACACAGTGCTTTTACAAAATAGAGTGAAGCCAGAGCAAAAGAGCTACTATGTAAAGTCGATGGCCTTCCAGACCTGATATGATGCGACTTGATTGAATTGGTGAGTGTCTTCCATTTCTCTCACTGCCTGGTGAGCCCCTTCAGGACCAAATTCATCTCACCAGTCCTTGTTCCTTGGCTCCCATGGTGGTATTCTGCACCTAAATGTGTTCAATAAGCATTTCATGCCAGAAAATGAATGTGGTTGTGTATTTTCCAGTTCCACGGAAGGATACGATTTCATTTCATCCAGTGGCCAAGAATACAACGATCATTATTTTAAACAGTGATTCTATCAAACAAAATGAAACATTTGGGCTGGTTTTAATTGATCAGCGGTGAGACCCTCAGTCCAGGAATCCATTTAAAAGCGGTCCGAGGTAAGCCGCTGGGCGCCTTGCCACATACTGGAACGCTCCCTGGCTTACAGGCTGTGACCTTTGGGTTGGCCATCCACACATACTCCAAACAACCTCTCCTCCCCAAACGTAACAAAGAGCTAGGATGTTAAAATCCAGGGAAGACATTTGAGAAATGATAAACAACCCTGAGGATTTGAGTATTTATTCTAGGCTGCTTATGATGACATATTTTTATAACACTTGTCTGGGTGCCAGGTAATGGCAGGATGGAAAATTCACATTCCCCAAATAAGTAAAGGGTGTGTCACCCTAAACTGCTTCCATCTCCAACAGACTCTATTGATAGCTGAGAAAGAGAGTTTAAAGGTGCAAGAGAGATTTAATTCCTCTCAAAATGCCTTTTAAGAACCTTATGTTCAGAGAAGGCTTCTTTTTCTTTCTTTCTTTTTTTTTTGACAGCCCGCTCTCAGGGTTTGCTGTATTTGTGATTTTTTGAAATGTCTAATATGCTTTTGGACCTTCTGTGTACCTTCAGTGAGAAAGGTTTCTCTGCTTAATTAATTTGCATTCTTTTTGTTTGTTTATTTGTTTGCCAGACAGGGTATTCTGTGTTTTTTTTTTCCCCCCACTAGGAAGCAAAGAAGGAATTGGAATTATTTTGCATCTCAGTTTTGGAGCATTTTATGTGAGTAATTTGGGGAGCAAGCTGATGAGAAGAGACATACAAATCAGATTCCTCTCATTTTCTAAGACCATGTTGCAGAGTATTCTCTAGAAGGTTAATTTAGTTTTTTTTTGTTTGTTTGTTAAAGTAGAACTTGAAATTAGGATTCCAACAGAGACTCTATGAACCCTCTCAGTCCATTGCTACTGCTTGTAAAATAATACAATATAAAGTTTCAAACACTTTATATATAAAGTTAGGGATGGTCATTACAATAGTCACCCAAGATGCCTGGATATTTTCCCCTCAAGTAATTGAATTTACATATGCAAGCTGAAAACAGCCACAAAAAGAGAAACACAAGTTGTGTAAAAAGCAGGATTGGAAAGTTGACCCCCCTCACTGAAAATTAGAATTCTCATAGCATGTAGAACTATAACACTTCATGCTGGTCAAGTACGAGACCATTATTAGTGACAAGTAAAACCAGGAGATTTGCAATTACAACTTTGTTCAGCTAGGGGTTGAAAAGTGCAGACAATTTATGCTGAACACATCTGATTTCTTGCATTTTGGGGCGTTATTAGTGAACTTTGCTTTCACATTTGCTAAAATTTGCATGAGGTCTGCCCTAACTCTATGGAAAAGCGCACAAATTGTGTTTCAATGACCAAATCTAAGCTCATAAGCTCCAAAGAACATGGAGAATGGATTCTTCTGGGGCTAAGGAAAATGGTTTGCATGTTTCATAGAGATGTCAGGGATGTAACACAGCAGAAGGCCATGTTCATCCTTTTTGAAGGTCTAATGTTGAACATTTGAAGAAGATATGTAAGTATTTTAGGATAGATACAAGTAGACTATGCCAGTTTGATAGGAATGTGGCTTGTGTAAACATACATAGCCCTAAATTCAGAAGGGTCTGTACTTGCTCTAATGCTCTGCTGTTTCCATCTTGAAATTTTAAATAATTTTAAAATTTAAATAATCTAAATTTAAATTTAAATAATTTTAAATTTGAACCTGCGTTTTGAAGTGAAGTCCTGCAGGATGACAGATTACCGATCATCTACGTGAACAGAGGAGAAAATGTGATATGTGTGTTCACCCTTCCTTGCTACCCTGTTTGCACATAACCTTTAAGAAGTCCCTGGCACACAGGATTTTGGATGATCCATGGTGCATGGAAACTCAAGGAGACTGAAGTCAGTGGAAAAAGAACCTGCTAGGAAAGTCCTGAATTCTAGAGAGTGTTGGTAGAATGTGGGCGAGTCAAGAAGTGCAATAAAAATAGTAGACATAGTTTCTTCACTATCTTAATTCATTAAAACTTTCTATTTGAGGGCTTCCTGATGTATATATGCATAAGTGTGTGTGTGTCTGTGTGTGTGTGTGTATGCACGTTCAGGTGCACTGGTGAATTCTTGAGTTCAAGAATACACAGAAGAACTGTACAAAAAAGATCTTCATGACCCAGATAATCACGATGGTGTGATCACTCACCTAGAGCCAGACATCCTGGAAAGTGAAGTCAAGTGGGCCTTAGAAAGCATCACTATGAACAAAGCTAGTGGAGGTGATGGAATTCCAGTTGAGCTATTTTGAATCCTGAAAGATGATGCTATGAAAGTGCTGCACTCAATATGCCAGCAAATTTGGAAAACTCAGCAGTGGCCACAGGACTGGAAAAGGTCAGTTTTCATTCTAATCCCAAAGAATACTCAAACTACCGCACAATTGCACTCATCTCACACACTAGTAAAGTAATGTTCAAAATTCTCCAAGCCAGGCTTCAGCAATACGTGAACTGTGAACTTCAGATGTTCAACTGGTTTTAGAAAAGGCAGAGGAACCAGAGATCAAATTGCCAACATCCGCTGGATCATCGAAAAAGCAAGAGAGTTCCAGAAAAACATCCATTTCTGCTTTATTGATTATGCCAAAGCCTTCGACTGTGTGGATCACAATAAACTGTGGAAAATTCTGAAGGAGATGGGAATACCAGACCACCTGACCTGCCTCTTGAGAAGCCTATACGCAGATCATGAAGCAACAGTTAGAACTGGACATGGAACAACATGGAACAACTGGTTCCAAATAGGAAAAGGAGTACGTCAAGGCTGGATATTGTCACCCTGCTTATTTAACTGATATGCAGAGTACATCATGAGAAATGCTGGGCTGGAAGAAGCACAAGCTGGAAACAAGATTGCCGGGAGAAATATCAATAACCTCAGATACGCAGATGACACCACCCTTATGGCAGAAAGTGAAGAGGAACTAAAAAGCCTCTTGATGAAAGTGAAAGAGGAGAGTGAAAAGTTGGCTTAAAGCTCAACATTCAGAAAACTAAGATCATGGCATCTGGTTCCATCACTTCATGGCAAATAGATGGGGAGACAGTGGAAACAGTATCAGACTTTATTTTTGGGGGCTCCAAAATCACTGCAGATGGTGACTGCAGCCTTGAAATTAAAAGACGCTTACTCCTTGGAAGGAAAGTTATGACCAACCTAGATAGCATATTAAAAAGCAGAGACATTACTTTGCCAAAAAAGGTCCGTCTAGTCAAGGCTATGGTTTTTCCAGTAGTTATGTTTGGTGAGAGTTGAACTGTGAAGAAAGTTGAGCACTGAAGAATTGATGCTTTTGAACTGTGGTGGAGAAGACTCTTGAGAGTTCCTTGGACTGCAAGGAGATCCAACCAGTCCATCCTAAAGGAGATCAGTCCTGAGTGTTCATTGGAAGGACTGATGTTGAAGCTGAAACTCCAATACTTTGGCCACCTCATGCAAAGAGTTGAATTATTGGGAAAGACCCTGATGCTGGGAGGGATTGGGGGCAAGAGGAGAATGGGATGACAGAGGATGAGATGGCTGGATGGCATCACCGACTCAATGGACATGAGTTTGGGTAAATTTCGGGAGTTGGTGATGGATAGGGAGACCTGGCGTGCTGTGATTCATGGAGTTGCAAAGAGTTGGATGCGACTGAGCGACTGAACTGAGCTGAACTGAATGACACAACTGAAGAGGTTAAAGGACTGATTTGGGTGTTCTGAGCAACCCAAATGTCCATTGGCTAAATATAGTAACATCGGGGGGTATATAAAATAATGGAATATTAGTTGGTCATAAAAAGGAAAGGTGTACTGATACATACTAGAACATGGATGAACCCTGAAAATAAGATGTTAATTGAAAGAAACCAGTCACAGAAGACCACAAATTATGTGACTCCATTTATATGAAATGTCCACAACGGACAAATCTATGGAGAAAGAAATGAGCTTTGCGGTTGCTGAGGGCTAGGGTGGTGGTGGTAGGATAGGGGAATGAGAACTAAATATGGGATCTGCTCTTCAGGTGATGAAAATGTTCTAAATTGTGATGCTGGGTGCACATATCTGTGAAAATTCTAGAAACCAGTGAACTGCACATGGGTTATTATTGAGAATTACAATTCAATAAATTTATTAAGAGTTTCCTGGCTCAAGAGAGTAGGTGAAGCATACACATTTATATTCCCACCTTATCTATAGACCAGGACCAAATCTGGCCCATTGATTATTAGCCCATTTTTTAAAAAGTAAAATGATATTGAAATGGTGCCTGCTCATTTGTTTACATATCATCTATTTTGGCTGCCTCACTACAGTATCAGAGCTGAATAGTTGTGACAGCGACTTCATTGCCTACAAACCCTAAACTATTTACTACCTAGCCCTTTAACAGAAAATGCCAAACCCTGTTTTAGAAGAAAAAGACAAGCAGACAAATAATAGCAAGTATTATTGAAAGAGCAGATTCTTGTCATGCTAAGCGCTAAGTAGCAAATTAAACAGAATATGTTGCAAATGGCCACCTGGAAACTTTCCAAAGAAAAGTCAACCTTGTTACAAATGCTTCTTTGTTTTGTCATCATACTGTTCCCTAAATCACTCTATTTCATTGACTCCAAGATTCTACCAATTATAAGAAGCAGCATTATTGTATGCACTAAAGAAAAAAGGAAATGCTTTAATTAAAATATAGAACAAGGCTTTCTCACCACTTACAACTTCTATTCTTCACTTTTGTGGGAAGATCTCTTTCAGAATCACTTAGAAAGATTTTTTAAAATTATATATCATCCTTGTAGCCACAGGGAAAGGTGGTCCTCAGCTGCGGCACTAGGCAGAGAGAAACTTTGCTAGGAGTAATTCTGGTAGGCAGTCCCTCTGCTTAGCATTCTTCTCCATCTCTCCTCTCTTCTGTTTCTCCCCCTCCCTTCCTACTCATTCCATCTCCCAGTCTCCTGTGCCCAGATGCTCCCTATCTTCGCTTCCTCTGGTCATCCTCTCAACGCATATTCCTACATCTTTGTCCATTTCTCTGCTTCTTCTCACATATCACCCCCTGCCCCCTATCACCTTTCTCATACCAGGGTGGTAAGTACAAAAGACCTGCAGGAGTGAATATCAGCTGCTTACTGATTTCATGGAGAGTGGAATCTGAGAAACTGTGTGACTTGGCCTCATGAAGAATCACACTGGAGGTTTGCAGACTGTAAGATGTAAATACAATGACATATAGTGGTTATAGGGCAATAGTGCTAGTGTAGCTGACACTGGATCATAATCTAGGGTAGATTTCTCTATTTGTGTGACCATCATGTTCATAATGCCTGGAGACATTCTTGTGTTTGGCCCCTAAAAAGAAGGATACCTCCAGCCCTCTACGGGCTAATTTATGCTGGAGTTCTAATGGCAGGAGCCTTGTTTCTGAATTGCAGTTCCTGTTGTGACTGATAGGAGGCTCTGTGGCAATTTGCAGTTGGGCAATAATCTCTTTCCTCCACTTTGGAAGAGCTTTCTGTCCCTAGTTCTCCAAGCACAGGTCTCAGACTAGCAGTATCAGACCCACCTGTGAACTTGTTAAAAAGGCAAATTCTTGGGCCTCATCTCAAATCTATGGGATCAGAAACTCTGAGAGTGGTGTCCATTTATCTGTGTCTAACCAGTTCTCCAAGTACAGTAGTTTGGGGACCACTTCTTTATAATCTTATTGGAAAGGAGGTCTCTATCACCTTTAGAAATTCTGGGCTTGTAGGCCTTCATTTTCTGCCCCTTTAAAATTAAGGATGGCAAGAGGTGCCAATAAACCCAAATTTAAAAAAAACAAACAAAAAATTTACATCAGGTAAGACTGTTCTCTGTGGAACAGCCTGCTCAGGATAGAGGAAAGAGCCCCATTCTTTTTGCACTATTGGTAGTAAGAAACTCATTTTTCCTGGGTGATCTGATAGCGCAGGACTGATTAACAACTATAGTCAAAGAAGCCTACTGAAGAGGTGACAATGAAATGGAGGATGAAGGCTGAAAAGGCCTCAGCTTTTCCTAGATCAAGAGTAGCATCTATCTGTCTCCCCTACCTTCTTCCCCATTTCAAAATATCTTTCATATGGTTGACAAGTTAATATACTCTAAGTACCCATTCATTCATGTCACCTAACTGTTCCAGGAATGAATTGGTTGTACCACTTCCAGATTTAGTCCATCTTTCTCCATGATCACGTGCTGCCCATCCTTCTATCCAAGTAGCATTTTTATTTCCATTTCAGGCTTTGTTCAAGAGTTCACTCTGCCTGCATGTCCTTTCCTCAGTTCAGTTCAGTTGTTCAGTTGTGTCCGACTCTTTGTGACCCCATAGACTGCAGCACACCAGGCTTCCCTGTCCATCACCAACTCTCGGAGCTTACTCAAACTCATGTCCATTCAGTCAGTGATGCCATCCAACCATCTCATCCTTTGTCATCCCCTTCTCCTCCCATCTTCAATCTTTCTCAGCATCAGGGTCTTTTCAAATGAATCAGTTCTTCACATCAGGCAGCCAAACTACTGGAGTTTCAGCTTCAGCATCAGCCCTTCCAATGAACATCCAGGACTGATTTCCTTGAGAATGGACTGGCTGGATCCTTGCAGTCCAAGGGATTCTCAAGAGTATTCTCCAACACCACAGTTCAAAAATATCAATTCTCCTATGCTCACCTTTCTTTATAGTCCAACTCTCACATCCATACATGACTACTGGAAAAACCACAGCCTTAACTAGATGGACCTTTGTTGGCAAAGTGATGTCTCTACTTTTTAAAATGCTACCTAGGTTGGTCATAGCTTTTCCTCCAAGGAGCAAGCACCTTTTAATTTCATGGCTGCAATCACCATCTGCAGAGATTTCCTTTCCTCCCTCATCACCAGTTTGAAGGCTACCTACCTACCACTGTCACCACACTTAATAATCACACGAATCATGCTTCTTTTTCTCAACAAAAGGCTTTCTACATTACCACAATTTTTTCTTAACCTAAAATCTATTCAAATCTCTATACATTGTCCACATTACATGATTTATACATTATTTTATAATGGGTGCCCTCAGTTGAAAGAAATGCTGACTCATATATGTGGGCATATGTATATATCCATTTGTCCCCCGGAAATTTTTAAGATTTAGATCAGGTTCAAGTTTTCACTCCTCCCCACCCCCAGGATGTACATAATAGGTACTGAATGAATGTCTGTTAAATTCAAATAGGAAAATAGCCTCTGAGTATCCAAAAGAAATTCTGGATGGCAGAATTGGCCCCCAATTCATTTTTCCTTAAGGGAAATTTCTGTTTGATGTATCTAAACAAGCAACAGAGGTAGGGGTCAGAGGAGTCTCAGAAAGAAAAAGAAGATACCTGCTTGAGATTAAAGGGTTTCAATGCCAAAAGATGTTCAAACTACCACACAATATGCTTATTTCACATGCTAGAAAGGCAATACTCAAAATCTTTCAAGCTAGGCTTTTGTAGTACATGAACTTTCACATGTACAAGTTAGATTTAGAAAAGGCAGAGGAACTGGAGATCAAATTGCCAACATCTATTGGATCATAGAAAAAGCAAGGGAATTAAAAAAAAACATCTATTGCTGTTTCACTGACTGTTTCATCTATTACTGTTTCACTAAAGCCTTTGACTGTGTGGATCACAACAAACTATGGAAAATTCTTAAAGAGGAGGGATTACCAGATCACCTTACCTGTCTCCTGAGAAACCTGTATGCAGGTCAAGAAGCCATAGTTAGAACCGGACATGGAACAACGCTGTGGTTCAAAATTGGGAAAGGAGTACATCAAGGCTGTATGTTGTCACCCTGCTTATTTAACTTACAAGCAGAGTACATCATGCAAAATGCCATTTTGGATGAATTACAAGCTGGAATCAACATTGCTGGTAGAAATATTGACAACCTCAGATGGGAGAAAGATTAACAACCTCAGATATGCAGATGACACCACCCTAGTGGCACAAAGTGAGAAGGAACTAAAGAGCTTCTTGGTGAGGGTGAAAGAGGAGAGTGAAAAAGCTGGCTTAAAACTCAACATTCAAAAAACTGAGATCATGGCATCTGGTCCCATCACTTCCTGGCAAATACATGGGCAAAAAATGGAAACAGAGACAGATTTTATTTTCTTGGGCTCCAAATCACTGTGGATGGTGACTGCAGTCATGACATTAAAAGAAGCTTGTTCCTAGGAAGAAAAGCTATGATGAACCTAGACAGTGTATTAAAAAGTAGAGACATCAATTTGCCAGCAAAAGGTCCATATAGTCAAAGCTAAGATTTTTCTAGCAGTCATGTATGAAAGTCAGAGTTGGACTATAAAGAAGGCTGAGAGCCAAAGAATTGATGCTTTCGAACTGTGGTGCTGTAGAAGACTCTTGAGAGTCCCTCAGACTGCGAGGAGATCAAACCAGTCAATCCTAAAGGAAATCTATCCTGAATATTCACTGGAAGGACTGATGCTGAAGCTGAAGCTCCAATACTCTGGCCACCTGATGCGAAGAACTGACACTCCTGAAAAGAACTTGATGCTGGGAAAGATTGAGGGCAAGAGGAGAAAGGTGAGATAGAGGATGAGATGGTTGGTTGGCATCATTAACACAGTGGACGTAAGTCTGAGCAATCTCCAGGAGATAGTGAAGGACAGGGAAGTCTGCAATACTGCAGTCCATGGAGTTGCAAAGAGTTGGACATGACTGAGCTACTGAACAGCAACAAAAAGAGATCCACAAAGTTGCATTTTAAGTATTAGTGATTTTGTACAAGGGAATAAAGAGGGAAAATAAGCAAAAAAAAAAAAAAAAAAGGAAAAGGAAAAAAATGGCTTGCAGATAAACTGAAATGGAAAGAAATAGAACTATGAATTAAGGAATTCAATATTTTAAAAAATGAGCACCGTAGACATAGTTTTCATTTTTTTTTTAAATGACGTATTTCTAATCTCCTAGTTGAAAACACTCACTAGAACTTAATTCCCCGAGAAGGAGGAGGATTTCCAAATCACAATATACGTGACAAAAATCAGGGTTTGGGCTCATCTTAAACACATCTTAAATACACACACACATGTGATCTTCAGTAGCTTTCCCAGGGTCCTCAGACTTATTATAAAGCAGTGTAGATGAAAGCATCAAGCAGTTCCGAGTGCCATAGAAAGTGAAACAAAAGCAGGCTGGCCATAGCACAGGACAGCCGTTAAGAGTTTAGGGTCAGAAACCAGACGGCTATTGAGTTAAAAAGTTGGTGTCAAATAGACCCCTCACCAGCTTTTGGCCTCAGGCAGCTTTGGGAAGGCTCCTGGGTGTGGGTTTCATAGTATCTCTTAGGTGGTTGGGACAATTCAAGAAGATGCAGTATGGCAAGCTCTTAGTATAGAGTTTGCCAAGTAATAAACACTTAATAAATGCTAACTGTCATACAGAGAAGTCCTTTTGTCTCACCACCAGATGACACTTCCTTCCTCTGGGGTTTGGAGATTCCACTACCAAGTGATTATAAAGCTAATTGCTATCTCACAGCAGAGACCTGCTTTCACGGTAGAGTTTTATGAGTTTCCTGGCTATCTGAGTGCTAGGAAATCCTTTATTTGACCAATGTGCCAAACTCATTTCCCAGTGACCAAACAAAACGATGACAGTGTCCTACTCAAAAAAAAAAAAAAAGAAAAAAAAACCAAAGCCTGAGAACTAAGGCATTTCCACAGTAAAGAATAATGAGCACATCAAGAATGTAATTTCTGCCACAGTCCAGGTGGCCTTTGAGGCAGGTGACAGCAGGGGCCAGGATGGTATTAACTTCATAAGAGTAGATAAGTCAGCGGGAGCTACTCAATCACTTGACAGAAGTCAATTCAGAAGGCATCTAAAATGTCTGGCTTTAAAGATAATCATGTTAGGAATCAAAAAGGGGTCTAATGTTTGAGTCATGCCTTTCAAATGCAACAAATCATTATACCTGTCAAGATTTATGGACAGATGTATTTATGTTGACACTGGACCACTAATACTTTGACAAATGAGGGGCCTTGACATATACAACAGATATGTCCAAATGAATTTCCCAATTCAATAAAAATAGGATGAAGCAGTAAATCATGACAAGCTGGCAACGTGGGCTGGCATGGCTGTGGGCGGCTTCAGCTGCTTTGGCTCCACCACTAACCACTGCAGCAGGGCCAAACAGTGCTAACTAAGCACATGGGACCCTTCTCACCCGTGGGTAAGACTGAAAATGGCTGGTATGAATGTTTAATAAAGGATGTACCTCTATGGAGGTGACCCACACAGAGAAATGAGTCTGATCCCTTAGGCCTCAAAGGATTTGTGGCCCTCTGTGAAGGAAGTGAGAAGAATTTGATTAGCAGCTGAGAATCTGAGTGTGGCAAGGCTGCAGTGGCCTCAGCCTGTGATTAAGTTTATTACAGAGGCTAATTCCTATCAATGAATTAAATTCAGGACTTGATTCATACCCAAAGACCTGGAGGAATTTTGCTATGGAAAAAAAAGTCTGTAAAGTCATCTCTCCTTGGAAATTTGATAAACTCCCATGGTCTAAAGGGACCTTCGATGAGATTCATTAATGGAATAGGATCCAAAGCATAAGAGAGACCTGTGCAGGTAGAATTTTATTTCCAACTGCTTGCTTTTTTCCATCCTCTGAATTTTTTTTTTTAACCAATTCATACCTTGCGTGTTAGGAAAATCCAGTTTATAATAACTTCCTCCCTGGATTAGAAGAAGGGTTTTCTTTATTACAGGGCAACTCAGCATGCACCCAAGCTTTGCCAGAAGGACAGAAGAACCTGGCATGACTACAGAGTTTCTCAAGGATCAGAGATTGGATACTGGGTCTTACTGCAGAGATAGAGAACATGGCATTCCTGAAGGAAAGGTCCCCATAAGGCACAGCAGATAGCTTGGGTGGAAAACAAGTGTTCAACCAGTTTATCTCCATGGGAAAGTATGCTCAAATGCAGATACACCTTCTAAATTTAGTTGTGATTATGGGAAAGAGAAGAATGAGAGGAGTTCTCCAAGGCACAGAAAACAACGATCCTCAACATTCATTCATTAAAAAAACATTTATGAATACTCCCTGGCTTCCAGACACCACACTAAGCCCTGGAGACACACCAGTAGAATATGGCCAATAGCATGCCTGGTCTCAGGAGATTATGGTCAAGTTGTGGGTGGGGTGAGAGGAAGAAGCATCAGCAATGAACACAGAGGAGCATAAAATGATAAATGCAGTATGAGATAGATGTGGTAAAGAAAAGAAATACTTGTGGGATAGAGAGCAACAAGGAGGAGGGAACTACTCTGAATAGGAATCTTAAGAAAGTCTTGATGAGAAGATGATTAGGATGAGATCTGAAGGAAGAGAACAGGACAGCCACTCTAAAACCTGATGTGCTTGAGAGTGGGGCCAGGGAGTTGAAAAGTCCTGAGATAGTCAAGCTCTTGGCTTGTTGCAGGAAAAGAAAGGAAGTTGAATATGAGAGGAGAGATATACTAAAAGCAAAGGATGAAGAACCACTGAAGTGATTTAAGCTTAGGGTGATATCTGATTTCAGTGAAAAATGAAACATTCTGCTTGTCAGGGATTGATTACGGAGAGGTAAGAATGACAGCAGGGAAATTTATCAAGACTAGTAATTCAGGCGAGTTGATGGCAGCTTGAACCATATGGATGCCATGCAGATGGAGAGAAGTAGATGAGTTAGGGGTTTCTTTTGGAGTCAAAACAGCCTGTAATTCCATAGTCAGTTTCTTCTAAGGTTAAAAAACATTTTTTCCCCTACCATGCACCTAAGATTTATATGCAGATTAATGAAATGGTACCCACACAGTGCTTTGAATTCCTTGGAGGGAAGCAAAGCATTATTATTATTTTCTTTACTCATATTATGAATTTATTAACTTTTCACTCCTATACTGAGGTAGGTATTTCACTGACAGCTGGGGTCTCATTTAGCAAACCAGGTGCCCAAGTTAAACAAAGGTTATATTATTATTGAAGTTATTATTAGAAAAACATAATAGCTCATGTTGAATACCAATAACAAAATCTAATTTCATATAAGTTCCAGCAGGCAGCTTAGTTATGGGGCATGGGTAGGTGTACTCGGTGATCATATTTCTGATACCCAATGTTCTCTTTTTTCTTACCAGCTTTAAGGGGGTTTGGGATCTTGAGTGATTCCAGCCCAGTTCACTCTGAATGATAGCTTTGCATAGTGGGAAAAACCAAAATTTTCACCAGAATTTTAAATTAATCTCTTAAGGAAGTGAGGGCCAGCATGTTGACAGGGCAAAAGAAAAAACCCAAATTAACTGGTCCTTAAGAAGTAATTAAACTCAGGAAATTTGGTTATAGGAGGAAGGCAGTTTTAGAATAGGCTTATGATTAAATTAAACCAAACATAATAAATGTAGTAAGAATACACAGTAATATATTTTTCATAGCTTGGATGGGAACAAAATCAGAACTAATGGTCTCAGGCCTGAGACCATTCTAATCTCCTTCCCAAAACCCTCCTCCTCCAAAATCAGATTGTACCAGGCATAAATTGCACACAGTTAGTTGTGAACTCTACCACTTACTAGTTTTTTTTTCTTTTAATTAAAGCCCATAAACCAAATAATATGGCTTAAATGTGGCAACTTTATGCATAAATACGGGTTAATGTCTATGTTAACCAGGGTAAAACATATCCTTTACTACGGATTGGACACTTATTGAGGATGTAGTCATTGCTGTTGGCATTTGTGCGAGTCACTGAAGTGCATAATAAGAACCTGAAAAGAGTGTTCTCTGAGAGTCAGGAAGTCAGTATACATATAGTTGGAACATGGCCATTACCTACAGCATTAACCCAAATCATAAGTCAAATGGGCAGAAGAGGAGTTTCCTTTATTGGCGAGATAAGTTGTGAATTCCCCAAAGAGTGAAGCATCCTATTTTTCTCTGGGTCCAGGTCCTTTCTCCCATATTCCACACCTGTTTCCATCAAAGAAGATTTGCCTCAGTTGCCTACCAACTTACATTCTCCTTTTTTTTTTTTTTGTTAACAAAGCTCTGATTTTGACTGGGGGGTGGGGGATGTACTTAGGAAAAATGTCTAGCTTCCCTTGCAGCTAGGTTTGGGCACATGACATACTTCTGGCCAGTGAGCTGTTAAGTGGAAACTTGTTGGGTAGGTCTTCTTGGAAAGCTATTGTTTCCCTAATTTTAAAAGGTCAGACTTGACTGGCAAGTCTTTTTAAAAATTTTATTCAACTACCCATTGTCTTTTTTCTCTTCTTTGTGCCAGAAACATGGCTGTGATACCTGGAGATGGAGCAGACATAAGGTTCAAGCATGAGGATACATTCTAACTCACTAAGGATAGTGTAGAAGTTAGAGATCCTGGGCCCTGCCAGGATGGTTGAGCAATGATAACAATTTTGGACTGCCTATTTCCAGACTTGCTGCTGGATATTAAGTCACAGTTGGCTGAACTCTTATACACTACCCTGAAACAGGTGGGCCATCTTCACTTCATCGGTAGAACAATGTCTCCATTTCACTCAGTTTTCTGAGGGCATCTAAATGTTTTCCATGGTGCCTAGCTAATAGCTAAAGGTCTAGGGAACCACTGAAGTAATTTCAGATTGAAAAAGGGATGCGAGAAATCTAAAGCTTCTTTTTTACACCAATGATTCTTAATCAGAACCTCAATCACATTCACCATGTGGGTATATATACATATAAAAATAGATACACAAACATAAACAACATAACTATCTGGGCTCCATCTCCAAGCATTCATTTTTAGAAGGTCCTGACTGGACCTTCTGACATCTGTGTTTAGCAAAACAATACAAACCAACCTCTATAGATGAGATTGAAATACTGTCTTTATACAATTGCCAAGAAACTGGGTTTTAACTTACACATCCATCCATCTATGTCTCTCAGTACTCCCTTCCAGAAAAGTCTGCCAATCATAGGTTCCCTAATTTTGTGGTCACATTTGGAACTTCAGGGGCAAGAACTCCTCACCTCTCATCCTCATTTATAGAACATGGTTGACCGTAATACCAAGAACTTCGGCTGTTTTATCAATTTGAGAGGAACACAAATCAGAGCAAGTGAGAGTTAAATCATGGCTAGCCAGTCTGGAGTATTTTCAATGAGAAAGTTTCATAAGTTTACCTAGTAAAGAGTTATAATGATCATATCTCCTAATAATTAAAAAAAAAATTCAAGATGGCTAAACGGCAATTGTCTCTGTGGTCAAGGGAGGGACCTGAGGGCATCCAATCAGTTAGGACATGCTGGGGGTTCAGAGTGTGGTTTTTTCTATAAGGAGATGATAGGTCCATGGATACTTGCTACCTATATATCTTGTGTATACATTAGAGACATGTTTGTGAGTATGAAATATTTCATTAAAAATATGGAGCAACTCAGGCAAAGGATACTATAACTTTTCTTTCATCAAAGAACATAAAAGTCAAACAAATAAACAAAAAGAACTGGGTTTTAAACAAATTTTCCCTAACAGTGAATGGTTCCAGTTTTCAGCCTTGGCAGTTTTCTTTTCCAGTACCTTAGTACACCAATTTTCCTGATTAAAGAAGTCTCCCACAATAAAATGTAAACACTGGTAACATTAGAGAACTTCTCTCTAAAGTAAGGAGCATTTTATTTAGAGCAGTAAGGGTATAATTTCTTTCCATTGACCCTCAACTTATGAGACGGAGGGCAGGTCATGGAAGGTTGTAGATCTATCTAGTTTTACTGCAAAACAAATTCTATTTTTATATTTTCCCCCTCTTAGACCAGGCTTTTCAATGATCTTCACTGCAAGAGAGAGATGCAAAAGTGTACAGGTCCCCACAGAGCAGGCAAACTTGAGACAGTATAATTTCCAAAGCTGCTAACTTCTTAACCAACCCTAAATCCTCTGCAGATTTGGAACAGAGCTGGGCAGTGTGTTCATGCCTTTCCTTGCTTTCTGAAAGTGATGGAGGTGAAAGAAAGACACTGACAGGAAGCAGGGTGATGAGGGGAATGCTATTCCCCGGTGGACAGTCCACGCCTGACATTGCTAATTGATTACACAATCCTTTCCTATTGAGCCAAACAATGAAATCAGAATCCACAACACAGTTCCTACCAAACTGTTGGAGAGGATATGACATGGACCTAGTTACCATCACTGATGAAAGGTGAACACAAATTCCCTGAGTGAGTGGGGATCAATGAAATTCCCAGCCACATAATCATCCTTCTGCTTTATGACTCTTCCCTCAGCAATGTCAGCCATCTGCCTGGTAGGTTTTGGAGATGTTAAGAGACCAAATTCATCACACTGAAGGAGTTTTGGGGACTCATAGAGGTGCTACAAACAGGGTGGAAAGGATATGTCTGCCACTGCCACTGCCCCTACCATTTGGTTCAGACCTGAAAAGTGATACAGAGAAAAGCTATAATTATTTGTCCTAAGTCCTGTGACCGAAAAAGTTGGCTTAAAGCTCAACATTCAGAAAACTAAGATCATGGCATCCGGTCCCATCACTTCATGGGAAATAGATGGGGAAACAGTGGAAACAGTGTCAGACTTTATTTTTCTGGGCTCCAAAATCACTGCAGACGGTGATTACAGCCATTAAATTAAAGGACGCTGACTCCTTGGAAGGAAAGTTATGACCAACCTAGATAGTATATTAAAAAGCAGAGACATTACTTTGCCAACGAAGGTCCATCAAGTCAAGGCTATGGTTTTTCCAGTAGTCATGTATGGATGTGAAAGTTGGACTGTGAAGAAAGCTGAGCACTGAAGAATTGATGCTTTTGAACTGTGGTGTTGGAGAAGACTCTTGAGAGTCCCTTGGACTGCAAGGAGATCCAAGCAGTCCATCCTAAAGGAGATCAGTCCTGGGTGTTCACTGGAAGGACTCATGTTGAAGCTGAAACTCCAATACTTGGACCACCTCATGGGAAGAGATGACTCATTTGAAAAGACCCTGATGCTGGGAGGGATTGGGGGCAGGAGGAGAAGGGGATGACAGAGGATGAGATGGTTGGATTGCATCACTGACTCGATGGACATGAGTTTGAGTAAACTCCGGGAGTTGGTGATGGACAGGGAGGCCTGGCACGCTGCGATTCATGGGGTTGCAAAGAGTCAGACACGACGGAGCGACTGAAGTGAACTGAACTGAAGTCCTCGGGCCACTGATTTATTCACTTACTCACCCTGCCCCCAAACAATAAATTATTGACACATAGTAGGTTCTCAAAAACATGTTGAATGGATGGACACATGAATCCAATGTTATTTCAGGAAGGGGTCCTCAGAGGTCTCTTGATATGGATCTGAGGGTCTTTTGAGGTCCATGACCTGCATTACCTTTTCAAATACTTTTGCAGAAAAAAAAAAATGATCTTTTCAGGAGCCTGCTCCAAAGCCACTGCTGTCAGTTGAAATGTGTATGGAGTGGCTTGATGAGGAAGTACTTCTGCTATGGATAATCTAGGAGAGTCAGCTGCAAATGAACTTAGGGGCACAACCACCGTATGACAATTTCCCCTGGTCCACAAGCTGCCCACTATGTACAAAAGAACACAGGCTGGAGCAGATGTTGGCATCAGAATTGTCCAGTTGAAAAATTGGCTTCAGGTCAAATTAAAAATAGGACTGTATAAAATAGATCATACTTGTCCAGTGACAGTTATTCACCTGTCTCTGCATCACTCAAGGTCAATGCTGCCAGCTGCTTTTTATAGAGGAAAAGAATTGGCTACTATTTCTCATTATGTCTTTTTAAATTTTAATGCCAGATTTTCAGCAAGACCTTATCCCAAGTAACTCTAGGACATCAGCCTGACATACCGCCAATCAGAATGTAAGCTATCCACCACCACAGGGACCACCTTCTCCTCCAGGGACAAGTGAACTCTCCAGATCCACAGGGCATGTACTTCTAAATAATGCTGGATTAAAATCAGTCTAGCTTTCATCTCAGTTCAGTACAGTACCTACTCACTGAGCACCTGCAATGTGCCAGAGGTTGTCTGAGGCCCTGGGAATACGGTCGTGAAACAGTCAAACGTGGTCTGGCCTCACAGAGCTTTGATTCAAGCGCAGGAACTCTTACCGATTTTGTGTCCTAAAACCTTTTGAAGTTTGGTGAATCCTATGAATTCCTTCTTGGGATAATATTTTTAAGGAGATTAAATACAGAGGACTATAAAAAATGATAATGAGGGTCAAAAAGCAGAGACATCACTTTGTCAACAAAGGTCCATCTAGTCAAGGCTATGTTTTTTCCGGGAATTGGATCATAAAGAAGTTTGAGTGCCCAAGAATTGATGCTTTTGAACTGTGGTGCTGTAGAAGACTCTTGAGAGTCCCTTGGACTTCAAGGAGATCATATCATTTAATCATAAAGGAAATAAATCCTGAATATTCACTGGAAGGACTGATGCTGAAGCTGAAACTCCAACACTTTGGCCATCTGATGTGAAGTGTTGACTCACTGGAAAAGACCCTGATGCTGGAAAGATTGAGAGCAGGAGGAGAAGGAGGTGACAGAGGATGAGATGGTTGGATGGCATCACCAACTGAATGGAATGGGTTTGAGCAAACTCTGGGAGATGGTGAAGGATAGGGAAGCCTGGCGTGCTGCAGTCCATGGGGTCTCAAAGAGTCAGACACGACTGAGCAACTGAACAACAACAAATGATAATGAAATTATCTCAGTAATTCAAAAATTTATGAAATATATGTTTATCAACATGTTAAATAAATTCTTGTGGCCCAACTAATGACTACCTTAATAGGGATAAGCCTAAATATTTCAAGAGATCAGAAATAACTGTAAAGTATTATGAAATATCTCTGCTTACTCTTGACCAAGTCATAGACAACTTCTAACACTAGTCTGTTTTGTTGCCTCCATCCATACTGGAAGGAAATGATGAATTTCAGTTTGAAGTTAGTGAGAAAAAGATTCATTTTTTCCCCCCAAGTCCACAACTGCCCACCACCTCCCCAGATTTCTATCTATGAATCATTTGGAGGTTTGTCATATCAGGTTAAGAATTCCTAGTACTAGAATAGATGATCCATTTGGTAATTCTACTATATCATATCTGTAACTACATATCCATGTAGAACTGAAATACAGTGTGGCAGACATTGTGATCAGAAAGTACAATGCTATTGTAATATCTAATCTAGTCATGGGTAGAGAAAGGACATTTGGAAGAAGTCTGCTACCTCTGTGTATGCAGGGACATAAAAGATATAAGTCAAATTAAACCAATGGAAGGAGTATAAGGAGAGGTAATGAAGTACTTGTTCAGGCAAAAGAAACCACATATGCAAACTCTGTAATGTAAATTAGAGCAATAAGGGAGGGATGAGAGAAGCTTCCAGGGTGGGATGAGTGGAATGGTGAGGCGAGTGTGACTGGGAAGGGTTAAGAGCTGAGATGTGAGTAGTGAAGATCCCAGGTCATAAGAAAAGGGAATCCATGCTGAAGAGTTTGGCCTTTACCCTAAGAGTTGTGAGAAACCACTGTTGGCTTTTAGGCAGTGTGTTGACTTAGAAGGTCACTCTGACTGTAATGTGGAAAGCAGCTCGTGGGGTAAAAGAAAAGAGGCAGAGAGACACGCGTAAGACTACTGAACTAACCTGGTGGCTGAGCCGACATGGGAGTGAGCAGGGTTCTGGGTGCACAATGGCACCTTCACCGAAATTGAGATTTCAGAAAGAGATATGGATTTGGGCCAAGGGAGAAACATTGATTTTGGTTTTGAGCTTGGTCAATTTTCTGTGTCTGTAAGAAGTTCAAGTGGTCACAGCCATTATGCAATTGTACATCTATATGGAATCTGATGCAAAGAAATAAAATATGGGCCAGATGTAAATTAAAATAATCTTTCTCTTGTTGGAAACCAAGCCAAAGATTCTGAAATTGGTGACAAACTATACTGAATCACGTATTACATAATCATGTTTTAAACTACCATTTAATGCTATACATCAGGCATCAGTTCAGTTCAGTCGCTCAGTCGTGTCCAACTCTTTGCGACCCCACAGACTGCAGCACACCAGGCTTTCCTGTCCATCACCAACTCCCGGAATTTACTCAAACTCATGTCCATTGAGTCGGTGATGCCATCCAACCGTCTCATCCTCTGTCATCCCCTTCTCCTCCTGCCTTCAGTCTTTCCCTGCATCAGGGTTTTTCCACATGAGTCAGTTCTTCACATCAGGTGGCCAAAATATTGGAGTTTCAGCTTCAGCATCAATCCTTCCAACGAATATTCAGGGCTAATTTCCTTTAGGATGGACTGATAATATATAATCTGTATGCATTTTCTCAGTCTTTGAAAAATGGTATGATCTAGGTTTATTTGTGTTAACTTCACAGATAGGAAAATCAAGGCTAAGAGAGGCTAAGTGACTTATAGGTCATATGGTGAGCAAAAGGCAGAACAGACTTTAGACCAGGTTTTCTGATGCCCAAACCCATGCTCTTAAACATCATGTTCTAGGGATTCCCTAACTAATTGTACTCCATGAGAAAAAAACCATTAACATTCCATTTACAGAAAAGACAGCAGGAATTTCAAACTTTCTCTCTTCCCTAAAAGTCAACCGATTTCTAGTTTTCCACACACCTTTGTTTGAAGGCATGGATTATATCTAATAAAATCTTTTTCCACACTCACTCACCTCATTGGTTTGTGTTGTTTGCACTTAGTATATATTTATGAAATGAATGGAAATCACCTGAGTTAGATTCCTTAAAGGGAGAAGAATATGCCTGAAGATTTTGTGAATTAGATAGGACTATGTTAGGTGCAAGAGATATACACCCATAAACATGGTTCAAACTAGTTCAAGGGAGAAGAAAAGATTCTTTCTCTCTAGGATGGGTGGAAGGACATCCTTAGATCTGGTCTTTGTTGTTCTTTACCGTGCTGGGCTTGCACAAGGCTCCACCCTCCCTCTCTCCACCCTCCCCCCACCGCAAGTGGCTCCAGGTTGACATCTTAGATTCATTTCCAGGAAAAATCGCTCCTTTATTCCAGGCATTCCAGTATGATTCCCCGAATTGCATCTCTTTGGTCTGGCTGGGATCATACACTAATGCTGAGCCAATCTCTGTGGCCAAGAGGAAAGACTCCAATGTCTGGATGGGTCTGAGTCACCGGTCCACTCTTCAAATGTGGGTGAGGATGAGGGTCCTCCCAAAACCATAAGGGGATTATAGGGGTGGGACCTCCCCCCAAACGCAGCCTCTGCTAATAGGAAAGGGAGGAATATGCACTGGGCAGGCAACAAACAACAGATGTCCATTGCATTTGGCCACAGCAAAATAAGATTCTGGTTTGTCACAAAGAATGCAGTTTTCATATAAATATCTTTGTGTCTAGAGATAAGAATATTTCAACAACAGTAAGTTCTACAGTTAACTATTCAATCGCCAGGTGTTACTTTACAAGAGTGGCTTTGTGATTTCAACTTGAACGGAATAACATAGCCAAGAAATAAAATTTTAAGGGCACCTAACTGTACAAAATGAAAACAACCATAAGCAATGTCAGCTGGCCTCCTGTCAGGAATTTCTAAAGCTATATACTCTGCGATTTAAAGAAAAAAAGTCATCCCTGACACTAGTGGAACTTCTGTGCAAAGAATAAGTGACTAATCTTAGAGCAGCAGAAGAAAACCAACTCTCATTATCTAAGATCTATTTGGTTCCTGGGTTCAGACAGCATGAATTATCACTGTGAGGAGTACCTATTATCATTTTAGACTAATACTTCTCTGTATTTGAGGTAGGATAACTTTTACTTTTTGGTGTATCCTCATAAACACCAATGACATACACAATTATGTAAATGTAACATTTAACAAAATAAGAACAAAATTCCATCCGTTAAAGATGAACTATAGCATTCTCAAGATGTGTGACACAGTGTTAGTTTTGTGTATAAGTAAAACCAAAAGGAAGAATAACTAGCTACCTAATTGAACTCATTAGACACATATGTTGTCATTGTTAGCACTGTATTTCTGTAGTGCCAGTATTAGGATGCTCAGGATGAGAGATGTCTAGACATTTCTTAAAGAATAAATTCATCTCACAACAAAGGAGAGCAAAATTAGATTAAGGCTTTTATTCAAAATTTTTTTTCTTTTCTCCCATTACCTTTTTTGTTCTTGGCACCCAGAGAGAGATTAATTAAAAAGGGACAATATGAAATTGTCTTAGGAAACTGATCAACATAAATATTTCAAGATTAAGAGAGGAACATTAATAGGATGAAACTAACACTGAATACCTACTATGTGCATGGAATTTTGCAATTAAGAAAAAAAAACTTTATTAAAAATAATTTTAGACTTACAAAAGAGTTGCAAAGAAAGTGGAGAGGATTCTTGTTTTGTTCCTTAGCCACTTTCCCCTTCTGTTAACATCTTACATAATCATAGAATGTTTAACAGAATTAAGAGATTAATTTCAGAATAATACTATTAATGAAAGTACAGATTTGATTTGAATTTCACCATTTTTTTTCTGTTCCAGGATTCAATCAAAGACTATACACTGCATTTTAGTACAATTTTTATACTTGCATATCTGTCTTTTACTCTGTGTGACTTTTTTTTTTTTGGCATGACTTTCACACAAATTAAACAACAGAACTTAAAATTCTTAGAGGCAGAATCTCTGATATGAAACCTATAACTTTCTTATCCCTATACTTTACATTTGGTTATAAATGAATAAATTTAGCAGCTACATTAGGAGTATTTTTGCCTAAATATCTTTACCAAATCAAGAATTTTATACTCATACACTTATAAGCTTCTCCTTTAAAGAGTATGACATAGCCAGTTCCATAATGTGTATTGACCTAAAACTAGACAGTGAAGACGATCAATGGGCTTCCCAGATGGTTCAGTGGTAAAGAATCCACCTGCCAAGCAGGAGACATGAGTTCAATCCCTAGGTCTGGAATATCCCCTGGAGAAGGGTTGGCTATCCACTCCAGTATTCTTTCCTGGGTAACGCCACTGACAGAGGAGCATGGCGGGCGACCATCCACGGGGTCACAAAGAGTCAGACACAACTTAGAGAACAAACATCCCAGAAGTAGCAAGATGATCAATACAGTACTATAAGAAAACTACTAGTGTTTGATTAATTCAAAAGTTAGGCACTTCTTTTCCAAGATTCTGAACAAGCAAGAAGTGGTTAAGCAGATCTTGTGGTCATCTCTAGGCCAACACCCATTCCTGCTTTTCGATGTACCTCAATTTTTTTTTTTTTTTTCCAGGGGATATTACCTCTTCCTCTTGGCAAAGATTTGGGTGTGGAAGGCCAATTCCTTTTGATGGCTGTACACTGCAGATGGTGATGGATCACTTTCACTTTCCCCTCACTTGGAAAGAGACCAGCAGTAGCTACAAGACCTAAATTCAACCAGCTACGGACAGTTTCCAAGAACTTTGGATCGTTAGAAGATAACGCAAGGATGAAAAGACCAGCCAGGAGTCAACAGTCAGCTCATGATACTATTTCTACTATGAAATTCTGGTTCCTGCTCTCCAGTCTTCTCTCCTTCCCATTTCTAAGCCAAATTCTCTAGTTAGCCATTAATTCTGTGAGTCTTCACCTCAGCTTTCCTTCCCTTTTACTTAGATTAACAGAACTGCTTTCTGTTGCTTGCAACCATGTGCTCTAGGTAAAACATTCAAGATATCTTCCCCAAGCATTACTAATACCTCACAACTAGAGTATTCTGGAAGACTTCTGAACACTTTCTTATCTAACCTTTCTTTGTTAAAACTCTGAATGTGTATAAGCCTGGAACCCAGGGCTCCTCATTTGGTCATATTCATCGCACTTATTTTTTGCTGTTTGATTTCTGCCCTAGAGGATGCTTTCCATGCAGGCAATGGCCTCGGCCACCAGCATCTAGCATGGTATTGGCCATGCATGGTGATGAAAAACATCTCTCCCAGTAAACAGACACCGTTCACCACTATTCACGTTAAGTTCCATTTTTACCTTTTGATAGTTATTTTAACTTCTGGGGAAGGGCCAACCCATGTGTCCAACTGCAAATTAGCAAAAGCAGATACTATTTCACCAAATTTTGAAGACGATTCCTTTACAAGTGCCAGAAACATTGTCGTCATGTACACTGGAAAGCTGTTTACCAATTTTGACTTCACCAAATAGGCCCATATTATTACTTGGCTTAGGATATTTTAGAAAGAAACCACTTCCATATGCTATGCTGAATCTCATGATAGATCATTAAAACTCTTAAGGGAGACATTATTTTCTCTAGAGTTAAGACATACTCAAAATCATGGGCTTCTAAGCGGGGGAAAACTACAGTCAACCAAAGCCACAACAACAGTCTTTAGCAAACGAGCATGATGTTTACAACAGGACTGAATGTGACAGCTTTCAAAGCATTATGTATATTTCCATGCATCTACATGGTTAGCTCTGACAGCATGTCAGTTATCATTTTTATAATAACATGGATATAATTTATTAGAATTCAAATATAGAATAAACTGAGCACACGCTTCGGCCTGAAGTACTAATTTGTCTGTTGCTGACAGTTTTGTATGTGTTTTAAGTAGAAATAAAGACATTGTAATTGAATAAATGTTTTCCCCTCGCTAACCATGCCCTCTCAGGGTTAACAGCAAGCAAATGGAATAAAGTAGAATCTTTGCGAAAGAAACCACAAATAAGACAACCACGGGGGAGAGGTGGGTTTCAGCTTTCCTGGTTGCCTGCCATAGAAGTTTGCTCATATGTGATTGATTGCCCTGGTGAGTAATACCAGTTGGCAGACATTAGTAACACTTTGTCTTACTTTTGGTGCAGTTGTTAGCTTTTCTATGTTTAGCGTGTTTTCATATTTTAATAAGAATTCTGAAGCTGTGTATATATATATATTCAGCATTAGCCTGAAACTTGACACTTTTGATTCTGGGGTAATTTATAGCTTCATCTGTATTTGACATAACTACAAGATGCTTTCAACATATGGAATTATGCTTGTAAAATTTAACCTTATTACATTCCTTTTCCAGCCCCTGTGCATTTTTTTATACACATTTTACTTTGCATTTTAAACATTTTGATTAGATATTGTTAGTGGGGTTGGCACGGTTTTGTAGGAGACATGGAGGACGGGAGAAAAGCAGAGGGTATGTGGAGTTGTTTTTTGTTTTTTTTTGACAATTGACCGGGAGGCTCCATTTCATTTATGAACCAAGATGGATGAGGTACCAGTCTGAAATCCTTTGTGATGTGGCCAACAACACGAGTACCAGGAATGTTTTTACCCCTGCACTAAAGTATCAGATGAGGTGTTGGAAACATACAGGCTCTTCCAGTATTTTGCGTGGTGCACTTGCTCCCTTCTGGGAGTTGGAACACATCCACCAGGCGAACCATGTGAAAGGCATGAGCCTTCAACAATGGTGTGATAGAAATTTAAATAGGCGAGGACCTGCGCCAAGTTTGTGGAGTATTGTTAGGCTGACTTTAGCTCCAACCAATGAGTGGCTTGGCTTGCGTACTTCAAGGCACAAGTTGAAAATGGCTTACGGTTGTTTTGAAAATTTTGGGAGTTTCCAGATACTTAATAGAGCTCCCTCCAACTCCATCAGAAGATAGTTCTAAGAACTATCTAGGAAATGACACAACCACCCCCCCCACCCAAGAAAGAAGGCCCTGAATGGTTTTAATTTGTAATTACAAACTACAACCAAAATTAACTGGATGATAAGCCGTTCTGTATTCGCTTATTTCAGTTTATTGCAACTGAGAAGTGCATTTTAAATGCTTTACTATGTTCTTTCTATGGAGTTCAGTTACCAGTGCCTCGGGTCCTTGAGTAGGGGAAACTTAGAGGGTTTTCTTAAACAAAAGAGAGGAGAGCTTGTTCCTGAAGCAGGTTTCCCAAGGTCACGGGCACTTCTAATTACAATTCTAATGAAACATAAGGAGATCTTCCCAGGAGATCATTACTTGGTAATTTTTCAACAACAGCTATACCATCTTCTTCCCTATTTGGAAAATACAGAAAAATGGCCCATCAGCGTCCCTACCATAGATTTCATTTTCACACTCGGTATTTCTGAATCCCTGATTAGTTCTCTGACAAGCAGCACATTTATATACAGTATGAAATATGAGCGTTATCTATGCCTCGGTCTTAATTTAAAATTTGCATTATACAGTATTTATGTAGACCTTTTCTGCAACCTTTCAAGTACTCAAACAAATGATTCTCCATTAAAAGAGTTGATCTTGAAATATCTGTCTGAGCATTGTAAATAGCATGTTATGGATCACGCGTTTATTTAGACAAGTGAAATACAACATCAAAAGCTATCGCTGAAAAACTAGGCCAATGTGGGCATTAAAAATATAGCACCATATATCTTGGGCAAGAAAGTTCTCCAGATCCCACGTGTGATGATGGGGAATATTTAGACTCTCCAGCAAAGATTACATGTTTCTTGATTCATCTCACAGCGCAAGTCTACTTCATTTGCAAAGTGATAACCTATTACCATAACTAAACCGCCTATTGCATGGAGGCTCAGAAATAAAATAAAAAGATTAGCCAGTTATCTTATTTACATATATTGAATTGCAGTAATACAGCCCGATCTCTGCCTCTCATTTGATTCTAATTAAAGCGTAGCAGAGAAACTGCAATCCACACAAGAGCTTATTTTAATAGTCAGAGCTGGCAAAGTCCCAATATCACAATGTAGCAATTAACAGCACGGCTGTATTTGCTATTCATGGTTTGATGTAAAAACTTGTTTATTAAGATGGGCTGGAGGCGCTGGTGTGCAATAGACCTGCATGTAATTAGATTCCAATTATTTGTCTGTTTCTGATATTGTAAACTGGCATTTAGCACATCAGTTAAATTGACACACGGCGCTGCATGGTTTACTCGGTAATTAAAACATGTTCTGTTAATTAGATGATGACCACTTTATTTCAGGGCTCTTGTGTTTGGGTTTTCTAGTGTGCACTGTTTGTATCATGAGCCACCAGACGCTCTTCTAATGAGTCCTTGTTTTGTTTCAATTACCACCTGCTGTTCAAAAGCAAAGCTTGTTTTAACTAAACAAAATTAATGCTTGTCTCTTCCTTTGTAAGAACTTAAATGTTAGACAAATTAATACGCTTATTATCGAAGTGCTAAGCTCTGGTTTTAAAGACTGCTAAGGCAATTAGAAGAAAGTTATAAAATGTTGTAGAGTGTGGCATAAATATTGTTTAGCGTATTAAGAGGCATTACAAACAATGAAATATTTTCTGGAGTTGAAAGGGAGCAGAGAGACTTAGCCTCTCCACCCCCAAATTAAATTAGCTCTTGCAATTTGCGCAGGGATAGCCAGAAACTAAAGATACTAGTGACTCTCTAAGAGAAGGAACTGAATGAAGTCAGACATGAAAGTCTGTGGCACAGCTATAAACAAACCCATGAATGATGTTGGATTGCCCTGAATGGTTTTCAAAACTACATGCTTGCTGCATATTCTTTTATATATGTTGTTTCCATGCTAAACAATCAATGGAGCTGTTTCTTAAAACTTATATAGCAAACCCTACCAGGAAAGCCAGTCTACATTTTCTAGGGTGTTAGGGCCTGTTCTATTATCTGTGTCTCTTCTTCCAAAGCCACCTCCACACCAGCACTTCTCCCAGGGAACCACCATATCATGGTTCGTCTTTACAACCTTTCCACAGTCCTTTCCATCCCAGCAGTTTGTCACTGCATACTATGACATCATGATTACTCTTCCTGTCCATAGTTGACAACTGTGATGATGCAAAGGTGGAAGCAAAGGGTAACTACTTATCTTCTAAAATATCTTTCTCATCCAATTTGCAGAACTCATTAAAGATGCAATAAAGTGATGTCAGGCAAGTAAACCACTGTTTAAGAAGCTACTCTGAACAGATCAGGCATTTTGGAAAGGTGTGCAAAACCATGGGTTTGTCTAAGATCAGGAATAAGACAAGGATGTTCACTCTCACCACTATTGTTCAACACAGTTTTGGAAATCCAGGCCACTGCAATCAGAGAAGAAAAAAAAAAAAGGAATCCAAATTGGAAAAGAAGAAGTAAAAAATGTCACTGTTTGCAGATGACATGATACTATATATAAGGATGCCATCAGAAAACTGCTAGAGCTGATCAATGAATTTATTGAAGTTGCAGGATACAAAATTAATACACAGAGACCTTTTGCATTTCTATACACCAACAGTGAAAGATCAGAAAGAGATATTAAGGGGGGAAAAATCCCATTTACCATTGCAACAAAAAGAGTAAAATATCTAGGAGTAAACCTGCCGAAGGAAGAAAAAGGCCTGTGTGCAGAAAACTATAAGATATTGATGAAAGAAATCAAAGATGACACAAATCAAAGATGGAGAGATATACCATGTTCTTGGATTGGAAGAATCAATATTGCAAAAATGACTATACTGCCCAAAGGTATCTACTGATTCAATGCAGTCTCTATCAAATTACCAATGGCATTCTTTACAGAACTAAAACAGAAAATTTTACAATTTGTATAAAGGCCCCAAATAGCCAAAGCAATCATGAGAAAGAAAAACAGGGCTGGAGGAATCAGGCTCCCTGTCCTCAGACTATACTTACAGAGCTACAGTAATCAAGACAATATGGTACTATCACAAAACCAGAAATGTAGACCAATGGAATAGGATAGAAAGTCTAGTAATAAACCCACATACCAAGAAAATACAATGGAGAAAAGACAGCCTCTTCAATAAGTGGTCCTGGGAAAACAAGACAGCCACATGTTGAAGAATGAAATTAGAACACTCCCTAACACTACCCACAAAAATAAATGCAAAATGGATTAGGGACCTGGATGTAAGGCCAGACACTATAAAACTCTGAGAGGAAACACAGGCAGAGCATTCTTTGTTGTAAATTACAACATGATCATTTTTTTGACTCACTTCCCAGAGTAATGAAAATAAAAACAAAAAGAAATGAATGGGACCTAATTAAACTTAAAACTTTTCACACAGCAAAGGAAACCGTAAACAAGATGAAAAGACAGTCCTCAGAATGTGAGAAAATATTTGCAAACAAAGCAACTGACAAAGGATTAAATTTCAAAATAAACAAACAGCTCATGCCTTTCAAAATATCAAAAAGGAAAGCCAAACAACCCTATGAAAAAAATGAGTGGAGGACCTAAACAGGCATTTTTCCAAAGAAGACATACGTATGGCCAATAAAGACATGGAACGATGATCAATATGGCTAATTCTCTGAGAAATGCAAATCAAAACTTCAATGAGGTATCACCTCCTACCAGTCAGAAAGGCCATCACTAAAAAAATCTACTAAATGTTAGAGAGGGTGTGGAAAAAAGTGAACCCTCCTGTACTAGTTGGTGGGAATGCAAACTGATACAGCTGCTAAGGAGAACAGTACAGAGGTTACTTAAAATCTAAAATTACAACTACATATGACCCAACAATCCCACTCCCGCGAAAATACCCAGAGAAAACTGTAATTCAAAAAGACACATGCACCCCACTGTTCACTGAAGCAGAATCAACAACAGTCAGGAGGCGGAAGCAACCTAAATGTCCATCAACAGAGGAAGAGATAAAGAAGATGTGATAAATATATACAATGGAAGATTACTCGGCAATTAAAAAGGACACAGTTGAGTCATTTGGAGAGACGTAGATGGACTTAGAGACTGTCATACAGAGTGAAGTAGTCAGAAAGAGAAAAACAAATATTGTAAATATTATTCACACACACACGTGGAATCTAGACAAATTGTATAGACGATCTTATTTGCAAAGCAGAAATAGTCCCATATGTAGAGAACAAACTTATGATTATCAAGGAGGGGAGAGAGGGTGGGATGAACTGGAATTGACATATATATATTACCACATATAAAATACATAACTAATGAGAACCTATAGAATAGCATGGGGAACTCAACTCAATGGTCTGTGGTGACCTAAACAAGAAGAAAACCCAAACAAGAGGGGATCTGTGTACATATACATATAGCTGATTCACTTTGCTGTACAGTAGAAATTAACACAACATTGTAAAGCAACTATACTACAATAAAAATTAAAAAATAAAGATAAATGGAACAAACAAAAGAAACCACCAGTCCATTCCCTGCCACTGGCATCAACCAGCCAAGTCAATCACTAGGGGGTTGTCCTATAGAAGACAGGTAAAAGCAAGGTAACTTTAGTTTTGTTCCCATGTATTCTTTTGAATGTCACAATTCAGAGTTATTTAGGGTTCACATCTACATGTTTTATAGTTAATATCTGTCATCTTTAGAAACATGCAAATCTAGAATGGAGTATTTACAACGTATTTTCTTAGAAAGGTATTTCAGCTCCAAGGCAAATCATATTCTCCCACGGAGAGAACTGGTTTTGTTCTTACAGGTGTATTCTAGAGTTAGAAATATTGTTTACACCAGATATTCAACAACAGCCACATCACAACATGGGATGCAAGCCTAAGTGTGTGAACATCAGCTCCCAAGACCACGGTCCCATCAATGGAGATGATATGCTTGTGTACAAAAGCTAAATGCTACACTTCCCCTGAAACATTAATTGAAAAAAAAAATTCACATTAGCTGATTTCCGTACCTTAGGGGTACATTTCCAAAGCAATGGGCGGCAAGTGAGCTGCAAGACTTCTATTGAGATTAATGGCATGTGCAGAGCTAAATCACTGAGCACCGCTTGGCAAACCTACTTCTCAATGCTGCAGTTGCTTTAAATTAATATTTTACAAAGACCTAAAGTAATTAGACTGTGTCTTACTAAATGCCCCATTTACTCATTAGATATTTCAAAATGCATCTTTTGCTGCAGGCCCATGGGGGCACATTAACTACTCTAAAATATATAAATGACTTCATCGGGACCTTTTAAAAAAATACTGGTTCAGGGGAGGGGCATGGGCTCCTCACTGGTGACCAATTAACACTGGCCCGTTAAGGTACACACTGGTGGGACTCAAGGGACATGATTTGATCATGGCTACCCAGATACAGGAAGCAATGAGTTATTTTTCAACCATGTCTCATGCATACATTTTAAATGTGAGCCCTAATTGATGCTGTTTCTGGCTTCTCATGGCCTATTCCCTTTGGCCTAATATTCTTTTGGGGCTCTTCCCTTTGCCAATTTACACTTAGGGAAGCTGATTCCACTCCCGGTTCTGTAGTGAGAAGGCCGGGTACACACCCCTTTTGGCTGCAGGGCATCTTAACCAGGATGGTCCAATCCCTGAAACCAAGGATGTTTATTTAATAGTTGAAGAATATTTTCTTTTCTGCTGGATGGGGGTTTGAAGGGCAATAGCCCCAGGAACTGCTGGCCGACATCTTTCACTATATCTTTTGAGCAGAGGGCCAACCCAGAGGAAGCAGAGACAATAGACAGAACTTGATCAAATCACAAGACCTGTATCAAGCCCTGTTTGAAGTCAGTGCTACCCCTAGATTCACGGGGACCATTATGTCCTCCACTACCTTCACCACCATTGCTTTTGTTTTGCTTTAGCAGCTAAGCCAGTGAAGGGTGAGTTTTTCCCTTTGCATGTAGGAAAATTCCTAATTGATACAACCCAACATTTCTCATTACACCATCAGGTTATTTTACCCATTTGAGTCATGAATCTCAAGAGAAGAATTCCTAAGAGCAGATTCTTTTAGGGGTCCAGGATATATTTCAGAAGATTAATCAATTCCCTGATATCATAAATCATAAACAATGTTTTATGCTATGTACATTTTTCTGGGGGAGTCAAAATGATTGTCAGAATGTTCCCATCTCAACTCTATACAATGCTCTCTAATGACCTATATGGGAATAGAATCTAAAAAAGAGTGAATATGTTTATGTGTAACTGATTCACTTTGCTGCACAGCAGAAACCAATGCAAGATAAAATCAATTATACTCCAACAAAAATTAATCTAAAAATGTTCCTATCTCAAGAAAGTTTAAGAATCCCTGTGTATGGTAGCAAAAGTTCTGGAAGAAAGTAGTCACTCAGCCGTGTCCGACTCTTTGCAACCCCGTGGACTGTAGCCAACCAGGCTCCTCCGTCCATGGGATTCTCCAGGCAAGAATACTGGAATGGGTTGCCATTTCCTTCTCCAGGGGATCTTCCCAATCCAGGGATCAAACCTGGGTCTCCCACATTCCGGGCAGATGCTTTAACCTCTGAGCCACCAGGGAAGCTTAGCAAGGAGAGGCACAATTGACATGAAGCAGGATTTTGTATGAAACTCTCAACTTTGTCCTCCAAAATTCAAGAAAATACATACATAGGGGTTCCCTGAAGAAACCTGCATAGCTGAAGGCTAGTGCTTTCTAGAAATTGGAATTGGTTATTCTGGGGGATAAAAGATGAAAATTGGGATTGTACATAAATGAAAGAAACAGTGTTTTTCTAAAAAGCCTTAATGACTGGCTTGTTTCAGAGTTTATTGCATCTATGTATGCATGATGTATAGAGAATATATTACATATATGTGTGTGCATGCATGCTAAGTCACTTCAGTCATGTCTGACTCATTGCGACCCTATGGACTATAGCCCACGGGGCTCCTCTCTCCATGGGGTTCTCCAGGCAAGAATACTGGAGCGGATTGCTATGCCTTCCTCCAGGGGATCTTCCCAACAGGGACTGAACCAGGGGATCGTTCCAACCTAGGGATCGAACCATGTTGCTTATGTCTCCTGCATTGTCAAGAGGGTGATTTACCACTAGCACCACCTGGGAAGCCCATTTCATACATAAGGCAACACCAAAAGGTCTACTGTGAGAAATAGAAACAGTACAATTGTATCTGTTGCACTCGAAGGAACTTATAGTCTCAACTTCTTAATGCACTTAGAAAGGAGCTTGCCCCTAGGTTCTGTACTCAGAGAATAAAACTACAGCAAGACCTGAAATGGTTATAATGTCACAGATCTGCAAGATAAATCTATTACATCATTTTCCCATCTTCTCTGAGGTATTCACCAATATTTGTTTCATCCGATGTAAGTGAAAGTAGGTCCCTGCTACTCACGGATGATTGTACAAGAAAAGCAAAGACAAACTAAACAAAAACAAAAGAAAACCAATCCTGTTAAACTTACAATCACATACACTTGGAAATTCTGCCTAATGATTGTGTCAAAAGATCAAAAGCCTGGGCTCTGGAGCCAGAGAGTGAATTCAAATTCTGACTACCATTTTCTAGCCATGAGACTTTGAACATGTGAATTTACATGTCTGCAACTTTGCTCATCATCTGAAAATAATAGGCTCAATTATATGGAGTGTCTTGACATTACATTCATCTATATTTAGAAAACAGGTGTTGGCGGTTCTGTGTGGTTTAGACCCATACCTCTACTGTATTAATTTCCTAAGGCTGCTATAAAGTACCAAAAGCTGGGTAGCTTAAAAGAGCAGGAATTCTATTATCTCACAGTTCTGGAGACTTGAAGTTCAAAATCAAAGTGTCTGCATGGCCATGAGCCCTCTGAAGGCCTTACAGAAGAACACTTCCTTGCCTCTTTTTAGCTTCTAATGGTTACTGGTGAACCTTGGCATTCCTTGGCTTGTAGCAGCGCCGCTTCACTCTCTGTCTTTATCTCCACATGGCTGTGTGTATTTCTGTGTCTGAGTTGCTGTATTTCTTTATATAAGGCGACCACTCTCACCCAGTATGACTTCATCTTGGTTACATTTGCAGAGATGCCATTTCCAAATAGGATCACATTCACAAGGACTGGGGGTTAGAACCTAAACATATCTTTTGGGGGGGGATATAATTGAACCTACCACACTAACATATTAATCCTTTAATAAAGATTAAAGAAATTGATTAATGTAAAGTGTTTTGAGCAGTGCTTGGAATATAGTAAGTACTCAGTAAAACTCAACTGTTGTTTTAATTATTTCATCCTATCATTTGACAGAGCTCTGCCTCTCTTACACCCTGGATACCTCCCTAGCTATCCCAGAATCAAGGGGTATTTTTTACTTCTTTTATTTCCTAATTTCTCCAGGTAATTCCTTAAGAACTCAGAGTAACCCAACTGTATAATCCCTCCTCATAAAGATTTTAAGTAGACTTGGCCACAGAATTCTTTCTTCAAAAGAAACGTTTTTAGAAGACCAGTTCTTAAGTCAGATGAAAGGACAATTGCTCCCTTAGAAGAAAATCAATGTATGGCAAAACCAATATAATATTGTAAAGTAAAAAATAAACAAATAAATAAAATAAACAAGATGCTTGATTTGAAGGGAAAAAAAAATAAAGGCAGGTCTGAGCAGCGAAAAAAAAAGAAGAAGAAAGTGGGAACCCACATCATTGTTGCTCTACAGCCTTCCGCCAGTGGCCCTTGAGACGCTTCTTTGGAAAACACAAGGGTCAGAAAACTCTCTCTCAGAGTTTGATGGACACGTGCACACTGCTATATTTACAATGGATAACCAACAAGGACCTACTGTGTAGCACATAGACTCCTCCTCAGTGTTATATGGTAGCCTGGCTGTGAGGAGGGTCTGAGGGAGAGTGGATACATACATATGTATGACTGAGACCCTTCACTGTTTACTTGAAACTATCACAAAACTGTTAATCAGTTATAAATCCCCTAAAAAAATAAAAAGTTGAAAAAAAAACCTACCCCATCCATCATGAACAAGCTCATTTCAAGCACATGGGAAGAGGTGGTCTTTAGACCTTTCCCCCAACGCCCTCTTAGCATCCCCTCCTCTCTCCCAGGTAATATGCCCCCACCTGGCCAAGGAAGTAGACCTCGTCACTCGGGACAGAATCTAGGATACCGACTGTGCCATGTTCACTTATGTTCTTTATACTACCGGTTCTGTAACAAGGTCAGGTTTATTACCGAACTCTCTGCTTTTATGTGTTGGACTTAGCTTGGGGTTTCTATCTACAAGAGAGAGATTTCCAGCATCTAGTAATAGCTGTGCGGAGAGGGGTAGCCTTTCTCTCTCTTTGGGACCAAGTTATATGCTTTTGTGCCCCTTTATCAAAAGTCTCCATGTAGGTACTCTCTTAGTCCATTCAAGCTCTGCAACAAAATATCACAGACTGGAAGCCTATACAGAACAGAAATTTATCTGTGTTAGTTCTAGAGTCTGTGAAGTTTAATATCAGGGTGCTGGCAAGGTCATGTTCTGGTGAAGGGCCTACTCCTGGTTCCTAGCTGACACCTTCTTGTTGTTTCTTCCCAGGGTGGAACACTGGAAAGAGCTCTATGAGATCCCTTTTATATGAACACTAATCCCATTCATGAGTGCTCCACTCTCGTGACCTAGGCATCTCCAGAAGGTCCCCCCCTCCAATACCCTCTCAATGGGCATTAGGATGTCTCAACATATCAAATCTGTGGAGACAAACACTCAAATATAGCAGGCACTCAAGAAGAAGGCCAGCTAACATAGCAATGGTAGTCTTTCTCATTTGGCTATTGTCCCTTGTGCATAAATCTCCTGTGGGAATCTTTGGGGAGGAGAGATAATTACCAGGGCTGTGTTGGAACAGTCTTGTGCAGATAAGCCAAAGGTTACCAACTCTCTAAAGATTCCTTCCACCCTTCTCTTCTAAATGAAATCTGGGTTTTACCTGGGGATTTGACTTTGTCCATAGGCAGCTCTTGGGTCGGAAGCTCCTTTTCCAGAATCTTGAGTACCTTGTACCCATGGCAAGCGTAAGCTGCTATTAGGACTCAGTGTTTATTACACATTCTGACTTGTCAACTCATTCAGAAAGAGCCATCATGTTATGTTCTTTCCTCCCTCTCTGCACAGGTCTCATCTTTCTTCTCATACCTATCCTCATTCTCGCCCCCAAATTCCTCCTCACTGCTAAGTTAGACAACATGAGTTGTAGCTTTGTCTCATTCCCACTTTTTCTAGCCCTGTCCTCAGGGATAGCTTCTCTGAACCAAAGTAGTCACAAGCTAAATACTGATGTGTATTTGTCAGGGATTTCCAGAGAAACAGAACCAGTAGGATGTGTATATTTATAGAAAGGAACTGGCTACAAAGAACCGGCTCAGGTAATTATGGAGGCTGAGACACCCAGCGATCTGTGGTTGGCGAGCTGGAGACCCCAGATTCTAAACTGCGTCCAAAGGCCTGAGGACTGGGAGAGCCAATGGAAGTTCAAGTCCAGACGCCAGCAGCAGGCTCAAGCTCCAAAAGAGCAGTTGCTTCAGGATGAGTCTGCAATCAGGGAAAGACAGATGTTCCAGCTCAAGGCAGGTCAGCTCAAGGAGGAATTCTCTCTTACTTTTGTGAGGCCAACATTTTTTTTCCTATTCAGGCTTTCAACTGATTTAACAAGAGCCACTCATATTAAGGCGAGCAATCCACTTTATTCAGTATCTTACTGATTTAAATGTTAGTTTCATCCAAAATACCCTCACAGGTATACTAATAATGATGTTTGACCAAATATCTGGACACTCTGTGGTTCAGTCACGTTGACATGTAAAGTGAATGACCACTAAGATCTTTCTCTCAGAGAGAATTTCTGCAGACAGCTCTTACATTTATGTTTTCTTGTCACTCTCCTTGATTATTTCAGCAGTTTTCTACTTGGTTCTCCATTACCAACTGCTTTTCTCTAGTTCATTGTCCTTATAACTGGCAGACTAAATTTTCTTTAAAAGCCTACCAGGGACTTCCCTAGTGGTCCAGGGCTTAGATTCTGCGTTCCAAATGTAGGCTGCACATGAGGAGTTCCCAGGTCAGGGCACTGGATCCTGAATGCCACAACTAAGAGTTTGTATGCTGCAACTGAAGGTCCCACATGCTGCAACTAAGAGTGCAGGTGCAGCCAAATAAAGAAAATTAATCTAAAAAAAGCTTACCAAGTCCCACCTCTTTCTTGCCTACTTCAATCTACTCCTTGCAATAAAAAATTTCAAAATTCTTAGTTTGACACTCAAATCCATCCCCAAATTAGCCCACTATACTTTTTTTAAAAAACTATGTGTTCCATTAATCCTGCCCTCTTGCCATATTGAATCTATTATATTCTTCCTTAATAGCCCTTCTGGTACTTTACTTTCAGTCATCTTTCCATTCACTTATATTACTCTTTTCCTTTTGCTCACCCACACATTTGTCCTAAACTACTTAGGTCCTATTCGCTGTGCATGTAAAACATGACATGTTCTCCATATCATAATATCACTTTTAATTTTTAGTCCATTTGTTTATGGCTCCCTACCACTAGCTCAACATTTCCCAAAATATGTACCTGACAATTGTATACCCTGAAAAAGTCACTTTTAAAGGATTTCCTATTTAAAATTGCAAAATGTATATTATATTCCCTTATAAGAATTTTGTAATATATATGCTACAAATTCTAAGAAATTATTCATGAAAGAAGACTATTTAACTTAGTCTGATTTAATATTTCATTGCTTTATCCTAATGTGATTTATTTTGCATTTATACTGGCTGGGGTTTTATCGAGCTTCTTGGATCTATTCAATAAATTTTTCACTTCATTTGGAAAAAATTTCAACATTTCTTCCAAGTTTTTCTGCCCTAATCTCTGTTTTCCTTTCAGGACTTTGGCATATTCTATTTCACTGATGCTATCTACATGTATTTAATTTTTTCAGTCTCTCCCCACCCATAGTTTCAGTTTGAATATTTTCTACTGACCGATCTTTATTTCTTTCTTCTGTGGTTTTAATTTGCTACCAAGCCTCTTCTATGAACTTTAATAATAAGAGACATTCTAGGTTTTTGGTGCTAGAATTTTCATTTGGTTCTCTAGAAAGTTTCCACTTTCTTATCAGAAATATCCTCATTATATCCACCTTTCAAAAATCATTGCATGTATTTATAAGACTTATTTAAAGTCTTTGCTAGTTTCAATAACTGGGTCATCCATTGACCTACTTCTATTGACTATGTTTTCCTTTGATTATATATCACATTTTCTTACTTTTCATATCTCATAATTTAAATTTTCTTACCTGAATGTATAAAATACAGAGTCTGAAAGATGAAAAGTATTGAGAACAAAGTTGTGGTTGTTCTCCTTCCCTCCTTATGGAGACTGAAAGTGGAATGTTCCATTCTCCTAACCAAGTGTGAAGATTCAAGAGATTTGCTTGCAGAAATGGTGCGTGTCTTCAGGAAGGAAGACTGGGAGTCCACTCCCTGGTTAGACATAAGCTTGTACATGACCTTTGTAGATGTGTCCTTCTGCCTTTTTAAGTGTGAGAAGATGAATGGGAAAAAGACAACAGAGTGAAGAGAGGACAGCAGGGAACCAATGTATACTGCTACATGCAATGCAATAAGAACATGTGTTTCGTGAGGCCAGGTGGGACAAACCAGGTTTATACTGTCTTGTCATGGCATCCTTCCCAATCCCCAGGATTACTTGCCAAGAGACTGGGGGTAGGGACTTAGGGTAGAAATTGGGATGAGTTGAGACTGAGGCATCAAAAGAGCTTAGGCCACACTGGGGAACTCTCAGTGAGGAGAACTCCTACCGGGCTTTCTAGAGAACTTGTACATAGGTACCACTGATCCTTAAAGGATAGGAAAGGAAACCAGGATAGGACACAGTGGAAAGCAATGACTATACCACTTCATGACTGGAGGACCCCATCAGAGTTAGGAATACTTAATAAACTAGCTGTATTTAATTTTCTGTCTCCTATGATGAGCCAGGGCTCTCTGTCTTGCCTGCTGCCTAGTTCAGTACCTTGCACAGAGTGGGTGCTCGGTGTTACAAAAATATATCTTAAATAATGAACAAATCAAGTGGAGTGTTTCCACTTCTCCCTATACTCTCTCTTTGCTTTATTTTTATCCTAGCACATATCATATCTGATATATTATGTTTATTTATGCACTTGGAAACTGCTTATCTTACCCACAGAATGTAAGCTCTATGAAGATGAACTGTTCACTTCACTATGAAATGAACTGTTTTGTTCACTGTGTATCCACAGGCCCAAGAAAAGTGAATCACATCTAGTTTTTGCTCAATAGATTGTTTTTTGAATGACTAGTTTGCTGTATGCCCCATTTAGAACACAGATAATGGGGTAGGATAGCTAAAGAGACACTGTCATGGCAAACATGTTATGTATATTTTGGTAGCATAGATAAAGTCAAGGCAGGAGAGAATTTTTATGCTAAAATAGATTTTGAAAATCAACTGTAAAGCTACGACAAAGGACCTTGCTATATTTAAAAAATTCCCTAAGTTTCAACATGCATCTTTCAATGGTCACTTTTATTTAATCTTTTAAAAACTGTAACATCTTAATACTATATAAAGTATAGTATGCCAGGAATAAAGAAACAATTTCTGATTGATAGGATTATAAGTTAAGAGGATAGCTGAAGAATAAATATTTTAAAAACCAGTTGAAACGATATGTGAATACTGGATAACATGAAACTTTATACAGAAATTACTGCATAAAGTTAAGCAGATATAATGAATATTAGGTTTGGAGAGAAAACTTGAAAAATAAAGGTATAAATGCAAAATGAAATAATCATACTGAAACTAGAGAACTGTTTGAATCTAATAATGTACTTGTGATCCATATTTTGCTTAGTGTATTTCTTGACTTATAGCCCTTTCTCTACCTTACTAGTAGAAAGGGTACCAAACCATAAGCCAGGTGAGTGAGGAATCATGGGCCCCAAGCTAAGTCAGTAGTTTGAGACTGTCAGGATGATATAGTTATAAAGTATTTGTAAATTGAGTTTTGGCTGACCTCTGTCAGGGTCACTGTCAGGCATATCATGGACAATGAACCTAGTCTATGAATGTCTGTCTACTAGAGAGGAAAAAGACAGGCATTAGGCTTTTGCTTTGTAAGTTTGGCTTTTATGTAACAAATATCTCCTCTATAAGCAATCTACAGTGTGGTAAACCCATGAGCTGGCTCTTTGCTTCCCTTTAGCATCATCTGATTAAGCTTCAACCATTTCTGATGGTCAGAAGGTAAGATCAAGGTAAAAGCACCAGTTATAACACTGTGTTTCTTTTAGTCAAAGATAGTGGGTGAGTAGAGGAAACATCCTTAAGATTTCACTTGACATTCCTTAGCTGATTAGTGATAAGCCTTAAGCCAATGTTGGGATTTCAGGAACACCTGTATTAATAACCACACTTTCTAAAAACATGCACTCTGACGTCAGGAAGGTGTTGTTTTACCACGCAGGAAATTAACCAGAAAAAGAATCTGCAAGTGAAAATTTCTACAGTAATAGATTTTGATGAATATTTTTTCCAAATGTTCTGCTGATGCCTGACAACGTAATGAATTATGCCAGATTATATCAATCATGTCATGTCACTTAGAAAACAACCAACCCTCAAACCTCAATGTGTCTGGTAAAGATGGAGTTGTAATGGGCCACAGTTAGGAGGAATCCATTTTTAGAAAGAAAAATTACACTGTAAATACTTAATATGTAATACCCAATTACCAAATTAAGAAAGGCTTTAAAATTCTCTCTGAAAAGCAAACAAAGTTTCACAGTAAATTTTTTAAAATGAGATACATATTAAGGAAAAAAGGATCATCCAGACATAAATATTTTAAATCATATATACTACCAATTCACAAATTCAGATTGATTGGGACCATTCTCAAAGGATGGTTCAATTCTCTCCAACTTGAACACAATTCTTAGCTTTCCAACCAAGTGGGGCCTGTAAGAAGTTCTATGTAGAAGACAAAGGTCACCAAAGAACGACCACTTGTAGTAGGATACAGGTGAGGATGGGGAAGATGAAATTTTCCTGAAAGGTTCTTTACTTTATCATCTGCAAAGTTCCCAGGGAAGGTCTGTGTGCGTTTGACTCACTTAAGTAGTATTTCTGTAGGATGTCAATGCTTTCAGAATCAAGAAGTGTTTCCTTCTAAGTCCTCACCTCAACTGTTATTTAACTATATATCCTGTTGTCATGTTCCTTATAGAAAAAGAATAGTATCTACTATATTATATACTTTTGAGTTACAAAAATTGCATCCTTTTTTCTTTCTCTAAAACTATTATTTTCAAATTGCTTTATCCCAAGATATCTGTCTTTGAATAAAATGTTAATATAAAGTAGAGCAAAACTACTCAGGTTGAAGGGGTATGGGTGGCCCTCAAATTCTTCATACAGGAAATATTCAGTTGACCTAGTCAAGTCTACAAGGAACATGTAAAATGCAGTATAACAACTACTGTTTCACCTACCTTTGCATACTCAGAACCCATTCCTAACATTATTAATTTTTGTTATTCTTTTCTGCCCCTACTACATTTTTATAAAACTGAAAAATCTTGAAAATATCATGCTGAAATTCTAGTGCAAGACAATGAATTCCACAGATGAACAATCTGGTTAAGTTTAACATGACTGGTCTCTTCTTTATATTACAAGTATATTTCATAATACCATTGGAGACATAAATCTCTCCATTAGTATTTCTTTGTTTTCAAAATATATGATTAGTTGAAAACTTTTGGAAGTTTATGAAACATTAAAAAAAATGCTCTTCAAACTCTAAGCTGATATATCAAATTCTTGGATTTAATATATGCATTCCAACCATCCTAAACCATGCAGGAGCGAGTATAAAAAAGAGAAAAGCTACCTATGGGGTTTTAATCTGATACACAAAGAAAGTAGTCTTGCACATGGAGGGGAGCATTGTAGAGTGAGGTCCAATGTGAGATCTGTAGTCAGTCTGCCTAGAGTCCCAGCTCTCACACACTAGGAGTAGACCTTTGGTAAACTATTTTACTTCCAAAAGCCTATTTTTTTAAATCTGTAAAATGAGAATATCAACAGTGTCTACCAGTTGGAGTTGTGAGAAGATGACATGGCACACGTAAGACATTCGACATGGAGACCTCACTCTTAGCAAATACTCACATACCATCTATATTACATGCCTGGTTTGATAAAACAATTGTCTATTGTAATTTTTGCATGCCACTTTACATTTTTTAAAGATTGAACTATACTATGAAATATTTCTTCTAACCTTTCTTAACGTGAAAAATATCAGTCTTAACTATAGACTTGTATGACAGGGTCCAGTACTCTACCAAGGAGGGTTAATATTCTCATTTCCAATTAGTAGCAAAACACGCAGAGAGGCAACTCAGTGTGATAGCAAGCCATAGTTAGAAAATGTCTGATTCTTCATACCTCTCCTTTCAACTACTAGAAAATGTTTACTCTGCGAAAGGGTTCTCCCTTGTTATTGGATCTCTTGCAGCTTTGACCTTTGGGCATTGGTCAGTATATATTTGGATCTTCTTCAAATGACTGGCACAAGTTTTTGGTTGAAACGAAGTTGGAGAGACAGAAACCCTTCACGGTGAATTGTGGCCTGGGGCACTTGTAAAACTTCTCAAACAGCATTACAAACAATTTACCACCTGTTCTCATTTGCCTGCTTCATGAAAACCGGTGGTATGCTGGGTGGGTGGGGGTGGCTGGGGAAGGGTGATTTACACAGAGCTCCTTCCCCTACCCAAGCTCTGCAGCATGTGAGAGCAAGTCACATGGGAAGGATGGGGAACATTGCTGAGATGACGGCTGACCATCGTCAAGGAAACTGCTCCCTTGGCAACTGTGGTCAGTACATCTGTCTAGTTGCATTTCTAAGACTCACATAGCCACTACCGTGGAAAATGTGTCTTAAAACCCAAACACATATGAAAAAAGCAGAAAATAATGGAGCTAATAGGGAATTCTTTGCTTTTATGGCAAATAGTTTGGATGGAGTGACAGTGGTACTCAGCAGAACACACTTAGGAGTGTTAACTCATAAATGGAAAACGAAATGTCCCCAGTCTAAGCTCGCCCATAAAACAAAACAAATCTACACCAGATAATCGTTGGGTTTATTACTCACAACACACATGGGTTTAAGATGTCACAAAAGTGTTTGTAGGGAGCTTATTTGAAACACTGAGTACTCCCAAGTACAGTTAAACTGAAGTTTATATAACTTTGTCTTAAAGAGAGAGATGGGCAAGAGAGAGGGAGACAAAGTTTAAAACTCTTTTGAGAAAGCAGCAAATGTTAAGACCAGCAAAAATTAAGAAAATCAATTCTGAAGTATAAATCTAAGATGGTAAGAAATATGACTTCATTTAAAAACACTTGATTTATTCACAGAACTTCAGGTATACAACAATGCAATATGTGAAAAATGCTTACAAAGAATTTCCACTGACTTTGAGAGTTTAGAGGGAGTGAGATTCTGAACCTAAAAATCTAAAATAGAGGCTCCTTATAAAAAGTAAAAATAGAGTTACCATATGACCCAACAATCCCACTCCTTGGCATATATTTGGAGAAAACCCTAGTTCAGAAGTATGCATGCACCCCAATGTTCATTGCAACACTATTTACAATAGACAAGACATGGAAGCAACCTAAATGCCCACTGACCAATAAATGGGTAAAGAAGATGTGGTACATATATACAATGGAATACTATTCAGTCATACAAAACAGCAAAATAATGCCATTTGCAGCAACATGTATGGACCTAGAAATGGACAAACTGAGTGAAATAAGTCACACAGAGAAAGACAAATATTATGTAACACTGCTTATATGAGAAATCTAAAAAAATGGGTACAAATGAAATTATCTACAAAGCAGAAATAAAGTTACACCTGGGCTTCCCAGGTGGTGCTAGCGGTAAAGAACATGCCTGACAATGCAGGAGACATAAAGAGACACAGGTTTGATCACTGGGTTGGGAAGATCCCCTGGAGGAGGGCAGAGCAACACACTCCAGTATTCTTGCCTGGAGAATCCCATGGACAGAGAAGCCTGGTGGGCTACAGTCCATGGGGTCGCAAAGAATGAGACATGACTGAAGCGATTTAGCAGGCATAGCACACACACAGTTACCAAGGGGTAAGGGAGCAAGTGATAAATTGGGAGCTTGGGACTGGCATATACATACTACTATATATAAAGCAGAAACTAAGAAGGACCTACTATACAGCACAGGGAACTATACCACTCTACCCAATACTCTGGAAAGGCCTATATGGAAAAAGAAGCTACAAAAGAGTGGGTGTATGTGTGTGTATAACTGATGCACTTTTCTGTACCCCTGAAAATGACACAACATTGTAAATCAACTATCCTTCATAAAATTTTTTAAAAAAATATATAAATCTGAGGGGGAAGAAAGACAATTTAAAAAAACATTTGAGTAAGAATAGAAACAAAGATTTTAAAACAAATTACCTATATAAATTTTGCAGAAAGTTTACTGTTCCTATGAGAATAATTTTTAATAATTGTGAATTTTAACAATGAATTATATAATAACTGCATTATAATAATTGTGAATTATAATTAACAGTGAATAAGAGCTTTATCAAAAACTTAATCTGAAGAGTTTATGCCATGAAGGATGGGTATAAATTCAATAGGAGTGTCCTTTACAATTAAACATCTATATTAACGAAAAAGCTAAAGAAAGAAAGATGTATGTAATGTTAGTTATATTTTATATTCTGAAAATATCAGACAATATTAGGTCAGTTGAGATAAGCTGTTGGGTTGTGTTTTCACATGTACATTAAAAAGAAAATAGTAGTTAACAAATTCTCTATTTTTTTTAATAGCTTACAGCACCCAGTGTTCCCAGGTAGTCTCCTCTTTAAGTACTAACCAGGCCTGATCCTGCTTAACTTCTGAGATCAGATGAGATCAAGCACATTCAGAATGCTATGGCAGGACCACAGACAGAAATTAACAAATTCTTGATGTACTTTTCCCCATCTTAATGGGAAGCATTTTAACATATTGTTGACCAAGCAGTTGATCATGACAGAGTTATCACCAACCTGTACTTGCTCATGAAAGTTCTTCGAATGAGAGAGTGTCAGAGAGTGGAAGAAAGTTTTGGGGAATAACAATGGAACATTCTTTAAGGGATGCTAATGTTCATGGTGGCACAGGAGATAGGAGTATAAGGAAAAACACAAACATCAACAACGGCGTAAAACACAAATTCAGAAGAGTTGGACTATAAATGTGCAGAAATTTTAGAAAGACTTCAATTTATTTTACTTATGTTTTACTTTTTCTGTTTGCACAAGTGTGAAATATGATAAAAAATGTGTCTAAGTCTAAAACTGTTCTTTTGGTAAGTACAGAATAAAAATTCTAGGTGATAAGAAAGCATCACATTATAGTTTAAGCAGCACTGTGCTTCTGCTTTTTCTTTCTTAGTGGTAAATTAAAAAATGGTGCATCTTGCAATTGACAGTATCTTAGATTCAATTAAGTATGGGACCAAGTTTGGACCACACCCTTCATTGTCTCCGAAATGAAGCAAAGAAAGGGTGAGAGAAACTGAGATGAAAATACTGACCAAGAGGGATACTACCCACCTCTCTCCTCCCCATTAAATGGAAAAAAGCAAAGATAGTAAGATGTATTCACTGAATTGTTGATTAATAAAGACAAAAGTATAAAGTTGGTGAGCATTTTCTCTATGGCAAAGTGTGTCATGATTAAACAAATAATTAAATTGATTTCATAGATGATTTAGGTGTTTAATCTTAGTCTGCCTCTGTCACTTAATCTGAAATCCAACTTCACGTCTGCTTTGTACATCAAAGAGCAACACAGGTCCACGCTACATATTTTCTCAAAGGAAAAAGTTTAATTAAAAGAGAAAAACTTTCCCAAATAGTAAGGTTGAAGCGGATGCATTTGGTAGAGTATCACTACATTTGGCAGTTCTATAGAGCAAGTTGATTTTCTCCCAGATAAATTATTCTTCAAGAATATCTTCAATGTCAAGCCTAAAATGTTGTCTTTACAATACTGCCAGTCAATTATTGTACACGTTCTCTTTCAACTGATTTATCTATCAGGGTCTTTGTGTCTCTGTTGATTAAAAGTCAACCCTGCATACATTTCATTTTCCTGATCTATTTGACAGAATCAGAGGGAAACAGTGGAGGAGAGGACCCTGCTTCCATAGTTACATCACTCTGTTTGAGATTCCACTGAAATTCAGCAATAAATAATACCAACTCCAGCTTTATAATGTAACTTCCATTTTGTGAAAAGCTATTTTCATTTTGGCACATTAACTAGTACAATATGAAAATGAAAAATCCTAAAGTGAATATAAAAATCTGTATACCCTCCAGCTGATTCTTCAAAGTTCATTTTCAAAATGTACTTGTTTGGAGAGTCTCTGCAGTAGGAAAACTGTATTTACCAAACCATGTAGCACATTCCTAGACAGACACAATACCACTAAATCAGTCCATTTAATGTTGGCACTTGCTTTCCTTGAGAGTTTGATTTTGAGCACTGTTCTCCTTTTCTCACTGATAATATAATTTTTGGTGTATCCAGGAACTGCTGGCAAATTTCAATTATACCTCGTTGAAGCAGGAACAAAACCATGTGTGCCACAAAGAAGGCCACATTTCCCAGCCTCCCTGCAATCCAGTGGGATCAGGTGATCTTGTTCTGGCTAATAGAATGTGGAGAGAACAGATACATCCACCTGAAAGTCTCATCTTTCTGTTTCTTTGCTTGTTGGATGACAGATACCAAAAATCCGGGAGAACTCTTGAGATTTCATGACAGGATGGAAAGTAAGAGGAGGTAGCCTGGGTTCATGTGTGCCTCTGGGGAGCAGAGCAATCTGTCATTCCCAATTCACATTTGACTATGCCAAGAGTAAAATATCAACCCCCATATGGCAAATTGCTGAAATGCTGGGCCTGTTTGTTACAGCAGCTAGGGTTACTTAACCTGACTAGAAAAAAATAATCTTATAGAGAAGTCCCCAACTATATCCTTTAGTAGCTCCACTAGGTATTTTATAATATAGATAGATGGCCTATAATATAGGCCTTTATAACATGGGAAACCATAGTCTAAGTGCTCAATATAACTTCTGGACGTTCACCCCTTTGCTTCGGAAATATTTGGGGCTATCTGTATTTCAAGCTTTGGGATAAGTTCAGGGCATGTAATAATAAGCTAAATAGACCTGGTGCTTTTCTTCACAAAAGTTATAGATTGGGAGGTAGATTCCAGGCAATGGATCATACATATAAATGCACAATAACAACCATGATCATTTCTATTACATGAGTGTCATGATCTTATCAGACATAAAGATAGAGGCATTTGCCTTAATTAAGGATGTGCCCATGAAGAAGGATTCTATGTTGGGGGACAGATATGCAATTACTACATAGAATTTAGATAGCATGAAATAACATGAAAGCCAGATTACATTGGGGTTGGAGAATAAAAGGGCATTAGTAAAGATGAGCCTGGATGAGAATGCAGGGTCAAATCATGCAAGAGTAAGTATTGATATTTTCCTCTTGCTCAGACACGAAATGCTTTTGTTTTCCTTTGAAAAAGACTGCCCTGGCTACAGTGTAGAAGAATGGATTGAACATGAACATATGCCTATATTTACATGAAGAAAGTATGTAACAACACGAACACGAACTATCACGATACAGATACCCCAGAAATAAAAAGAAATATAAAAACAGCTCTGTACTGGACATGTCTTTGAGATTGGATGGTTCATTTGGTAAATTTTAGTTACTTTAAAATTTTTGCCCGACCTCCCTCCCCCAACCCCTTTAATGCAATTACAGATCACCTAGTAGTTCAATCTGGTAAGTTTGAGACAGAAGACACATGCCTTAGGCCGCTGAGAACATCCAAAACAAACTAAATTGCAGCAAAATATGAGGCTAGTTTGACAATTCTCTCCTCAGTGATTCTAGCACCCACTGCCTTTGGGAAACCTACAAGTCACTCAATCATACCAGTCAGAGACGGACTCCCTATAAGAGGCATTGGGATCCCCCGATTCTCATTCCTGGAACAACATTACTACATTTTAGTTTCTCCACAGAATTTATGAAAATTTGTACTCCAAAGAGAAAGGAGAAAGATGTCGTCAGCCTCCCTGATCTACACAGATCTTTAGCATGGATGCCATCTTTCTTAGACTATCTCCCAAATCCTGAAAGAATTACATGTTGATGGCTTCAAGCTTTCCCCTGATTTTTTTTTTCCCTCTCTGTATATAAAAGCCACTGGTATAGAGGCTTACAATTAAATAGTCATCTTGAGATATTCCCGGTCAAGATTCTGGGCCTCAATCTGATTTCTTGCCTTTGTGATTCAGGCGGGGGAGCCTGGCAATCATGCCTTTCCAAACACATAAACAACAGAGCAGGTTCACACTGGCCCTCTCTCCCCCATGCATGAGAAAAAGACGTGGGAGCCCAGCTCTTTGTGGCTTTTCATTTTTAGATCCATTACACCTTTCTAGAAGCAGTATCTACAGAGAATGCTAAATAGGCACCCCCTGCATTGAGATGCATCTAAAAGATGTTGCTTCCCTGTAAAAAGAATGATTACTTCCAAGGAGCTATTTTCTAAGGTACAATTGTAGACCTTCAAAGTCAGTTTGTTAATTTGGTGATATTAACTTTTGAGTCACTTGACTAGTCAGTTTAGGAAGCAACAATTCTCTTAAAACTCTTATAATTACATTTGGACAAGTTTGCGCGTAGGACCACAAGTCCACCAGCTTATTATAACCATGGCGCATTTCACACACCATCTTCATTATCTTGTGCTAAAGAAGAGAACGCACACTCTTCTGTGGGTAATTTTAGATCGGCCACTGACACACTCCACAGTGTTTATAAAGAAAACAAAACTTGGATGTTGGCCCTTTTAATTATAACTGGCAGAACTGCTACACCCAAAAATCACATAATCTCTTCACCATATTATATCTTTGAAGACATCTGCTTACAAAGCAGTAACAAGGAACTCGGAATCTAAAAACAAACTTTGTACTAGATTGATTGGTTTGGCGAGCCATGCTTCTAAAGTACTGGCGGATTCTGAAAGATGTCTTCCTGAACTTCAAAAAAAGCTTAAAATATGCTACCATGGAGCTACATCAAATTGTCCTTGGTCTGGACTGGCAGATTAGAGCCCATTATTAGGGTGCCTATTATTGCTAAGGAAAGTCAACTGGCTCAATGGAAGACGCCATAAATTTCACCAGTCATTTCTACTGGTTCACAGTTTTCAAATAAATGTCTAGCTAATGAAACATTTTGATAAGTTCAGGGCACTATTTCACCTGAGAAATCACCACCCTCAAGGTGCTATTTTCTAGGTGTTTTAAATAATATTTTGAGGACGATTGAGAACACTAGACACTCCACCAAAGCTGATCTATGACATCATCTCAACTATTCATCAAACATGTACTTCTCTTCTCATGAATTTGGACATGATCTGAGCTCGTCTTTGAGTTATTACTCCGTGATCCTAGTCACTTACCTTGGGGCAGATGTTATAGCGTGCAGAGTTTCTAAGCTCATGGTACTTTAATCTGATAGATAAAAATGGAACAAGTACTTATTAGTTAAACTGTGCTCTGCAGATGGGTAAGAATCTTTCTTTTTTTAGGTGAACTGTAGACATATATTTGAATCAAGAGGGGGAAAAAAAAATCCAAGTCTAATGCAAAAACCTGAATTTGTTGCCAAAATAAAATTGCCTACATTTTATGTAGTCATCTAATTCATAAGGTCCCACCCTCCTTCCACAACTCCAGCCAAAGAGTCTGTTTTTCCTTCCCTCACAGTATTTTCTGGAACCCAGGACTAGTTGTTAAGCCCTAACGTGACTTAAGATGCCTGCTGGAAAAGTGAAAGCAATCTCATTGTGCTACATGAGTTCAACCAAAATGATTCATGTTGAGGTTTGACAGAAAACAACAAAATTCTGTAAAGCAATTATCCTTCAATAAAAAAAATAAATTAAAAAAAAAAAAACGACTAACGGATTTCAACATTTAGAATATCCAGTTGGACAAATATTTACTGCTCAGTGAGTACGTTTATTTTAAGAATCTTAATCCAAAATGACTTTGCGAGTGTTAGTGCTGTGAACATTTGTCTATATTTGAGACAAACTGATCCCCCCGACCTCGGATGTTAAAAATTACAATTGTAAATAGGTACACTGCCTAAAAATTCTCAAATTGTGTATATATTTTTTAAACATCAATAGTGCTCAAAACACTTCAGAGATGTTGACATTTGTTGTCATTCTAACATAAATTTCATTAGTTGAAAGTGTGTTTTTTTTCTTCAAAATGTTTTTCTGAGAAGTGCAGAGTAACTGCTCTAAGTCCAGAGCACTGAACTATTAACTGTTAACAGGGGGTGGGTTTTTGGGTTCCAGTATTTTAGTGCACACATGGATGTAAGTATTTTGCTCATACTTCTCTCTCTTGCAAATATGTAAGCCAAGAAAGTTAATAATTTTGATGTGAATTAAAAACTTCTGAAGGTCTTCATATATGAAGCACAGACTTGAAAAACATTACTAGAATTAGTAAACCACTAGGAGAACAGAAAGTACGAAAGTTTAAAAAAAAAAGAATGATTACAGCACTAAGAATGATTTATTTTAATGGAGCTAGTTCAACATTTCCATTTTGGGTATGTATGGTACAGTTTCTCCAGCATATTTTCTGTTTTCTTTTTTTGCTAGGTCAAGTCAGGAAGACTTTGGCTGAAGAAAATCAGAACAGACAAGAGATAACACAAGAGAAAAATAAAATTATCCCATGAGGTTGTCATTCTAGAACTTTCTGTTTGCCAGGGAGTGAGACTGTAATTTTGGGACTAGGTATATTTGGGTAAAGCCTTGGGTTCTCAGGACTTGCAGAGAACACAGACAGGGCCAAAGAGCAGCGGGGGCTTCTAATCAGAAGAGTCACACAGCATGTGCTGGATCTCACTTTCTTTACAGTGTCTAGCGTTGTGTCTGCAGAGAGACGTCCCAGTTATAACTTTTGGGTAGCTTTTATGCAAGTTTGCTTTGCAGGCTTGGTCTTTTAAGGTGTTTTCCCGGGCCAAGTAAAATCTTGACCCTCAAAAGAGGATACATACATATGTACCCACTGCAAATGAATTTGCTTCACAGGCTGCAAACAAAATTCCTTGCAGGCGCAGAGAATCTAGAAAACCTGTGACTTTAGCACGGCTCTCTCAAATGTGAAGGAAGCAAGCTCTCGGCTTCTTTTTCTTCTTGTAGGGAATGTAAATATGTACTTTCTGCAATGAGTAATGGTACAAATAAAATTATGTTTATTATCATTTTACTCATGCCATTTAATTATAGAGGGAGATGGGTAGTCAGGTAACAAAACAGTCATAAACAAGGGAAGGGCTCCTGTGTGCTTTTTAAATCAATGCTCTAAAACAATTGGGAAGAGAGTTAATAGAATGCCCAGTGAAAGACAGACTCCATAAACCTAAACGTTCACTTGGGGTTCGTCAAATAATGGACCGTTGGCCTATTTTTCAAGCCATTTTTCTGCAGTAACTTGACATTTGATAGGATTACCTCTGGATTTTGGTGTGAGTCTCTGCTGTGCCTGAGAAGATTGTCATCTTTTGATTTAAAGATAACAGCCGATCATGTGAAAAGGTTCTGTAGAGTCAGCCTGTGACTCATAACCAAATATCAAGAAAGATTTTGTCTACAGTTTGCTTTCTTACCTCACTGTTGTAACTGAAATGATCAAATGACTAGTTTCCATTATAAACATCGTCTATTTATAAAAAAAAGTCTGACATTCTTCAGAGATGAAATATATGAGGATCATAAAACTCAGAGGTATTTCTTTCCCCCTGAAAACTCAAAGCATTGCTGATTATAATTTCAACTCCAAAGTTTCACCAAAAAAGATGAATCAATTTTGCTTAAGCCTAACATTGAACAATTAAAAGAAAAACCCAAACGGGTCAGACATAGATAAAACTGAATTATGAGGCAATGGAATTATACACAGGAGAACAAACAAAACACACCTAAAACACACCGGCAAGGCAACTGACCATTAAAAAAATAGTTAATAAGTTCCCTAACATGCAAGTGCGAATTTTAAAATTAAGCCTCCCAATTGCCAATTTCAAAAAGTGTAATGAGTTTAGAGTGGCCTTTTTATTATGCATAGTTTTATGTCTTTGGATTTCAAAATCACCTAGCATGCATGTTCAACTTTGCTACAATTTCCGGGCTGTTTTCATTTCTATTTTAAAAAGGCTAAACAGTAAGATGTGCCTCTGCTTTGCATTCTAATTGCACGTAACTGATTTGCACAGCAGAACAAAAAACTCATTTTCAGATTAAGAATCGTGCACCAAGAAATAATTATTGTTCTACCAGAAAAAAAAAATGTAGAAACATATCCTCTCTCCTCATTTATGGGAACTGTTTCCTAGGTTTCCCCTAGGTTGATCTCTTTTATAGACCACCATGCATTGCTCTTTAGGGACTAAAATAATGCAAATGGAAGCAAGGAACATACAACTGTTTTGACTACATTCTTCTGCTTGCAACATAACACTTGCCTTTTATTATTTTATCTTCAACAATCAAGGGGTGACTAAATGGTTGCAGGTGGTGATGAAAATAAAAGCCATCCATCATTATTTATTAGGCATGAAAAAGATACACAATAATGTAATTTAATCTCAGAGCAGACAATTATTTCCACATATTGATAATACAATGTGAAAACTGTCATGAATTCTAATATGATATTTTGGCTTTATTGGTGCACCACGGCCAGCATGACAAATAATGAAATTGCATCAAAAAGAAAAAAAAAAGATAATTATGTGCATATGTCAATATCATGGATGGAAAACATATCACCAAATTTTTAAAGCTTCTTCATTATTACTTGAACAAGCCAAAAGTTTGAAGTGGAAAAAGGCACATTTTCAGTTTTCGCTATTTAAAACACAATCTATTACATTCACACCACAATCTATAATCTGAATAAACATTGACTATGTAAGTGTTTTATCATATAAAAGTTTTGAAGACCAGCCAGTCTGCTAAAATATTTGCAAGAAGTATATATACACTATAGGGTCAAATTTCTAACATGTTCTTTGGTTCACTGTAGTCTGGTAAAAATCTGCAGATGAAAACTCTGTGATCTCTACTTTGGGTAGCATACACATGGCTATTAAATGTAGCAAAGAACGTACCTTTTAGCCAAATAAAGCAAGAAATGGTTGAAAATAAACATCTTTGGTAGGAAAAATCCTGACTGATGAAATGCTTGGGCAAAAAAATGTGAAAGCTAGTTTTTCGTTATGTTAAATGATTCCTACTTCTACTAGGTTGTTGAACTCTACCTTCAAATAGCACTTGGAAGGTGAAAATATGACAAAAAAGAAACAAACTAGCATTTCACCTCTGCAGATGGGAACCCAAAATCATCTTATGACATCTATTTGAATAGATTTTGGTTTCTGCCAGAACAGCGATCATGACTAGAGACTCTTCTAGTTAGAAATAAATGAGATGATTTTTAAAGTAACTGTTAATTATACAGTGTACACAAACACACATATTTATGTGTGTGTACACACTGTATAATGAGATACACATATTCATTCTACAACACACAGACACAGCATTCTCTTTCTCTATACTTTCTCAGAGACTAATTTATTTGCAGATCACATATAGATTAGAAATAGGAATATAAGCTTATTGGATAAGATAAATGACCTCCTCTTAGAAAAATGTCTTTTAGAATTATTAAGGAAGGAAAATATTTTAGACTTGGATTGAGTGGTGGACAAGACCTGGAAGAAAAAGTGTCTCTGAGTGATCACAACAGTGAGACCATTCTGGGCTCAGAGAGAAAATTTATATATCGTGTGGTTACTCAATTTTATAAAGGGAACCTAAGAACAAGTGTAGGCACTGGGTAGGAAAAACAAATGAAAGGAATAATTTAAAAAGTCAATAAGCCACAGGAAATCTGGAGACTGTTTCAAAACACCTTATTGGAAGCCTAGCAAAAGTATGTGCCAGAGATCAAAGGGACACTTGGAAATGTGGCCCAAGTAAGGAAACCAGGGAGATCCGCAAACTATGGCAGGTCAGGTGTGAACAAGAATGCAGGCGAGCCAAAAGAGAATTCAAGAGTCCCTTGCAAGTGACTCCAAAACTAATAAAAATGTTCTTCAAAATATATCCATGGCAGAAAACCAAGTAGAGAACTAATGGGCTGATCAAGTGACACTCTCTGGGCAAAAGAGATATTCTTCTTGGAGGATGGAAACCCTTCTGACTTCATTAAAGATGCTTCATTCATTTATACATTGACATTAATTCACTCATTAAATTACCCATCCATCCTATTTATTAAAAAAAATACAGAATGCCTACCATGAACCAGACTTTGGGTTCAGTACTAGGAATACGGGGTTCCCTGGTGGCTCAGTGGTAGAGAACCCACCTGCCAATCAGGAGATGAGAGTTTGATCCCTGGGTCAGGAAGATCCCTTGGAGAAGGAAATGGCAACCCATTTCACTATTTTTGCCTGAAAATCCGATGGACAGAGAAGCCAGGTGGGTTACAGTCAGTGGGGTCACAAAACAGTCAGACATGACTTAGTGAGTAAACAACGGGGAATACAGAGTGACATAGGCCATTCATTCATTTATTTTTTCTTTTCACTCATTCAATCATCAATTCATCCATACATCCTGTGTTTGGTTACCTTTTCATTCCATCAAAAAATAACAGAACGTATATCATGAGACAGACCTTAAGTTAAATGCTTGGAATATATTAATACATAAGACATTCATTTAGTCGGTCAACAAACATTTGTGCCAAACCCTGGTCTAATTCTTTGAGATAGATCAGTGAACAGCAGCAGAGACACTAGCCCTGTTTGAGCCAACTTTCTTTTCTAGCAGAGAGTAGCAGTGGGGGTAGGCAACCTTTATGACCAACAATTAATCACAAAATCAAAAGCAATCATTTTAATATGATAGGTTTTGATGTTATGGAGGAGAAATTTAGGCAGTTGTGAGTGCCTGACGGTGTCCCTGTCTGAGGCAGAAGACAGTACTTGACTTCACAGACCTACAGGGAAGAAAGCAGAGAGAGTAGCAGGAGGTGAGGATGAGCACATGGCACAAAGATGACATTATCTGGGACATGAAGAACACTAGGCAACAACTTGCAGACCATCCTCATTCTCAATTTATTGTGCTTTACTTCACTGCACTAAATAGATGTTGCTTTTTTTTTTTTTTTACAAACTGAAGGTTTGTGGCAACCCTGTGTCAAGTAAGTCAACCTGCATCATTTATTTTCAAAAGCATTATTTTAAAATTAAGGTATGTAGACTTTTTTAAGACACAGTGTTACTGGACACAGTAGACCACAGTGTAATGTAAACATAATGTTATATGCAGTGAGAAGCCAAGTCACATGACTCACTTTAGGGTGGTATTGCCATCACTGCGGTGGTCTGGAATCAAAACTCCAGCATCTCTGAGGTCTGCCAGGACTGTCTGTATCTCCCCAGGAAAATGGATTCTTCATGAGCCAAGAGCTTTTGTCTTTTGTTCATGTTTACCTTTGTCAACTAAAAACTGAAGTAGTGTCTGGGATACACAACTCAACAGTCATTTGCTGAACAGATAAATTAATGAATATGTTGGAAAACATGCTCATATTGGCATTTCAAAATGACTCTGGTTGAAGCTTGAAGAATAATTTGGGAAAAATTAAGTGTAGATCTAGAAAAACAAGAGGCTATTTTGAGGGGCTAATAAAAAGCAATGGCAATTTAGGCTAGGGTGAAGGTGTCAGAAATGGAGAGAAGTCAACTGATTTATAAGATTTTTTAGTAGAATCAACTACTGCTTTAGCAGAGTGCTGGAGTTGGTGCGTACTGGTTTACAAGAGCCAGTAATTAAATTTTGAGTAATTTTGTTAGTTGCCTGTTAAGCACAGTTATTAAAAATTAAATTTTATCAACTTGTAATTAATTATATTAAAACAAACTTAACAAATATTCAACAGTAATTAATTCCTAAGCCTCTATTTTACTACATTTAACTATTATCTATGCTCTCAAGGCTATTTATGTCTATTGTGTTTCTATGGGAAATATCAAATGGTGTGTTACTGTGCGAATTTTTTCAACCCTGTATTCAGTTATGTCACACTGGTAGCTTGAAATCAGAGAAGTATTTATTCCTAGTTATTGTCAAATGCTATATGATTTATCACATTTGAGTTTGATGATTGAGCTTGCTTTATTATCTTGCTGATTTTGCAGACTTAAGAAAGTAATGGAGAAAATGTTAATAATACTGATTATTTTTAGAAGTATATCATGCCTGCAGATATTTCATTGTGAATATCACACAAAACTGAGGAAATATTTCTCCAGGATGTGAAAACAGTTATCTGATCAGCAAAGAAGTCATTCACATCACTGATAAAAGAATGAAATTCTGACACATATCTATGTTGTTTCAGTCTTATCTTTTCTCTTTAATATAAGGCAAACTATCAACCAACATATATATCTGAATTACTTGTTGGTTTCAACCTTAAGTTGGCTATGGAACCAAGAGTTTTGCAAAATCAAAACATTTTATAAGAATCTACTGGCTATATGAAATTTACAACAAAGAGTATTGTATATTTTATTATCATTGTAAGTTGTGTACTATATATCCTTTTTTTTTTTTTTTGGCTGTGCCACATGGCATGTGGGATCCTAGTTTACTGACCAGGGATTGAACCCATGTCCCCTGCAGAGGAAGTACAGAGCCCTAACCATTGGACTACCAGGGAAGTCCCTATATATTCTTTATATTAATAAAACATGTATGTGTGTGTTAGTCGCTCAGTTGTGTCAGACTCTTTGGGACTCCATGAACTACAGCTTGCCAGGCTCCTCTGTCTATGGAATTCTCCAGGCAAGAATACTGGAGTGGGTTGCCATTCCCTTCTCCAGGGGATCTTCCTAACCCAGGGATCGAACCTGGGTCTCTCACATTGTAGGCAGATTCTTTACTGTCCCAGCCACCAGGAAAGCCCAGTAAAATGCATGATAAATTTAAACATGTAAACATTGGCTTTCTGGAGAACTGGCTGTTAAATAGTGTATCACTGAGCATATAGGGGTCAAAGAGACCCTTATATACCCAGAGACAGAAAATAATAAAAAATGCTGCAAGTCGTTGCCTTCAATTGCCTAAATGGTGGATCCCATACCTCTATACAGGAACATATAGGTTTGATCATATAGGAACATCAAACATAGGTTTGATGGATTGGGTTAGGGAAGGCGGTGTCATGGGTCAGGTTGGGTGATGCTGAGTCTGAAGAGACAGGTAGCAGCAACATGGTGGTGTCATGAGATAGAAGCCACTGGACTGTATGACTCACTCCATGGAATGCAGATACCTTGAAGACTTGCCCAGTACACAGTGGGCTTTTCTTACGTAAGAGATGAATTTTGGTTGTGGTAAGCCATTGAGGTTTCAAGGGCTGTTTGTTACCACACCACAATTTAGATTAGAGTGACCCTTATAGAAATTACTGTTGGAAATAAGTATTATAATATCAAAACCTAAAATAGGAGGCACTGACTTGATATTTCTGTGAAAGGAGAAAGAAAACAAATTTCATGGCTCAGAAACAGAGGATGCAATGGAATAAACAATTAAATCTGATCCCGTGGAAGAATAGAAAGCTGTGCTGGGACTTTGGAAAGAGAAGCCAGCATATTTTGAAATGAGTAATGAGGGGAGAAGACAATATTGGGATATTCAGAGAGCTACTCAAAACCTGACTTCATACACTCAAGACTACACTGCAGAGAAATTATAAATGTGATCTTTTAAACATAGTCTAAAAAACACAGCTTCGAGAATGATGAGTGTCTTCTCAGAAGTAAGTGTGGTTCTGTAGATACTGACAAACAGAAAGAGGAGAAGGAGATGTGTACAGAACCTAGTATTATCATGGAGGAATTTTGTTTTGGAGGCAAGATTTTTTAAAGTTCTGTTCGTTCAATAAATACCATATTTCAGAAATAAGGATGAACAGAAGTGCACCACTGATACACGAGGGAGGCAGACTTGTCTTGGGATTCAGGAAGGAGATTACAAACTGATTTGAGGAAGCCTAAAGTTGATGCTAATAATCAGGAAAACGTTGACTGTCCAATAAAAGACAAATGTATTAAGAGAAAAAATAAGTCAAATATGTTTTCTTCTGAGACAAAAGATTGAGGAATCACTGATTGAGAAGAAGATATAAGACATCTCAAAACTGAAAGGAAAGTCAGTTTTTTGGAATAAAGAGGCAAAATTCTAAGTTACTGATAGAGAAAATTATTGAGATAAAATAGATTTAACAGCTGAAAATTAATAGATACAAATATACTTTTAAGCTACTTTCCAGTAAATTGAGTCCCAAATAAAGGGTTTCCCTGGTAGCTCATCTGGTAAAGAATCTGCCTGCAGTATAGGAGATCCCCATTCAATTCCTGGGTAGGGAAGATCCCCTGGAGAAGGGATGGGCTACCCACTCCAGTATTCTAGCCTGGAGAATTCCATGGACTGTATAGTCCATGGGGTTTCAAAGAGTTGGACACGACTGAGCAACTTTCACTTTCACTTTAAAGGCTACTTAAATTAACAGTAAGAAACATGAAAAATATGGAATTTTATCTGACCCATATTAAACAAGTTCCAAATAATCTGTTGTAAATTCACATGTATTTAAATCACTCTTGATAAAAATCAATAGAATTGCCATCCACACTGAAGGGTGCAATATTTTGCTATCCATACCATACTTGATGATGCATGAGTCTAAATTTATGATACTGTAAAGTTGAAAGTGAATTCTGATTCCAAGCAAGCAAGAGCTTTCTAATAATTGTTACTGCTTAATTGTTTTCAAATATTTCCTTCTCCAATGGGGGAACCATTTTCCCCTCCAAATCTTAGAACTATATAAAAAAGATACAAACAGAGCTGCCCTTCCTAAATCACACTACTTACAGCTGTAATCTCACTCACTGCCTCCATTTTTTAACAGCTTTATTGAGGTATAATTGAGAAAACTGTAAGTTATTTAAAGTGATGACTTGATATATGTATACATTGTGAAAGGATTCCCCCATCAAGTTAATTGGTACATCCATCACCCCATACATTTACCTTTCTTTTCTTTTTAAAATTCATTTTTTGGGGAGAACACTTAAGTTCTTCTTTCCTAGCAAATCTCAATTATTCAATTCAATTCTAATCACCAGGGTACATAGTGGATCTTAAATATTATTCATCTTATAAATGAATGTTTTTCCACTTTCATTAACCTTTTTTAAAAAGCTGCTCTAAGATACAGAGTCAACGTTAAGACCAGCCCCTTCTTTTGTTCTCTGTATCCCAGATCCTCCTGCCCTCTCGATGATGTAGTCCTATAATCAAGTTCCTTCCTTTCAACAACATTCATTTTGTCCTTCCCTTTGGTTTGACTTGTTCCCATCAACAAGCAAATATGTTCCAGTGTCCACCTTCTTAATCCACATTCCTTATCCTCAAATTTCCCTACATTTACAACCCTATACTCTACTGTCTTCAAAGGAAAACTTCTCAGGCAATATCTATAGTTACTCTTTCTCTTGTCCCAAGTTTTCCTTTCTTTTAAAAAAATCAATCCACACTGGGCTCTTGTCAAGGTGAACTTGGCCTTCACGTGGAGAAATCCAACTTCTGTTCTCTTTTTACTTGAATTTCCAAGCATCATTTGAAAGGGTGGTTCCTTCCTTCCTTCCTGGAGCATTCTTTCCTCTTTGGTGTTCTTAAAGCAACATTCACTTGATTTTCCATGGGTTCACTGAACGCTTTTCAAGCTTATCTCTTCCCCCCTTATCAGTTCATTTAACCTCTAATTGTTGAAATAGCTCATGGTTCCGTCCTAAGCTTCAACTCTGCTCTATCTACACTTTCTCTTAGATGACTGCATATGTTTTCATGACATTAATTATAATCAATAAATATCTCAAATATGTGTCTTGAGCCCTGACTTCTCTAAACTCTGAACTGTGATATTTAGCAGTCTACTCAATCGTTATTTTTGGAGAGCTAATAGGAATTTCATTTAGTGAGGGTAACTGAAACTCTCTCTTCCTTTTGAGTCTCTTCCTCTCCTCCTTGTTCCCATTACAGTAAGTACAAATGCTCCTCTATTCAGTGAGTGAAAATCTAGGACTGATACTTGATTCTTTCTTTTATCTCAGCTCTCACAACCAACCACAATACATTCTCTCAGCTTCTTCTAACATACACTCCAGTGAAATCTAGTTCTTTACAATTCTTCTGCAAATAGTCTCATCTGCAGTCTGGATAATCCAGCAAGATTCCCCAACAACTACTCAGCTTGTACTATACTCCAGCCTATTTATAATCTCCTTCCCACATAGTTGCTGCAGGTGGCAGTCAAAAAACCCCTTACCAGGCTTCCCACTGCACTTAGGAAAAAAGCCCCCACTTCTTACATGATGTGAAAGACTGTGGGAATGGCCCAACTAAACTTTCTGACCAAGTGCTCTGCCCCTCTCACCTTTTGGGATCACACTAGATCCCATGTGAGATCTAGTCCCACTGACCATCTCTCTATCCCTCAAACATGCCCAGTTCTATCCTTATTTAGGGCCTTTGCACATGTGCCTCTTCCTGGCCTTAATGGACCAACTTTTTATCATCAATATTTCAGCTCAACCTCACCTTGTCAGAGACGTCTTCTCTGGACACTTACTAAAATACATTTCTACCCCTATTCATGGTTCAGGACTCAAATCACACATATATTTTAATAATATATAACACTGTAGACACAATTTTTACATTGTATTGTCTTTATAGGGCTTTCAGCATCTGTAATTTTATTTTTTTTAATACAAATGTCCACATTATTTCCTCCTTTCCAACACTGTTAGTGGTTCCAAGCTACCGACAGGGAAAGTCCAAGCCTTTTAAAATGTCATCCAAACCTCCATGATCTGGCCTATCTGGCATTTTCTCATCTCTTTCCTATATCTATTTACTGCCTGTGAACCCCATTCTATTACATAATATACCCTGATCTATATCCTTTCTCCAAGGTACACTGAAACACTTGCCCTTCCCTTATCTGCCAAATGACCTGTATCTTTCTTTTAAAGACTCAGTTCAAATGTCACTGTTTAGAATCCTCAGGGAGAGCTGTTTACTTTTTATTCTGTACTCACAGCTGTGGGTACACCTGTCCATCTGTCTCAAATTTCCCATTTCTAATGCATGGGAAAATGATTTATTCATCTGAGTATTCTCACCATTCATGTTGATTACTGTACATAATAATTTTTTTGTTTGTATAGGTGACACATGCTTTTAATATCTGTCCCTTTCCTGAATATTCTGGTTTCTCTTTTTTGGACAGTTTTGGTTTGTCCATCTTAATTGTGAAGTATGATGCTCAGAAAACTGTGTTTAAAATCTGTCATAACACGATACACACAAACAAAAACAAAAAAAAAAAAGAAAAAAAACCAAAAAACTTCAAAATGGATTAAAGACCTAAACGTAAGGCCAGACACTATAAAACTGAGAGGAAAACACAGGCAGAACACTCTTTGACATAAATCGTAGCAAGATCTTTTTGGGCTGACCTCCTACAGTAATGAAAAGAAAAACAAACAAATGGGACCTAATTAAACTTAAAGCCTTTTGCACAGCAAAGGAAACCATAAACAAGACCAGAAGACAACTTTGAGAATGGGAGGAAATATTTTCAAATGAAGCAACTGACAAAGGCTTAATCTCCAAAATATACAAACAGCTCATGCAGTTCAATACTAAAAAACAAAACAATCCAATCAAAAGATAAGCAGTAGACCTAAATACACATTTCTCCAAAGAAGACATGCAGATGGCCAATGAACACATAAAAAGATGCTCAACATCACTAATTATTAGAGAACTGCGAAGCAAAACTACGATGAGGTATCACCGGTCAGTAGGGTCATTATCAAAATATTTACAAGTGGTAAATTCTGGAGAGGGTGTGGAGAAAAGGGAACCCTCTTGCACCGCGGGTGGGAATGTAAACTGATACAGCCGCTAGGGAGAACACTATGGAGGTTCCTTAAGAAACTAAAAAGAGAACTACCATACGACCCAGCAACCCCACTCCTGTGCATAAAGCCACAGAAAACAATAATTCAAAAAGATTCACTGCACTCCAAAGTTCACTGCAGCACTATTTGCAAAAGCCAGGGCATGGAAGCAAATTAAGTGTCTATCAGCAGATGAATGGAGAAAGAAGATTTGGTACATATGTACAGTGGAATGTCACTCGGCATATAAAGGAATGAAATTGTGTCATTTGCAGAGATGTAGATGGACCTAGAAAATATCATAGTGTGAAGTAACTTGGAAAGGGAAAAACATATATTAATGCATATATGTGGAATCTAGAGAAGTGGTACAGATGATCTGACTGGCAAAGCAGAAACAGAGACACAGATGTAGAGGACAAATGTATGGACGCCAAGGGGCAAGGAAGGGGTGGTGGGATGAATGGAAGGATTGGGATATACACACAGAATTGATACTATGTATAAAACCACAACTAATGAGAACATACTGCAAGGTACAGGGAACTCGACTGGGTTCTCTGTGGTGACCTAAATGGGAACGAAATCCAAAAAAGAGGGGAGATGTGTATATGTATGGCTGATTCACTTTGCTGTACTGCAGAAAGTGACAGAGCGGTGTAAAGCAAATATACTCCAATTAAAAAATAACATGAAATAGCAATAATAAATCTGTCATAAATGATTCCTATCTGTGTCCCCAGCCTCAATTCCTGGCACATACTATCAGCACAACAAATGCATGCACTGTACAGGATGAACACAGTATAACAGAACGTGTGGTTGCATGCATCCCACTAGAACAGGATGATTCTTATCTTTTTTTCTGAACTCCTGTGTACAATAAGTGAAACCTGGTTATCTATAATATATACATTTTATTTTAATAACATAATGTCATATTTTAGTAACATACAACATGATGAGGTAAAACTTCTTGCTTGATATGTATCAACCATCAACAAATGCCCACTCAGCACCTACTATGTATTAAACACTCTATTAAGCATTCAGGTTGAGAAAAGAGATTGCATTAGTCAGGCTAGGCTAGGCTCTGCTGCAGTAATGAGTTTCCACATTTCCATTTTTGAACAACGTAAAGATTTATCCTCTGCTCATTTCACAGCCTGGTTAGGTACTGAGTAGGCAGTTCTTCCTGAGATGGTTTCGGAATCCAGAATTATTCCCTCTGCTGGCTTGGTCATCCTCCAAGGGCTTTGAGTCCTCTTACATTCAGCCAGTTGACTAAGGAAGAGAGAAAGGACTGGAGCTCACAGAAGACAGAAGTAGTATATGTAATTCATGATCACAATCTGTTGGCCAAAATTAGTTAAGCAGCCCCAGAACAACTATAAAGGAGGTTCGGAAATGCATGCCTAAGAAGAGGATTGGTGAGAATACTGTCCACACAAACAGGGACCATAATGCCCTTTATCTACTATAGGAAGCATCCTATAGAAAGATGCTTCAGCCTGATCTTTGCTCTTAACTTGAGACAATTGAGATTATAAGTAGAATTTTTTTTCTTTTCCAACCTAAAAATATTTGCCACAGTAAGTAATGATATTGTAAAGAAAGTTTGAAAAAAATCAAAAGAAGAATATTTCATGACGTGATAATTGCATGAAATTCAGATTTCAGTGTCCATACATAAAATTTTATTGGAAAACTACCATGCTTATTCATTTCTATGTTGTCTGTGGTTGCTTTTGCGTTACAGCAGCAGAGTTGAATTGTGACAGAGATTTTATGTCTTGCCAAGCCTGAAATATCAACTTTCTGGTCATTTACAGAAAAGTTTGTCGATATCTATTCAAACAAATTCAAATAGCACACAGTTTAGTGTTGATAAATCAGTAACAAAATTACAAATCATTCTAGTCTTTATATTCATATTACAAGGGTGGGTCCCTGGAAACAGCTGATCTAAAGAAAGAAAAATAAAAATTCACCTCATAAATAGTCCAGAGTAGGAATGAACATGTTTTCAAACTAAAGAGATCCTACTTAAGTAAAGAGGATTATTTGTATGTATTTGTCGCTCAGTCGTGTCCCGATTCTTTGCAATCCCATAAACTGTAGCCTGCCAGGCTCCTCTGTCCATGCAATACTCCAGGCCAGATATCAGAGTGGGTAGCCATTCCCTTCTCCAGGGGATCTTCTCAATCCAGGGATCAAACCCAGGTTTTCACAGTGCAGGCAGATTCTTTACCTTCTGAACCACCAGGGAATTTACCTGTATTTTATTAGAAGAGACAAAAGTAAGATCTCTTCTTGTGTAAACACATGCTTCTATGCTCAGGTTGGGCTTTCCAGGTGGCATTAGTTGGTAAAGAACCTGTCTGCCAATGCAGGAGACCTAAGAGACATTGGTTTGATCCCTGGGTCTGGAAGATCCCCTGGAGGAGGGCATGACAACCCACTCCAAAGGGCAACCTAATCCAGTATTCCAGCCTGGGGAATCCCATGGACAGAAGAGCCTGGCAGGTGGGCTATAGTTCATGGGATTGCAGAGAGTGGGGCAGACTGAGTGCACACACACATGCTCAAGTCATTCGTTATCAAACTCCCAGCCCAGTGGCCCTCACTGCCAAAAGCAAAGCCTGTTACTCCTTTGATACTTCAGCTCCTGGCTTCAAAACTTCCTGACACAAGAGCCATACTAGAAGTCATAAGTCAGAGCTCCACCACTTACTAAGATGAGTAACTTATTGTCAGACATAGAATAAATGCTGGTAAACTTCAACCATCTCAATAAACAAAGTGGGTTTACAAAGAACATCTGATAGATATTCTAGTTAGATTCTACTGTACTTACAGTGTAAGCCTTTAAAGTAAGTGTCCAGAGTAAACTATTTCTTCTCAAGATATTCTGCAATACAGAGGTCATTATTTCACATAGGCAATATTTAATAGATTATCTAACATATTGCAAGGAGAATGTGGCTCCACAAAGCCAAACCAACTTAACTTTCTTATAGAGGAAGCTTCAACTATATGATGGAAATGGATGCAACTCTGCAACCCAGGGAAAATCCCCCACCTGATCTGCACCAAATTGTTCTCTTTGAACTCTGATTTGGAGTTTCAACAAATGCTTGTTATGAGTTTGAAAATTTTTTCATTCATAACTATATGCGTTGGACTTGCCTTGTTAGTGGAAACCAAACCCATTACTCTATTTTTAATAAACATAGTAAAGATGACTAATTTTTTTGCTCGTTTCTACATCATCGCTGCCTGCAATTACTCTTGTGAGGTCCTCATTTCCACATAGAACCTTGGCTGAATTTTTGCTATGAAAAGTTCATCGAGTCTAGTGAATGAGGCAAGAAACAGATCAGGAAACTTAAGGTAAATTCCTATTTCTCCTTATAACATTAAATAAATCTTTAAATTTACTTCTAAATCTTGTACCTCCTTGTATTGATCTTTCATGGCCCAGATGGATGGCTGATAAGTTTGCTCATTTTCTTTTCTTTTTTAAGTTGGACAATTTGATGGAGGAAAGATAGGACTGATTTTGTAATTCAATAGATGCCCAAATTTTAGATCTCTTGGTGCAAAAACAGATTTGCTAACATTTCTATTGAGAGACCATAGTCATATATATTGAGGATTTTGTTTTTCTGTGTATATTCTTTTACAATTTTTTAAAAAATTGAAGCATAGTTGATTTACAGTGCTTCAGGTGTATAGCAAACTGATTCAGTTATACATATATATGTGTGCATATATATATATTCTTTTTCAGATTCCTTTTCATTATCAGTTATTATAAGATATTAAATACAGTTGTGTGCTATACAATAGGTCTTTGTTTTTTTTAATCTATTTTAAATGTAGTGATGTGTATCTGTTAGTCCCAAATTCCTAACTTAAAGTGTTCTTAAATGATGATAGTATTAGAGATTTTTTTTTTGAGAAAATGTAACATTTACTACTTGTTGATCATCATGACCAAATCTATCAGAAGGATGACTTGTATTAGTGAGGTCTAGGAGATGTACTGGGTTTCAGGAATTTTATTTTGATTCTCTCTGCTGATTCATTTTAAAGTTTATTATTTCTATGTACCATTTCAACTGTTACTAAATGTGAACAGAAATGGGTCATTCTTATTTTTATTAATAATATAATTACATTTGGGCCAATTATTTGATAGGAGAGTTGATGGATTTGGTATCTCAGTTTCAAGAAGCGAATGGAAGACTGCAAATTCATGAGAGCCTTATGGTTTAAAATAAAAAGAAGAAAATAGCCTAAAATTTCTCTTGGATGTAACCACAAAATATCTTGAAATTTTACAAAATTCAAAGGTAAAATACGGGAAATGCTGGCAAATTGTTCAGAGGAGCTGAAATTATGCATGATAAATATTTGTGTGTGTGTGTGAAATAACTGACATTTTGTGAGGATCAAAATTACCACAGAAATTTGGCCAAGTCAGCATCAAGTGATTTCACACAATTATTGAACTTTTCTCTGTTGGAGATGTTCCCGGCCAAATCATTCCTTTTTGGAAATTTCCTGGAGCTCCCTCGTCTGCCACAGAATAGCACTGAACGTTTCTCATCCAACAACTGAGCAAGACATTAGTGGCTTCTTTCAGTTTTCAGCCAAGCCTTTATCTTTCACCTCAGGAGACGCTCTTTAAGTTTTTTCTGCTACTCTTGGTTTTTGCCTGTTTGAGCAGCTTTCTGGTGAGGCCTCCAGGACTGACCTTTCTCACCCATCTGCTTGGCTAATTCTGCATCTCAAACTTCAGAGCAGTACTTTCCAACAAAACCTTCATGATGGTGGAAATGTTCCATCTACATTGTCCAATATGGTAGTCACCACCTACAGGAGGCTCTTGAGCACTCAAATGCTCGTGTACTGGAAAACTGAAAGTTTGAGTTTATTTAATCCTAATCATTTTTAATTTAAATAATCGCATGTGTCTGCACTGGACAGCACAGTACTACATGGTGTCTTTTCATGGAGACTTTGAAACCCTTTTAAACACTGGATTATAAATTCTATGAATACAGATCCTTGCCACATCTCTTTCGTGCACTGTTGCACCAATAACACACAATATTTTGTCTGGCACAAAGTAGAATCTAGAATGGTTTTCCTAAATGTCTGACTGCATGAACGAATATAGGAACTTTAAGGATAAAGGTAAAATTCAAATGAGGAAGAAGAAAAGGTTTATATTTATCTTTTAATCTTTGCATATATTAAATCAAGTCCTTTTAAAAGATTATCTCTTTAAGGCAATACTGCTCCTTTACCAAACTGAGGCAAAAAGAAGTTATAAATTGCTACTCATTGTGAGTTACCTTCTAAACTGTAGTCCTTTAGCCTAAACAGATTCTGTTAAACAATGAAACTGTGGAGGAGTGTTTGTTCACGGAAATGTTTTGCTCTAGGGTTGTATCAAACAGTCCTGTCAGTGACTGGCATATACTCTTTTCAATAAGTATAAATTCCTAGGAAATAAGGTACTGTGCCTGTAGACTGCATGCACCTTTGTTGCCATCTTCAAGAATGAAAGTGTGGTTTTGACACATTAGCTCATTTAGTTTAATACTGCCACTTTCCACCTTGTGCTTTACTGCTGCCCATATCACTAAATGTCAAACAATAAATACAAAGTGACATCTCACACCAGTCAGAATGGCTATCATTAAAAAGTCCACAAATAACAATGCTGGAGAGAGGATGATGTAGAGAAAAGGGACCCCTCCTATACTATCAGTGGGAATGTACATTGGTTCAACCACTATGGAGAACAGTATGGAGGTTTCTTAGAAAACTCAAAGTATTAGCTGCCATATGATCTGGCCATCCCACTCCTGGGCATATTTCCAGAGAAAACCATAGTTCTAAGAGATACATGCACCCCACTGTTCACTGCAGTAGTATTTACAATAGCTGAGATGTGATAGCCACATAAATGTCCATCAACAGATGAATGGACAAAGGAGATACGGTACATATATACAATGGAATGCTACTCAGTCACAGGAAAGAATAAAATCATGCCATCTGCAGCAACATGGATGGACCTAGATATAATCATACTAAGTCAGAAAGAGAAAGACAAATACCATATAATATCACATGTGTGGAATCTAAAATATGACACAAATAAACTTATCTATGAAATAGAAACAGACTCCAGACGTAGAGAACAGACATGTGGTTTCCAAGGAGGAGAGCTGGTTGGGGGGGGGGGGGGGGGTGTGGATTTGGAGTTTGGGATTAGCAGATGAAAGCTATTATATAGAGAATGGATAAATATCAAGGTACCACTGTTCAGCACAGTGGACTATATTCAATATCTGTGATAAACCACAATGGAATGGAAATGAACATGAGAAAGTTCAGTTATATATGTATAACTGAAGCAGTAATTTACTATAGAGTAGAAATTAATACATGTAAACCAGCTAATATTTCAATAATATAAATTTTTAAAAATACAAAGCAAGCTCTCAGCCTGTAGAGTTCTACTTTGTCATGCAATAGAACAACAGTTAGAATTCATCACAGTTTAATAGATAAATCACATCCAAGATGAGGCAAAAGAGATCACTTCCTTTGCAATAAAACCAAACAATTAAAAAAAAGTAAGTGGCTCACAAAAACATTTTTGGTAAGGGCTCACATAAAATAAAACATCACTTAAACTTAAAGGCAACTTGCAGACAGAATCAGAAGTGCATTTGGAAGAAAACAAACTCATTTGTTCAAAGTTTGTTAATATATAGTGAACCATCTAAACACAGACCAGTTTATCAAATGATGATACCGTACTACTGAAAATTCGGATCAAAGAAAACTATAAAGTGAAAGTGAAAGTCACTCAGTCGTGTCGGACTCTTTGTGACCCCATGGCCTATACAGTCCATGGAATTCTCCAGGCCAGAATACTGGAGTGGGTAGCCTTTCCCTTCTCCAGGGGTTTTTTCCCCAGCCCAGGGATTGAACCCAGGTCTCCCGCATTGCAGGTGGATTCTTTACCAGCTGAACCACAAGGGAAATCCAAGAACACTGGAGTGGGTAGCCTATCCCTTCTCCAGTGGATCTTCCTGACCCAGGGATCAAACTAGGGTCTCCTGCATTGCAGGCAGATCCTTTACCAACTGAGCTATCAGGGAACAACTATTGCTATCAGCTATAAGCAAATATAATAAATATTTCTGACCATCTCTCAAAATGAACTGAGATCAAAGTGGCAATCTAGCAACAATGAAAAAAAAGTTTATTATCAGCATTTATAAATGCAAACAAATAATAATCTCTTTTTATCTGACAGTCTTTTCGTCTTTAATCTTGCTTAAAGTACATATGCAGTAATTTTTACAATACCTGAAGCATGAGAGAGGGAATATCAGTGGGGAGCTAGATTCCAGGACTGTTTGGCACAAGGGTCATTTTTCTGCCTGACTGTCTTTCATTCTAGTTGAAATAGTGGAGCACAATAGTGGCAGTTGCAATCTATGACTGCTCAGCAAGCTCGAGGCACTGGATGTTATCTCATGCCATCCTCTTTGAGGTACATAGTTATCTCCACTTTGCTGGTGGGGAAACTGGATCTCAGACAGGTGAAGTCACGAGTGAAAGGACACAGCTAGAAATGAGCAAACCCTGGCCAATTGAATCCAGAGCATTTTGGGATAGACTATTGAGATCTGTTTGCTTTACTTATTAACAAAGCCCCCATAATACTGGAGGCCACAATGGATCCAGTGAAAAGACCACATCTCCCAGTCTCCCTTGCACTTAAGTAGGGACATGAGACTTAGTAAGATGAAAGGTGTTACTGGGTGGGCCTTCTGGAAAGGTTCCTTACAAGGGCGATAGATAGACCAAGCCCTTGTCACCTTCCCTTCTATCTGACCGAATGTGGATGAGACAGGCGCTCCAGGAACCACACAGATGACCAAGTGATTTTGAAGATAAGTCACGTGCTGGAATCATCTAGCAGAGTGTTAGGAGAAGCCTGGGTTCCTGGTGATAGTGGAGTTGCCACCTACCTACCTCCAGACTTCACTTCTGTGAGAGAAGAATAAACTGTCTTGTTCAAGCTCCTGGTTTTGTAACTTTGCTGTTTTTACATAGTTTAACTAATCTCAACTAATATGATTATAAAGGATGTAAAAGAATACCTGAAGAAGAGGAGAGCAACTCAAGAACACAGACATAGTGTCCCAGTGATAACATCTTGTCAAGTCTTCCCAAATGACAAAATCATTGAAATTCAAGCAAAATTCCCATAACTCTGTATGGAATTGAACAATATGAACCTATCATTCATTTGGATGAACAAATCAACAATTTTGAAGACAATATTAATGGCGGAGGAGCATACTATATTGAATATCTAGAATGACTGTAAAGATATAATAATATTGTCTTGCAAGTAGGTTTCTAGTGCAGCGCTATGGTGTAAAATCATGGAAATAAGTAGGGGGCATCTTTACTGATATGAGGGGAAAGATGGGCTACTCAAACTATTTTAGGGGAAATGGTTGCTCATGGGAAAAATAATTAAAATCAAATCCCTACCTAACATCACAGACACATTCCAGTTGGATCAAATACTAAACTATGGACAAATGATTTTTTATGACCTCCAAATAGAGAAGAATTTAAAAAATAAAACATGAGAATAAAAAATCTCAGTTTTCAAATAATAATTAAAAAAAAAACCTTCATGAACAGTATTAAAATACATACTGGCCAGAAAAAGATATCTTCAACACATAAAGCAAATGATCATTCACAATATATGAAGAACTCCTCAAATGAACAATAAAAAAGTATACAGGAAGGAAGGCATAGAAAGCAGCATGCAGTTCTCAGGAAAGAAAATGTGAATTAGACAATAAGTGTATTAAAGAAGGATGATCTGATTGGTAGTCAGGTTATGCAAATTAAAAAATTAATTTTATGCTTTCCAGATTTCCAAACAGTTCAGAAACCTGATGATATCAAGTGTTACAACAGATGAAGATTAGGAATTTCCATTCATTGCTGGTGGGAGGGCAAACTGTACTAGCCATTTTGGAGGACAAATTTCTAGTATAATACACTTAAAACTGAGTATTATGCTTTCCCTGCATCCCATAAATTCCACTTCTAGAAATATATATTAGAGAAATTCTTGTGTATGTGCCCAGGAGGAGGTAGCTACAAGAATGTTCATATCATCATTGGTACAGTAAAAAGCTGGAATAAATTAAATACCCATTGACAGAAGATTAGGCCAATTAAATTTCACCAGATTTATGCAATGGAAATTTCCACAGTGGTGAAAATGAATGATATTATATGTATCAACATGGTCAAATCTCAAAAGTGTTTAAAAAATTATATCAAGTAACATACTATTTCTGTAGAACTTCAAAACTTAAGAACCATGCAGTAGTGGAGAGATAATGGCTTGAGAATGATAAATGTAAAATTTAGAATAGTGACTCTGGAAGCTGTTGGGATTAGGCTCCAATAAATTTGAAAAGTTTTATTTCCTCAAAAAATTAACATACATATAGCAAATTATTTACTACACTTGATAAAAGATAGTACTATGTAAATAAGTATACTTTTTTAACTTTTGAAATATTTTACAAATGAATTATCACTATTTTAGAAATTTTAAAAATCATTGAACTAGGGAATTTATTACTAAAAATTGCAGATTTTTTTTTTTTTTTTTGTCTATCCCATTTTATAATTGCATCTGGCAGAGTTACACTAAAGAAGCTGTTCTTGTGTTTGGAGTGTAGGCTAGGCTGACAATTTGTATATATTCCCAAACTGAATTTAATAAATAGCATGACCCAGAGTTTTGCACATACAATTTAATTAGTAAAAGGTGATGTACATGGCAGGCAAATTGACTTGAGGGTGATAAAAAATGATCTGACTCCTCCAAGTTACTGGAAATATAAAATCCAATTCTGCATCCTCTACAAGAATGAAGCCAGGACTTTCATCACTTGATAAAAGCAGCTCTTCTGATAAAAAATTTGGAAATGCCAACTTCCTTTCTGAGAGCGTTTCTATGCCAGGCAGGGTGCTAGGGGGTTTTCATTTTTAATTTACAGATATTTTCATATCCACTTTGCAGATGTGAAAGCTGAGACCCATCTGTTCATGACTTCCATGATTACCAAGCTGAGGTAGTCATGAATGGCAGAGTCAGAATTCAAATTCAGGGCTGCTGGATTACAAATGATTGTTCTTCAATTATTCTACAAAACTGCTAAAATCTTGTGAAGAAGAGGTGGGATTCCATGTCTAGAGTGCCTTGTCCCGATCTCTTTGGAATAGGTATTTCTGGGTTTCATATTATCTGAACTTCTGTCAAATATATAGACTTTTAAGCCAATTGGGGTATTATTTCACTGTGCTCCATTTGTTTTTTTAAATTTTTACTGGAGTATAGTTGATTTGCAATCTTGTGTTAGTGTCAGCTATATAGCAAAGTGAATCAGTTATACATATATCCACTCTTTTTTAGATTATTTTCCCACATAGGTCATTACAGAGTATTGAGTAGAGTTTCCTGTGCTATACAGTAGGACCTTATTAGTTATCTATTTTATATACTGTAGTGTGACTATCCCTCCATTCTTAAGAATAGTTCTCTTGAATGGAAGAGCTTCTCTTATTAAGCAGGTCGAATAGTTTCTGCATTGGCTCACTTTGTAAGTAACAAAGAACTTACTGTTCTTTGGGCTGCTGATAATTATAGCTTTTGCCTTTCTTTATTCAAAACGGCTTTTAGAGGGAACATCTCCAAATCTATAACCAGTTACTGAATGTATCAAGCCATAGAGGGAAGATGAGAGAAGAGAAATACATGCAAACATCATCATCATGCAAACAAGATCATATATACTTTAATGTCTTCTCTGGAACCACACCCATTTATCATGTGGCCATTCTACAAAAGAGCTCAGCTTATTTTTGCAAAAGTGAGATTAAAAAAAAAAAATCCGGTCTTAATGAAACGGAGCAGGACTCTATAGTCCCTGCCCTCCATGTCCTCAGCCTGCCTAGAGAAGCGAGAAAAATGCAGAAGCAAAGGAAAACAAAGAAGACAAAATAACAATAATTTACTTGTTAAAAAGGTCAAGGACATTTAGTTCCTCCTCAAAGGCTATAGATAATACTCTGAGACATCCTGTGAGCTGTCTGGTAGATACTGAATCACCTCCCAGGTGGAAGAACTTAACTACATGATAACCAGACTGTAGCCATGACATAAGCAGACACGATTCCAAGAACTGGCTTCAAGGAAATGGGAACAAACTGACCCTAACGCTGAAACTAGCTGTACTTAATCAGGTGGTACTGGTCAGACCACTGCATGACCAATTTCAGTATGAATGTCAGAGCTGACTGGGCTGTTTCTGCCTGTAGCCCCCTGTCTCTGCTTATATGCCCCTAAAACTCCCCTTTAAAAGCTCCTGCCCATTGACTGTCAGTGAGCAGGAGTCGGCCTTTGGACAGGGGTCCAACCTATCACCCCCCAACTCCTCCCTGCCCTGCCCCTGGTTGCCAGAAGCTGAAATAAAGCTAACTTTCTTTCCCACCAAGCTTGCCCTTTTATTGGCTTCAGAGTGCTGAGCAGCCAAATCCCAGTTTTGGTAACATTATTTCTTTACTGCTAATCACTTGAAAAGTTCTGTTGACATTATCTGGTTATATTCTCAGAGGAATTCTCCCTTCCTCCAAGATAAGTTTTCATTTTTCTCAGATATATTTTCTGCATAAACTCAAGCAAAACAACATTCTAGATGCTCATGGAAAATTCTCCTTTTCCCTCTGCAAATATTATGCTGAAATCTGTCATTCACTCTGTGTCCCAAATCAACAAATGGTAAATATTTCAATATAGTTGTCTGTTATATTTTGGTATCTTCCCCTCTAAATTCCTTTTAAAGAAAAAGTATGCCCTTCACATAACTAAAGGTATCTGCAAAGAAACTAAAAAAGAGTCTGGGGAAAAAAAATAAGTCTTTGTTCTCCTTTATTGTCTCACACAAGGACCTTTGTACTTAAAATAATGCTGTGAAAAATGTCTCCGTGTTCTATCAATAATACATTGAGGCTCAGTTTATTTCATTTTATGTTGTTTTTACTCTGCTTGGCAAATAATGCCCTCTCTACTTTCTCATTCTAATCAAACTGTAGAATATTAATAAAACAAACCCAAACTAATAAAGCCCATTTTTCTCTATATTTATCCTCAAAATTAGCAGGGACTCATATCCCTACATATGAATAGTACAATCAGACATGAAGTAGGAGGATAAAACATGGATAAAGGAATTATTGACATATAAAGGTAAAACAAAAACAAAGGCAACAGCTGTAACGAACTTGATGATCATCTAAGACATGTGTTGTGGGGAGATTTTAGTCTACAAGAAACATCTAATACTAGTGAACCACCATGACCCTTGCATGGGTATGATTTCAGCATTTATAAAAAGGATTTTATGCATTTTATTTTTACATTGACTAATTCATTTTGAAAAAGATTTCTGTCTGCAAATCACAAATCTGGTAATTGTTTTCCTAAGTGCTTAAGATTGAACCACTATACATATAGATTCTTCGCTTTTCACAAAGAAGAATTTCCTCTAAAATCTAGTTTAGTTTAATTATAGCAGTCTGGGTGTGATTTCTGTTTATATCCCTCCGGTTGAATCTGCTCTGGCTGGGTTTGGGTCAGAGCTATTTCTAGGAAATGCCTGCTACTTTTTCTCAAACTAAAACTTCTCTACATTTTTCTTGATGTCTTTGTTACTTTAATATGAAAGTGGGTGATCCATGCGCATGTCCATAACTAGGTATTTGAGCCCGAGACCTGATGCAGTTAATTCTAAAGGAGGTTGGTGGGTACATCAACATGGTAAGTATATTCCTTGAACTATTAAAACTACTCCATTAGTTACAAGACTCTTCCGTTCCAGCTAACAGCAATCAAGCTTGATTTAAGCAAAACCAACCAACAAACCAAATGAAAAGCAGAGAAAGGACAATGCATGCTAATGTCTACTGGACTCCTAGGAAGGAAATCTGTGGGGCTTCAAGAAGCACTAGATCCAAAACCCCAAAGACAGCCTGGAACCCAGGGAGCACTCAGTCCCACTCTCATGGGTGACTACTGGCTCTTTCTATTTCACCTCTTCTGTCAGACCAGCTTTCTCCACTCCACAACACGGAAGATGATACCCAACAGCTCCTAATTTTACAGATAACAATTACTTTCTAATGGAGAAATAAACTTGTTCTTCCCACTTCTAAACTCCTAGGAGAGGCATTTGATGGGAGGCAAATTTGGTACAAATTCCCACTCCTTACAGTCTAGCTGTCCAGGAAACTGTGACTCAGAGATGAGGGACTCATCATAAGAGTCGGAGGGGTATATTAGGGTGGCAGTTAACAGCATCTTCAAAGAGTTTGGTAGATACTCTATCAAAAGTTTCCCTGTCCCTACAATGAGGAGAGAACAAATGATACATGTGACAGAGTAGTAAGGCTGCCATGAGTGGTACTCCCGGTGACACATGAGCACAGACACTTGTGAGCATCAAGGTTAACTTGGCTGCCATCTTGAGATGTTCAGCCAAACAACTGCTGGTCCCTGAAATACTTCCTTAAGGGCTTCCCTGGTGGCTCAGATGGTAAAGAATCTGCCTGCAATGTGGAAGACCCAGGTTCTATCCCTGGGTCAGGAAGATCCCCTGGAGAAGAGAATGGCAACCCACTCCAGTATTCTTGCCTGGAGAACGCCATGGACAAAGGAGCCTGGAGGGCTACAGTCCATGGAGTTGCAAAGAGTCAGACAAGACTGAGCGATTGACACACTTGTCCTTGAAGAACTTCCTAGTTTTTCTCAAAAGGTGGGATCTGGTTATCTTACCCCTGGTTTTGATGCTCTATTGTACTGGAATTAAATTCTGCCCAGATTAGAGACAGCTTGGTATCCCTCCAACTGAGAAGACACTGTATTCTAGACACTCAATTTCACTAAAGACTATCAGTAGACTTTCTTCCAGAAATCGAAGCTGAATCCGATACCCCAAAGAAGACTTCATATGGAAAAATTTCACACAATGTATCCAAAAAAATCATACACAAATAAAAATTAGAAAAACAAAAGATTTGGATTTTATAGTTTACATTGTTCCACCCATACAAGTCCAGGCTTCCAATTAGAGAAATCTTTCCTTTCTCTAATAGAAAAGAAGTTTAAAAAAAGAGAAATTAAAAAACAAAACAAAACAAAAAACAAAACCTCTGGATCACATTACCAAAATTCATATACCTGTACCAATAAAAACTAACCCAAAATTTAGATTATATTTTTTCCTTATGTTGTGATTTAACTTTTTGCTCATCCAAGGGGGATATCAGTCAGGAACTTTAGAGGGTTTATACTGGTTGGCAATACTGGCAGTTTACTACTGCCAAGAGAGACAGTCATTTCTGCTCAAAAGCTTGATTTCTTCCTGACCCTTTTTGAAGGAAGAAATGAATCACTATATCTATACACAGGCTGACCATCTACTGAAAGATCATTGGCTTTGATCTGTAACAATCACTGAGGGTAGTGGGATTTTACTTTTCTTCTCCTGCATATTATTAAGCGAACAATACCAAGATTCTATGTATTTGCTGTGATGAGGGAGAGAGATGATCCTGAAGTATCCTGCAATTTCCCAACATTCAAAGGTCTCATTTTATATACACACATACACTTTCTACATATTCCTTCACAGGTTTGTTAGATTTTGGTAATCAGGCATTTGTTTCATGTGATTATTGGATGGGTGTCTGTCTTCCCACAAGACTGTAGGTTCCCTGAGGATAGGGACTTAAAATATCTTGTTGTTTAGTAGCAAGTGAAACCAAGAGACTAGTGCAGTGGCAAATTCATTTTGGAGCAGGAACATGGTCTGCGGATGCCAAGGGTTTGAATCTCAGCCTTGTCATTTGCCAGCTGTGGGACTTCAGGCCAACTATGTAGCATCCCTGTGCCTAAGTATCTCATCTATAAAACGGAGACACTACCTACGTCACAAAGATGCTGTGAGGATTGAAATGAGTTACATACAAAGCACTTAGAAATTGTGCTGGCACATAGTAAGTGCTTATAAGTGTTGCGTTAGTCACTCAGTTATGTCTGACTCTTTGCAACCCCATGGACTATAGCCCAGCAGGGTCCCCAGTCCATGGGGTTTCCCAGGCAAGAATACTGGAATAAGTAGCCATTCCCTTCTCCAGGCAGATCTTCCCAACCCAGGGATTGAACTCAGGTCTTCTACATTGCAGGCAGATTCTTTACCATCTGAGCTACCAGGGAAGTGCTTATAAGTATGTGATAAACAACAGACCCTCACATATTTGTTAAATGATTGCTTAACAAATTCAGTTCAGTTCAGTTATGTCTGACTCTCTGTAACCCCGTGGACTGCAGTACGCCAGACTTTCCTGTCCATCACCAACTCCCAGAGTTTGCTCAAACTCATGTTCATCGAGTTGATGATGCCATCCAGCCATCTTATCCTCTGTCTTCCCCTTCTCCTCCTGCCTTTAATCTTTCCCAGAATCAGGGTCTTTTCCAATGAATCAGTTTTTCGCATCAGGTGAATAGCAAATTACACACAGAAAAGAATGAGAGAGGCATTTACAATTTTACAAGATCAGTGCCCAGGTATATAGTATACAGTGCCCTGGATACTTTTATCCCCAAACTATTCTTTTCCTGAATATTATGTTTACATACATTTAAATCTAGGACATTATTTTTTCTCCTCCGAAGGGGCTCAAGTAGCTATGAGTTCTGATATGGATGGACCTTAGTTTGTCTGTTCTATGCCACCTATGGGTGCTGCATGGGGAGCATCTCTATTAAAAGAGAAAAGAAAAATTTTTTTCAATCACCAATTTTCCCCAGACACCAGAAAAATTATTGTGTCTTAGTGAATTTATTTTTAGGTTCATCATAAAAAATTACATGTTTATTATAAAAATGCTTAAAAATAGAAAATGTTAATAAGTAAATCAAAATACCCCTAATCACACTACATGGGAGAGTGACTATTTTGTAGAAATGTTATGCTATATTACATCCCAGGTTATAAATTTAAAGTGAATTCACTTAGAAATCAAGGTAATGGTAAATATTTTGTTCTTCTATGTTCTTCATTTACATCATGAATAATCCTCCCTATTATTAAATAGTCTTCAAAATGATAATTTTTAACTGAGTGTTGATTTTCCATCACATGGATGATTTATTTTATGATTCCAAGAATTTTTCAAATAGAAGATGCTTGTAATTTTTCTACTGCAAATGATTGTGTGGTCAGTATCCTCACAAGAGGGCAAAAGGGCTTTATCCAAAGACATTCACAGGAAGGGGAAAAAATGTCTACACAAGAGAAACCCCTGCCTTGATAACAATCTAGAAGACCAAGGAATATTTATTTCTGGTTTCAGACTTGCCCATCAAATTTTAGTAAGTTCACATTTAATCTTTTAACCTTCATATGTCTGCAAAGTGTTAAAAAAATGCTGAAAATAACTTCACAGTGCCAAGATCACCATCTCTGCTCAATAAATACATATTGAATGATTAACTTCTCTTTGCTCTTCGTGAAAAAATTTTGGAGCTGAATCAATAAAACAAGCTCCAGAAAGACAGTGATTTGAAGATCAAGATATTGAAGCAAAACTGAAAGCTATTCAAAGAATAAAAAAGGAAAATGCATGGATGAGAAATTTTACTTCTCAACAAACGCTTCATAATCAGGAGATTTGAGCTGTTAGTTTAATGAACACTTAAAATTAATTCTCCCTTTTATACATGGAATCAAGAATTTTAGAGGTGAAAGGTTATGTATTCTTATTTTGTCAGAAGTGGAATACAGAAGTGCAGAATCTAAAGGATTTTCCTAAGGGTTCATTTGGAATAAAACCTAAACTCTTCACTCAGTTTTACCAAACCCTACCTGACCTAGCCCCTGTTATCCCCCTGCCATCCCCACCCAGACACTCCCCTCCCCATGCAGGACTATGGTCCAGGCACACTGGCCTCCACAAACCAGAGCCTCAGGTGAGTCCTTCCTGCTGGCTATCAATTCCAGAAACCCTCGCTGTCCTCACACTCTGTCACCATCACACCTCCTCCTGCCCCAACACTCCCTCTCTGCTCTCTCCTCACTCTGCTGACTTTCTTCCTACTAAGAAAAATGGAAGCAACAAGAAGTGAAATTAACAGACACCCAGTAACCCCTGTGCTCACCTACCCGCCTCTGCACTCTCTGCCTGCTTGCCTGTTCTTCCTGTTCCTGTCTAAGGCCACCCCTTCCCGAGGACACCACTCTAGTCCCTCTCTGCCTACTCAAGGACACTGTTTCAACCAGATCCCTTTCCTCCTCTACAACATCAGTTTTCTCTCCTCCTACAGCAGCGTCAACCACGTTTCAAACACATGCAATTACTTCTCTCATTTAAAGCAAACAAACAAAAAAGGTTCTTCCCTGGATCATGTCTGCTGTGCCTACTATTTACTGCCCTGTGTCTTAGCTCCCCCACCAAGTAAAGCTCCTTAAAGAGCTGTCTATATTTGAGTCCTCTGATTTTCTTCTTTTCATTCTCTTTTAGCAATTTCGATTTTGCAGTAGGTTTATTTTTATGTATATATGTATGTATATTTGGCCATGTTGCAAGGTATGTGGGATCTTAGTTCCCCGACCTGGGATGGAACCCAATGCCCTCTGCATTGGAAGTGTGGAGTCTTAACCACTGGACTGCCAGGGGAACCCCTCATTCTCTTTGTAAAAAGATACTTATTTTTAATTGATGATTGCTTTACAATATTGGTTTGATTTCTGCCATATATCGACATGAATTAACCAAAGGTGTTCATATAATCCCTTCCTCTTAATTCTCCCTCACACTAAGTTATTACAGAGCCCCAGTTTGAGTTCCCCGAGTCATCCAGCAAATTCCCTTTGGCTATCTATTTTCATTTGTTAGTGTATATGCATCCATGCTACTCTCTCCATTCATCTCACTCTCTCCTTTATCTTCCCACCCACTCATCTCCCCCCCCCTCCCCCCACATATTAACGCATATATACAGGATCTAGAAGGATGGCACTGACGAATCTGTTGGCCGAGCAGCAATGGAGATGCAGATGTACAGAACAGCCTCATTTTCTTTCAAACTAACTTAAATCTGACTCCCTCTCCTGCCACCCCACTGCCATGCTGTTAAATCCAGTGGTCATTCTTCAACCCTCCTGTTAATTAACATACCGGAAGCATTTGACATAGCTGATGACTGCCTTTGAGGCTACATTTCTGTTTGACCTTTGGGCCACCTCACTTTCTAGATTTTTCTTTTAACTCCACTGACTGCCCTTTTTGCACTCTTTTTTAGTTTCTCTCCTTCTCCCCAACCTTTTAACACTGGATTGCCCCAGAATTTAGCCCTTGGCCTAAGCTTGTATTTCCATATTGTCTTCTCCTATGGCATGAAATACTAGATTCCTCTTCTAAACATTTGAGCCTTATAACCAACAGCCTATTTAACATTTACACTTTGATAACTAAAAAATATGTATCTAAATTAACATGACCAAAACTCTATTCCAAGACCACTTGACCCCTCCATTGCCAAAGCTCTTCTACCCTCAGCCTTCTTCAAGTGTTTCCCTGACAACTCCACTCCTCCTTACTCAGCCAGTAATACCTGACTTCTTTTTCTCATGCATCCAATATGTAACCACCAAAAAGGCTGTGTTGGCTTTACCTCAAAAATGTATCCAGAATCAAGCCATGCCCCACCATCCCTACAATTCTGGCCCAAGTCACCATCATCTCTTGCCTGGATTAATGCAACAGCCTCCTAACCATTCTCCCTGCTCCTACACTTCCTTATTTGGAATCTCTTTTCTCGTCAGCAATCAGTGTTCCCTGAAAATGTAAGTCAGATCATATCACTCCTAGGCTCAAAATTTGCACTAACTCCACATAGCACTCCTAGTAACACTAAAATTCTGCCTTTGGCTATAGGCTCCTACATAGTCTGGTTTCCCATCAACTGTTTGACCTTCTCCTGTTCACTCTGCTTGAGCCAAACCCTGCCATGTCGGGGTAGGGGTGGGGAGAGGAGGTTGCACTGGGTCTTCCATGCCTGCATCTCAGTTCCCCTAGATATCTGCTTTCTTTTCCCCTCATCATTTGCTGAAGAGTCTTCTCATTGGAGTCTTCTCTCACTACCCTAATAAGTACTGTCATCTGCCCTGGCCATCTCATCATTAACCATCATTTGCTCTCTCAATCTTCCTCTACCGGGTATGATTTCTTATAATAGTTATTAATCTCTAAGAGAATCACAACATTTACTATGCTTATTGTTTATTTTCCAACTCTATCTCTAGGATGTAGGTGTTGTGAGTGAGAGATCTTTGGTTCACTGTTGAATTCTAAAACCTAAAGGCTGGCACACGGTAAGGCTCAATAAGTAGTTCTAGAATGGACCTATGAATGAATGAATGGCCATGTTTTTACCCATTCCCTTTGCACAGTGTTCCCTTTATTTGGAACATTCTTTGTTCATTGCCACACAGTAGCTCATTCAGACACCGAAGATCCCACAGGATGTCTCCCTAAGAGCGCAATCTCAAAGAACCCCCAGTTATTTGCCACAACACACCTTATTTTCATCATTCTTATCACGTATCCAGTATCTTCTCATTTGTCTATTTGCTTTTTATCTATTTTCTGCCCCACCCCCACTCATTCATAGTCACCTCTGCATCCCTAAGACCTAGAACATTGCCTGGCAGACATCCTGCAAACATTTATTATCAGAAGAAAAATCACACAGTTAGTGTACCATCTGGAAAGCATTACACAAATTATATGCTAATGGCAGAATCCAAAACACAACTCTTTCCTACTGCAAGTCAAAGCCCCCTTCATAGGTGTTCTGCCAATTTAGCAACCAGAAGAATGCTAAACAAGAGGATAAAATGCGATGTTACTATTGTTAGTAGACTTTACTATCATGATTTATCTAACTTAGTTACAACCTAGATTTCCCGTAAGTGGCTCAGACCCACAAAAGGGTTGAAAATCTTGAACTGAGCTCCTCTCTCATGTCATAGAATCTCTGTTTCACTGACAGGGAAACTTTGTCCTTGATTGACACTTCCCTTACTGTTTATAAACAAACTTTCCTTTGTTTTGTTCTATCTGAACAAATATCTACAGGATCTTATCCCACTGCCATTGAATCCACATTTCAATGCCTTTATACTTAGTAGGCAGTGAGGGAGTGTCTGATTCTATGTGCCCAGTTAAAGTCAGGAAAGAATGGGTAGTGACAGCACTCCAGGACTGTCCACACCCTGGAGCTGCAAGATGTTGCCGGCACAGATGCTCAGGCTAGAGCAAAGCATTTCCCGTGATGAACACAGAAAGATTGATGCGGACCCATAAAGGATTAGGGATTAAGAACTCAGAGAAGGTGCTCAAAAGAAGTGACTGAGATGGTAATAATGAAAGCAGAAAGTATCTTCCGTTTGATGACAATACATATCCATGTGGTCGGTGTGGGGAGGTTTTCCCATTACCAGTCCTCCATAACTCACCTTGGTAGTAACAGTACAAAGTTATGAGCATCTTGGTCCACTGAACACAAGGCAGTCTGTCACAGGGTAATTTGGGAGACTTGATAAAGTCTCGGGATATTTTGCTCAATCATCTGAAGGAGGCAAGCAAGGTTGATGTTGTGAGTGGAAAGTTGTCCACCAACCCCTTTATATCAGAAACTCATATTTCTGATATAAATATGAGGGGCTGTTGGACGTGCTCATTTAAATGGTGCCCTCCACAGGACATCTCAGGCACGTTCCCCACACTGTCCCATTTTCTCTTCGTGGAGGTGTCCCAGGCCAGGGATCCTCCTCTCTGCTACTTCAATGCCTGGCCTTTGATCTCATGTCCTCCTGACATCTCTGCCTCCCCTTCACTAAAGTGTGTGTGTGTGTGCTCAGTCATGTCTCTTTGTGACCCCATGGACTGTAGCCCACCAGGCTCCTCTGTCTAGAGGATTTCCCAGGCAAGAATACTGGAGTGGGTTGCCATTTCCCTCTCAAGGGATATTCCAGACCCAGGGATCAAACCTAAATTCCTGTATCTAGCAGGCAGATACTTTACTACTGAGTTATCTGGGAAGCCTCTTCACCCATGTGAGCCTCCTCTAACTGCTACGATTTTAGTCAGCAACCCTACATATGTATGGATAAAACTGGAGAACTTCCCTGGGAAGAAGAGGTATTTGTTAAAAATCAATGTGAAATTATATATCTGAAGCAACAGGGGAGGAGGCTGTAGCAATGGTTCTGACCAGGTTAGGAAGGTTGGCAAGGGGGGGGTGGGATCCCAGCAGAGGGGAAATTCCCATAGAGAGTTACAGGAATCTGTAGCCCTAAAGCAATAGCTACCACTGGGCAATGCATTGGTCTTTAGGCTAAAATGTTTAGAGAAGAAAGAAAGAAAGTGGCAGGTGCAGATACTGTGTAAGCAGTTAGTTTTTTGAAATAGATCACCAGCCCAGGTTGGATGCATGAGACAAGTGCTCAGGGCTGGTGCACTGGGAAGACCCAGAGGGATGGGATGGGGAGGGAGGCGGGAGGGGGGATCGGGATGGGGAACACATGTAAATCCATGGCTAATTCATGTTAATGTACGGCAAAACCCACTACAATACTGTAAAGTAATTAGCCTCCAACTAATAAAAATAAATGAAAAAAAAAATTAAAAAAAAAAAGGAAGGCATCCAAAAAAAAAAGAAAAAGTATATATGTCATTTAGTAAGCCATTTAGGGACTTCCCTGCTGGTCCGGTGGTTAAGATTCTGTGCTGCCACTGCAGGAGATGCAGGTTTGATCTTTCATTGGGGAACTAAGATCCCATATGCCTCATGGTATGGCCAAAAAAAAAAAAAAAAAAGACAACTATATTAAAAAAAAGTCATTTAAATAAGACAAACATATGTTCCATAATAAAAAGCATTTGGAAAAACCAGGACTTGCCCCTGTAGTGAATGGCCCTTGTTCCTGCATGTCATACCAGAAACCACTGTAATGGGAGATTTGAGGCAGGAAAGTGAGTTTACCATGTATGGTGGGTTATCATGCTTATTATTTGTCAGCCTAGCATCCTGTCCTTCTTCCTTTGGTAACAGACCCATATTTAGGGAATCACCACTCCCCTCCTTTCAGTCCAAGGAGCTTTTACCTCCTTGCTTCTGCAGATGACAGTGACATGGTTTGAGTACCATGATCCTAATAATGAAGACCCCAGAGGTGGCCATGTGACTCAGTTCATCCAATGAAACCCAGTCCTGGGAGTCTGGTCAGGGCTCTAGCAAAGGAGACTCTTTATCACGGGAATTAGAGCTGGATGCCTATGGCCATGGGGGATGGGGGAGGGGAGGAAAAGGATAGCATTTGTCTGAGGGATAAGCAAACACAGAGAAAGTCAGGAAAGAGAGAAAGAAAGAGATCTAAAGAAGGAATTTGCACACCTGGATTCAGCTGTGTCTTTGTGTCTTTTAGGTCCACTGAGTCAATGATCTCCTATTGCTTAAGCTAGTTTGAATGGGATTTCTGTCACTTGCACTCAGAAGAGTCTGACAGATATTAATAATAAATATCAGCTGACACTTATCTAGTGCTTACCATGTGTCCATCAGACAAACCTTTATGCATAAACTCACCTAACCCTTTAAGAACCCCATGAGGCTGATGCTATTACACCCTCATTTTATAAGTGGGAAAACTCTGTGGTCCCAAGATCGTATAACTAACCAATGACAGGTTCAGGATTCCAACCCAAGCAGCCTAGGTCCAGACTTGATGCCCTTGACCACTGCTTCTCCTGAGCCTAAGGGAGCACAGAATCAGTTTGAAGAGCACTTACAATTTCCAGAGGGAATAACCTGGGTCCCGCTTAGTCAGGGTTAGAGGATTTCTTTGGGATTTTGACTTCAATTAGAGTGTAACTTTCTGCAGGGCAAGAACTACATTTCATTCTTTAAATCCCAGTGTCTAGCATGTGCTTGGCTCTTGACAACACAGTCAGGATGGACACTGAACTGAAATGGAAGGCAGGATTCTTTAAAAGCGGGTCTGTTCCCACAGGGTACCGACAGGGTACAGAATAAAGATCTAGAGCCAGGAACCAGGACCAGAGTGTGTGCATGTAAGCAGGCTCACCCGGGAGCAGAGTTATAGGAAGAAATGCACATAGGACTTCATAATGAATTACAATTCACTTTCAAAAACTTGGGCTAATTTTTTGTCTCCCTCTTAACAATAGCTGGGGCTGCTGCTTAAGTCATAAAGGAAATCAATTTTCTGAACCCTCTCCTAGAGCCCTGGGCAAGTTTCAACCACACCCTCTGTGTGCTTGGCAAGTTCTATTCACTTCGCTGCTGCCGCCCCATGGATTCCAAGCATGGGTTTTCTTCCCTTTTGCTGGCTGTCCCCCCACCGGCCCCACCTTCCTCCAAATGTCCGTTCTGATCAGATGGACAAGTCAGGCTTTGCCCAATTAGTTCACTTTAAGTAGCTTACCCAGTACTTTATTAAAAGCAAAATCCACATTGGGTTGACAAGATTAGAGGAAAATATAAAAATAAATTACTGTATTAAAATTAATTAAATGAAAAGCTGTATCTAATACCAGGAAATGATGGACTTCACAGGAGCAGTGAAGCCCTTAGTTCAACAAATGATTTTTAAGAATCCTAAAAACTCCCAACCCAGGCCTGAATTAAATATACTATACCAAATGCAAAAGCAAAAAGATGTTAATTTTGGGTTTTTTGATCAAAATGCAGAAAAAGTTCATTCTGCTCTTTGTCCTGCAGGAAAACTCTTTTTGATTGCAACACCATTCCCCAGGTTGAGTGTCATAAATAACACCATCTCTGACTTGGAGAATGACTTTGGTTTGAGGATCTCTAAGAATTTTGAAAATATTCATGCCAAGTACAAACAAATAAATAGAAATACAGGTTCAACTGCTCAGGTTAACATTTATCAAGTACCCATCAGGAGGTTCTGTGCTGATTAATGGGCATACCAAAAAAGGATGCAAGCTACAATACAGGAGGGAGACAATAAGGGCTAGAATCCAACACAAAATGCATAATGCTTTCACCTTTTATACCCTCTCATCAATTATTTTTATAACTTAGTTCTTGATAAGTTCAAACTCTTTCATTCACTCACTAACAATACAAGGAATTGGATTTTAGTGGATATGGAAAAAATTGGGGGGAAATCAAGTCCAATGTGGAATATTATGGAAGTACCTAGATGCTTTTATTCTTCATTCATATTTTGGAATTCATACATTCCCTTTAGGATCCCAAGTCATTTTCACATTTTTCTTCCATGCATGTGCATTGATGGGTCAGGGCTGAAATAGTCAGATAATGGGATGGGTTTTCTTGGCCGCCTCTTCTCTTCTAAAGCAAGTCCTCATCATTTGCACTACATCTTAGGAAAGAAATGGAAAAGCGGATGGACCGAAGAACCAAATGTGGGCTTCAGGCTGCTTGGGTGGAACCATCCCCACCAGCTGCATCACTTATGAGCCCCGTGATAAAAGTCCAAGGACTCAGCACCCCTGAGCCTCTATCTCCTCTTCTATTGAAAGGCACAATCAGAGCTTCTGCTCCCTAGGGTGGCTGGGCAGATAAAATGGGTCTCAATACATATGAAGCTTATAGCACCAGGCTTGGCGCATCATCAGAGCTGGTATTATACCAGTTAAGCTGGTATTACTGTATTTTCTGCACCTTGATTAAATTTCAGTGCATTGTCCTCTTTTCCCTCTCAAAAGAGGCCTGATTTCTCTCTATTCCATCATTGCCCCAGTTTCTATTCCCCTCTATCTGCATCCTCTGCCTTGAACATATATTTATTTGTATGTTTATCCTCCTCCCAATTACCTCCCTCAGGTAGTAACCATGACACTTATAAATGAGGAAAACAGAGGTACTTTTTCTTGCTCCCAACAGAACTTAAGTTCTGTGAGAGAAGGCTTTAGTCTGCTCCCTGATGCATGCCCAGATTCTAGAACACTGCTTGGTACACAGCAGGTACTCCATAAATATTACTGGAATGAATGAACAAAGTAGTTGTTCTCAAGGGCACAATATTCCTAGCACAAATCTGACCCACAGTCCCTTCTTCCTTGAATATTAAACCATTTTGGAAAAGCTACACTCGTTCTTGTCTAGATTTGAGAAGACTTAAATGCAAGAAGTGCTGGGTTCCTCATGGTGGTATTTTCCCAGCGTACCTGATACCTTGCAATTTCATCAGAATATCCTCCTAAAATCCCATGCCCTGAGAAGTGACCATAAACAAGCCACCCAGACTCACAAATATACACACTGAGAAATTTCAGGTTCCCTTTAAAGTCCAAAGTTGTGACAACACTGGGTCCCACTCCTGGGCATCACTTGGCTATCTCTGAGTGACTGCACCTTCATTTGACCAGAGTATGTGTTTCTAGGTTGCCACAGTCTCTTCCATGTGCTTACTGCCTTTCTGTCATTGTGGGTGTCAGTTGTAATTTATTGTTACAACTTTGCAGTATTTCCTAAAAGAGAAGTATCTTGATCAAAAGTGAGAAAACAGAAGACTTGGTGCTTTAAGAAGATGAAAGAAAAAATTTAAATAAGGATAGATTATTCTGAAATGTTTGCTGTGGAAATGCCCATTAGTTGACTCTTTATGTTACCTTCCCACTCTAGATACATGAGTTTACCAGTCTACCTTAGAGAGTGGGCCCTATGATTCGGACCACTCAGCCATCTTGGGATTCTGCTAAATGGATGAATATTTAGTATTTTTTCCTTTGTTGAAGTGAGCAAGACATGTTTGGATGTCAGCTTAATTTCTGTTATTTAACTTTATGCAAGCAATACTTTGATTAATACTTCTACAGAATGTTAATTTCAAAAGATAAATAAATAAATAATAAAATAAAATAAAAAACCCTGAGCAATGACTATTCTGCCAGGATCACAAACAGTAATCTAATCTGAATGCATTACGGCATTTTATTTCTGATTATACTTATATATCAGGATATGTTTCAATATCTCTATCAGTAGTAGGTATTCTACAAAATATAGGTTCATGGTTAAGTAAGACCAGAAAACACAAGATGAAATAAGGTTCTATGGGTTTCTTTACTATGAATTGCCTTTGCCTTTTTCTTTTTAGTAGGCCTTGTGAATCTCTAAAGAACTAGGGACTCAGAGGAATGAAAGGAGCTGGCATGCATTATTTTCCAAACTTGTTTTATCTGGTATAGACCACTCTGGCCATTTTTTTTCTTTAAACTCACAAAAGATTAGTTGGCAACAACAACAATGTTTGGTTTTCTTTTTTCTTTTCTTCTTCTTTTTTATACTGTAGTGGTTTTGCCACACATTGACATGAATCAGCCATGGGTGTACATGTGTTCCCCATCCTGATCCCCCCTCCCACCTCCCTCCCCATCCCATCCCTCTGGGTCATCCCAGTGCACCAGCCCCGAGCCCTTGTCTCATGCATCCAACCTGGACTGGCGACCTGTTTCACCTGTGATAATACACATGTTTCAATGCTATTCTCTCAAGTGTTTGGTTTTCTAAGCACCGTCAAGCACATTGCCTACACATTTACAGGTCAGCTTTAACTGGCTCTATGAAAATAACAGAACAAAGCTATCATTCACATCCTGGATGCACAAGGGCAGCTCTTATGGAAAACTTGCTAACCAGCCTCTAGGTAATAACCACTAATATCTCACATTTATTAGGATCTTATTACTGCCAAACCCTGAACCAGGCTCACACCCTCACTGCATTTACCTCTCAATTTTTACAGCAATCCCCATCCCAATTCCAGGTAGATAAATATTATCCCCATTTTACCTCTATGGAAACCAAGGCTTTGGAACAAAGATACCACCTAAAAGGAGTGAAGTTAAATTATCAGAAAGTATTTTAAGTATGTATCTATTTTAAGTATGTATCTATTCTCATTTATGATCAATAGCTAGCATTTATTTGAACGCTTATTATGAGTCCAGCACTTAAGGATTTTATATGTATTATCTACTGTAATTCTCCTATTATGAAGTAAATGCTATTCAGATTCTCACTTATACAGATTAGAAGCTAAGGTTGAGGGAAGTCTCATAAAAGATGCATCATCACACAGTCAGGAAGTTGTGGGGCCAACTCCATGCACATCTTGAAGGATGCTGCTGACATCCACAGGTTTAAATGCTCTTCTGGATGCACCAGAGATACTCCTTGAGCATCTGTGCCTTACAAAGTTCTTCAATAAATACTGCTATTTATCTAGGGTTTAAAAGCACAAAGAAAATAGAAGGATGCTTATCCAAAGAATCAGAACTGTATTCCTAAGACAAACCTCAGTCAATCTTTTTAACAAATTTATCAAAAGGTTTTGTAGTCTTCCAATGGGTGTCTGATTTTGTATCTTTTTTGTGTGTAAACTGTTGCCTATTAGAAAAAAAAAAAAAAAAGCACAAAGCTTGTCTTAACAAACACTGTGGAAGAAATTATACAACCCATCACTCACACCTGCTTCCCAATAGGTGGTTGCTGAAGGTGGGTACCTGTGATCTTGTTGATGCCTTGTCACAACTGGAAGAGAGTGTCGAGGCTGTTAGGTCTACCCACCATTGCAATAAAGAGGTCGACAGATTCCCCAAGAATGTAACAAAGAGCTAAACAAAGGAATGCATGGAGAGGAAATTGGAAGTGAACACCAGGGTTCTACAAAGAGCTCCCAAAGTAGGCCCTTGTAAAAGTGAATAATGAGCTGCATAGACTAGTTCCTTCATGCTGAGCTCAACACACATCTCTAAACATAAGACTGTCGAGGAAGCAGATACTTGGAAATGCTTTCATCTTAATTAAAGTTATGTGGGCTATGAAATACTTTTCCTTTATATTAAGCTCTTATTCCTGTGGAGAAATTTCTATTTGTTTTTATCTAATTTGAGCTTCAAGGTTAATCTCGGTTTAAGACTCTCCCTCACTGGGAGAGTCGGTCCATCTGGTTTGCCCCTGATCCCATGTATATGCATGCATTCACCACGAACATGCTGGGCTCCAAAGCCTCTTGCTGGCAGTGCATTCGTTATACTTTTCCTTTCAGCAGAAAGAATGGGCTGTGTATCTGGGAAGGATATATGGAATGGAGAGGATTTTGCAAAAGGTCACAAAGATTTCTATTTCAGGGAACCACATGCCACAATCCTTAAATGTGGAGTTTCTGATAAAACTTGCTTTGAGATGCAGAGCCTGAGGTTTATACGGTAGGGAATGCAGGAGGAAGGGGGACCCACTGGAGACAAAGGAAGGAAATGCATTTTATTCCAGAAAGGGGTTTTTGTAGACTTGGAGACAACTGATAGATCAGACTGCTTGGCACACCATGCTCCCTAATTTTCTTCAATAAATATATGTTTGGTTGAATTAAACTGATGAGGGAACTGACTTATGCTTTAAATTTCAAAGAGACAGAGCTCATAAATAAGTTGCAAAAGGCTGATTGTAGGATTTAATTGAAATTTCTGAGAGGTTTTTGATGGCCTGCATTCCCTATATGATAGTAAGTTATCATAAACACTACTGTGCCATAAGTCCCTGAGAAAGAATATGTGCTCAAAATTTGGTGAAATGAATAAAGGAGAATTCTGAGGGGTATGGTACATGTTCAGCAACACTCTGAGACCATGTACACAGCAGACATTGTTAATTATATTAATCATTCATCTATCATGGTACTCTTTCCACCAGCTACTACATGCAACCTCAAAACCCTTGACAATGACATTCAGTTACCAGAACCAAGCAATCAATGGTGGCACAAGACATGAAGCCTGTTTATCCCTGAGGACCTCACACCCCATTTTTCTAAAAGTGAAAGTGAAAGTCACTTAGCCGGTCTGACTCTTTGTGAACCCCATGAACTATACAGTCCATGGAGTTCTCCAAGCCAGAATACTGGAGTGGGTAGCAGTTCTCTTCTCCAGGGTATCTTCCCAACACAGGGATTGAACCCAGGTCTCTCACATTGCAGGCAGATTGCTTTACCAGCAGAGCTACCAGGGAAGCCCAAGAATACTGGAGCGGGTAGCCCATCCCTTCTCCAGGGGCTCTTCCTGACCCAGGAATTGAACCAAGGTCTCCTGCATTGCAGGTGGATTCTTTACCAGTTGAGCTAGCAGGGAAGCCCCATTTTTCTAAGCTACTTCAAAAATACCTGGCCTTTATGTAATATGCACAATTCATTTTCTTACTGATTTGACCCCATTTGTTTTTTCTCCTCCCAGTTTTCTACAAAGCCCCCACCAGCTAGACTGGAGTCCCAGTCTCAGTTCATCCTGCCTCCAAGTATTTCTATTGCATAAATCCATGAAACTTCTGGTAGACCAGAGATCCAGAAGACAGCATTCTGATTGAGGTGTTCGTATTTTCATCATCATCATGATTTAGAATGGTATTTAAGGGTCTCTGTAGTTTAGGGCACAAACGTTTCTCTCTGGCAAATGAGCTTGCATCTAAGAGAACTAGGCTTGCTGTGCACACAATGATGAAATTGGGGTCAGACAACCTGGATGCATGTTCCAGGTGAGACACTGGGCAAACTCCCACACAAATCAAGGCCTTAGTTTACCCCATCTAGGAGGAGAGTGGGATTTACGCTTGTTGAGGTCCTTTCTTGGCTCTCCTTGAAGATGTGAGAAGTCGGCCCCTCAAGCACATTGCAGTGGTGTGGATGATGGGCCCATCTGCAACAAGGACCCATCTGTTCCCTGACCAAGTTTCTGAAATAGAACCTAGACGGGGATATCTAGCCTTGAAGAGAGACTGGAGCGATTCCAGAGAGTCTGGTCTCATGGTTCACTCTTCACAAAGGTTCAATTATAAGTAACAACTTTTTTTAGTTCCTTTGCATTTCCCCCCATCTTGAGTAATCATGCAAGTCCCGCAGGATCCATTTCACCACATTTAGAGTCTATCTGTTTTAACCTTGCAATTATTTTTAATTAAATCATTTGTGTAATGGAAATTTATTTACTAGTTCAAAAACAACAAAATGATACTTACTAATTAAGCTACCTCACTCAGTTTCTTTTCTGCTTTTGAACAGAAATATGATTCCTTTCAAAATACATATAGGAAAGTACAAAAATCATAAGTGTACAGCACTATGAATTTTCATAATCCTGAAACACCTAATAATCAGCACACAGATTAAGGAAGAGAACATTCTCATGACCCCAGGAGCCTCCTTCCCAGCTTCAGCCACTATAATTCACTCCAAGGAGATCTCTAGTCTGACCTCTAAAAGCACAGATTAGTTTTACAACAGTTGATAAATTTTAAAATGCTTATATCAAAGGTGGTTTGCCCTAAAAATATTCTTCGCTTTGCCAGACATACAACATGTCTTGAGTCTAATTGCAAAAACTTCAGTCAGAACACCTTCCCACCCATCAAGAGCCTTGTTATCATCAGGTCCAGTCAAAAAACTTCCTATCATCTTCAAGAGCCAACTGAATTGGTGGTGTGATACCTTTTGAAGAAATTACAAACAATTCACAAATAAACCATAAAAACACGATAATCTGTCTATCTGATTTCTCTGAAGACCTTCTTGGCCTATTAGTCAATATGGAAAAAGCAGAATGCATGGTCTGTAGAGTAGGTTAATTTTATTTTAAGTACTGTATTTACTAGATTTAAGATGACTTACAAAAACATACTATGCAGAAAGATAAGTTACATTAGAATGAGTGATATTAAGTGGAAAGAAAAAGGCAATATGAACCACAAAATGTTTTTCATTAATTCCTTTGCACTTTGTGGATGACAAATTTGACCTTAAAATTTCTGGAAGTTAACATCAATAGGAGAACATGAAAACTTACAAAACTGGTTATTGTCCAGAAGATTTTAAAAAAAGGCAAACCAGCTCTTTAGGCGAGGCACTCTTCTTGATACTAAAATAGGAAACAAAAGTCTCCAAGGGCTGCCATAAATAAGGTACTTAGAATAACAAGGTCTACAGGGCAGGTGTAACAAAGCATTTCTGAAGGTTTTAGAGCATCACTGTCTTCAGTGGTGAGATGGCACTCCACTGAAGAACAGTGTGGCTTAAGGTCACAGATTTCTAACCATCAGCATTAAACATGAGATGTTCCAGAAAAAAATAAATAAAACAAGTGAACCACATATACACCATTAAAAATCTATTCAAGACTGTTATTGACCTGGATGGTGGTTTGCCTGAGTTTCCAGCTAGGGTTGGAGATACACATTTTACTAGTCTGTTGAACTGATAAAGAAGAGTTGATATCTTCTTATTAAAGGATGAGGCCCTTAAGAAGTTCTTATAATTTTCCTGAAGACAGTTCAACCACCACTCAAGTAGTCAGAAACCTGGGTTTGTTTGGGTCTATGATGAAGATTTTCCTCACAAGACAATTTCAGATGTACTCTTAATGTACTAAAAAATGGGCAATGGAAAGGTCAATGTTCCCTACTCTAGACCTTGAGGACCATTTGAATTCACCCTACACTTAAAAATAAGAAATCTCAGCAAAGACCCCAGAGGATGTCTGTTGTCAGCCATGAGATTTCCTGATGAGTTCTCTTAGATAAACTAGTGGCACAGCTATTATTACTCTGAGGACATAAATAAAATCTATACAATTTTTAATCTGTACAATCATGCATTATCTCAATGGTTAAGTTCCAAATTAGACACAATAAAAATCTCTTTCTACTGATTGCAGCATTTTTTTCTGATGAGAAGGAAATGCAATGTAGGCACTGCAATCCTAACTATAAAAAAAAAAAATGCTCCTTAGCAGAATGAAATAAAATATAGATCTACTATTCTTTCTTCACTTGATCTTTTGTGTTTGATCATAAATGCACATTGTGAAGAGATGCCTCATACCTCCAAGCTAAACACTGTTTGCTACTCATTAGTGATTTATAAATGATATTTTCTCCCTGGTGACATATCTTTTGATATGATTCTCTAATAATAACATCCACCAATATTAAAATAAGAACATCCCCATGTATTGTGATCATCTTCAACCACATTTCCTCACGAAAATTAAATTTTAGCACACCAACTGATATTGTATGCATATATTTGTCTACCATCATTATAAATCTCCTAAGGGTCTCTATAAAATGATAGTTTTGCCTCTTTGCAGTAATTCTACCTAATGCTCCAAAGCAAGAAACTAATTACATGCTGACTTTTCACTAACTTTGATCTTTCAAATACCATATGATGGAAGTTCTATAGGTAATCATATAATTACAATTCACTAAATGAGTTGAAATTAGCCATAAACCTTTTTATTTAAATTGTATTAACTGTTTCTTCAGTAACACTGTCGGCACTTCTATTCTTTCCTACATAAGTTGGCCGATATAAGGTTTCAAGCTAAAATCTGATTATGGTCACTAATGTTTATAACAAATGCCTCATTATAACACCAGAAGCGCCAATGAAGATGAATATGCGAAGAATTTCTTAAAATATGCTTAAGGAAAGGCCAAAGATAAACTATAGTAGTATAAGGAAATGACTAAAATTTCTCAGGGGAATGTTCTGGTAGGCAAAGGGAAAAAATGACCTCACTTGCATTTTCCCATTGAGCTGGTGCTATACTTCCTGCAAGAAAAATTAAAGACAATTATTTTAGTATACCATAGGACTATGCATAGAAACAGAAAAACGAATTCTGGATTTTACTTTTGGAATTATTAGTCCAGACTGATGGTAGTATCAACTAAGGACTGTCCTTTAAAAAAAAAAATCACTTAAATTTCATTTGTTCAAGACAGTCATTATTGTTGCAGACATTTACGTTCCTGTTGCAATTTTCTTTAATAGTATGTATGACATTATTTTTCTGGGTTGCTTTTATTTGGCACTCAAATTTCTTTTCTTGCAGTTAACTCTAGACAGATGCCTCATAACTGGGGGTGATTTCTTTCCTCAAAGGATACTTGTCTGGAGACACTTCTGGTGGTCATAACTGAGGCGGGGTGGAACTGGTATCTAGTGTATAGAGGCAAAGGGTGCTTCTAAACATCCCATAATACACAGAACAGACCCCACAACAAAGAATTTCCAGCCCCCAATGCCAATAGCTCTGAGGTTGAGAAACTGCCTCTGACCACATAAAATAAAGCAAGTATAACTTAGTGACTACTTGGAAAAGGCTTCAAATGAAGAAACTGGAGCCTTTTGAGTGAGCAAACTGGTCGTGAATTTCCTCTTTGAAGTTGACCCCTAAAGGTATAGAAAGGAAACATTCCATTGTTTGGAAAACGGACCTCTACCTTTACCGTGTTTATGGACCTTATTTATCTAATAACATTCAGAACCACACAGAACTCTGATGGTCACTTCTCATTAGAGCTGAGCAAACAAAGTATGTTTTGACTTGTCATCAATCATGACATGTGATCACAGGACATATTGTGTGCAAGAGGCAGTTGTTTTATCTGGAGCCTCAGCCTTGAAAAAATCCAAAACAGTGAAGTTGTTTATTTGACACCACTCCTGACCTGCAGTGCTGCATTCTAAGAGAAAGTAAAACACACACTGCTTTTTGATTATTTGTAATTATATAGGAAGTCTATTTCTCTGGTGAACGTTGCTATGGTCTTAGAACTAGAAAGAAACAGGAAAAGCTTTTTTTTTTTTTTTAAAGAAAAAAGAAAGAAAACAAAAAACCCTCAAGGAAAATGGGGTAAGTGTGATTAAGTGTTACTGTCAAGCCATGCATAGAACCAGTGAGGACTCCTATTTTGTAAGTTTTCAGGAGGACAAGTTTTCAGAAGTACTGGAGTATTAGTAAAAGAGTAATAAAGTGCATTTAGCTCTAGGAATTACACTCTTTCAGAGCCCTTTGTTCATAAGAATAAAATTACTCACACAGGACTAATAACCTGAAGACCCAGTTTCTGAGACACAATCATAAACCCAACAGACACATTTTAGGCTTCATGAAGGTAGATGGTCAGCACTGTTGCAGACACATACTTGACCTATTTTCCAACCCATCTTTCTTTTGTTGACAGCCAATGTCAACTCTTTCCATTCTGTTTGAAAATTATCTTTCACTAACTTTGGTTGCCTAAGAAAGACTGGTTTGTATCCTTGGGCATTAACTGCTCATCCAATAACAGTGCTGAGTGGCCTGGTCTGGGGGACAAAAGACTGTGTCCTAACCCTAATTCTCCTACATACCTACTGAGCAGTTAACCTCAGCCACTTGGCTTTTCTAGTCAATGACTCACAGGATATCATTCAAAGCTCTTCTAGGCTGACATTTTCTTTCATTCTTTTGGACAAATGACATGCAAATTCAGTCATTTCTTTCTTCAGTTCAGTTGCTCAGTTGTGTCTGACTCTTTGCCACCCCATGGACTGCGGCACACCAGGCCTCCCTGTCCATCACCAACTCCTGGAGTTTACTCAAACTCATGTCCATTGAGTCAGTGATGCCATCCAACCATCTCATCCTCTGTTGTCCCCTTCTTCTCCCGCCTTCAATCTTTCCCTGCATCAGGGTCTTTTCAAATGAGTCATTTCTTTCTTAGGCAGGTCATTATAATAACTTACAGCATACTATTAAGTTAGTGGGCAAAACTGAAACCTGGTTTTCATGAGTTTAAATGACCACGTGATGAAGCTATCACTGGAGCTCAAAGACTACGGTTTTGAGATATTGGAATACAAAGCCTCTCTCCATTCCACACGTGTGAACACAGAAGAAATCCTAGTGGGTCCTGGTAAGTGGATACTAGGGCTGTGTTTTTTGTCTGCTTGTTTTAATCGTTTAAGTGGACATACGCAAAGGACATACAGACTCACTGCTCTAGTCTCCGTTTCCTCATCTTCAACTTAGGACAACTGGATGCGTAGACTTCACAGTTACACTCCAATGGTTTGCATGGGATCACATCTACAAATTGAGGTCTACCTTACTTCCTCCTGGATCAGGCATATCTTATCATTGGTTGGGAAGGAGAGACATAATACTAGCCAAACAAGTATTCTGTACTATGTTTTAAAATAGGCAATATAAAATAAAATAAAATAGGCAATATTTTACATGTAAGAATAATCAACATATTTGTTTTGATTCAGAAAATTAACTTTGACCCTTACTTGCCTAAGGAACTTGATAATTGCTTTCTCTTCTTAGAATATGTTACCATCCCCCCTGTCAAATATTACTTACAGTATTTGGGACTCTGTTCAGCATCTCCTCCTCTGTGTACCATGGAGGTCACTCCTTCATCTCTATGACCACAGCCCTTAGCATATACCTACACCCACACTATCATGCTATTCTATATTTTTAAAAGCTTCATCAAGGTATTTTTATATCATATACATTCACCACTGAAATATACAATTTGATGACTGTTAGTAAATTTACAGAGCTGTGCATTTGTCATCACAGTCCAATTTGAGAACATTCCCATCACACCAATAAGAACATTTATATCCATTTATTGTTATTCCCCATCCCTACCCACCTTCAGACTACCACTAACCTTTCTGTTTCTATAGATTTCATGATGGGCCTTGCTACTTCCTCTGTGCTTTTCCTTAAGAAGATTCTAAGCTCCTTGAAGGCATGGATAGGAACTTTATTTTTTAACCTTTTCTTCCCAACTGTTAGCATCACTGCCAGAATACAAATAATAAATAATAGCATGCAATATTTATCAAAATTTCCATGTACATGTGCAATTAAGAGCTTTACAAATTTCAATTTAATCCCTAAAACAGTCATTGGGTAGGTACTATGTTTATCCCCTTCAGACGTAAGGATATATATAGCTTTAGAGTGGGTAATATATACACATAAGGTCATGTCAAGATTTGAAGCCCATATGAAATGAATGAGTAACAAGGAAAGGAATCTCAATCTGGAATAGTTTCTTAATGGTAGAGAAGATTCTAATGACACCTCATGAGAGACCTCATGGATTTGTCCGTAATGTTTTAGGTGCATATAGTATACATTCCTGCTGCAATATCCTTGTCCACAGATTTCATCAGAATTTCCAAGACAGCCAGGATCCAAAAATGATAGCACCCCCTTGTGTAAATACTGAGAGATGCTACAATAGTGGTGAGACAGGTCCCTCAATGTGCTTCTATCCTATTCCGAAGGTAGATGCAGTCTTTACCCCTTGGGCTCCGTTGATCATTATTTGAGCACAGTTTTCTAAGAACCCACTTGTTTCAAGCCTTAGTCTATGTTCAAAATAAGGAAGTTACCCCTACCTCGTGTCTCTCAAAGGAGACACCTTCCCACTCTTCGCCCTTCCTTTGTTTTCAGCTGCCTATCATATCAATAAAGTTGTTGGGGAAAAAATTCAAATGGGAGAAAGGCTATAAATGGAGAACCCCTTAGATCCTTCCTTCTCCCTGGCGTAAACCTTTCCTTTTCCTCCAGAGCAGGGGTAAGTTAATTGTATTTGAATGAATAATTCTAATAAAGCAGTGACCTTTAATGCCAACTGGTGTTTTTAATTTTGATTCACTGTCAGTCACTCCAACATGAGCCACCCCAGGATGTGAGCAGTGGAAAGGCCAGTATGTACAGAGAGGAGAAATACAAACACGCAGAGCTGGGTGCTGCCCGCAGGTAAACACAGAGATGGCAGATAATACCAAGAGGTGCAGACAAGAGACTCCTTACAAAGGATTCGGAACGATGGTGGAAACAAAATCAGAACCACAAGTATTTTGAAACCCAACTGGAAATATGCCCTAATATAAAGAATATAACAATCTCTTATTCGTTGCATAAATTAAGAAAAGACATAAAAGCAAAAAAAAAAAAAAAAGGAATGGAAAAATAAAAAATACAATGGAACAAAATAAAGCCGTCTGTAATCTCATCACTTAGAGACAACTGTGTGACTCCTGTTAATATTCTCAAATATATCCTTTCAGTCTTTTTTCTCTATTTGGATACGTATAGGAAATTACATATGTAATACATACTTATATCTATATATTTCAAAATCAAATTGTGCGGTGCATATTGTTTTATTGCTTGCTTGAAAAATAATAATTCTTTTTTCTGTGGCTTAAACGTCAGAGTTTTAAAATTTCTCAGTCATATAAATTACAAAAATAGTAGATGCCACTTTCTTAAAAAATAAAAAAGAGTTCAAGTGTGTAAGATCATTTAAAGTATATTTCAGAACTCAAATGCCTACAGGAACTGGACTGACATTTAACTAATGACAAAGACCAGGCTTGGTGCCCTGTCACACAGAGGAAGCCCCTACTGGGGCCCAATAAGAATTGAGGCTCATTTTGTCCACTAGTAGGAAATTCACACTTTTTTGGTGGTGGGGTGGGGTGGGGGGGTTGGGGGGACTATGCCACATGGCTTGCAAGATCTTAGCTTCCTGACCAGAGACTTCATCTGTGCCCCAGGTACTGAAAGTTTGGAGTCCACTACTGGACCACTAGACAGTTTGTGAGAAATTCATCTTTTGAGAAATGTTCTCATATTAAATGACAGCAACTCATTTAAACAGAAATAAAAATGACACTGACCAAATAAATCCTCTCCACAGGCTGGATTTGGTCTAGGAACTGACAGTCATCAACTCCAATCTAAAATAAAATGAATAGCTCCATCCCCAGCCTATTCCTTCACTCCACTCCCCCATGGCAACCAGTCTAACCATATAGTTACCTTTCCATAGAAACTAGTTGGTCTCACACAGTGTATACTAAAATTTAAACAGAATATAATTTAATATTCCATTTTAATTCCTCCCTCCTTGTACAACTTTGCAGACTAATTAAAACCAATTCGGATATGGCATCTTCCTTCAGAGGGCCTGTTTCATTGATGTTTGAGGAGTAGGATGTTGCCTGGAGTAGGAAATGACAACCTACTCCAGTATTCTTGCCTGGAGAATCTCATGGACAGAGGAGCCTGACGGACCCAGTCCAGAGGGTCGCAAAGAGAGAGTAACACTGAAACATGTGTATTACCATATGCAAAACATATGGCCAGTGCAAGTTTGATGCATGAAGCAGGGCACTCAAAGACGGTGTTCTGGGACAACCCAGAGGGATGGGGTGGGGAGGGAAGGGGAGGGAGTTTCAGGATGGGGGGACACATGTATACCCGTGGCTGATTCATGTCGATGTATGGCAAAAACCACCACAATATTGTAAAGTAATTAGTCTCCAATTAAAATAAATTAGAAAAAAAAAAAGAGTCAGACACAACTGAGCACAGAGGCTTTGTAATGGGAGGAGATGCCATATATTTAGAAATAAGTAAAACCACCAATTGTTTCACATGCAAAAGTGTGTTTGTTTGTTCACCATTAACATTCAACTCCCACTGTAGAAACGCTGTTCTAAGCACGGAGTACAGAGCAGCGAATGGGCAAAAATGTGTAAGTGTGTGTATGTGTGTCCATGTGTGCAATCTGCCACAACAGGTGAGGGTGGGGATGGTCACCGGGAATGAACTGCAAACCAGCCTTCTTCATCCTGGACCACCAAGAGCCCTCATAGCACAGAGGAGAGTGTCTGAGGGTCTCACATTGAAAATACAAGAGGGTTTCAAGAAACCAATGTTTGTGACTTTCACATTCCATTCAGAAGCTGGACTCGCTTTTAACATGATGACAGTATGCTAAACGCCTCGACGATTTCACTCAGTCAGATGATTCAATGGCATGAGGCATCTCGCCTGAGAACAGACCATTCCTTTGCTCTGAGACTCGCCTACAGCTCCTTCTTGTAGGTCAACATGCCAGCCCCGCTTTTCTAACACTCCAGTTCTCAGTCTCCTCACTTGGAGGGCACAGAAATAATCCAATAGGCCAGTAAGTAGCACAAAGGCATGATGCAAGTATCTCCCACTGCACACAGACTGGCCTTTCCTTTGACAAACTGGCCTTCTGGATTTTATATGGGGACTAGTTCATAAAAAGCACAGTGAGTATTGCCCTACTGGAGGAATCTTTCTAAGGCCTGTCAACCAACTAAATTGTGGATATTGAAATATTTCTGCCTCTCTCATCAGACCTTTCTTCATGTATTTATCTCTACCACTTACTGCTATGCTTAGGCATTCAAATATTGAATAAATGCCCTAAATTTCCAGGAAATAAAACAAAACTATAGGCATTGTGACCTTATGGTACCTTTATCTTAAGCACGAAGACATTGTAGCCTAATGAGACAAAGTCCCTTCCTCAAACCACATAGGTATGTCAAGTTAAGTGGATGCCAAAGATATTTCACTGGGAAAAAAGAAAATTAATGGACAATATTTGGACATAGAAGATGGATATAGTAGGCAGTAGAAATGGCTGTTTTGAACTACCTACATGTACTGATACAAACTCAGTGGGTCAACATGAAACATATCTGGTATTTCCAAAAAAAACTGGTGTGGCAAATATTCATAATTTCTTAGGTGATAATAAACAGTATGGCATACATCTATGTTTGAGACTAAAACAAAATGAAACAGAAGAGCCACATGGCATAGCATTAAATTCAAGAATAAGTTTAATATTATTTCTGTTGGCAACAATGATTACAATACGGCTTTAATGTCTAATTTGATTCCAAATGTATTTCTTAGTGAGAATCTAAAATGATTCACTATCTATGGATTTGATTAAAATAATATTTTGTTAGACTCTAATAGGACGTTAATACCCTTATGAGCCAGGCTGGCTCCATTCGTTGTTCATCTTAATTAGCTAACATTAACCATCATTAGGATTTTATATGGTACAATGCACATTACTTCATAACTTCCACCCAGATCACATGAAGCTAGATCATAATACATGTTATCAATCATCAACTTCCTGGGCTTTCCTAACACCTAGCTTTTATTTTAAAAGTTGAGGTCAATGTTAAGTGTTACACTTCAGCTGAAAAAGTTAAAAAAAATCAATGTTAATTAACAATGTTAATTAAATGTTAATCATGTAAATGAAAGCATTTTCCATTCACTTGCCTAGTAAATTATCATCAGGTAGTGGCCCATATATTATTTGAGATGACACAGGAAAATGGCATCTACTCAGAGGGAATGGGGAAGAAAATTCGATAAAAATTTATACATGGAAAGTGTTTTTTTTTGACATGGAAAATCTATCTTTATTTCCAGAGAACTCACTGAGTGATATAGGGGAAGGGTATAGAAAAATAAAGATGAATATCTTGGATAGTACGATATTTGGAAGGTCTTTGGTCCAACTGAGCCTATCCTTGCCTTGCATAAAATGCAGACCACAGACGCTTGGATTCTGTAGTTTGAGTTCATGGAAAGAAGGAATTTTTAAACAGTATTTTAATACTGAGAGTATTAAAAGCAGATAGGGACCCTCAATGAACAGACCATCTGGAAAGGTTCAACATTTCTATAGTCACTGCTACCAACCGGCAATTAGATCAGAAACTTAGGTCTTTGATTTTACAAACTGTGTTATGGTTCTGAATTCTAAAGCATCCAGGGAAATCTCTATGTAATGACACCTACTTGAGTCAATGTGTCTGCTTTATGTCAAATCCTGTGAGAAGACATAGACAGGAACTGTGTGGGTGTGCAACCCTTTCCTATTTCAGTGCATATGTGTGTGTGTGTGCATGTGCTAAGTTGCTTCAGTTGTGTCTGATTCTGTGTGACCCCATGGACTGTAGCCTGCCAGGCTCCTCTGTCCATGGGATTCTCTAGGCAAGAATGCTGGAGTGGGTTGCCATGCTCTTCTCCAGGGGATCTTCTTGACCCAGGGATTGAACCTGGGTCTCTTAAGTCTTCTGCATTGGCAGGCTAGTTCTTTACCATTAGCTCACCACCTATTTCAATGCTACTATATAAAATATAATACATCAGACTCTAAAAACACAAATGTGTGAGTACACAAAAAATTTAAGAGTCACTGAGTCTAAGTTAATTTCATAGAAAAGACTGGAGGCCTAAAGATGCCAAAGTTCAGTTCCATTTAGTCGCTCAGTAGGGTCCGACTCTTTGCGACCCCATGAACCACAGCACGCCAGGCCTCCCTATCCATCACCAACTCCCGGAGTCTACCCAAACTCATGTCCATTGAGTTCGTGATGCCATCCAACCATCTTATCCTCTGTCGTCCCCTTCTCCTCCTGCCTTCAATCTTTCCCAGCATGAGGGTCTTTTCCAAAGAGTCAGTTCTTCGCATCAGATGGCCAAAGTATTGGAATTTCAGCTTCAGTATCAGTCCTTCCAATGAATAATCAGGACTGATTCCCTTTAGGATGGACTGGTTGGATCTTCTTGCAGTCCAAGGGACTCTCAAGAGTCCTCTCCAAAACCTCAGTTCAAAAGCATCAATTCTTCAGCGCTCAGCTTTCTTTATAATCCGACTCTCACATTCATACATGACTACTGGAAAAACCATAGCCTTGACTAGGCAGAACTTTGTTGACAAAGTAATGTCTCTGCTTTTTAATATACTGTCTAGGTTGGTCATAGCTTTTCTTTGAAGGAGCAAGCATCTTTTAACTTCATGGCTGCATTCACCATCTGCAGTGATTTTGGAGCCCCCCAAAATAACATCTGCCACTGTTTCCATTGTTTCCCCATCTATTTGCCATGAAGTGATGGGACCAGATGCCATGATCTTAGTTTTCTGAATGTTGAGTTTTAAGCCAACTTTTTCACTCTCTTCTTTCACTTTCATCAAGAGGCTCTTTAGTTCTTCTTTGCTTTCTGCCATAAGGGTGGTGTCATCTGCATTTCTGAGGTTATTGATATTTCTCCCGGCAATCTTGACTTCAGTTTGTAATCTGAGCTCTGTAAGCCTGGACCCAAACAGCTCTGTGTATTTTTACCATTTAATTCTTGTGTGTCATCTGTAAGGAGTTTGCATTTGCTTCCTCATTTGATGGCTAGCTCACTTGTGTAGGTTGCTTTTCAACCTGACCCACGGGATAGAAGAGGATAGGGGAGGTTATGACAAAATGAGAACCAGAAGCATTAATCCAGCAGTGGATGAACATGGACAGAACTGCTCTCCAGCCCCACAACTACATTGGGAGCTGCCTCTCCTGAGCCTGCATTTCCTTCTTTTTCTTTCACTTCCATGGAGACACATCGTAACCTTTTGTCCATTCATTTTCTGCTTAAGTTAGAGTGTGTTTCTGTTGGTGGCAATGCAAGAATCCTAGCAAAAAAAATGCCCCCCACACATGTATCATTTCTGCAGAGAGAAGACTGGCTCAGCTTTAGAAGTTCCCAGGGGAGGAGCTTGTTCCCTACCTGTGCCTGCTGGAGAGAAAGGGACTGATAGATGTACGTATTCCATGCACGGAAGACATCTCTGCTCCACTCTAACAATGCACTTCAATTACTCTCAGATTTTTATATTTTGATCATCATCAACCAAAATTTACTTGTATTATACTTTATTTGAGATCTAGGTGTACTGCAGATTTATATTGTGTTATTTCTCTGATCACTGTGTGATTTTAGGCTTTGGGTTCAATTTCTAGTGTTAGAAAAATAGCAATGATGTCTCTCTCCCAGAAAAGACCAAGCTGAATGATTCCCAAGGGGGAAACATGCTTGAAAGAGAGATATCTTTTTTGTTGTTGTTGTTATTTTAATGGATCATGAAGTCCTTTAAGGAAAACTGAAATACCCAAGTCCTGTTAGAGATTTTCTCCAATTAGCGTTTCCAACTGGATGAACCAGAAGGGAGTAGTAGAGATTCTCTCTACTCTAGAACTCTTGACTTGTCTTCACTCTTCCTGAGCCAGACTGGGATTTGAGACCCTTTGCTCTAGTACTTACACTCCACAAACATCTCCTCCAGCAACAAAATACAAAGTAACTATAAGGGACTGCAAATAACTGTGTGCAATGGACAAGATATAAAAAAGACCCGAAATGCCAACTGTCACTTCTGAAGAGCCAAAAACAGGGTATTAGGAGCAAAAGCAGGATACTATGCATGTCTTCTGCATGTAACACCACCAAAAGGGTCAGCAAATCACCTAAGCCACCTCTTTGGCCCAATCCTTGGACACACCCCTACTCTGATTCCACATAGGGAACCAGCTCGTCCCCCACTTCCTTGGGGAGGGGGTAGGGTTACTAACTGTTTATTTTCTCTCCCCTCCCCTGCTGTAGCAGGGGCCCCAATAAAAATCTGCCTGAATTTCTTGTCTGACCTCTGATCAATTGCTATTGATTGGGGAAGGCCAAGAATCCTGGTCGTAACATTCCTACCTAGAAAACACACATACGTGGACACACTCACAAACACGTACTTTCCAAGAGGAAACAACTTGCAGACCTCTCTATTGCATTTTCAAACTCCAATACTTTGTCTGATCATAATTTCCCCCTAAAAACACCTGGGTTTATCTCTATCCATTATAAGAAAATAAGTTTAAGAGAAATATCGGTCTTAGAGTGATTTTTAACGCCTTCTCTTTAATAGTGAGAAACTAACACCATTTAATTTGCCAGACTACCTTGATAATCAAATATAAGTCATTATGACTGGTAAACTGGAATGCCCCTCAGGTTTTGAGTCTTGTCCCTCCCTGCCTTGATAGATATATCCATTCTGGACCATAGTAACTTGAAGTCTGTGTATTTGTTGTTGAAAAGCCAGCCCCCCCAAAGTTAATATCTTTGGGTGATTTTCATTTCCAGAATCGTGCATCTAGATTGGCAGTAGGATTCTGAGGGGAGTTAACAGAAGTGCCAAGTTTGTGGGGTTCAGATGGCAGGCCTGTCCAAGGCATACACAGGAGCAGTTGACAAGGGCTGGAGCAGAGGACCACCAGTTGACAAGGATGAAGGCCCTGGGGGGATGGGGTTAACCCTGAGATTATTCATGGAAGGCAGATATCCGAGACAGAACAGAGACTGGAATCTTCTGTTGTGCCGGGGACCAGGGAGGTGAGCAAGAGGCAATTTTTTGGATTCTGAAGTTAGTTCCACTTTGTAAGAGACACTGGTATCCTCAGAAGCCTAGGGAACAGAGGAGTCAAACATTAATTTTTTTTCCTTTTTTAGTAAATCTAAAGTCATGCTCACGGTGAAACCAGAGGGAAGGACACGTAGAAATTCTGAACTTTAATCATCCTCCATACTTGTGGAATGTAGGCTCACATGGAATCAGAGAGACCCACAATCACAAGCAGCAGTTTTGATGATGTGATTTACTGCTTGTGACTGAGCTTTTAAGATGGAATTAGATGCGGGAAATTTATTTTTAAGAGGCACACATAATTTGTCTTTGGAATTTTGATTCAAAAATGAGATAAGAGCAAGCTACTCTTGGGAAATGTGTACGTCTGAAGCTGTTTTTCCTTCCCACACTATAGCCCCAAGATAAAATGCACCCATCGAAAAGCAGCTTGCTTTCTTTCAGAAGCATTTTTACTTCTATAAACAGAATGCTAAACTAGAAAAAAAGAAAATGACTATCAATAGAGTGAGTCTCCAAGAAATTTTAACCTGAGAGTATTTTTGAAGACGAAGAAAAAACTGGCAAAATTAGAAAACAGTAAACCTACTTATGTAGATGGGAAATGAGCATATTAGAATTTTCTTCTTTGTAAATAATAAAATTCTTTGGTCACAGCATTTTATTTTTTGACTGGAAATATACTTATTTACCAATAAACTATTCCCACGTGATCTGAATCTCTCTGTTCACTGTCATGCTGCTCCATTCAGTCATTCAAAGGCCCTTATTTTCAAAGGAAACTCTGGCTGTGTCCATTGTACAATACTAATAATAACAATGGAAAAGTACAGAAAAAAATCTCAAGTATTTTTCACAGTTAGCAAACAACATGGGATTTCTCTCCTGCTATTCAGGCATTAAAAAAAAAAAATATTTGAATGAGATGCTTGTTTTTAAATTCAAAGGCCTACAATTTAATTTAGGGTTTCTCAACTCCAGCCTTGGCATTGTTTAAAAAAAATGATGCACAAAAGAAAAATCTGGTCATCTTAAGTAATTTCTCCCTCTTCTTATTACACTTTCCCCCCCGCCCTCACCCCTCCCAGTATTGGGTACAAGTGGCAGTATAAATTTGTAATGTAATTTTGATCTAATGTGTATAAAACTTTGGCCAAAGAAAGATGACTTTCAGTTTGATGCCATGGGTTTTTGTTTAGGAAATAGACCTAATCTTGTGCTGAGTTGATGGGGTAGAACACTCAAAATTTTGTAGTCCCGGGAGGAGAATTGTGGGCTGGCTAGAATCTGAGGAAATACTGTTCTCTTTTCCTGTCTTCAAGCCCTCGGTAGTTCTTTGCTTGTAGACTTAACTTAGACACACTTTGATCCGTTGTGCTTTTCTGACTTGCTTTATTAAGTTATCAAACCCTTAAAACCAAAGCATTAAATGAAAGTCTTGGAAGACTGAAATCTGAAAAGCAACAAAATACTGGCCTCTGTCCCTTTTCCCTTACCTGTATCCAGTGCTCACATCGTCTGTACTGGCATCACCATTTAAAAGCCAAATAGTAGACACTGGAAGTAATATGAGTGTGTTGCTAGGTACCATGCTTCATTTTCATAGGGCTGTTGATTCGGACCAAAAGAAAAAAAAAAGTAATTCTTCACTGAAAAAAAATTTAGTGGATGGATTGAGGAAAAAAGGAAAAAAAGATTCTCTAAAATTCCAGGATATTCTCCAGTCATCCAAGAGATCAATCTTTAGAAATGCCGACCTTAGAAAGTGAGACAATTTTATGAAGCAAACTTAGTAATTCTTAGAATTACTAGCTATCTCCTTGGTATGGAAAAAGAGGGGTTAGTACCTGGATTCTAGAACAGAATGGAACCAAAGAGAATGATACAAAATGTGTCAATGTCCCAATTGCTTCATATAAAATTCTCCTTCTAACACTTTTTAAAATTTTTTTGCTGCTGCAAATTGCATGTATTTCTACATTGGAGGCATAGAGAACTTTACTCTTTAAATGGCAGCAACTTAAACACAGGACTTAGAACTGCCACAAATAACTCCCACTACAGTGCGTGCACTACTTTACCCCAAATATAAAAATGGAGTGTTTGTTTTGATAACTCTTGAAATAGTTTTTCTTTATTTTCACTCTGAGTCTGAGATCTTTGGCATTTGACTAATTTACCATGCATTTAAGGCTGGTAGCAATATATCGGGAAAGAAATATGATAATCACTTGCTGCCACAAAGTATTCTGTATACTGTTCTCTTTTTCAGCTCTGGTTTCACATGTGTTGGTTCAATGGAATATTCAATAGACATTTATAGGAAATAAATTGAGAGATGAATGTAAACCATATGGCATCTGGAGGTTTATTTGCAAAGTCCCTGCATCAAAGCTTTCTCCAGATCACACCATATTAGCTATGTTTTTCCAGTCCAGCAGAATCAGGAAGGTAACCACAGACTTCCTTGATGGAAAACACATGAAAAACAGAGCAAATTTTAATATGTAGCTTAAGTTGCTGGTCAAGGAGCATCCCTTAAAATAATTTTATTACCAGTGTTTTCAGCACATTGTTTAGAATTGCATTAAAAACATGAAGCAAGTTGATCTTGCCTATGATTTCCTTCAAAATTACAGGGCACATTTCTATTTATTTATACCAATAAAAGTATATCTCTTTAATAGCATTTTCTTGAAACCTCAGGACTACTTTTTGGCTTGGATATGTAAAAATAAATTCCAATCAAAGAGAACCTCAGTATTTAAATATGGCATGCATACAACTGTTCATTAGAATTTTTTACAAATAGAAATAGTGTGTACAAATACACTCATATATACAAAGGCCACTTTACTAAGCTTTGTAGAATCACATTATTATAAGTAATAGTTAAAAAAAATTGATTGGACAGAATGAGAAATGGGCTTCAAACTTAATTTATATATATATATGTGTGTGTGTGTATATATATATATATATATATATAAATTCCTCAACCTTGAATGCTCTCTGCTCTCTGCAGTAGGTTACAGCTAGCATTACCTCCGATTTCAAATTAATTCTCATGCAGCCTGTTATATAAATCATTATGAAATGTCAAATGCTTGTACACATCTATTTTTTAAGTTTTCACTTACTTTCCAAATAGTTTCCATTTTTCAGTGTCACAGACTTTTCAGCCACTCAGTCCATTTTAACGATTTTTTTTTTATCACTCTAAAAATTTCCCCTCATTTACAGCACATTTGCGTAAGCCTACGCACAGACACGCACACGTTTTATTCCCTGGGGTGTGGGTGATATCCATCATGGTGATCTGAAAAATTCTGGATTCTTTCCTTTGGCTCATACTGAACGGCCAAATAATGGGCACAGACAAGGGATAAAACGTTTTGCTATTTAAATAGGCAACAGCTACAGACTGCCTTTTATAAATAAATAGTAAAGATTAAAACAATAGTTCACTGACCCCCCTGTTGCTTGCAGCCCATCACTCCCCATTTAGAACAGTTTCTAAGGAAAATGGTGCCTCACACTTTGCGGTCATTACTCAATTATCCATCTCAATGAAGGACTCCTCCTTTTACAGGTTACGCTTTGAAATTTATGGCAGTAAGTTAATGCCACTCACAACTTAAAAAAAAAAAAAAAAGTATGTGAGCAGCATCACTTAAAAAATATGTGGCTAACTGCTGGAAGCTATTAAAAACCAAATAAACAAAAGAGATTACACTTCAAAGAAATGTCAACAGTTTTTCCTCTCTCAGAACAGACGAGTTTTCTTTACTTATATCCACAGCCACATCTGGAAAATGCTTATGGCTTTATACATCTTTTATGGTAAAATGAATTTATTGAGTTTTAAAATTTTCGTGATGGATTAATGCAATCTTCATAAAAGGTAAACCCACACCCTAGTAAAAACCCGTCTTAACACTGAAAAATGATTTCAATAATAAATAATAGTCCAATGTTAATTTTAAGGAGCAAGATGATTTTGAGAAAGCATTTGGTTAACTAGATTTTATATATTTTTTTCTATTAGTACATGGAAATAAAAGTGCAATATCTTGCTCCTTATGACCTATCTTTATGTGGGCACAATTAATTCTTAAGTTGAGGGAAAAATAAAAGAAGCAGTGTGCAAAGCCAACTCAAAAGTTTAACTGAATATACCTACTCTAATGAACTAACAATAAACTTACAGAATATAGTAAATTTACCAATAGCTAAGATCTCAAAGGGAAAATTTCAAAAGAGCTACTGGCTTTCCAGTTCTTCACAAAATTATACAGCCGAACTTTCGTGTATTTAAAAGGTGAGATTTAATTTCTCATCTAAAAATACATCCCTGTTAGGAAGGACCAAACGATTGACTTCATATGCTACACAACATTCTCTTGTCAACTTGGCCCCAAGTTGACAGCCTTCATTTGATGTTGTTTTACAATTAACTGGGTAGTAGCAACTTGCTCTCTGTGTGAGCTTGCCAGAAAAAAATACTGCCTCTGGTATACAACCTAACATCCGCATGTGGACACATGAGCAGAATGAGCTATATGTAAATTACTAAAGGTAGCAATTTGCAATTTTGATGGGGGCAGAAGGAAAGACTTGAAATTTGGGAGAAGGTGTCATCTTTGTAAGTCAGTCCAATACTTAAGGGGGAGAAAAACCCCAAACCAGAAGAATGTTTAGAATGGAAAAACATAATCTGGACATAAAGTAAGTGGTCTGTAGTCAATAAAAAAGAGAAAGAAAAAGAAAAATAAACTCCAACAAGTCGGCTGCAGAATGGGCAAGTAGATCTATTTTGTTTATTTATAAGTGAGTAACAAGTAGATTCTTTCACACTAACTAAACCAGACAGTAATTATAAACACAGGTTGGTTAAATTCCATGCACCCTATCAAAGGAAACAAGCTTCTTTCTTTTCCAAACATTGCCCTTTGTTTATTGAGCTTCTTCGGGGCTTGGTTTCACTTAAAACTATGTCAGCACACATCTGTTACCCGACCCCCCCACCCCCAAAACAATGCCAACCTTTTTAAGCTGAACCTGAATACTCATTATACAAAAATTTGCAAGTAACCTAACAGCAATTTCTAGAGTAGCCAGTTAGCATGCTGAATAAAGAATTTGGATTATTTTTGTTCCATTACAGAAAAAAACCCTACATTAGACTGTAATCAGACAGGACGCAAACAGTCGCCGCCTCAGTAGTTTTGGATAATTAGTTACCTAAATTTTCTGAGGTGAATTCAATGTACTTAGACTGAGGCACATTATTGCTTATATTCTGAAAGACCACAATACAATCTTGGGTAACAATGAAATTATAAATATTGGAGTAAAACGTCATTTTAGAAATCATTAGGTTTTATCAGTACAGTACAACTGAGTCCCTCATTTAAGGAACTGTTTTATTAAAAAAAAAAAATGGGAGCCTGTGATATTGCTTATATTAGCTCATGTAAGATATCAGATTTCAAAAAACTTTAACACAGCAGACACTATTAAAACATCATTATTAGAGTTGTCATGCTTGGGTGGTTTCAACTAAAGTGAATTTCATGTATTCACTGGGAGACAGCAATAATAAATCCTGGAGTCTGCATTTCTAAGCAGTGACCTAGAGTCTTACAGAATTGACTTAATGAACAGGGCAATTGGATGAGTACAGTGGGTGGGTGGGTACTGTGGGGAGGGGCAGAATCTGATAAAAGTTCACATGGAAATATACCCATGGCACCCAAACTCCCTCAGGCAACCACTCTAAACAGGGCGATCCAAGCCTACTCTGACTTTTGTGCCACTTGCGGGATCCACATAAGTGATAATGAGGTCAGCTTCTTGTGCAGTCTATACCACTTCCCTCAGCCACGGCGAACATGACTATCGATCACCAAACTCTCTCTGGAGTCTGAATGGAAAGTCATAGTCTTTCTCAATGCAACACACTTGCAATCAGCCACTTGCAATCAATCCATCTGCCAGCAAAGTGTTAGACTAGGAGCAAGCTCTTACAAGGTCTGTACCCTAGCACTTTGCACCCTACCTGGAATCTGGTGGGAGGTAAAGAAATGTCTTAAAGATAGACTACTCTTAACTTGCCTCAAATGGAAGACCACAGTAGTTGGGAGCGCTGGCTGTTGCCCGACTGTCTGGGTTCAAACCCCAGATCTGCCACCTACTTATTCTGTACCTCTGGGCAGGTTACTCAACCTCACAGTTTCTCAGTTCTCTAATCTATAAAATGTGAGGGGTGGGTGAGTTCATATAAGTAGAGCGCTTCAAAGAACGTCTGATACATAATCGCCACTCATTGTTTGCTGCTATCATTACTTTCCTTTATTGTTTACTGAAAGGCTTTGCCTATGTGAAAAGTTCCATGTAGCTTATTCTGCTCATGTGCCCATCTAGCACTTGATAAATCAACATACATATGCTAGAGACATTTTTCTGAAGCATAGATCTCAGGATATTCATCTCTTTAAAGCCCTGAAGTGACTCCCCATTGTTGATGCAACATAGCCCAAAGTAACCTACATCACTCTCTCAAAGGTGAGGCCAACCTGTAATTTTGAGCCTATGGTGGGCTCCTGAAGCTAGCTCCCCGCCATGTCCCTGCCCCTTTACTCTTGGATCATGCCTAAATACTTGCTATATGTATGAGCCAGGGGCTCTCATTCATTTCCACCATTGAGTTGCCGTATTTCCTGTTCAGTTCTGCATGGGCAATTCCCTTCCACACCTGACAAACACAGACTTGTCTTTTGAGACACCGTTCAAACACTGCCTCCCATGTGAAGCATTTCCCAAATCCCTCAATGAACTGGTTGCTGCTCTGCACATTTTATGTATCTTCATTATAGCATGCTTACACTATGTCACATTGGCCTCTTGCATGGCCTGAATTCCTTCTGTTTTACTTACATATATACGTATGTGTGTGTATGTGTATATATATATCCCCTGTATTTAACACATAGGGATTAGTGATTTTTTTTGATGAATGAATAATCCCTATCTCTAAATAATATATAAATTTTCTAGGCTATTTTCCTTTGTTTTTACTTAAATTGTTAAAGCAGAGACATTACTTTGCCAACAAAGGTCTGGATCACTCAAGGCTATGATTTTTCCAGTAGTCAAGTATGGATGTGAGAGTTGGACTATAAAGAAAGCTGAGCACCGAAGAATTGATGCTTTTGAACTGTGGTGTTGGAGAAGACTCTTGAGAGTCCCTTGGACTGCAAGGAGATCCAACCAGTCCATCCTAAAGGAGATCAGTCCTGAGTGTTCATTGGAAGGACTGATGTTGAAGCTGAAACTCCAATACTTTGACCACCTGATGCGAAGAACTGACTCATTGGAAAAGACCCTGATGCTGGGAAAGATTAAAGGCAGGAGGAGAAGGAGACGACAGAGGATGAGATGGTTGGATGGCATCACCGACTCAATGGACATGAGTTTGAGTAAACTCTGGGAGTTGGTGATGGACAGGGAGGCCTGGCGTGCTGCAGTCCATGGGGTCGCAAAGAATCAGACATGACTAAGCAACTGAATTGAACTCGAATTTTTAAATTTCAGGTACTCTTGACTGGTTTTCAACTTACAAAAACTAATACATGCCTATAGTAGGAAGTGAAACAAAAGCTAATTATTGTTTTCCCACCCCCATGAGGTCCTGCTCCCTGATATAACCAATAGTGTGGTGTACATCTTCACCTTCTTTTTTGCTAAAGTGAATATATATATATAGTCATACACACTAGAGGTACAAGTTTCTCTATAAAATTCTACAGAACAAATATTTCAGTCTTTGCTGGTAATACAGTCTCTATAACAACTTATCAAATTCGTCCTTGTCGTGAGAAAGCAGCTATAGACAACTCCTGAAGAGACATGGCTGCATCCATCCAAACTTTACAAAAGTAGGAAACCAGTTGGATGTGGTCTGAAAGGCCTACTGGACTGCTCTATGATTGAAAATTTATATGTACACATACATACACACGTTTAATCTGTTAATTTGCCTTTAAATATATAGCATCAAACCATACAAAAACACTGTGATTAGTTTTACTATATACTCCATTAACATCCAATAAGTTAATACAGTCAAATAGAATTTCTTTTTCCTCTAATTTCTTCATACATATATAAAACCTATACACGGTACACATATGCCATAGTTTTAAATAAGTGGGATATGTAATACATACTGTGGTGTGTGAATGTATCTATATTTTCTTTTTGGTGTACTAATTTTTTTTTCCTTACCCCTTGCACATTATAAGTTACCTCGACACTCATGTGCATTCTTCTTCAATTTCCTTAATGCTCATATATCTGAGTGTGAAACATACAATCTTCTATGTATGTTGTTAGTATTACTAAAATGGGATCATAAAGCACACCTGTCTCTGCATCTTACTCTTTCAGATCAAAGCTCTCTTGGAAACTCCCCCAAGTCAACTGGAAGAGGACTAATCAATTTTTAATAGACACATGTCATGGTGTGGATGTACCATAAATATTATTACCCATTCATTGGTTCTAGCTTTTGGCTTCTATAAAAAACACTGAAATATATGTTTTTGTATTTATAGGTAAGACAGATCACCAGATATGGGTTTGTTGGTTTGAACCATGTACAAAATTTATTTTTCATGAATGTTATTAGAATTTTATTTCCACCTAAAATGTATGAGGTTGCTATTTTCAGTGCACTCTTACAAGCAATTGCACTATCACTTTAAATAATGTCTTTGACCATCTGTTAGGTAGTAAGAGTATCTCACTATTACTTCTGAACACTCATGATCTGGAGCATTTTTTCACAGTTACTGATGATAAAGATACGGTCTTTTTGAACTGTCCACTCATTTTTTGAAACCATAGCTTTTTCTTTTTTGATACCAATAAACTTGTATCACACTATCTTCAGTTATTTTCATGTTTTATCCCCATTACTATTGACTCCAGATAAGGCAAACAGCCCGAGTCTATTTTCTTTTTGGTCCTGCTATTTGGGGTCATGGTGGATGTACTCAAATTGTATACACCAAGTGACCAAGGTATACCTATTTTAACTATGTCTCATATAGCCTAAGTTCTCTGTGATAGTTTCATTTTTAGGTAACAATGTTAAATGTTCACAGCTACTGTGAATTTTAAAGGTCCTCAAAATAGAAATGTGGTAGCCCACCATTAAAAACTGTACTTAATCAACATTATTTACTGAGCTTTTAGTCCAGGATAGACCTTGTGCTGAGCACTTTATATACAGTATTATGATATTTAATACAACAGTCTCCTGAGGTAGAGGTTTCTATTACCTACATTATGACAACAGGCTGTTGGTGGTTTGAGAGTATAAACAACTTACCCAGGCTCACCCTGGTTATCTGACTTCCTCCAGTAGTTCACCCCTTAACACCCTGTTATCCAACCAAATTTAAGATACTTAATAGACAGAAAATATTAGCATATTTTAGGTTTTTGTTGGAAAATGGGGACATATCTTAAGTTTTACCATAGATAATTTGTCTGAGTAGTTCAGAGATTCTATATGAAAGTGAAATTTTCGTCATTTCAGATATTAGATGATTAGGTCCATAATTTCAATGTTAAATTGTGAGTCTAACAGTAATTGTCAGACAGCAACCTACTACAATTGAATAGGAAAAAAAAAAAGAAAAAGCACTAGATTTGGAATTGAGAAATACCAACTCGGGTCCTGACCAAATCAGCCATTAGCCGTATGATCATGAATGATTCCCATTATCCTTATCTGCATAACAGGGACCTCGCCGCTTGCTGTTGCAACTTCACAAGGTTTCTTGTGAAGCCCCAACAAGATAAAGTACTTTTTGCGGTTGTTTTCTTCTTCTATTGAGATTTAGCAATTGTATATATTTTCCATATTTGCATTGTTATTTTATTGTTATGAATCCTTTTAAATAAATTACCAACATTTTCCCATTATTCCATTCTTCTTAAATATATCAGAATATGTCTCTAAAAAAAGAAGGCCAGTAGGAACCACTTTTCAAAATCAAAATCATGATTTAAGAAATAGGATGTTATTATGATTACTCTACATAATTCATTTTGAGGAAATCTACTTAACTTCCTTGTACAACTGAATTCCACCTGTATCATAAAGGCGCTGTGAAGAATACTGTCATGTTCTTAGACTGCTGAAGAGCTTCAGGGGGAAAAAAAACTCCACAGTACTTATATAATCACCATCTATTCTTTCCATCTAATAGCTTTAAAAAGAGAATTCCTCTCTACGCTTTTGAGGCAGAGTACCACATTAAAAGCAGGACACATTCAATGATGCAAGATAATATGCTAAGGTCTGTCTGTCCTTGCACACACAGCAGAGGGAATTTCAAGTAAGCAGAAGTACTATAAAGGTTCTTCCACTTACAACATCTGAAGAAATGAAATAAAATGTGCGCTCCTGGATCTTAGGGGAAGTAAACATTTCCACATCTTTGAATCTGCCCGGTATAAGCCCATGGCACCTAGGGACAGCCCCATGCTCCCTGGAGGAGCTCAACAAACATTCCTTGATGAAGATAAACACCTGCTGTATTTAAATATGAGATGAAGAAGTCAGAGCGTAAATGAATCTAAGAATAAACTGGGTGTGTATGAGCACACAGCTACTATTAGCATTATGGGAAATTACATTCCTGCTATTATTATGATTATCATTCTAATGACAAAGGGCTACACACTGTGAAAGGGAAAATTATAAAGAAGACAGAAATAAATCAGTTAAAGAGGAGAGTGAGTTTAAAATACACATATACTCCTATGCCCAAGAACCCCCCACTAAAACAAAAGGACATGATTTTTATCACAGAAATTATGGCAGGGGTGGAAAGCATGGTCCACACCATGAGATCACAAGAGGAAACAGCTTGAAACTGCGGGAAGAAAATGCATACCATCTTCTCGACAGGTCCTTAATCCTTCTTTCTCCAACCAGAAATGCATTTGTCCAACATCTTCCTTCTAACAGACACCTCACTGCCTTATTTTCTTTGTAGTTTGTTCATATCAATAACAACTAGAATTAGACTACTCAAACCTGAGCTAGGAGAGCAGACAAGAAGGAAGAGAAGGCATGGAGCAGAGTGTTGCTAATAAGGAATGGAACTGAAAAGTTGTACTGGCTTGTCCAGAGTTAAGACTTTACCTACTGAGGAGGCCCACTGTAAACTGGAGTTTGAACTAATTAGGCTGCTTTCTCACACTAGGCAGTCATTGCTGTAACAAATAACCCCTTTCCCCAATAAAATACTGCAAGTGAATACCACGGTTTGAGACTCTAACTTTCTGGATGATACTGTGAAATCTCCAAGAGGTCTGTGCTTGCTTGCATGGTTGCATGTAGGGCAAACTTCTGAAGTCCAAGCCAGGGTGAGGCTACCTAGAACATGGTATTGCACAGTGGCCTGGAACGGGGAGATCTTTCTCTATGACAACCACTTACAAACAATACTTGAGGGAGAAACAAAATCACCTGCTTTCTTGTCACTGAAATGGCTCCCAAGTCAATGAGGAAAATGCTTCCAGAAATAATTTCTCAGGAGAGAGGTCTGATGGGAGCTAGCAGGTAACCACTTTGGCAGATCTTTTCTGACCCACCTGCATGAGGATGGTCGCATGAAACCAAACAAAGCACCAGATCAGCACACAGCTTAGTAGGGCCTAACGCTGTGAGTAAAGAAAACAGACAGGGACACTGGGAAATCCGGGGCCTCTCATTCTTTAAATGCCCAAATGTTTACCAGCTGACCTTCCTCTTTACTGCGGTCTGGGAAGCAAGGTGCATACAATAAAGTTCAAACCAATCAACTGCTTTCAGCTGTTCTTGTGCAATGAATTTTTAAACATTTGGTCATTAAGCCCAATATATATGCAGGTCAGTTTCTGAACAGGATGGGAACAGTTTGGGAGCAGATGCCATGGTACTGCCTTGTGGAAAGGGGATGGGAAGGGAGCACAGAGGATGCTTATACAGCTCCACCCAGCAGGTTGAATATCTCCCAGCTCTTCTGCCTCCCAGCCCTCCCTTTCCACTGCTTCAGTGATCAGGAATAGTTATTAACTTCTGTTGTCACTTCTTTTCATTACCTGAATGGCGGCCTGAAGACCATGCAGAGGAGACCCCGGGCTGGTTTTCTGTTCAACGGACCCCTCTAGGAAGAGTCTGAAGGTGGCGTCGCTGAAAATTGGCCTGTGTGTTTCGTGAAGGACACGTTGATGTGTTAGTTTCTGAGCAGTCTGTGCTAGATTCTTCAACTTATTTTTGAACATCAATGAGCTGAAAGCTCTCAGGGGTAAAGAATTTAAATCACTTAACCATTTCCCTTTGTTGCATTCTGGTGGCCATATGTATGGGGGTAGCTTTAATGTTGATAGTCGGGGGGGGGGGCGTCAAACACAAGATTATATTGAAGTTGGTAAGAAAAAAAAAAAATAAGATGTAGTATCTGACTAGTCAGTTTAAAAGGTTATCTTTGTTAGCACAGCCCAGCGACCTAATTCCAAATAGTTGCATTCCTCCTAAGGAACTTCTAATAGCAACATTCACCAAGATTTATATGTTATAAAATATGCCTTGCCCTTTCATGCCCCCAAACCAAGCAGAAGGGGAAGCTGCTGGAGTTAATGTTTTATGTTAGGACATACATAAAATTTCATCCAGAAGTTACCCCAACAAATAAAACTCCAACGTAGCCAGGTATGTTCGGATGGCGGAAAAACAACCAACCACAGCTTGCTGATAAAATTTTAAAACATAGTGGTCAGGGAAAGGCAACAATTTGCTCTATAAGATACAGCTGGTTAGGTACAGGGTTTTTTGTATGACTACAGCAACTGGCAGTTTGGTTTAAATTATATCTGAATAACTAGTAATCTTGATACTATCAAAACTGTAACAAAGCGATAAAGCCAGGGTGTTAAACCTTTTTTCATTTTTTTTTGGTGGTAGCGCAATTCTGTACTCCTTACAATATTCATCAGTGATTCTTTAATCCACACAAATACATTTCTAGTACTCAGTCTTAAAAGGACTCAAACCTAAAGATTTCCATTGAGAAAAGTAATGGTGTTTTATGCGAGGAAAATCATTATTGGCAGGTATCTTTGTAGAATAGCTGCTGGGAGGGAGGTATGCAGAGGGTTGTCCATATTCTAAGTAACCAAAGATCTAACAATTGTTAATATGTTGGCAGCATGTACTGATATTTGTATGCACTCAAATATCAAAATTCTCTTTATAAAATCCGGGTGAACTGGTAAACCAGTGGCCTCGTGACAAGCTACGCTAAATGTAAGAACATTTACTTTGAAGTTCTTATTTGAGAAGTGAAATTATAGAAAATGCTTATGACAAAATCCCTGAGAAGTCTGTTTTCCCTACAACAGAAAGCTGTGTGTATGAGAAAAGTAAGATTCTTTCAGTGGAGAAAGAGAAATTTCAGATTGAAGACCTTAATTTTTAAGGAGGAACGATATACAACTGCTCTTCCCCCCCGTATGTGGAAATATGCTACCCTTCATTATGGACTGAAAGAAAGGAACGACCAAGAAAAGACATCAAAAGGAGAGATGGGAATTTTTTCTATTAACATAACTTCATAAGTACAAGGAGATAAGCTGAGAACAATCATCAGGTCAGCTCACTTCTCCCCGTTATCAAAATATTTTCCTAAATCATGACTGTTTCTGACAGAACTGTAAATAAGAAAATGAGACTCCTTTTAATAGCTTTAACGTGGTAAGTGACTTGTAAAGTCTAGCTCTGTGGATTTAGTTTTTAAAAAATCTTATGCCATGCTGCCAGGACAGTTTATGTTTAATATCTGTCTTTTCGTCTCTCTCTCTCTCTCTCTCTCACACACACACACACAAACACACACACACACAAAACAATGGTCTGTGCTCCCTCTGTTGGTTTTTCAGTAGCAGTTAATTCATAAATTCCGTTTCAGAGGTCCCATGCCATAGCTGGGCGCTGCTGCAGCTGCAGCAAGAACAAAATGTGTCATTAACTGAACTTCATGCTCCCTTTAAACAGAAAGTCATTCTGATTTCATTTCTTGCAAATAATTCAGAAAGCAGAGATGCTTGGTAACACAGCAGAGCCATTTCAGAACTAAGGATGACTCTGAATGCCCCCAACATATCAGGTCAGATTTTTTTTTAATGTATAAAAAAAGTTCTCCTAACCATTGAAGTTGGTGAGAAAACATATTAATGGAATAATTGATTTTTCCATTCATTCTCTTAATTGTTTTTGTCCCTATGAGAACTGCAAGCTTAACATAAAAGGACAGAGAGTGCTAAAGTAAGAGACAAATCATTTTCATACCCCAGTCAGGGAAATTTAAAGGTTGGAAAAAACCTAGAATTTCACTTATCTTCCTATTTAAAAAAGTAAGTTTCAGACCAAAATTATTCTGTGTACTTCATTGTCATTCACCTTCATTTAGCCCAGCAAGGCCTCTTAATGGCTCTTAACTTACGGAGAAAAACCCATTCATGATAGGTGTGTTATTCTCTAAGTTTTTTTCTTCTTTTTCCAGCCATTCTCTAATTGTGTTTTAGGCTTCATAAGCTAGAATATTTTTGCTGAGAATTTTAAATCTCAAGCATATCAGTATTTCAGACTCCTGTGTCTGTGGTTTAAATTATCTAGTTATATATTGTGAAACCATATAGATCTTTGTAGAGATCTGCTCCATGTTAGAGAAGGAGATGCTTTTTAAAAGTAGACAATAATCAGAACCATTACTAAATGAGAATTTGCTATGTGCCAGGCATCATGCTAAGCTCTACATTCGCATTGCCTCATGTCAGTTTCAGGGCCATCTTTTAGGGTTTACCAGAGCCATTATCATCAGTCTCATTTGGCAGGAGACAACACAGAAGATGAGAGAGATCAAATACCTTCCCTAAAGTCATAAGCCTGATGAGAAAGAGAGCTGGGCTTCAAAACCAGAGAGGGTGATGCCAAATCCTTATTCACAGAACAGTGGTTCTCCAGCTTTTGCGAGGAAACAGATCCCTGGAGATGCGGTTCAAGTTGCAGACTCTGTCTCAGTAGAGTGGGACCTGTGATTCTGCATCCCTGATGAGCTCCCTAGTGATGCTGTTGCAGGGGATCCTCCCAGAATACTTTCAATGACTAGGCTCAAGGCTAGTGGTTCTCAAACCATACTGATTTCAGAATCACCTGCAGGGCTTTTCAAAACACAGATTGCTAAGTTCCATGTCCAAGGGTTTCTGATTCAATTAATCTAGAGTGGAATATGCTAATTTGCATTTTGAACAGTTCCTAGGCGGTGCTGATGCCGCTGGTAGCACACTTAGAGACCTGCTGTTGTAAGAATGGAACCTGGCCAATGAGATTATAATTCTGTAGGCACCGGGAAGGGATGGGAAGCAAAGTGTTCTCTATCATCCCAGGTGAATTTATAATCAGGTAAATTGTCAAAACATAGTTCAAATGTAGACTCTACAAGTAGTACCTTATATTGGAGTGTAGTGTTCTTTAGTAACGTGCATAACAGATCATACCTTATTACCCATAAAATACAATAATAGTTTATGTTATTCAAAGAATATATATACCATAGAGAACTCATCCCCGACCCCCACCCACAACCACCTTTAAACAAGAATAATGACTTCCTTTTAACTGGCTTTTGCTGGGCGTGTCTTTGAAGCTTTATACACTTTTCAGAGCAGTAACGAAGGTGGCAGTTTGACATCTGGTGGGTTTTTCAAGTATAGTTTTGGTGTCAATGTGGTACACATTTCTCAAAATGCTGACTACTGAAGAAACATCCACTTACCCCCGCTTTGGGGTGCATTTCCATCTGATGGCTGTGACACTGCAATTATGTTGACGGGATGTTTGAGATCTGTGTGTTCACTGCTCTGTCCAAGCTAGAAGGACCAGAACAGAACCATTTCTGGTCAGAGAATCATTTTCAGAGACATCAGCTGAAGCAAGCAGCCCTGAGTAACTTGCTTGTCTTCCACCAACAAGTCCTATCTGCACACACACCCAAGGCAAGACAACGGTGCCCTCTCCCCTTGCAAGAACTCCAGTTCGTGTGCTCTCTGCTCTCATTCTTGCATCTAGGTTTGGACTGGACGTTGCTGCCATTAAGTAACTTCATCTCTTATTTAAACAGGCATGAACCAAACTTTATGGCCAAAGAGGTACTGACTATAGGAGAAGTGGAGGCATAGTGCATATTCCTTCTGAAAACAATGTGAATGTCTACTCACTATACACACACACACACACACACACACCACACACACACACACCAGGAAATAAACCACATCTCCATGAACATAAGTCTTATTCTCAATCCCACCAACTAGAGAACTGGACACATTTGGTAAACACTCTAAAATATCTCAGAGACACAATAAGTATATAGAGCAATGTGACATATACAAGCATTACACCATCTAAATTAAGAAATAAAACATCATTAATAATTTCAATTCTTGGTGTCCCACTCTTAGATCTTCAGCCCCCTTTCCCGCCTTGGTAAACAGTATCATACAGGGTTGATATTGTTTCCTTATATGCCTTTAAGCTATTATTATATACGGATGGGTACTGAAGGAATAAGCAATATTACTTTGGAGGTATGAGAACTTTACATGGTGGTAACAAACTCCAAGTATCTTTCTGCAGTTTGTCTTTATTGCAGAGTATACTTTTCCATGATGTATGGCTCTACCCCATTTATTTTCATGCTCTCTCATTTTGTATGATGTGAATACACTGCAATTCAGAAACACATTCTTTCACTGATGGACATATGCACTGTTTCCGTTTAAAAGATTGTAATAAGGTTACAATGAATATTCTTTCAACTCTTGGTACAAGTTTGCAGGGGCTTTCTTGGATACTCTATGGATTTGACTAGATGTGAACTTGTGCTCACTGGCTAGTATGGCAGCTGCTTATTGAGCCCTTGTAGCTGTTGAACATTTGGAATGTATCTACTCTGAGTTGCGATGTCCTACAGGTGTAAAATACACACTGGTTTCAGCAACAGCATGAAAGAAAGAACATAAAACATCACTAATAGAATTTTAGATTGATTATATGCTGAAATGATAATATTCTAGATATATTGGTCTAAATAAAATACATTATTAAAATTAACTTTACCTATTTTCTTTTACCATTTTAAAATGTGGCCACTAGAAAGCATTGCTTATATTTGTGGCTTATATTTTATTTTCTTTAGACAGGGCTGGCCCAAACAATTCCCAATGTAGTTAAACCAATTTAGTCTCCCATGAGAGATGTCTCCCACATTCTTGCTTCTATGTGGTATTGTTATTCTCTCACTTTTGCTATTTTCGCTGTAAAATCATTTCTATTCATGGTATGATTTTGCATTTAATTCATTATTTATGAGGTTGAGAATCATACATATTTATTGTCTATTTTGATTTCTTCCTCCATTGATGTCTCTTGCCCATTTTTTAATTGGGTTATTTTTTATTTTCTTATTGATTTGTAGGTGTTCTTTATATTCTCCCCATGTAGGTCTTAAAAACTCTTTTTTTTTCAGGGTCTTTTTGATATATAGAAATGCTTAATTTAACATATCCATTTATTGACTTTAGGAACTTGAGTTCCTCAGTAAATAACACTTCGAAACGGTTTAACAGAGGTAGAGGTTTTTCCATTTGTTTTCATAACTGCTTTATCCACAGCACCTAGACCAGGTCCTGGTCTGAATAGGCACTCCATAAATACTTGTGGAATGCAGTTATATCACCGAGCTGTGGCTTTCTGCAGTCCATACTGTGCCTTTGTCACCAGCTTCCTTCCTCAGGATCTAGAATCACTTTCCTGTTCAGCTTCATGTAGCCTGCTTTGCTTCCCTTTGAAGCTCATTGGTTTCATATTTTTCCCTCTACTTACAGTTTGCACTTACGCAGTGTTTCTCAAAGTTCATTGCCTGTAGGAGCAGTTCCAGAGGATGTTAAAATTTTTATGTGAAAAATAGATTATCATAGTCAAACAGGGTTTGGGAATGAACGGTGGACAGCTTTTGGTATTACAAGACTTCTGGAGCCTCTGACCTGCCAATGTGATTGTGAATATCTAAGAGAGGGGTGGAAGTGCATTACATTTCCCAAACCTATTTTACCAAGAGCATTTGTGTTTAAAGAATGATGTTGTAAATCTCCTGCTCCAAAGAATATGATATTTTTAAAGCTATGACTGGACTTATTGGAGGACTGGATTACAAACCTCAAGACTGCAACTATACACAAAGCAAGATATTGAATGTGGTCAATAACTTGGAAATACCAAGTTTTGAAATTTACACAGATATAACTCAAATACCTGAATTTTTCAATATAAGTTGCTTTTTCAATGTCTGGGTGGGCATGCCATCTACATTAGAGGATATACATAAAATTCATGTAATTAATAGAATATACTAAAAAAGTTAGCTTTTTTTTTCAAATGAGAAAGAATATTTTTTTAAATAAATGCTTTTCAATATGAAAAATATTTGTGTACCTTTTGAAACTTCTTTTACATCAACAACTTAGCATAGGAAAATATTCTTAGTCCTTTTGTTCTCATTTTATTCTAAATTAAGCACTTGCCCTGAGAAACATGTTCTCTTTTAACATTATAGAAATTAAGATAGGCGGAAAAGCGTAAGTTATAAAGCTGGACAAAGTGGGAAGAAAGTGTTGTTTATAAAATTCTTTTTCATTTGTTTCTGGTTTCAGGCTGCTAACTTTCTGTTTGGGAGGGGTTAGAGATGGCATGATAGAAAAAAAAACAGCCACAAGAAGGCATACCAATTTGCTAAAGCCAACTTTGAGGGCAAATTGGTAATACTTATGAAAACTAAAAATGGACATTCTCTTTGGTCCAGTAATTCTATTTCTTGCTATCTATTGTAGAAAAAAAAATAAATTATGTACATTAGGGTATCTATTCAGAAATATTCACTGAAATTTTATTTGTCATAGTGAAAAACATAGAAATATGTACTATTTAAATGTTACTAGAGGAATACTTTTTAAAACTTGATACAGACGTGAACTAAGATGAAATGAAGACAATAGTCTGTAATAAGAACAAAGTTGTAAGATACATTTTGAGTTGTAAAACAAAACATACAAAATGATCCCACTTGTTTAAAAAGAACATGAAACTCATGTATCTCTACAGACATATGATCTAAATGCAGTAAGTCAATATAGTATGAAAAAAGCAGTAGTTACATCTGGTGAGGTATGAATTGGAAAAGACAGTCAAGGGAGATGCAGAAATAATTCTTATATTGATTCTGTAATTACCCACTAATGAAAGAATAAAATGTTATTTAAATTCCTGTTTAGTCTTTTACATTTTTAACTGGACTCAAATTTTAACTGTAACTCAAACTTTATTAAACCAACTCATGTCACTCGTCTTTGCTCCCAACAGAAAGGCACAGCTGATCTTTCTCTGCTTGTCATTTGGATATGCATACTCATATTATTTTAAGACCTATTTCCTGAAGATAAGGGGGATAAATGAGAGAGAAAATGGGGGAAGAAACGCCATTCTCTCCACGAGAAAACAAGAGCACATTTTGAAGATTCTCCACTTGACGATTTTTGCCCAGGATGGGACATGTAGAAACATATTTGCCAACAACAAAGCCATGGCTGGCTTTTAGAAACAGAGAAAAATAAAAGCGGCCCTGAACTGAAATGCCTTTGAAGACTACCTGTTGTCGTCCACTGTCAACATTCCTCCCCTGGAAAAGAATCAGTGAATATATATGCGGTGGCTGCATCCCCAGCCTGGGCACTAGATTAAAAACATGCCAGAGCCAAGGCACGACATGCATGCCAAGATCTGAGTATCGTGGGCTGTAAAAGCAGGTAGAGGGGCCTGCTCAGTTGAAACCTGCAATTGGGTATTAGGGAGAGCAGAGAGGCGTTCTGGGGGAATTTATGAACCTATTTGAACATCATAAGTTTGAAATTTCCAGACGAAATTGAGCCTGGTACGGTTCCATTTATCACACTTTCCATTTCAGGCTGGTGGGGATGGAGGGAGTTTAAGTGACAGCGTGCTCACCCTCACCCCCAGGCCACCTGATGAAATTGTAGAGCAGGGCCTGCCTGACACGTAGGAAGCAGATGAGGAGAAGGAGCTAGCAGCAGGGGGACGCGAGATGAGGGCGTGTGGTGGTGGCATTGAGCAGGTAGAGGGCTTGATGGGGCAAGGAGGCAGGGAGGGAAAGAAGCCAGGAGTCTGCTAGGACGACCTGAGCATGAGAAGAAGGAGGAAGGTCACCAATGGAAGTCTTTGTGCCAAGAGAAGGATGCAAAGGGAAGGCAGGAAGGAAAAGGGAGAAAAAAAGAAAAACAAAACAGCCCAGCTGCACAAGTGCATTGAAAGCGAAGGGGATGTTGACTGAGAACAGCAATCAGTCAGAGAAGCCAGAACAACAAAAGAGACACGGAAAGGGACTGCCTGGAGGAAGAAAGTCTCTGTTGCATTTTTATGACTGTTTTAAAGTGGGAGAGAACAGGAAAGGTGGGTGGACTGATCCCAGCATCTCTAAACATGTGGTACCTGCCTGGCTGTGGCCAGGATGTGTGCCTGGCTGCCTATAGAAACCTCGAGAGGTAGCTTATCCATGCCCATCGAACATGTGGAAGCTGTTCCTTGATACAGCTGTGCTTCACTGGACAAGAAAAAGGAACAAAACTGAGAAAGTTCCTGCTTAGCAATTTAGAGAATTTTTTCCCCCTTCTGTTTCTGAGTTTCTGTTAAACGCAGTCAAGATTTTTAGTGTGTTTTTGTTGTATTTTTCAAGACCTCCCTGGCCCTCCCAAAAAGCTACCTTTGAGAAGAACTGATCATGGACTCCTAGAAATTTGAAACCGGCTTGTGTTAATCCCAGGCACATTTTTTTTTTTTTTTTTTTTTGCGGGGGGGTCACTTGAGACACATCAGTAGTACCAGTTTGTTTTGGAATCACATTTAGCAGATTTTTTTTTTTTCTAAACCATGAATAAGTCTGTGTTTTTCATGAAAACAAAGAGCAGATTTTGCAAACAAAGGTGGTCATTTATCCCCTGAATGAAAGTGTTTTGTATGTAAACAATATGATACTTCACCTGAGAAAATTAGTGAAGAATTAATGAAAGTGGATTCTGCCTATATCCATTGTCCGTATCTACCGTACTAAAAAAATTTACCCTTGAAATAAAGTGTAGTGTTTCTCCACAGAGTCACAGAGGTATCAGTCATTTTGTGAAATGAAAACCGGTAGTTTGATAAGCAGTTAACATGTGATTCTTTCACATAGAATCAAATGTTTCCTTAGATTTTCAGATAACTACATTTTAAGCCTTTTATTGCAACTCACATGCAGTGTATTAGAAATGGTTCTATTCGAAGCTACTGCCGAGGCAACAAAGGAAGACTCTCCAACAAAGCTCAACAATGCACCTTTTTCACACAAGCTTTTGCACTAAAACTCCAGACCACAATCAACAACAATCAATGTCTCATGAGACTGCCCAAGTTTAAGTGATATCTGTTGGTACAGGTGGTCATGCAGAGCTGTCAGTTGTTTTCAAGTGCATCACAGAGAATGCTTGCTACCAAGAACGTGAAAAGAGAAGCTGGTTCAAGAGTGCAATTGATTTGAAAATGACTTAACACTCTGAGCCACGCTTTAGACTTATGGCTAGCCCGTTGTTCTCTGAAATTCAGAGGGGGAGACAATAAAATTAGATGCTCCTTTGGAATTGAGTGTGCTGATCCAGTACTTCTCCTGGCTCCCTACCAAGAGCATAAAATCTGTGCTTTAAAAACGAAAGAGGCGGCGCTCTGATTGGATGGGATGCCGTCAGATACTCCTATGGCTTACGCTTCACTTGGGATCAACTGGAAAATGTGTGCTAAGAATCTCTTACACAATTACGAAATTTCACTTTCAATGCAAAAATATTTTGCAGGCTAAATGAGAAGTAATACCACTCCAGAGAAAAGCATTGGCTGTCTCCCAGATTAATATGGGGTTATGGTCCGTGATTGGGTTAGATGAGGTAAAAATTTCCCACCACTCTTCCAGATATACAGGAAATTGTTGTGCTTGAAATAGATTTGGGCTAAGTAACTAATTAAAAGAATTTGGATCAAGAAATGTGACATGGAATGTGATGTAGATATTTCCAGTTCTTATTCAGGAAACCTTATTGCAAAAAGGTTGAAAGATAATTGAGAAAATAATTTATATGGTGGTGAGAGTTATTTGTGTGAAGATAAAATACAGAGTCCTTTTCATTGAGATGGAGAAGCTGCCAAATAGCTCTTGGTGATAATTCTATGCACAAAATTTTCATAGTGGGCTTCAGTACCTTGCCAGATGAAAGCTTTTGCTCAGTTTAAAGTTGGAAAAGAGATTTGAGTCTCCACCAAGGATAATGTGTTAAGCTTGGTAATTAAAGACTGTTTTTCATAAATAATGCCAAAAGCACATTGGGAACATTGGGCTCATATATTACTGTACTTTAAAGAAATCAAGGGCCTAATAAATTCTTGATAGGATCACAGACACACATGTACACACACACTCACCCCATTAACATCAGGATGTGAGATGAAATTACATAATTTTTCTAATCAAATATTATTAAACAACATGAAAGGAAACCATGCCTATGGGGTCTGTAAATAATGACCAGTTTTTAAAATACAAGTTTTATCAGTTGCAAAGTCTAGGGCTACTCAGACTGTGTTCTAAGATCTGGTGCCAGTCCATGGTCAATCCACAACAAAATAAATACAGAAATTGAGGCTAATAATGTAGAAGCAGTTCAAGCAATGACAATGACTGTAGAATGTCATCATTTAAAAATGAGCTTGTGTGTCCTACCATTTCAATTTCTATTTCATATTTACTGTACTTTATGAACACTTTAGCCCAAAATACTAAAAAAATAGTTTCCTCCTTCACAGACAATTTGAGAAACCCTGGCATGAACCATTGTTTTAAGCATCTCAAGGCTATTAAGTGAATTCACCTTATCTTTGTGTTTTGAGATGGTGCATAATTTAACCTCACCTTAATGAGGAAAACAGTCATTGGTAACTGACCACTATGGTTCTCACTGACTCACACTCATCTCATTCTCCCCTTCATTTACTCTACTTTGACCCTAGATGGCTTCTCTCTGTTCTGCAAAAACACCAAATTTCGTCATGTCTTTCACGCTTTCCACTTACACTTCTCTTGGCCTATAATGCTTTTGCTCTCATTCATCCAAAGGACTGATCTTTGCTATGACCATCTCAGCTTCTGTCACCTCTTTAGCTAAGGCCTATATAACTCAAAACTGAAAAGCAACTCTTCTCCAAGTCATTATGTACTATTGTCTCAATGCCACTATCTTGACTACTATATTTTAAAAATTGTTCCTTGTCTATTTTTCCATACCAGATTGTTAATCCCATAAGAGTAGGAAACTTGACTAATTTTTTCTCATTGCTGTCAGCTCAAAGCCTAGAGCAAGATAGAGCATATCAGCATAGTGGTTCATTGAAGGACTCACAGGCTAAATATTTACATCCTCCTAGTAGAGTACAGAAGAAACTGGCAACCCACTCCAGTATTCTTGCCTGGAGAATCTCATGGATGGAGAAGCCTGGTGGTCTACAGTCCACGGGGTCGCAAAGAGTCGGACACGACTGAGCGACTTCGCTTTCAGTAGAGTGTAAGCCCCTCAAAGATAGGTTTCATTTTATTCATTTATGTGTTTCTAGCATCTTAGCACAGTGCCTAGCACAGAGGAACTATAAGAAAAATGCCTTTTGAAGACAGAAGTGAATAAACTTCCTCCTGGGAACATCCATCTGGGTATCCCATGTGGCCTAGGACTCAAATACTTGCATCTAAACCCATCACCCATATAAGATAGACAACTAATAGGGACCTACTGCATAGCACAGGGAACACTACTCAGTACTCTGAAATGACCATATGGGAAAATAATCAGCTGCGTTAGTCATGTCTGACTCTTTGCGACCCTATGGAGCCTGCCAGGCTCCTCTGTTCATGGAATTCTCCAGGTAAGAATACTGGAGTGGTTCCCATGCCCTCCGCCAGGGGATCTTTCTGACCCTGGGATCAAATCCACGTCTCCCGTGTTTCCTGCGGTGGAGGCAGACTCTACCCACTGAGCCACTGGGAAAGCCTGTGTGTGTGTGTGTGTGTGTGTGTGTGTGTGTGTGTGTGTGTGTGTGTGTGTGTGTGTGTACATATGGAGCTTATTGGAGCTTATCTTACATAGGAAACAGAATCTCAAGTCAGTTTATATAGTACATGTTGTTAAAATATAAATAATAAAATGACAACCCTCATTGTAAGGAGATGGTGATCCTATAAAAAGCACCCAAGAACTGAAACACTCAAATGGAACCACAGATTCATGTTTCTCATCTAATATTCAAGCTAAGGTAGACGCATACTGAGCAGACAGTAAGCAAAATCCTGACTTTTTGTTAGTTTTGTGTTTCATACTTTGCTTCATCTTGTTTACCTTTCTCTATTTATGAAACAAAATCTTTTAAATTTAAATGGATAAAGTGTTTACAAGATACTACACTACATTAGTATACTAACAAGATTCCATTGTAAGGAAATAAATTGGGTTTAAAAAAAAAAAAAGGAAGGAGAATCCATGGTAGCAATTTCAGGAGAGAAAGGTCTTCAGATATCTATCAGAATTCCCCTTCATGGGAGGGCAATTAAGACAACCATGAAGGAAATAAAAGTTTTTCATTGTTGGGTGCAAGGTCTACAATTGCTTCTTAGTTAGAAGAACATGTTTAATTAATTTTTTTAATTAAGAATTTTTAGCAGTTGGAAAAATTTGCACACATACAGGAAATGGATAATTATGTTAACATTTGGTGGCCTTTTATTAAATATTCTGAAAAATATAAACTCTGGAGATGCCAAATTTTGCAACATGATCTTCTTCAGTCTGTTACTATACAGAAGTAAGCAGCTGAGTGGAAAGAAAAGCAAAGTTTCTCTGCTCAGAAGAAAGATGGCTTTTATTTATCTGTCCTCCCATGCTTTTCCACTCACTGCTATTTTGGAAAGATTACACTTGTAAAAGTTTTACTCATGGTATAATCTTAGACCAGATTTATTAATAGATACCCTTTTTAAAAAAGGATTAAAAAATGAGTAAGCTAAATAACACTAAAAATACAGTCCATTTAGGTTTAATACATGTTTATTCAAATTAATATTGTCTGTACTATTGGTTAAAATTTCATCAGCTATGTTTCTGCGTACAAACTCAGTGATTATTTTGATTTTTTTCTAAGAGAGGATAAAAATACATACTAAAATACACAGGAAACCTAATATAAAGCTTTACCATTGGGAAGAAAAGCATTCACGTCTAGTCAAGCCCAGGAACATGAAAGGCTAGAGTCTGTAGGCATCAAATGTAAATATACTGGTTGCTGACTCTGGAAGTTCTGGTTGGTCTAATGGTGTCCTTTACTAAATGTGAGTGCTTGGGCCAGAATTTTAATGTCTCCGAGTCTCGTCTGCAGAATGGTGAGGCAATGTTACAGGAACCACCGTGAGGGTTTAAAGAAGTGACATGTCCGAGGCACTTGGTAGCATTCAGTGTCATATATTCTCAACATAGATTAACTATTGTTAGTGGTACAACTTCAGAAAGTCCCTTTCGTGTCAGGTATCTGTCTCCCCACCATTAAAATAAGATGGCCAACAAAATCCGTGATTCTCAAAGAACAGGCTTGCAAAACACTGGTATTAAAACCAAGACAATATAACATGGTGGCAGGCCACAATGCTGAATACAAATTTGAATCTCAATCTGAAAATGAAGTTTCCACTGTAAAACTCATCCAAGTCTTTTCATTAAGTCAAAGAGAACATCTTTGTTTAGTGTTAGGATGACTTGACAACTCCCTGTAATTTGAGAGGAAAAACAAGCCTCAGTCCTTTGACAGGTGGTGATGAGAATTTGGTACATTTTTATTCTTTTTTAAAGTATTTATTTCTTATTACCATTTATGACAATTGATACCAGTTTCATATTTACAATAATACTTTAAAAAGTGGTTTTGAATGGGAACTGCTGAGAAAGGTAACCTTGTGAAAGCAGTCTTTTGAGCCACACACAGTCATCTCAGAACGGGCCTTGGGCCTGAAATCATTCCTTACTGAGAGATAGAGTCCCCACAGCCTGTGCTGGGCCTATTATCTGTTTCAAACTCAGTGTGTGTTCCTTGGTTCTGCTTCAGTGTGTGCATCATTTGGTACCTGACCAAATTCACCATTCTGTCTCCTTCAGGGAGGGGATGGGGTCCTTGTGACCTCACAGGCTGTAGCTCATCAGGCTTCTCTGTCTATGGCATTTTCCAGGAGACCATACTGGACTGGGTTGCCATTTCCTCCTCCAGGGGATCTTCCTGACCCAGGGATTGAACCCATGTCTTGCACTGGCAGCTACTAGAGAACCAACCCAAATTACCTTAAGAACAACCACAACAATGAAGAAATTTGACTGACTTTCATAATTTAAAGGTACACTTCAGGTACGGTGGGTCCTAGGGGCCCAAATGATATTTTTTGGCATTTCCCGATTAAGCCTCTAGACTTTATATTTGAGTATATTCTTGCACCACTCGGCAGGAATGGTAGCAAGCCTAAGTTCACATCCTCATAGCTTATTTGAAGGGAAAACATTCTTCCCCTTCAATTTCAAATATCAAATTTCAGGGAGCATCTGATGGACATGATTACATGCTTATGCCTAAACCAATCACTCTACAGTGACATGGTTCTCTGGCCAGCATGGCTTACATGTGCCACCTGGTCACTGCAGCACAGAGAAGAGGCATGTGATTGACCTGATCACCTACCCCCAGGGAGTGGGGAAATTCATAATCTAATTTTGAAAAGTGAGGTGGTTTTATAAGAAGAGGGAGAAGAGATTCTGGGTAGATAAAATAAATGTCACTACTTTATTTCACTATATACTGTTACTAAAGGTTTCAGTCCAGTTTAGTTCAGTTCAGTCGCTCAGTCGTGTCTGACTCTTCGCGACCCTATGAATTGCAGCAAACCAGGCCTCCCCTTCCATCACCAACTCCCGGAGTTTACTCAAACTCATGCCCATCAAGTCGGTGATGCCATCCAGGCATGTCATCCTCTGGCGTCCCCTTCTCCTCCTGCCCCCAATCCCTCCCAGCATCAGGGTCTTTGCCAATGAGTCAACTCTCCACATGAGATGGCCTAAGTACTGGAGTTTCAGCTTCAGCATCAGTCCTTCCAATGAACACCCAGAACTGATCTCCTTTAGGATGGACTGGTTGGATCTCCTTGCAGTCCAAGGGACTCTCAAGAGTCTTCTCCAACACCATAGTTCAAAAGCATCAATTTTTCAGTGCTCAGCTTTCTTCACAGTCCAACTCTCACATCCATACATGACCACTGGAAAAACCAAAGCCTTGACCACATGGACCTTTGTTGGCAAAGTAAAGTCTCTGCTTTTTAATCTAAAGGTTTACTTGATACCAAATATGCAATTACTATTCAATTTTTTTAGAAAAAAAATGTTCAAGAAGTAGATAGCTTGTATTTTGCTCTCAACTCAGAGTGAACAACACTATTAGAAAACTTTTCTACTCTTCGAAGCTAGGCCTCTGGCAACTATACTATAGTCAGTCAGTACTCTTAACTATGTGATCCAAGATGAAGCAGTTATATTCTTTCTGTTAGAATGAGGAATGGAAGTGAAAAGTTTCTTGACTGGAGAATGTATTCTCAGGGGTCATGGAAGAGTCTTTAGTCCTTCATACCTACAAACATGCTGAGAAAGCTGACATGCAGAGAGAGAAGATTCAAGCAGTAGAGAAGAAAAAAGACAAGAAAAAGAGAGAATGCTGGCCAGGTTCTTATTGAATACTCATTGCCTCATTCTCATCCCCTTTAGAACATCACTCTTTCCTGCCCTTGGAAGACATCCTGCATTTGTAAAATACTTCCATTTATTGCTTAAGATGGCATAGCTTGAGTGGGTTCCTGTTTCTCATAATAAAAGAATCTTAATTCAGCTGTTTTAATTCAGTTTCCTAGATATGAAATATCCTTGAAATAAAAATGATAGAAGTACTATTCAGACTCTAAAAAAAGTCAAATCCTAATCATAAGTATCTGTATATTTGCATAACATGAGGACATTTACTTTAACTACTATCAAATTCAATATAAAGTAAATAGGAGTTCACCATTATACAAGACATTTAAGAAGATTCCTTATTTTGATCAATAATTTTAGGGAAAATTATCTTCTAGTCAGACAGATATTAACTAGAGGATGATTTGATGTTAACTAACTAGATTGATGATAAATAGCTAAAGGGTGACTTGACCATTGTTAAGGTGATCACATTAGTCCTTCTAGGATAACATAATTTAAGAAAAGGAACATGCAGAAAGTAATAACACATTTTGCTGCTCAGTACACAGTATGAAGTATCTCTGGGCTAGACTGTGTATCATCTTCCTGGCCAAACCTTGAGGTTGGTAGAAAAATCTCAATACAATAATGAAAGAGAAAAGTTATCCTTAAGGTAATAAAGCCCCAGAGGGCAAATTTATTACCAATCCACCCATAGAGCTGCAGTACAAGGAGAAAAAATCAAGTTTAAAGAGAGCAGGAGCTTACACAGAGTTTTTCATTCATGTGACATGATTTTGTGATAAATTACTTTAATGCTTTCCAAATCTTGATAAATGGATTGATATGATAACAGATTTTGTTTTGTGGCTTATTTATTCCCTAAAATTGCATTATGAAATGGGAAGGGTGTGAACTCTTTTATACCACGAGAAAACCATTTAGGGCACTGGACTGGGGAAAGTAATAAGAATAACGACTTGAAGGAGGATTTCTAAGCCTCTTTACATACCTGAAGACCTTACCAGAATACAAAAATCACAAAGACAAGGGATTAGAAAACAAACACCCAAATAAAGAGCAGTTAACACTAGCATGTATGAGGATTATGCTAAAATTCCTGTATCACTGAGCATGCACAATAACTGAAAATGTAGTAGAGAACCATGGATTTCAGCATGTGGTCTTCAGACCAGCAGCAGGCACATCACCAGAGAACCTGATAGGAATGCAAATTCTCAGGCCATCCCCAGGCTTACTGAATCCATAATTCTGAATTATGTTTTAACAAGCCCTCTGGGTGATTCTGACATGCATCAAAGTTTCAGACACATTTGAACAGAGGGAAGAAGGTCTTTGTAGCTGGGCAGATGTGAGTTCAAACCAGTTTTTCTTCTTACTGGTTGTATTATTTTAGACATTTATATAATCTATGAAAGACTGAGTCTCCTTACCTATGATATGTGAAAAAAAAAATGCCTACCTTACACCAATTCCTATGTTACATTAAATCACATTTTTTTTTTAATTGAGAGAGCTTGTTATACCTGATATATTCAAGTAATGGTACCATGCAATTATCCCATTTTATAGAAATTGTATATGGTAAATACAGGCCATAAGCTAGGTCACTTGAGTCCACAAACCATAGCTCTCAGCTACAACACTGATTGCTTCTCCTAATGGTGAAATAGTGTTTCCTCTTGCAATTTCACAAGCATCATCTTAATGGATTTATTTATTCTCTCCAATTACATAAGAAATAATGCCTAATGTAGGAGAAGATAGAAAAACAGATATAGGGATTCCCAGAAAAAGTTATCATAATTTTCTGACTCAGAGATAACCACTACAAATTTCAGTATATGAACTACAAACCAATCTTTTGCTATAAAATATTTTAAATATTGCTTCCACCCCCACCTCCACTCAGTATATCAATAATTAAGAGCCCTTCTGTCATCTTGATAAATGCATCTATGAATTAGAAAGCAATTCGTGCTATATGAAACAATTTAGGATATATGCTTTAAACAGAAAGCAGTATATTTTCAAATTTTTGAGTGTAATTAGAATGAGCTTTAGAGATGTCATCCCAACATCCATTGCTCCTTTCCTCTATCCTGTCGCTGCCAACAGCAGGCCCAACACTAGGAATGAGCCCTAATTTGTTTAAACCAGTAAAACTGATCACATTTCTCTAGCTACAGAATCAGTTTAGAAAAGTGTACTAATCAAAGCTTTTCTATTTCCTTTGAATTAGATGTATACTAACTCTAAGTTAGCTCATGAATAAACGTATGATCCAAGTTTGCCCAGTTAGAGGGAAGCTGTGGACTTTTGAGAGAAAAAGGAATGAAATTAGGTCATTTATAGTGATATGGTGGAGAAGGTAATGGCAACCTACTCCAGTATTTTGGCCTGGAGAATCCCATGGACAGAAGAGCCTGGTGGGCTCCAGTCCATGAGGTCGCAAAGCGTTGGACACGACCGAGTGACTGAGCACACATAATGACATGGATGGGCCTAGAGTCTGTCATTCAGAGCGAAGTAAGTCAGAACGAGCAAAACAAACATTGTGTATTAATGCACGTATATGGAATCCAGCAAAGTGGTACTAATGACTTTATTTTTAGGGCAGGAATAGAGACGTGGACATAAAGAAAGGATGCAAGGACACAGGCGGAGAACAGGAGGGTGGGACGAATTGGGAGAGTAGGATCGACATATATACATTACCATGTGCAAAACAGAAAAAGTGGGTAGTGCAGGGAGCTCAGCTTGGTGCTCTGGGATGACCTAGTTGAGTGGGGAGGGGCTGGGTGCGGGGGAAGTCCTAGAGGGAGGGGGCATATGTATATACATATAATAGGTGATTCACTTTGTTGTACACCAGAAACTAATGCAAACTTGTAAAACAATTATACTCCAAAAAATATATATATATGTTTTCCTCTAGACTTAAAGGAACAAAGATGTGACAGGGAGGCATTAACAGTTACATTACCAGGAGGAGAATTAGACTTATATGAAAACTGACTAAAGAGATGGGAAGATGAGTCTCACAGAATCCCTGGATCAGTTCAGTCCTGAAGCCTTCAATACACTAATTAGTTTACCCCCTGGTGGCTCAGATGGTAAAGAAGCTGCCTGCAATGCAGGAGACCTGGGTTCAATTCCTGGATTGGGAAGATCCCCTGGAGACAGAATGGCAACCCACAGCATGCTGGCCTGGAGAATTCCATGGAAAGAGAAGACTGGTGGGCTGCAGTCCATGGGGTCACAAAGAATCAGACACGACTGAGCGACTAACACTACACTTTCACTTTAGTTTAATTCAATTTGATCTCTTTTTTCCATTACTTGTAACCGAAAGTATCTTAACTTATAGATTAAGGGTAGAAACATGGAATCCAGAATTTGAGAAGATACTAAGAGTTTACCTAATTCAAGTTCCTTCTTTCCAGAGCCAGCCTGATTTTATACTCACACAATACTCTTCTCCCATTAACTGGAGTAATTTAATTCCAGTAGTGTTAGCCTCATAATAGTCTCTGGGACCAGCCTTTTCTACATATCAATGAGATATTAAAAGGCTTAAAACCTTTTTCTGTTTCTGGTCATGAGAAAGTAACTGTACTGTACTGAATCACCTCTCCCTCTGTATACAACTATAAAATAGGACAAAATATATGTAATGACTATTTTCAAATGGTGGGAAAAAAAGCTAGATTGCATCTCTGATAGAAGGTAAGAAAACAAAGTAAGACCCCTCATCAGCATTTCAGCATAAAGACACTTGCAGGCTGTGGTACAGGGTGAGGAAACCCAAACAGAGTAGGAGAATTTTGCTGAACTTAGGAGTCACAGAACAGTTTGGGACTTTGAAGTGACTGGAATATATGGGGGCAGACTTCCTGAGAAAAGAGTCGGGAAAAGCACAACCCCTTAAAAACCTGTTTAAGGATCCCCTTGAGCCGCTGACCAAACACTAAACACCTAGACAATAAAATAGCAGTCACAATGTCTGCCAAAAAGTAAATAATTAATAGAGGAATGGATGGGAAGATGTCACGTGTGAGGAGAAAGATAATTGAATTAAAAACCTAGGAATTACAGAAATAATGGAATTATCAGAGAAGGATTTTAAAAGAGCAATTGCAAATATTTCCAAGGGTTTAATAGAAATTATGAACATAGTGAGGGAGAAATACAAACTCTTGTTAGTGAAACAGAAGCTATGAAAAGAACCAGACAGGACTTGCAGAAATGAAATGATAATATCTGACATAATAAGTAACTGAGAAGCATAACATCGGATCAGATACTAGAGAAGAAAAGATCAATGAATGTGAAGGCATAGTAACAGAAGCTATATAAACTGAAGCACATGGCAGGCCAAAAAAAAAAAAAAAAAAGTCAAAAGAAAATACCATACTAAGGGGACTGTGGAACAATATCCAGTTTGACTAACATGCATGTGACTGGAGTACCAGAAAGAGGCTGAGGAAGAAAATTTTTAAAAGAAATAAGCGTTCAAACTTTCCAAATTTGATGAGTATCAGCTCACATTTTCAAAACATTCAGTAAATCCAAGCAGGGAGAAAAAAGAAAACCACACCTCAGCACATTACAATCAAATTACTAAAATCCAATAGTAAAGATAAAAATCTTGAGATGTCACAAGGAAAAATAACCATAAGAGAATAAGGTAAGAATTTCTGCTGACTTCTTACTAGAAACAATGTAAACCAGATGACCAGGAAACAAATTTATTCAAAAATAACTGAAAGTCAACTTCTGTTAATGGTGGAAAAGTATAATGTTTATGTTCACTCTTTTAGGTAAGAATTATAATATATTATATTTTAAAAGCTATTTGAAGACACTAAAAACATCTAAGAGAAGATAGAAACCAGAGGAGAGTTTAATCGCAAGGATGGCAACTATAAGAAACAAGAATCTGAGTTTGAAAGTCTCCAGTTCAACAACATTGCTCAGCTCTTGTGGCTACAGCTGAGAATCAGGCAGGGGCAAAAGACTGTAGCATTCTGGCTAAAGGTACCAGAGATCAGATTACAGGTGTAGGAAAGAAGCTGGAAATCTAAAGCGAAAATATGAGAAATGTGAACTTCTAAGAAAATGTGAGACCCCAACATAAGAGCATAAAGAAATCAAATCACTTATAACTAAACTAGGGGGAGGTTTGAGGGTGGGAGATGCTCAAGAAAGAAGGTAGAGATCACAGAGAAATTCAGTCTTGAAAGACAGAACTATGTGAAATCTGATCTTGGAGTCTGACACTTAACTGGGTGTGTACTGTAACCATTTGAAACCATACTGACAGAAAGGTGAGATGAATGGCTTGAGATGTGAGAATACAGAGTTCAGAGTTGACTGAGTAGTTGAGAATTAGAGATTAATTTCTCGAAACAGGAGACTACAAAGAGAGAAGTCCTTATTTCTAAGGATTTCAACTCTCTGGTTTTAGTCACATTTTGCAGGTACTGGGAACATATCTTTTAAAAGCAACAAGGAAGTCATAAAATGGATATCAGTGATTGCATATATACTGAGTCAATGTGTACGATTTTAATTCAGAAAGCTTAATGTCTCCTTTAACAGCAACAAAAAACAGTTTTGAATAATCCTCAAAAGAAAATTACAGTTGCTACCACATACTGCCTGGTGGCTCAGATGGTAAAGCGTCTCCCTACAATGCGGGAGACCCGGGTTCAATCCCTGGGTCAGGAAGATCTCCTGGAGAAGGAAATGGCAACCCACTCCAGTATTCTTGCCTGGAAAATCCCATGGACAGAGGAGCCTGGTGGGCTACAGTTCGTGGGGTCGCAAAGAGGCAGACACGACTGAGCGACTTCACCTTCACCACATACTGCAAACAGTGTTCAGTTTTCAACCAAAATTTACCAACAAGAAAATGAACAGAAAAATGTAGTCCATATTCATGGGGGGAAAAAGCAGTTGAAAAAGTACTGAAAAGGCCCAAGTGTTGGATTTACTAGATGATTGGTGATTGCAGCCATGAAATTAAAAGACGCTTACTCCTTGGAAGTAAAGTTATGACCAACCTAGATAGCATATTAAAAAGCAGAGATGCTACTTTGCCAATAAAGGTCCATCTAGTCAAGGCTATGGTTTTTCCAGTGGTCATGTATGGATGTGAGAGTTGGACTATAAAGAAAGCTGAGCGCCGAAGAATTGATGCTTTTGAACTATGGTGTTGGAGAAGACTGTTGAGAGTCCACTGGACTGCAAGAAGATCCAGTCAGTCCATCCTAAAGCAGATCAGTCCTGAGTGTTTATTGGAAGGATTGATGTTGAAGCTGAAACTCCAATACTTTGGCCACCTCATGCAAAGAGTTGACTCATTGGAAAAGACCCTGATGCTGGGAGGAATTGGAGGCAGGAAAAGAAGGGGACGACAGAGGATGAGATGGCTGGATGGCATCACCAACTCGATGGACATGTGTTTGAGTAAACTCTGGGAGTTTGTGAGGGACAGGGAGGCCTGGCATGCTGTGATTCATGGGGTTGCAAAGAGTCAGACATGACTGAGGTGACTGAACTGAACTGAACTTCTAATCAATTTTTATAATTATCTTGCAAGAATGGAAATACTTTCAATGGTTAAAGGAAAATATATTAGTGAATGAACAGATAGGAAATTTAAATAAAAACATGGAATCAGTAAATAGAAATTCTGAAGTGGAAAAGCACAATAAATGCAATAAATAAAAATTTGCTAGTTGATTTGAATGGCAGAAGAAGAAACATATAAAATTAAGACAGAGCAACAGAAGTTATTAATTTTGAAGAAAAAAGTTTATACACACACACACATATATATATTTAACTTATATTCAGAGTACATCATGAGAAACGCTGGGCTGAATGAAGCACAAGCTGGAATCAAGATTGCCGGAAGGAATATCAATAACCTCAGATATGCAGATGACACCACCCTTATGGCAGAAAGCAAAGAGGAACTAAAGAACTTCTTCATGAAGGTGAAAGAGGAAGGTGAAAAACCTGGCTTAAAATTCAGCATTCAAAAAACCAAGATCATGAAATCTGGTCCCATCACTTCATAGCAAGTAGACGGGGAAACAATGGAAACAGTGACAGACTTTATTTTGGGGGGCTCCAAAATCACTGCAGATGGTGAATGCAGCCATGAAATTAAAAGACGCTTGCTCCTTGGAAGAAAAGCTATGACCAACCTACACAGCATATTAAAAAGCAGAGACATTACTTTGCCAGCAAAGGTCCATCTAGTCAAACCTATGATTTTTCCAGTAGTCACGTATGGATGTGAGAGTTGGACTATAAAGAAGGCTGAGTGCCAAAGTTTTGATGCTTTTGAATGGTGGTTTTGGAGAAGACTCTTGAGAGTCCCATGGACTGCCAAGAGATCAAACCAGTCAATCCTAAAGGAAATCAATCCAGAATATTCACTGGAAGGACTGATGCTAAAGCTGAAGTTCCAATACTTTGGCCACCTAATGCAAAGAATTTACTCATTAGAAAAGACCCTGATGCTGGAAAAGTTTGAAGGTGGGGGAGAAGAGGATGACTGAGGACCAGATGGTTGTATGGGATCAGTGATTCAATGGTAATGAGTTTGAGTAAGCTCCAGGAGATGGTGAAGGGCAGGAAAGCCTGGCATGCTGCAGTCCATACATAGTTATATGGGTTGCATATATATATATATATCCATATATATATGAATATTATATATATATGAATAATTTATATATTATATAAAAAAATCATAAATTTGATTATAATAAAATCTAAACATTTGTTCAAATGCAGGATGTAATGGGCAAAGTTAATAGAGAGGTGGCAGACTGGAAAAAATGTTTTCAATGTCCAGAACACATCAAGAAATAGAAATACCAATGGAAAAATGGGTAAAAAATATGAAGAGGCACTACAGAAAATTAAAAACATGTATCAAGATATCCATATTCATTAATATTTAGAAAATGCTTATTAAAACAATAATGACTCATCAGTTTATTACTGTCATATTGACAAAGATTAGACAGGTAAATTATGCAAATTATTGGAAGAGGTCTGGGAATACAGGAGCCTTCAGATACCTGAAACAGTGTAAACAGGAGGAACCTTCCTTGGGTGGCATTTTGGAGTCCTTAATGAAGTATATTTATACCCTAAACAGAGACAATTGCACTTCTAGGTATATATGCTAGAGAGGGTCTCAACACAGGTTAAGGGAACCCTCTCATACATGAGGGGGTTCCTCTTAGCTTTATAGTAGTGAAGAGTTGAAAGTAATGTACTTGTTCATTGCTTGATTAAAGGACATAAAATTTAAGATGGGTTCATGCTTTGAAATACTGTACAACCATCAGAAGCAATCAGACAGGCACAAACAAATTAGCAAATAGTAAGAAAATTCCTAGAGAAGTTAGGTAATATGGCACTATGTGTATAAACATATATAGAATGAAAAACAACACATGCTTTACAAGTTCAGTTCAGTTCAGTTGCTCAGTCATGTCTGACTCTTTGTGACCCCATGAACTGCAGCATGCCAGGCCTCCCTGTTCATCACCAACTCCCGGAGTCCACCCAAACCCATGTCCATTGAGTCGGTGATGCCATCCAACCATCTCATCCTCTGTTGTCCCCTTCTCCTCCTGCCCTCCATGTTTCCCAGTATCAGGGTCTTTTCAAATGAGTCAGCTCTTTGCAACAGATGGCTAAAGTATTGGAGTTTCAGCTTCAACATCAATCCTTCCAATGCGCACCCAGGACTGATCTCCTTTAGGATGGACTGGTTGGATCTTCTTGCAGTCCAAGGGACTCTCAAGAGTCTTCTCCAACACTATAGTTCAAAAGCATCCATTTTTGGGTGCTCAGCTTTCTTTTTATTCCAACTCTCACATCCATACATAACTACTGGAAAAACCATAGCCTTGACCTGACAGACCTTTGTTGGCAAAGTAATGTCTCTGCTTTTAATATGCTATCTAGGTTGGTCATAACTTTCCTTCCAAGGAGTAAGCATCCTTTAATTTCATGGCTCCAATCACCATCTGCAGTGATTTTGGAGCCCCCCCCCCCAATAAAGTAGGGCACTGTTTCCACTGTTTCCCCATCTATCTGCCATGAAGTGAAAGGACCGGATGCCATGATCTTAGTTTTCTGAATATTGAGCTTTAAGCCAACTTTTTCACTCTCCTCTTTCACTTTCATCAAGAGGCTCTTTAGTTCTTCTTCACTTTCTGCCATAAGGGTGGTGTCATCTGCATATCTGAGGTTATTGATATTTCTCCCGGCTTGTGCTTCCTCCAGCCCAGCGTTTCTCATGATGTACTCTGCATAGAAGTTAAATAAGCAGGGTGACAATATACAGCTTTGATGTACTCCTTTTCCTATTTGGAACCAGTCTGTTGTTCCATGTCCAGTTCTAACTGTTGCTTCCTGATGCATACAGGTTTCTCAAGAGGCAGGTCAGGTAGTCTGGTATGCCCATCTCTTTTCCACAGTTTATTGTGGAATTTCCACAGTTTATTGTGATCCACACAGTTGAAGGCTTTGGCATAGTCAATAAAGCAGAGATAGATGTTTTCCTGGAACTCTTGCTTTTTTGATGATCCAGCGGATGTTGGCAATTTGATCTCGGGTTCCTCTGCCTTTTCTAAAACCAGCCTGAACATCTGGAATTCATGGTTCACATATTGCTGAGACCTGGCTTGGAGAATTTTGAGCATTACTTTATTAGCATGTGAGATGAGTGCAATTGTGTGGTAGTTTGAGTATTCTTGGGGATTAGAATGAAAACTGACCTTTTCCATTCTTGTGGCCACTGCTGAGTTTTCCAAATTTGCTGGCATATTGAGTGCAGCACTTTCACAGCATCATCTTTCAGGATTTGAAATAGCTCAACTGGAATTCCATCACCTCCACTAGCTTTGTTCATAGTGATGCTTTCTGAGGTCACTTGACTTCACATTCCAGGATGTCTGGCTCTAGGTGAGTGGTCACACTGTTGTGATTATCTGGGTCATGAAGATCTTTTTTGTACAGTTCTTCTGTGTATTCTTGCCACCTCTTCTTATCTTCTGCTTCTGTTAGGTCCATACCATTTCTAATCTTTATTGAGCCCATCTTTACATGAAATGTTCCTGTGGTATCTCTAATTTTCATGAAGAGATCGCTACTCTTTCCCATTCTATTGTTTTACTCTATTTGTTTGCACTGATCACTGAGGAAGGCTTTCTTATCTCTCCTTGCTATTCTTTGGAACTCTGCGTTCAAATGGGTATATCTTTCCTTTTCTCCTTTGTTTTTCACTTCTCTTTTTTCAAAGCTATTTGTAAGGTCTCCTCAGATAGCCATTTTGCTTTTTTGCATTGTAGTATAGTATTTGCTTTACAAGAGCACATGCTATTTAAAAAAGAGGTTATTAAGTGGATTAGAATGATTACTTGTGGTAGGAGGAGAATGGGAGTGAATTCTGTGAATAAACGAGACTATAAATATAAATGCAGAAAAAGGAGACTCACACAGACCATGAGGGCAGTGTGTGATGATCCAGGAAACCTGATGAACTCTGTACCTTTTGTCCAGCCTTCTCTTACTCCCCTCACCTCCTGTGCAGAAATACAAATCTTATTTTGTTACTTATAACTGTCTAATGACTTATCATGATTCTTCAAACAAAATCCAGACACTAACCTCAACTACAAAGTCCACTTTTAGTGTCTCAGTACCTAGAATAGAGGCTGGAATATAGAACTGCTCAGACCCCATCAGCGAAGGGCTTTTTCAGTAATAGAAAATTGTAACTAAAATTATCTAGGGCTACAGTAAGTTTGTGGGAAAAAAAGTCTCACTCTTGAAAATGTTAATTAATATTTAAAAATGTTATGTAATGACAATCCCAATGACTTGTATCTATTCATTTAAAGAAGTTTTCAATAGCGTCTCTACCTGGCAAGACTCCATGCCCTTCGTCCATTAAAGAACTGCTTTGAATTATCAAACATGTTGGAAAGCGACGATATATACTTTCTTTTATATATTTTAGAATTCTTACTTTTCTACCAGTTAAGTCTGGCTTTCCACCAGTTGGTCTAAATTAGATTTTACTGTATTTGGCAGTTCTTTAGTATTATATAAATCACTCTCTTATTAACATCCTCTCACCACTAATTAGTTAAGGGACCATAGCCACTGCACACATGTAACTCCCACTACCTTTATGAGGATTAAACATTCATACCTTAGGGCAAAATTGGCATTTAACAAGAGAAATTGTTTCATGTGAATTAACCTTGAGGATGGGAGATAAATAATCCAGAAGGTACATGAAGATTCCCGAGTGTCCTCACTGGGGATTCCATAATCTTAGAGTGGCCCAAATAGCAGTAACATATTGAGAAATTTAAACTACCGTGACTTGTGTACAGTCTGTGCTATTTATGTTCAAATTTTCAAGTGCCAAATACTGAAAGAATGCCTGGCTATTAGAGTACACAGTTTGGTGGAACTCATATTGTAACTATGGGCTTCCCTGCTGGTTCAGATGGTAAAGAAACTGCCTGCAGTGCAGGAGACCCAGGTATAGAACCTGGGTCTCCAGAAGATCTCCTGGAGAAGGGAATTGCTACCCACTCCAATATTCTTGCCTGGAGAATCCCATGAACAAAGGAGGCTGGCAAGCTACAGTCCGTGAGGTCACAAGGAGTCAGACATGACTAAGTGACTAACACATACTATAACTACAAAGGCAAAGCATATTCATACAAGACCAACTATTTAATTTCATGCATTTTAAATTCCTTGATTATTTGGATACCTGGTTAATATTGAAGAAACTCCGGGGTTACTTTAAGTAGAAAAGAAATTCATTTTGGCTAATTTTGTCAAAGGTTAGAAAGCACTGGAGTTTGCAAAGCTGCACACACAGAACTGCTAAAGATATTGTGTGCCAGGTATCATGTTGAGAATTGTATAAAAGCAGTCTCTAACCACAAAGTGTTATTAGAATACATGCAATGAACAATGGAATGAGACCTGTAACCTGCTACTAGTTTGAACAGAGAAATTCTGCTCAAGATGGAGGGGATAGGGCAGACAGTTCAGTAAGATTCAAAAAAGGTAATGTTTGAGCCAGATTTTAAATGGGAGAATTGAGAGGTGGAGCTAGGAGAAGAAATTCCAATTGGAGAACAGGAAAAAGAAAGTTATGGCAGCACTGAAGTATAAAATCAGAGAATACTGGCAGCAAGGGCTATGTGTTGGTAAGGCTAGTGCACAGGAAACAGGGTGTGCATACAATGCTGAGTTTGTTCTGTGAAGAAGAGAAAAACATTAGAAGAAATCACCTTAAGGGGCTTCCCTTATGGCTCAATTGCAAAGAATCCACTTGCCAATGCAGGAGGCATGGGTTCAATCCCTGATCTGGAAGATCCCACACACTGTGGAGCAACTAAGCCCATGTACCACAACTACTGAACCTGCATTCTAGAGCCTGGAAGCCGCAACTGCTGAAGCCCACACACCCAAGAGCCTGTCCTCCAGCAAGAGAACACTGCAGTGAGAAACCCAGGTACCACAACGAGAGTAGCCCCTGCTCGCCACACCAAGTGGAAAGTCCACACAGCAATGAAAACCCAGCGCAGCCAAGAATAAAATTAGTTTCAAAAGTCACATTGATGTTTTATCTCAGAGTCTACTTCAGGAAACCAAACCTAAGACAGTTTATATCTAAGGTGGTTACTTGCTATCAACGGGACGATGTCAAGTAGGTAGTTGATTATTTGAGTTTAGAACTTACAGGAGCATTCATGGCTAATGAGAAAGACTGGGAAGTCATTAGGGTACAGATGGTATTTAAAATCATGGCCTGGAAGGGATAATGAGACATTGAAAGAATGAAAAGAAGCCCATTGCGATCAGAGTGCACATGGAGTGAATGAAACAAGAGAAGAAAGTAAGGGCCAGAATGATGTAGCACCTTGTACGTTACGGACAGCTTAAGTCTTTTCCTTGAGAGTAAAATCAAAGGCAATTTGCTAAGCGCTATTGACGTAGCAACATGTTAACCTGTTACCTATATTCTTTTTTTCTGGTATTCCCATCTTAGGGATCAAGAAACACTGCACAGAAAGGTAAAGTCGCTTGTCTAAGATGACACAGCTAGGAAGCAGCAAAACCAGGCTATATACCCTAGCAGTCTGAAATCAATTTCTGTGCCATGCAATGTCAATAGATTGATTCCATGTCTGTTATTTCACATAAACACAGTGTTTTAGAGATAATCTGTTTAATTCTGAATCCCCAAAATTTGCAACTTGCAAACAGTTTAAAAAGACAGAATAGGGACTCATACTTGGATGTCTTGATTCCTGGTCTGGTGCTATTTAAACTTGATCAGGGTATAACTTTCATGCAGAAATAACAGCTACTTAAAGTATTCAATTTGTTGACTTTTGAAAGATGTGTATGTTCATACAACACAGCCACACTCAAGATACAGAATACTTCTATCACCACAAAAGATTCTTTTGACCTCTCTGGGGTCCCTCAGTCTTTCCAACTTCAGTATTCAATACACGATAAGAATATTATGAACATTTGTATTGCAAGTTTTTGTATGCATATGTTTTTTTTTCTCTTGGGTAAATATGTCTTGACTTAGTGAGAAATTGAAAAATAGTTTTTCAAAGTTGTACCATTTTACTTTCCTGTCAGTCATGAACAAGAGATCTAGTGATTCTATGTTCTCTTCAACAGGTAGTGCTGTCAATCTTTTTTATTTTAGCTGCCTGGCAGATCTTTCTTGTGATTTTAACATTTCCATCACCTCCACTAGCTTTGCTCGTAGTAATGCTTTCTAAGGCTCACTTGACTTCACATTCCAGGATGTCTGGCTCTAGGTGAGTGATCCCACCATCGTGATTATCTCGGTTGTGAAGATCTTTTTTTGTACAGTTCTTCTGTGTATTCTTGCCACCTCTTCTTAATATCTTCTGCTTCTGTTAGGTCCATACCATTTCTGTCGTTTATCAAGCCCATCTTTGCACGAAATGTTCCCTTGGTATCTCTAATTTTCTTGAAGAGATCTCTAGTCTTTCCCATTCTGTTGTTTTCTTCTGTTTCTTTGCATTGATCGCTGATGAAGGCTTTCTTATCTTTCTTTGCTTTTCTTTGGAATTCTGCATTCAAATGGGAATATCTTTCCTTTTCTCTGTTGCTTTTTGCTTCTCTTCTTTTCAAAGCTATTTGTATGGCCTTCTCAGACAACCATTTTGCCTTTTTGCATTTCTTTTCCATGGGGATGGTCTCGATACCTGTCTCCTGTACAATGTCACAAAACTCTGTCCATAGTTCATCAGGCTGTCTGTCTAGCAGATCTAGCCTCTTAAATCTATTTCTCACTTCCACTGTATAATCATAAAGGATTATGGCAGAAAGTGAAGAGGAACTAAAAAGCCTCTTGATGAAAGTGAAAGAGGAGAGTAAAAAGTTGGCTTAAAGCTCAACATTCAGAAGACTAAGATCATAGCATCTGGTCCCATCACCTCATGGGAAATAGATGGAGAAACAGTGTCAGACTTTAATTTTTTGGCTCCAAAATCACTGCAGATGGTGATTGCAGCCATGAAATTAAAAGATGCTTACTCCTTGGAAGGAAAGTTATGACCAACCTAGACAGCATATTAAAAAGCAGAGACATTACTGTGCCAACAAAGGTCCATCTAGTCAAGGCTATGGTTTTTCCAGTAGTCATGTATGGATGTGAGAGTTGGACTATAAAGAAAGCTGAGTGTTGAAGAATTGATGCTTTTGAACTGTGGTGTTGGAGAAGACTCTTGAGAATCCCTTGGACTGCAAGGAGATCCAACCAGTCCATCCTAAAGCAGATCAGTCCTGAGTGTTCATTGGAAAGACTGATGCTGAAGCTGAAACTCCAATACTCTGGCCACCTCATGCGAAGAGCTGACTCATTGGAAAAGACCCTGATGCTGGGAGGGATAGGGGGCAGGAGGAGAGGGGACGGCAGAGGATGAGATGGCTGGAGGGCATCACCGACTCAATGGACATGAGTTTGAGTAAACTCCGGGAGGTGGTGATGGATAGGGAGGCCTGGCGAGTTGTGATTCATGGAGTTGCAAAGAGTTGGACATGACTGAGCGACTGAACTGGACAGAACTTTTATTTCCTTGATGACATGTTGCTGTTATTTAGTTACTGAGTTATGTCTGATTGTTTTGCAAACCTGTGAGCTGTCCATAGGATTTCCCATGCAAGAATACTGGATCGAGTTGCTATTTCTTCCTCTAGGGAATATTACTGACCCAGAGATTGAACCTGTAGCTCTTGCAGCCCCTACATTGCAGGGAGGTTCTTACCACTGAGCCACTCTGATGACTGCTAACACTAAATATCTTCTCCTTTGTTTATTTGACATGTGTATGTCTTCAAATGTTTTGCCTTTTGAAAAACTCAACTGTCATTTGTTTATTAAGTTGTAAGAATTCTGGACACAAGTATCCTCTCAGATATGCATTTTGCAAATATACCTTTCTAGTCTGTAATTCCCTTTTCATTTTTCTAAGTGTCTCTTGAAGAGCTGAAGTTTTTCATTTTGTGCAGATCCAATTTATTCTTATCATTTTTTGTTTCTCGTTTGGACTTCTTTACAACCTAAAGATCTTCTTATAACCCAAAGTAACATGAATTTGTCATTTTTTAAAAAGACATTTTATTGTTTGAGGCTTTCCATGCCTATGACCAACTTTATTTTTGTATATTTATATATTTTATATATTCTTGTGTAGTATATGTTTACTTTGGGTGCCTACTGTGTTAAGCATATACAATGCATTGTTTTATTTAATCCTCATGACAAAACTATATAATGGATACTACTACTAGCTCCATCCTATTGATAAAGATATTGAGACTTTGAGATGCTAAGGAACTCACCCACGGTTATTACTCTAATTCTTAGGGGATCAGGAATTCAAATCATGGTATTTTGGAGCTTGGATTTTATCCACTAAACTCTACCTACAGTGTAACCACATCTGTGAGAAGATAAAGTCCTTCTAGATGGGTTTTTATACTCAGCTGTGCCTCAAAGTGATTACAAGGACTTATTCTGAGCTATTATGTAGAAGTATTCATACTAAACAATCTTTGTATTATAGATATTTACTCAGGAGTTGAGATGGGGAACTCACCAATTATAAAGAACATTAAAAATTTTTAACACAGAAACAAACTATGTAGACTATGCCTAATAAACCAGAGGCATAGCGTTTTCCCCCATTTTTATAAGTGTTCAGAAGATTTTACAAAAGGCATTTTAAATTTTGTAAGTGAATAAGTTATCACAGTCCATGGAAGACAAGTATTCCTAGAAGATCAGTAAGTCTGTTTCTATTCAAAGACATGTAGCATCTGAAAGAGAATTGGAGTGGAAAAATGTCTGAGGAGAGGGATCCCATTTCTGGCTCCACCGTTAAGTAACTTGGATTCATCACTTGTATTAGTTTCCTAAGGCTGCCATAATAAAGGACCTCAGACTGAGTGGCTTCAACAACAAAAACTAATTTTCTCATTGTTCTGGAGGCTAACAGTCAAAGATCAAGGCGGTGCAGGGCTGCTTCTTCTGAGGCCTCACTCCTTGATGCCAGATGGCTGTCTTCTCCCTTTATCTTCATAATGCCTTCCTCCATACAGGTCTGTGTCCAAACTTCCACTTCTTATGAGGACATCAGTCATATTGGATTAAGGCCAACCAAACAATTTCATTTTAACTTAATTACCTTTTTAAAGACCCTACCCTCCCTCCAAGGCACTGGGGGTTAGGACCTCAACATATGAATTTGGGGCTCATGGAGGGAAACATTTAAACCTACAGCATTATCTAACCTCTGGGCTTCAGTTTATTTATCCATACAATGGGAATATTGAAAGAGATCAAGAATCCATCACCTTGAGTTTTAGTTGGGGTTAAGGAGGGTATCCATAAGCCGTATAGAGATATTATACCACATTTTGTATGTGAACTTTTTCTGAGGAAAGTCTGTAAGTGTTAATTAGACTCTAAAAGGGTTAGAAGACCCCTCAAAAGATGAAGCAATGAATGAGATAATCTCTATAGTTCTCCTTCGTTCTTACATTGTAAGAATCTACTGTGTGAAAAGAGAAGGCAGGACTCTATTCTTTTATAAGACTTACAGCCAAGACATTCTCCCTAATGCCTTTAATAAACACTTTCCACTGTAAACACAATTTACTCCATTTTGCACTGACTCTAGGCCAAAGGTAGTCGAGAGGTCACTGGTATATGCTTTAATGTCTCTGCTTGGTCATCAGTGGAAAACTGAAATCTAATTCCTTTACTGTTTTTCTTGGAGGCGAACTCACTAATCTGCCAACAGTTTTTGTTGTTCTTCTCTAGTGATTATCCTCGCCCTTTAAGAGGTTAATGTCTAATGAACTGTCACCTGTCCGCGCAGACAGACCCGCACGCGTCTGTGTAAAAGTGGCAAGGCAGCATGAACAAAGACAAAATGAATGGAATGCTACGCTGAACATAATAAAAGTTTATCAACATTTGTTGGATAAAAAATAAATGAGGGAGCTAAACTCTAGGGAGAATAGTTAAATTCAGTTAATAATTGAATAACTACTTTCAAAGTCCATAAATAACATGGCTGCATTAGTTACACTTTTGATTAGGAGCAATTATTTTGTGGATCATTTCAAGTAGAAAGCATATACCCAGAAAGATCAGAGAATATATGCATGACTGTGCATATACTAGATTATATTTCACTTCTTCAATATATAGAAACTTGTATGTGTGTGAGAGAGAGGCAGAGAGTGAGAGAGAGAGAGAAGGTAAAACAATTAAAGAAAGAGCAATGCAAATTGCATCACTTTCACTGGTGGAACTGGTGAAGTGAAACCGACTTGTTTATTTCCTCACACCAGGTCTCCGGCAAGCTGGCTGGATTTTTTTCCTTACTGTAAACCCAAGCTTACTGAATCACATGTTAGAAACAGCGAGCCACACTGACATTTTCACACTTCTTGCTCAAGCATTAGCTCACCATGCTTGCCTGGGTGCCTCTGTGAGTGGTGGTGAAAGTGAGGATCATAAAGGGATGCTGAATTGAGAGAGAGAATGCAGAGGCTGATTCACGATTTTCACTTGTACCATTTCCACGGGGGCTGTATTTCCATAACACACTTGTTTCTTATGCTTTCCAAACATATTTTCCTGTCTGCTTCAGTGTGTGTCAAGTCCACAGGCTCAGGGTTTCCCTAATGCTGGTGAAGAGGGTGGCGGTCTGGATGCTGACGTGGCTCCCAGCAGACTTGCTTCCCATCACACCTGTCTGAGATCTCCTATAGTTTGGCACAGTTTGTCTTTTTCAACACATTTAACCTCCCCCTCTATCACAAACATTCTCTCATGCATTTGGGGTTAGAGGACTAATGAGAAATATGCTTTGGATACTGTGGTCTATTTTATTTGGGGATCATTACTGTTCAGAGAAAACTTAAGCTTTCAAGGGTTCTGCTGAAAGATCACCGCCCTGTCAGGACTACATCACAGACACTCAATTTATCAGCCTTCCGCTGGGGTGACCCGGCTCGGATTTGAACCTCTGGCTCCAGGGAGTCTAGGTTGAACTACGGTGACGGGGAGGCCACTTAGCCACTGCCTCCAGCCAGAAAAGATTAGTGTCATCAAAAATAGATTAGTGAGTCAGTTTAAAAAAAAAAATTAAGTAACTCCTTTGTTCTAAAATATTTGTCAGAGTAAGCAAAGAAATTAGCTTTCATTTCAGATTAATTACTGAGTAAATTAGGATTTGGGGCAAGAACTTTGTAGATATTTTTCCCTTCAACTATGGAAGTGAAGAAATGTGTAACATTTATAATAACTATCTTTGAAGGCACAGGCATTTATGTAAAAGCCTTACAGAGCTTACTGGAGCTCCTGCCTATAAACTTTTTGTCAGTGGAGAATTCCTGCAATGGAGACTGCCCTTACCATTATGGGGGAAAAAAGAAAAAGTTTCAAAGGGAAAAAAAATGCAGAGATGACCTTTGGCTTCTTCTGATCCTGACTGCCAGAACCATGAGATCTCATCCCAGCCACTCCTGTTTGGTATCCTTGACACAGAATGAATTGGAGTCTCATCTCCATGAAAGGATAATGATAAATCTGTATGTTTAGTAAGTACAGCCTAGATGCCACACAGAGGGGACAAGTGAGGTACCGACTTGCTCTTTGCAGGGAAAAATCAGGGAAATTAACAAAGACACCTCTATCAACAGGGACAAACAGAAAGACAAGGCATTGCTCAGCTGCCTGACTTTGAGGAGAGAAATTTAGTCATTCAGAATTCACTCATTCATTCATTCATGAACAAATATCTACTAGGTATCCACTGTATACCAGGCGTTGTGCTAAGAGTTGAAAACATCATGATGACTAAAAATAGGATAATTTTACAGTGGAAAAACCTAGGAGATCATCTTAACCAAGAGATCAAAGGGAACATCACCAATAATTAGAAACATAGACATTAGGTACCCTTGATAGGATGCATTCTTAAGGTATGACATCACTTCTGTGGTACACTTGCCAAAACACAACTATAATCATGAGAGAATGCCAGACATCCAAATGGAGTGTATACTGACCTTCACAAGTGTCAAGGTAATGGAAGACACAGGATGCCTGAGCGATTGTCATAGTTTGAAGAGCACTAAAGAGATAGGTCAACCAAAAGCAATGTAGAAGGCTACATTAGATCCTGATCCGGAAAGAGGACACCGATGGGACAACTGTGGAAATCCAAGTAAGGTTTATGGTTCAGTTAAGAGTATTGTTTATGAGGCTTAATTTCTTGGTTTTAATAATTGTACTATGGTTATATAAGACGTTAACCTCATGAAAAAATGTGGGAACAATATACTAGAATACCCTGTACAATGTTTATAACTTTTCTAGGGCTCTAAAATTATTTCAAAATAAAGAAAAAATAATAATTCCAAAATTAAAGGAGACGTAGCCTCTGCCCTCAAGTTTGCCCTCTAATGGGGAAGGTATTCAACCAAGCAAACACACAACTGAATATGGATTTACCTACTTAAGTGCTTTCAAGGAAAGAAACTTCATGGGCAAGTATCATTACTGTAATCATGAAGAGAAAGCATTTATTTCGAGCATACTATGAGCCAGAAATGTTTTAAGTATTCAACAGATATGAATCATTTAATTTTCCCCTTCATGTTAATCGCCTCTCACTTCAATTCTGACGAAGTCCTCAGTCAATATTCCTGATACTTTCCTTTGATTTTTTTCTCCCATGTGCAGTCAGTCATTGCTGTGTATCTCTACATGGAAATTCCAAGGATACTCTAAATTTATCAGATCCACAGTGAACCAGGACCTCCCTCCTGAAACCTTCTCCTCTTCCTACTTAAGACCTTGGAAGACATCACTCTTCACCCAGTCACTCCAGTTAGAAACACTCTCCAACTGCTTTCCTTTCTCCATAATTACACCCTGAGAAAGTTATCTTGCATACGCAGAACTCTTTCGAAAAGGTTAATCTGATAAGACTTGTTTGCGTTACTTCTGCAGTCTGTTTCTATCACAGATAGGATAAATTCTAAACTTTTCTCATATGCCAATAGTGTCCTGCATTGCCTGGCCTTTGCTCACACCAGGCCAGTGTCTGGTCTCTCCACCCTTCACTGACCATCTCATCACTGTTGTTCTCTTTGTTTTGGGTGGAGATCCATGCCTTCTAGGCATGCATTTTCCATCCTTGGCTCACTTCATCATTTTCTCAGGCTCCAAATGAATACCTTAATTTTGTGTACATCAAAGTCATTTTCATTACCATTTACAAGTGTGTCACAACTATGTTTTAAATAATTTAATTGCTCTATTTGCTGGTAGGCAATTTTTATATTTGTATCGCTGGTATAACTCTTTCAAAGTGTGCGGACAAACATTCATGATCAGGAAGCTCCTAAAGAGTATCTTTTTTTTTTTTTCTGGTACATTTGTGTATGTCTGATTGGTTCCATTGTCCTACAAGATTCTGGTTTCTAAACATGTACCATAAATAGCTTTGTAGAAAATGAAAACCAACCAACACCATGGAGTTTTCCCAACAGCAGAGTCAGGCTAACATAATCACATCTCATTACTGAGATTTCCACCTGCTTGTGTCTGAACTGAAACCTGACCTTAAAATATTTCAGTGAGAGACAGGGACAATGGAGCTTCTCTAAGCCAAAGCCCCAAGAATCCAGATCCATTTCAACATGGATAGCCAAGCCATGTTTAGTAAGAATTTCATGACTTTCATCTTAGTAGGAAACTTTTGCAGCTGCCTGCCTCCCTACACTTCCTGCTTTCTCTAAATAAAGCAGTGGCCGTGGTGGGGGTGACTCTGAGTCATAAACACTCCATCACTGTAACATGTCAAATTTGTCCAAAAGAAACATTTTTTCGTCTCTGATTATTTTATCATTAGTTTAAGAAGGTTCTTTGCACTCCCAGGAAAGCCACGCGGAAGGGTGATACATGTACATGTCTATTTGATGGCTAACGCCTCCCAGACATGGAGCATGCTGAGACAGACAAGGGATCCCCAGAGTGCTCATCTGCTACAGGACTTATTTCATACTGGATCAATTATGCAAATTGAGATGTGAAGATAGCTCTCTCTTTTAGTAAAGCGTGATTACTCCTGCACTCACAATTCTAACGCAGCCTCACCGGAAATACCAGTCTGGTTCTGAACCACCTGGTTCCATCTGGAAAATGTGTTTTCTTAATTGGGGGAGGGGGGAAGGATTTTTTTTCTTTAATTTCTACAGCATTACTATTCATATACATTTAACATCATAAAATGTTTGCCATTAAGTGATCCAAGTAAAGACATTTACATATGTGTGAGTTTTGATTTTGCAATAAAAGCTAGAGGATAATGAATATGTTTAAAAAGTTTAACAATCTTAACACTTCTTCATATCTCACAGACTTGAAAGCTGGGATCATACAACAGGTTCATCCTTTAAGACAGTCTTTTAAAAACCCTTTTAAGGAACTAGTATATGGAAAATGTTTAAAACACCAAAGAATACTTTATCTGGGCTGGGAAAATGAACAAGTGTGGTTCATCAGAACATAATGAGATCTAAGTTAGAGAATAGCTGGAGAAATGAAATCTGGTTAGAAAACCATTGGACAATAGCTATTCTTGCTGGTAATGTGAATGATTTCCACTCACTTTGCTCTCTGTGTCCAAAACATACACTTCCTACCTTCCTATCCTGTATCTACTTCCTCCTCTTTATGACATGTTAGTCTTAGAGAGAAAACCTTCTTTTATTTTCCTTATACTACCAAGCTGATCACTTCTTTGTCTTCTTTTCTGAGCAAGCCTCTAAAACTAAGACAATTAAGTTTAAGAAAATTAGGAAACCTTATTCCTCTATCGGGAAATAACAGAGCAGTCTGTAACTCCCAAGGTACTGGTTTGACGGAATTCTAGTGGTTTATCATGGGTAAGATAGAGCCATTTTTCAAAAGATAATTATGGTTCAGAGTAGAGACCTACAATAGAATGGTCCAAATGATCATCTTTTGTCCTGCTTTGATACAAACCAGTAGTTTAAGAAACTAGGAGTATTTGTCCACTTGAATAATTATATACTTACATCATTTTAAAAATGACACACCCACACATGAAATTGACAAGTCGCAGATATAAATCTCAACTAGTTGAAAGTACTTTTATTTCAGGGCACATAAATCTTTCTAAGTCCATCCATTAATTTTAAGTCATTTTAATTACAGCGTCTAACCTCTGCAATTATTACAAGCCTGGATGCTTCCCCTTATGTCAACAGATGCTGCTGAGAAGTGTGTACCACACAGTTACTTTTGCTTGACTGGAAAGAGATCCTTGCCCCTTAAATTCCTTTCTGTTAATGTTCACAATTTGTACATAGTTCCCTGCCTCAGTTTCCTTTCATAAAGCAGGTAGTTCTGGGATTTTTTACTTGGCTCACAGGGGCAAGAAAATTATTTCAAGTTTACAAGCTTTTAAAAGATTAAAAAAAAAAAAGCTCTTTCTGTAAGTGCTACCTATTGCCTTCAGAACTAACCTATATTTTATCAAGTATAATGGAGTCAATTATTTAAAATGCAGACTAAAACTTGTCTACGGCTCACTAAAATGAAAGGAATTAAAATATAAACCTTTTAGGCATGTGTGTGTGTTATAGAGCTCCTAAAACACATGCCATCTAAAATCACAATAGCAGAATTTTCCTGAAAGTTACCGCTACACGAGAAAGTCACTTACGCAGGAAGAATTTGTATTGCGTTTGTGAAAGCAAAATTACAATAGCTGACAAAACATGAAAGTTTCATCGTGGTGGATTAGAACGTCACAAGGAACTCAAAGGAATTTTCCGTTATTCAACATTTCAGCGAACATCCTTGTATCATCTCTTCTGGGAGTAGATTTGCCTCCTCACTCTGTAGGAAGCCCATCCACATAAAAAGGTTAGATTAGAGACACGTAGTAAACAATATAACAAACACTTGCTATCATGTTAGACTCCGCTCAGCATCGAGCAGGCAGGCAAGCTCACATGTAACGTTCAGATCCCTGCTCTGCCGGCTGGTTTGTCACTGGCTCGGCAGGACAGCTCCCGAGTGCCTCACAAAGCTCAGGCTTGGATGAGGCGCTGCCTTTCAATATCGTCGAGGACCGATGCCACTTTCTCCCTCATCAGACATAAATAATGCTTGCAGATTTCCTCTGCCCTCTGCTGAGGGTTTGACTTTAGGAAATCACATTAGGGGAAGCGCAGAGACTGAAAACATTTACAAGATTTGGGTTCAGTGTTTTTTTTTTGTTTTGTTTTTGTATTGTTTTGTTTGTTTTAACCTGGTCAAGTCTTTTAGATTTTTTTTTCTTAATCATATTGATTGGATGTCATTTCCACCTTCCTTTCTTTCCCAGGTGCCTTCCCAAGACCTCTAGGCTCATGTCTATAAGAACACTGACCCCACTGGGAGAGAAGCAAAATTTCTGTTTGGCTTGTCTGTCCCTAGACTAGTGATTTTCTAATCTTTCTGGCTCATGACTTCTGTCTTAGTTTGAGGTCCATCAGAAACAGACCCGGAGATGAGGATTCCAGCAGGAGTGGGTTATTTCCTGGGAGGGAGTCCCAGGAAACATGATGGGAAAGAGAAGGAAAGAGAGACGGGGAAGAGGAGACAGGCAGCTAAGTGGACCTTATCAAGCCATAACCACTGTGGGTGATGAGCTGAATCTTACTGGGGAACTCTTGGAGTCAGTGCAAAACTGAAGCTTCAGAGCTGTCTCACAGATGGAAAAGGGAGGCAGATGATACCCTTGCACCCATCCATTATTGATTAATGGCTGTTTTCTCACTTACTGTCTGCCCTGTGCATGGCTGGAGAGAAGATCTTAAAGGATGGAAAGAGAGGGGAACCAAGATCAATCTGATGAACTAATAGAATCATGTGACATCACTACCCACCCCTCCCATCCTGAGAGTCAAGCCAACCTCAGGCTCCAATGTACACTGATGGAAAGAAAGATAAGGGAAAATACTTACTACTAAATAAACACTTAGACTAGATATATCTTCAGGATAGAGTATGTATACTTTGGCACTGTTATATTCTTCACACACACATACCCCATTTCTGGTCCCAGAGAAGCTCTCCAAGACATTTCCACAATAAATAAATAAACAGGAAGCAGAGATGATACGCTCAGATGATTCATGTACTGACCATTTAAAATTAAGCTGAATCATCAATTGTGAAGGGAATGATCTCGGCTTTCGGAAACACGATGACCTTTAATTTATTTGAAAGTAGGCATGGGTTCTCAGAGATGAGAAACAGTTTGCTTTTCCATGATTAGAAAGATTATGGAGTTAGCAGCTCACAAAATAGCTTAAAAAAAAAAAAAAAGCATATCAGTTCCCCATCCCAAAGATTTTGAAAAACTTTATATTTGAATTCATTTCCACTAGGAAAAGCATGAATGAAACAATAAGAACTCAAGGTTCGTGTGATTTTAAAAATTCTGGTTCTCTGTGGTCTTTTGGGACTGTATATTCTGGGTCTCTGAGTCAGGTACTAGGGGTCCACAATAGATATACCACACGTACACACACACAGAATCTGACTCCCTGCCCTTTGGCCACAGGAACTTGGGGGTTCCAATTAGGTTTGGCCACTTGGATGCTTTCTCTTGGAACACTGCATCTTGAGTGAGTGATGCAAAAAGGCATGAATGCCTGGAGACGATTCATGTGGTATGGACCATGAGTCCATCAGTGGTAGTGATAAACGTCCCATACGAATGGGAGCAGCATGAGGTGCGACACCTGATGTGTTCTCTGGACAGATATATTATCAGCTCCTTACAATCTATTGGTCTCTTTTCTCCTTCTGATTGATTCTATGAGCTATCTCATATCCTTCCAATTCATTTTTTTTTTTTTTCTGATCAAGTCACTCCAGAGTTAAGTTTCTGTTTGTTTTTTTTTCTTTTTGTTTGCTTTGCAATCAAGTACTCTGACTAATCGTGTGTTCTCGGAAGTCTGTTTTCCTGTGAAAGAGGCAGACTGAAGAAAAGGACATAAGAATAAGGGTGTACCTCATACTTGGATGGAGAGAGAGTCTCCCACCTGAAGGTGGAAATGCACAAAAAGACAGTTCTGGGGACACAGGGACCCTTTCTAGAAACCAAGAAAATTGAATGTTCTTGAGAGTTGCCAAATGAAATATTTTATGCCTCCTGCTATTTTAATCTTATTTACATTACATCTGAAGTGAGTCAGTATAGTGGCGGTTAGAATCTCTTACGGTATACCAGAATCTGAGAGCTTGTTTGAAAAGAATACTGCTCCTCCACCCCAGGCCCACCTCGGAGTTTCAGATTCACAAGGTTAGGGTGGTGCTTGAGAATGTACATTTTCTAGCAAGTTCCCAGGTGACTCATTTTGAAGACCACTGGTTAGCAGATTCAGAAACCCTGCCTTACGTCAAACCAATGTAAGGCTCCAATGAGCAGAAAGATGCAGAGGAAATCTGGAACAACCTGGCTAGAGTTGGCCTGGGTTGGAATGCTGGTTCTTTTACTTACTAGTTAGGTGACCTTGGGAACTTATTATGTGCCATAATTTCCTTGTCTATGACCTAGAGGCTCCCAAATACCATTTTGAAGACCAGAACTCAAATTCTGACACTCACATTAAGAGGCATGTTCTTGGGCACATTCACTCCAGACCTACTGAATCAGAATATGGTAGTCCATTCTGATACTCAGCCAGGGTGGGGACTCCTGGTACACTATTCTTCTTTCTTTAGGAGAACATGAGAACACGGTTGAGCTATCCCTGAAGATTCAGGTTGTCCTAAAGACCATCAATTACCATACAGCAGTTTTATTGCTTTGACTTACTGCTGTCTCTCACATCTGCTGCTCTGTCCTTGCCTCTGGGGCACCCCACCCCCCACTTCTAATTTACTCTGTCTAGTGTGCTGTGGGATGATTAATCAGATGGCCAGCGCTATCAGCATTGGGGTTAAAATCTGAATCTGGAAGCTTTGCCTTGTGCCTGATGAGAGCCACTGGAACCCACCGGCTGAAGCTCAGGACTGAGGCTTTCTGGTTCAGAGGCAGGTTTTTGGAAAGGTGGTGCTGTCAGGAGGCTGGTCTTCAAAAAAACCCCAAAACTAATTGCCTTTGGGCAAGGCTAGGCTCTACCATCAGATCAGCGCATTCTTCCAAATCTGGTAAAAAGAAGCAAGCCTCTCTTAAGGTGTATGTACAAGGTACTGTCAATGTTTCAATCACAGTACAAAAATGTAATATCATCACACATTTATTTTCACCATCTTATTACTGGTTTTGATTAAAGACATTAAATTTAAAGATCATTTTTAATATTAATATAATTTGAAATATTTCCATATGAAAGTCTGCTAATAATGGAAGCATACTTGTTTTTCACTTGGAGACTGATTTCTAGACATTGAGGCTACACTGGGGGTGTTAAATTTTCAGATATTTTAAATGTCAGTGCTTTAATTTCCTACCTTTAGAAAGGCCTGCGCACCGCCTTTCTTCCCAGAAAACCTCAACATTCACTTCAGCCACAGTCAACCAAGTAAAGAGAAGCACCAAGAGCATCCATTTTTAAACTCTATTTCCCGTGGTTTTATATAATATTCAAATAAATTTTTTTTCCTGAAACTCTAAAAACTGTAACAATATTTACTTTACATATGCTCTTTGTTCCCACAGTAAAATTATATTCTTGGTAATTTTACAAGAGCGACTACAGACCCCACGAAGCAATGACGACGCTGTTTTGTCTTTTGCAATGTGCTGCTAATTATTACTCCCAGACAAGATGGTTCAGAAATAGACTGAGGTTCCTAGGCTGGAGTTGGGGGGGGGGGGGGCGGGCGGAAAGAAATGCATTATGAAAATTATGTATTTGCCCTCGGGGGATGCCACCCCCTTTATGAAAACTCTTGCCAATCAATCCACAGAAGAGAATCTGACTCAATTCTGGGGCAAACATTTGCCTGCTGTTGAAGCTCAAGAAAAGAAAGATGCTTCGTGTTCTGGTGCCAAGAAGGGAGGTGGGAGAAAATGGGAGTTAAATCTAGGGGGCAAATAAAGAAATATGTACATGTATATTTATGTATTCTGTATTTGGGCTCTAATTGCTTCAAAGATTATTTATTTTTTCTTTTTTTCCTTTCATTTAAAAAAAAATACCTTCCAGCTTCTTAACATGTTTTTCAAAGTAGGAGCTGGAAGGCATAATAAAAAGCAAGCAGGGATATGCTTTTTGAATAGAGTGAAATAATTAATGTAAGAATGCTTCCGTTTGGGCATTTTTTTTATGAAGTGAAATATATTATTTTTGCTTTAAAATGGAGGTAATTTGTTACACAAAAGTGGTGTTTTCTTTAATCTGAAAATAATACTAATTATAACACTATTTGGGAGCTGGAGTTTTGAAGCCTAAAATTCCTTTTGTAGTTTGAAATTACTTAGCTGCCATAACGAAACTGGCCCTGCTCCCTGAATATTGTCATTTCCTTCGGTATTGTCCCTTCCCTGTCAGCCGGCGACCACTCTCCTCCCTACCTTTTCTATGGAATGCTTCTAAGCTCCCCAGGCTCTGGGCTCCTGGTATTTACTCTCTTTAATTTAATTTATTCCCTTTGCAGTTAGGTACTGTTCTTTAAGCAATCCACGGTGTCTCATTGTTCAGCAGGACTGGGGTGGTATGTAGGGCTTCTGCGGTGTAACCACAGAGCAGGGAGCAGTCGCCTCTTCACTCTGGAGGGTTCTAAGCATCCAAATAACCTCCGGGAGCATCTCCTGGGTGCAGAACGGTGGTATCTGATTTGTTAGTAAACTGCTTTCTGACATTTCTTTCAGAATCACAAGAAGAGAGGGGGCCTGCCCAATAAATTGCTGTTTCCCAAACTTAGAATTTACCCCCATTTTAGAAAGATCCTAAACTAGGCCTTACTTCCATGTGGACTTAATGTACACTTTGAGAGGAAAGAGCTCTAAACCAGAAACAAATTTCTACTCTGTGAATATAGGCATATGATGATTAACTCACAATCTTTACTTAGGGTTGTGAAATAATAAGAGATTTATATATGTGTACACACACACATATATATAGTTCTCTGTCCCCAGTTCCTGACACAGAAAACCGCTTGTAAACATGGGTGCAGAGCAATCTTTCGTTCCAGCAGTTAGACTTGGACTCTGATTGCTGATACAGATCTAAGATTTTTGTAATTTCCTCAGTGATAGGAGTAGAGTCTGATACCAAGCTCCCGAATCTCTTGGAATTTCCAGGATGATTTGAACAAAGTCTTTTGTTCAAATAAGAAGACTCTTGGGCTTCTTCAATTGCTTCAGGAAGAGTGCAGGTCACTAGGAAAACCAAGTCATGATTCAAAGCTTGGAACTTTCAGCCCCACCTCCTATCCTTTGGAGTTGGGAGAGGGAATGAAGATCCAGCTAATGATTGCATGTGGCTAGGTAATGAAACCTCCATGAAAATCCCAACAGTACTGAGCTCAGACGTCTTCCGCACTGGTGAGGACATCTACCTGCCAGGAGCACGGTCCCTCCCAACTCTACAGGCAGGAGCGCCCATGCTCAGAACCCTTCAGGACCTTTCCTGTGTGTCTCATCTGGCTGTTGATCTGTGTCCTTTATCAAATCTTCTAGAGTTTCCCTGAGTTCTGTGAACTGTTCTAGCAAACAGCTGAATCCAAGGAGATGGCCATGGGAATCACCAGTTTGCAAGAATAGTTTGCAGAACTCAGAGAAGCACTATTTGTGACTGGTGTTTGAGGCGGCGAGTAGTCTCATGGGATTGAACCTGTAAACAGTGGGGTGTGCACTTACTCCAGTGAGTGTCAGGACTGAGTTGAATTATAGGACACCCGATAGCTGCAGTATCCTGCAGTTGGTTGCTGCAGAGAATTGCTTACTGTATGGAGAACCCACACATCTCATATCAGAAGTACTGTAAGTGTGTTAAGTGAAAAAGAAACTTGGGAGGAGTGTGTTTTTTCTAAATAGAGGTCATCTCTTGAGGATCGGATGAAAAGCATACATATAGACATATGCTTAAAGGTGTGCGAATTTTCAAAGGGATTCATAGGCATTTCCACTCCCCAGGACCAAAGTCACTCCAAAGGTTTCTTGATTAAGCAGAACTATTAACTGGAACATGAATAAGACCTCCATGATGCATTCTTCTCTGTCCTCACTTTGTACAGTGCGCCCCACAACTCCCAATACCTCTCGATTTTCCCACAGTGTTACGAGCTTGCTTCTACCCACAACCTTTATGTTAGCTCCTTTTACTTCCTAGAATGCCCTTTCCCCAAAATGCTTCCCTGTTATCCATTGGGTGTCAGCATAGGCACCGTGATCTTTTCCTAGAGGCCTTCCTTGGCCATCCTAACGCAAAGCAACAACACGCTTTCTTTTGGTCACATTCCTCTGCTTTAATTGTCTTCTGAGCACTACAATTGCAGAAATACTTGCTGCTGATTGGTTTACTTGTTTACTGTCTACATCCCGCCCCCTCTAGTGTGTCAACTCCAGAAGAACTCTTCCACTGAAGCCCTGATAATAGTGCCTGACATTTAGTAAGCAGGTCTATAAATGGTCGATGAGTTAATTAACAGAAGGATCTGATAAGTTGTCAGAAATATCATGTTTCCACCTTGATAGTTCTAGTCGCCTCAAAAATAAAGAACAAACTTAAAATAAGAATCTTTTAGAAAGTGAATTTTTCAACCTCAGCAGTATTGACATGTGGGACTGGTCAATGCTTGGTTGTAGGTTGGGGGCTACAATGCCCACTGTGAGATGCTGAGTAGCCGGCCTGGACTCTACTCACAAGATGCTGGAAACAACTCTCTGGCTATCACAATCAAAAAATGTCTACTGCGGGCCAATGAATGTTGGCTTAAAATCATGATATTAGAACAATGAAGAGAAACTTCAGCCCTGGAAATCATCTGATTCCTGGATGCACAGAAGAATGATATTTGAAACAACCTGAAAAAATCTAAATTTAAATAGTCTGGGAGAAGGATTCTATGGTATTATAAGAGAGCCACAGAGCTTATGGCTTGAGAAAGAATATTCTCCTAAATGTCATCAGAGCAAAGGAGAAATGATTGTTTTGGGGGGACTTGAGAGAGGTTGTATGTGTATAAGAGCTGCCTTGGGCCCCCCAAAGGAAAAAGGCAACTCAGTAGAAGGAAGCTGGCAGGGGGACCTCTGAATGCCTAGGAGGTAGAGAAGGTGTCAGAAGCAATCAACTGGAATTGAAGTGCATTCACGAGGTCAAAGAAGCTTCAGGAGACAGATGACTACAGATGGGGGCATCTATTAAGAACTCACAAAAACAGCCATAAGAGAAAGTGTCAACTTTAAATCACTGCTGAGAGAACTAATGCTTTTCTTCCTTTCCTTGCTCCAAGTCTGTTGCACTGAATCTGAGCTAAGGGAACTGAGTTAGAAGGGGAAAAGTTTAAGACAGGGAAAGAAAAGCAGCAGACCACAATGCCTTCTCCAACTGCAGGCTTCCTTTCTGCATCAAGAACAAACTGGAGAAGCAGCAGCTTCAGATATAAAGCAACTGCTACCTGACTAACACATCAGAATGGACACTTAAATTATTAGTTTGCATGGCCTAATCTCATCAGAAAAGGCCTGGGAGAATCTGAGTTTTCATCTAGGAAAGCTTCTGCCTATTGGTCAAATTTATCGAGACAGGAGGACACAAGAATAAATTTGGTTGATGAATAAATCCCACAAATTGTGCCTGTTTGACCGTATTCACCTTTAGGTTCATCCCGAGGTTCCCAATGCCTGGCACATAACAGACAATACATATTCATGTAACTATATGCTTTAAAACTAATTAGTCTGAACTTAATGTATTTTGGGGGGTTCTATCTGCCATGTGTCCAAAAAGAGATGATCCATTCAAGTCACCAAAGGATAGAATGATCTTTAGCCTCAAAAGTCTTTGAAACTCTTATTAAGCATTTTCCTTCGGTTTGATTAGATTATAAGTTTTGGTATGCAAGATCAGGGTACAATCCTTTTTACTTTCTTCTCTTCCATATGGCCGATCAGCTCCTCTATCAATCACTTTCCATCGGCAACCCTGACACTATGCAGTAATTTATACAGCTAAACTCAGCTTTGGTTTCCCATCAGGGCTTGTAAGGTAAAACACTGTAATCATTAGGTCCTGCTTTCAACTGGCAGGATGTGACAGAGAATCTACGATCCAGGATAAGGCCAGTGTCAACTAACTGTGACATTCTATCAAATAGAGCATCCTTAATGTCATGGAGAGTTACTCTCTGCATGGGTGATAAAGTATGGCTACGCTGACAGGCTCTTCCTTAACTGTACTCATTGGCCTTGGTACGTTCATGCCAATTCATTGTTTTATAACAGATTGGCTCACATTGAAAATGAGGATTCAATTTGAGATTTTATTGTTAACCTTTAAGGTCCTTGGAGGCACTGTTGGGCTTCTCTGCCGACAGGCGCTAACTGAAGTTTATGCTCCCATTCGCTGGTGTCTATCAACCATGATTTTACATTGACACGTCCACATCTGTCTCCCATGCCTTTCCAACAATGCTTAACATAAAAATTACTTATTTTCAGATTCGAATAAAATTTGGTGACTAGCATCCCAATTTGCTATACTTTCTATTGGAGTTCATTTGGGGGTACGAACCTATTTTACTTTCCTTTTAAATCTGATGAGATTTTTCTCATTTAGTATTGTGACTTGAATCTGAACAGAACTAAAGCAAGGTCTTATGAAATGCGACTTTGTATACCACTCCCTATCTAATCATGGAAATAGCTGTCAGATTTCTTTTTCAGCATTAAACGTACCATATCTTAGGTATTTTGATTTTGTTAAAATAAATGATTACTACAAGACTGAAATTAGTCTCAGGAAGGAAGCGTACAAACAAAAAAATAGAATATACCTGATTTGAGGAAACACTAGGAGTTAGTTGAGCATTGAACACGACCAAAGTGCACCCAGAACTCACACGTTTATTTTAGGCCTACAAGTGCTTACGACTGGCCAGGCAACACTGGCATCAAGGCATCTCAGAAATGAAAGCAACTATTTCAGCCAAATCTCAGAAACTCTTAAAGTAAATTGGATGATAAAGGCCAAGTAATCTCGGCTTCATTGAAGCAATGTTTTCTTCTTTTTAAAGCAGTATAATCGGGACATGAGGTTCATGAGATTATTTCATTTTACTTTATTTATGCTTTTAAAGTAAGTGGATGGGCAAGGAAAGAGTACATTTTCCTACAAACTTGTAAATAAAGATCTTGGTTATATAAAAAAAGCACCACTATTCAGAGAGATCTTATTAATAAATACCTCTGCTTTTTTTACATCTCAGCCTAGGTTTCTTAAGCCTTGGGCTTTTATCCAGCATAACATCAGGTATGCACCAAGGTCTATTATATTCCATATTGGCAAAAAGCTTACTAGAGAAAGCTAAAAGAGGGATGGCAAGGAGCCAATTCCAGTGTCAACTCCCCAGCCTGTTTCTCTGTTCCTCCCTTGGAACCCAACCATCTCTCCCCTTTCATTTGTACAAAGAACAAAGCAATCTGCCTCTATGAGGAGTTTTCATTTTTCAGTTCTGTTTGTTATAAGAGGCAGTGTCAATGCCTGTGGTAGCCCACCATGCTCAGACTCTAAAATGCCACTTTTCACTGGAAGGCTCAATTTCAGTATGGGACACTCAAGAAGCTTAAGTATGTGAAATGTCAGAGACATCATAACAATATATATGTGAGTTGTGAATTATGATTACTTCTGGCAAGTCTTTCTATACTATCCGGCTTCTAGTAAGCAGGGGGTGGGCGTGGGGGAAGAAGTGTTTGTTGCTCAGCAGGAAGCAAACACTTAGAGTGACACAACTGGTTGAACGACCCTGATTCATTCAGGGCAGAGCAGCAGCTTTTACTTCGGTGGACACCTATAACAATGCCATGGAATATGTCAGATATCTTCCATTTCTTTCTTTAGATCCTTCTCTCCACGCTTGGCCATCTGCTTTTTGCTCTGACAATGAGTCCTTTGATCTCTGGTTGGATTCAGTCAGTGGAGACCCCCTATAGAAGCTTGGTGGAAATGAGGAGAGTGAGGTCATGTACTGATTCTTGATTTCTTGGTTTCTTCCTTCTGAGTCGCCTTGACTGGGCAACATACCTTTTAAAAACTGTTGGCCTACTGTGTGGATCTTAGTTCCCTGACCAGGGACTGATCCTGTACCTCCTGCACTAGAAGCACAGAGTCTTAACCACTGGTCCACCAGAGAGCCTGGTGGACAGGTAATTACCTGGACAGTGTAATTTTGCAGAAGATAATTGCTTCTTTCCAGGTCATTCATTCTATACAATTCTCTCCTTCCCCATTCTGATACCTAGTGTCTCTGCCTGCTTCCTCAGGCCTAGGGTGGTACCATCTAGAATGTTTCCAGTCCTAGTAATAGTTATTTTACATACACACCTTTGAAAATTCCCTCTGTAAACAAACCTTTCTTAAGTTATCCTATTTTGAGTGTCCCATCTGTTTCCTAATTTTACATTCTTGCAGACATACAGGGCAAGAGAAAATTAGAAAGGTGTTAAATATAAACTAAAAAAGTCAGGAATAAATCAGGAATAATGTATTTGGAAGTGAATCTAATCCAAAGGGTGCCTTGGTAGATGGGGTGAAGACTAAGGTCCAAGTACAATTCTAATCTGATGCTGGGAAAGACTGAAGGCAAAGGAGAAGGGGGTAGCAGAGGATAAGATGGTTAGAGAGCATCACCAATTCAACGGATATGAATGTGAGCACACTCTGAGAGACAGTGGAGGAGAGAGGAGGCTGGCAAGGGGCAGTCAATCGAGTTGCAGAGAGTCAGACATGACTTAGTGACTTAGCAATAACAATTCTATTCATTACATCAAAGGAAACAACCCTTGCAGAAAAGGAAATGAATATAGTTAAAATATCTGAAGAACTGTTACATGAAGAATGAATTAGATCAAGGTGCCTTTGTAGAGAACAGAATTTGTAATATATTTGTAGAAGTTAAGAAGGTAGGTTTTGATTCAATAAAATAAAGCATCAACTTTCGTTTAGAACTGAAATGATCTGCCTCATCAGGAAATAAATATTTTACTATAAAACACACTGAAATGGTGGTAGGGAGTTTTCTGTTTTTGTTTTAGATGAAAAGATGCATTCTTGTATTGGGAGAGGTATTGGACTGCATATCTTTAACATTCCTTCCAACTCTAAGATTTGGTGTTGCCATGGCCTCGTATAACCCAAATAAAATGCAGGGTCTCATCTGACTCATTCTGGGGTCACAATGAAAGAAACAGACCATAAATTGCAACACAAGTCAAAAGTAACTACAACCCTTTTCTGAACTATTTGGACACCACTGAAAAGGATTCAATCAATTATTTACAATAAAGACTTTTTAAATTCTCATTTCTTCCTTCTCTCTGAAAGTTGCTTCTATCAACTTTCTGTCTATTCTCAAGTCTTTCCTTCAACATTCTCCTAGCTACCATATCTACTAAAGCACTGTCTTCTTACTCACTCCCACTTCCAACTTTTTTTTCTTTCTCTCTGTACTAAGAGGAAATTCCACATATCTTCCTGATTTTTGTTTCCATTGACTACATCTAGATACACTAGACTATATCTAGATATACAATAGGATGAACATAGCAGTATAAAGTGCTGTGTTGGAAATGTCTAGGTGGTGAGGAACAGAGTGGTAGTATTGGGTAAAGAGGAAGGACAGGGAGCTTTGATTCACTGAACATCTTTGTCCCATCACATTAAATTCTCAAATAAGCAAGTTAACTGGAATGGAAATGTATAACTTTAATATATCATCCTATATAAGAATTTGTCTAGGAAGACTGCTGAATATAAGAAAAAATACTGATATGAATAAAATTTGAAGCTGATAATGACAAAGCTTCAGGTGTTTTTTGTTTTGTTTTTTAGTTGAAATGCAATGGCAACTTTCCATGCATTTAATTCTCACCATTTTGTGTGTCTGCATCATTCACAACTTTAGGCAAGCTAGCTGAGTTCTTCTTTACCTCAACTTCTATCTACCTCATGGGGGATACTTTGAAGTTTAAGTGATAGATGTTTTTTATTCTTTTTTGTAATTTAAATTATTTCTTTTAATTGGAGGGTAATTAATTTACAATAATGTGATGGTTTCTGCCATACATCAACATGAATTGGCCACAGGTATACATGTGTCCCCTCGGTTCTGAACCCCCTTCATACTTCTCTCCCCCTCTTATCACTCTGGGTTGTCCCGGAGCACCAGCTTTGGGTCCCCAGCTTCATGCACCGAACTTGCACTCACCATTTGTTCTACATACGGTAATATACATGTTTCAGGGCTATTCTCTCCAGTCACCCCACCCTCACCTTTTCCCACTGTGTATTAATGCACACATATGGAATTTAGAAAGATGGTACCCACAATCCAACATGCAGGGCAGTAAAGGGGACACAGACTTAAAGAACAGACTTTTAGATTAAGTGATATATTTCTATAGAACACTCAGCACAATAGCAATAAGTAATCAAGGGTCAGCATAATTATAGCTATCACTATTAGAATTTTTATTATAATAAGTATTATTATAGATAAAAAGCTCTCTATGATACACATATTCAGTTTCAGCTTGAAAAATTTTAGAGAAATAAAGCTAATCTAAAAGTTTTGATTATATGTATGGTAAAGAATGACTAGGTGAATATTCAACTAATTTACTCTTTTTTCTTAGACTGTATTTTTTAGCCTCTTCTGAGGTTAAATATGGCCATTCATCTGAGATCTATCCAATGGAATGAGACTGGAAATAATACCTATAACTCCCAGGACTAGTCCATAAGACCCCTCTCATGCCCAAGGCTCCACGATTGATACCCTTTTGTGACAGAGCAACCTGAGATGGCAGTGTTGGCAGCCCCAGCCTACAGATGACAGAACCTCAAGGTGGAAGGAGCCCTGGGTCCTTAAAGTCTTTCTTAAAAGAAAGTAATTTGCCAATCTGAGACACTAGTTTTAGATTTGATATGGGGCTGAAATAGACTTCTATTATCTTCAAGCCCACTCATCTCCTAGTTGTTTTTTTTTTCTCACTGTAATACCTAGGGTTTTCCCAGACAAAACTATAATACAAAAAGATACAGGCACTCCCATGTTCATAACACTACTATTTACAATAGCTAAGACATGGACACAACTTTAAATGTCCATTGACAGATAAACGGATAAAGAAAATATGATAAACACACACACATACAATGGAATATTATCAAAAAATGAAATAATGCCATTTGCAGCCACATAGAGGGACATAGAAATTATCATACTAAGCAAAGTAAGCCAGAAAGACAAATACCATATGATATTGCTTATCTGTTGAATCTAAAATACAACAGAAAAGCATGTATCTATGAGAGAGAAACAGACTCACAGATATAGTGAACAAATGTGTGGCTTTCAAGGGGTGGGGTAGGGGAGAGAAGGATTATGAGTTTGGGATTAGTAGAGACAAACTTGTATATATAGGATGAATAAACAAGGCTGTACTGTACAACATACGGAACTATGTTCCAATATCTTGTGACAAACCATAATGGGAAAGAATATGAAAGAGAATATATATATATAAAACTAAAACTGAGTCACTTTGTTGTAGAGCAGAAATTAATACAACTTTATAAATCAACTATACTTCAATAAAATCTAGTAAATACTTAGCTAGCAGGTGTAATAATATACACTAAATTTTTTTCTTGCAATAAAAATTCTTTGACATGATGAAGCTAACATATCAAACTTAAAATTTTAATTTGTGTATCTTTCTTATACTCTAAGTACTTTTTTCAATGTAGTTTTCAAGGTTTCTCTCTTAGTTTCAAAGTGTTCTAACTCTTTGCTTGAATAGTGTATCAGTATCACACTTCTACAAGATCTGCAGTTAATTTTCTTCTTGTAATTTTAAATCATAAATATATACAGGTGCTCAGTACAATGTCTTAGAAGTAGTTATCAAATAACTTTGTCTAGTAATGGGAAGAAAGATATAAGCAGAAAACAATGACAGAAATTTTGTCCCAAAGTCCATAACCTAGTGGGAAGCACTAGTGGAAATTATTTTGGCATTAAGTGAATGGAGAAAACATGACTTAATAAAAACATTTCTTTTCAATTTTAGTTTTAACGGCATTTTATATACTTAGTTTCTCTGTTCCAAGTGGTGTAAAGTGAGTCACAATGCCAGAAAGAGAACATAACCAGATTAGCATGATCATGATATAAGGAGGGTTTCCCTGGTTGTTCAGAGAAAAAGAATCTGTCTGCAATGTAGGAGACCCAGGTTCAATCCTTGGGTCAGGAAGATCCCCAGGAGAAGGAAATGGCAACCCACTCCAGTATTCTTGCCTGGGAAGGTCTCAAAAAGTTGAACATGACTTAGTGATGAAACAACAACAGTGATGTAATGATCTATGAAAGCTAACTTGCTACGCAGAAATTATGGCAATAATAATGTTCTTTAGGCTGCTTTGGGAACATGGAAGACACACTGCTAATATGGATAAAGCGGCCTTAATTGTTGAGTAGTTGGGTAGTGTAATACTGTGACTTATAATAAGAAACTTCTATTTGGTCTTCAACCTTATTTCTGGCTCAGAGTTGCTAAAATCCTCGGAATTTCCCAAGTGAAGACAACTATTAAGGTATCTTTTATTATTAATGAAGTGACATTTAGACCATCCCTAAGGATGGGTTGTTGCAAACAGTGACAGTCCATGGGGTCACAAAAAGTCAGACATGACTGAGTGACTGAACTGATCTGAAGGATGAGTTCTTGTTTAGTTACTCAGTCTTGTCGGACTCTTTGCGATCCCATGGACTGCAGCACGCCAGGCCTCCCTGTCCATCACCAACTCCTGGAGTTTACCCAAACTCATGTCCATTGAGTTGGTGATGCCATCCAACCATCCCATCCTCTGATGCCCCCTTCACATCTTGCCTTCAATCTTTCCCAGCATCAGGGTCTTTTTATAATGAGTCTAAGAATGGGAGTACCAAAGAATTGATACTTTGGAACTGTGGTGCTGGAGAAGACTCTTGGGGGTCCCTTGGCCTGCAACGGGGTCAAACCAGTCAATCCTAAAGGAAATCAACCCTGAATATTCATTGGAAGCACTGACACTGAAGCTCCAATACGTTGGCCACCTGATGCAAAGAACCGACTCATTAGAAAAGACCCTGATGGGTTCTGTATCAACCTACAGGGGTGGGATGGGGAGGGAGATGGGAGGGACGGGATATATGTATACCTATGGCTGATTCATGTTGAGGTTGACAGAAAACAACAAAATTCTGTGAAGCAATTATCCTTCAATTAAAAAATAAATAAATTAAGGAAAAAAAAAAAGAAGACCCTAATGCTGGGAAAGACTGAAGGCAGGAGGAGATGGGGACAACAGAGGATGAGATGGCTGGATGGCATCACTGACTCGATGGACATGAGTTTGAGCAAGCTCAGAGAGATGGTGACGGACAGGGAAGTTGGGCATGCTGCATTCCATGGGGTTCAGATATGACTGAGTGACTGAACAACGAGGGAAACAGGGAAGTCATCTGACTTAAATCAGATAATTTCATTCTAAACAAAGAGAATTTTTTTTTCTTGTGTGGTGTTTTACAGTAAAAGTCTCGTGATTTCAATTTACTGCAAATCAAAACATTTCTTAGATTTTAATATTAATATGTTTCAAACTGTCTGTCAGAATGGAATTTGGGGCCAGGAAAAGTAGACGATCTACTTCAAAGTGAGGTAGACAATGACTCAAGTACATGCAGAAAAATCACAAGGCAAAGCTCTGAAGAAATTGTGCCATGCCTTTCTACTAAATGCCAAAAGTCTGTAAAGCTGCCATAGAAATATACATATTTTCAGGGAAAAGAGATATTTCTGTTAATTTAAACATCTTTTAAAATACATATTAGCTTTAATAGAAGTCATTAATATTTTCAAATTTGGAACAGTCTAGATAGATGTCAATGAACCTTCATACATATATAATAGATGTATTTTAAGTTTTATTGTAGTTACTTAGTTAAATCATATTATTTATTGTTGCTGCAGCTCCAAGTAACACACTTTGATTTCTCATGCCCTATCTCCATCATAAATCAATCAGCACTATTTTCACTTACACTGCTTCCTAAAAACTCATTAATTCATTTTTCAACTGTACATCACCTCTGTCATGTATATCAGGTTATCTTATATGTAAGCATTCCAAATAAAGTTTGATTTCCATCATCCTTCCCTAGCTTCCAATGGAGTCTTCACTTCCACAGTGTCCTGCCTTCTTCAAAACAGGATTCTTACTTTCTGGGCTTGCAGCACCAATTCTATAATTTGATACCAAAATTATCCTTTAAAAGAAGATCATTTCTATGAAGCAACAGAAGAAAAAAAAGGGTGTTACCCTAACAGCTGTAAAACTTAGCACTTTGTCTTTCCTTGTGGCTACACAATGCTAAACATCCAGATGCAATGTCATCATTTCAGACAAATCAGCTGGATGCCTCCAAACAGGAGGAGTTTGGTAGCTGATAAACAAAGCAGCCTGCTTTGTATCTGGATATTCTGACACTATCCAGACATAACCTTTATCATAACATGACCCAAAATGAAGTGAGATCTGGGTCCAAAGATCGGCGGTGAGGATATGTGTAAAATTATTATCAGTTACTGTGATGCCTTAACACAGCTCATCTCAATTTCTTAGAAATTTTAAGCAACATTAAAAAATTTCAGAGGGCTCACAAACTTGAAAAAAATTAGCTTAATAAAATCATTTACTCTAGGATGCTCTTGCAAGTAGCACATCTCTCAAATATTTTCCTAACACCCATCTCAGCTTTAAAAAAAATTTAGGTGTCCTATTTTGTTGGCAGGATCTGGTTCTACTGTTAGGGAAAAGAATCCTTTATTCTTATTTACTTTTACTCCAAAGTTCTGTTTCTCAGTGTTTAGACACAGGCTGAATAAAGTATATCATATTTACAATCATAATGGATTTTAAACACACTCCTAGCCAGAACTTTCAACAGTAAAAAATGCAACTTAAAAAAGAAATCATTCTTGTCAAAAAACTGTTCTCTTTCCCTGATGCAACCTCACAGCAGTAGTACCCTGGCATTTTACTTAGTCTTGGAGTAGAAAAAAAAAGAAGTCTGAGATTTGGATTACAGAGAGAAGGAGACAGGGGGACAGAATTAATTAAGTGGATTTTCAAACAATATTTCCTAGTGTTAACATTCTAGTTTTACAATATCTGATGGGGTTATATTCTGCCCCCAAATTGAGGGAGCAGTCTTTCTCTAGGAACTATTTCAATTTACTTTTGTTTAACCAGTTGGACGCTCAAGAGAGTCAGAGTTTATTGTCTCTATAGCCAGTAGTGTACCTAGATGATGGTCTAAGAGAACTGCCGGTAATCTTAACCCTTTTATGAGTGCAAATTGATCACTTAACATTTTTTTAAAAAGTCCATTTGGTATCTGACCTGTTAACCTTCATATGACGCCATGACATCTTAAAATCAGAGAAACTATTAGAAAAATTATGTCTTAAATATGGGCCTTTGTATCTTTCACACATCCTCTTCTCCTGTGGTTATTACCTAATAATTTTTGACACTGGTGATTAAACATAAAGTTTTACATTTTATGATTCTCTTTCAAACACACAATTGCTGGCATATATATCAAGGCAAAAATTAAGCATTCCTAAAGAGTCTGTAATTATATTTATACATTAAAATGTCAACTGGGTAAAATGAATAACTTCAAACAATATTTTAATCTAATTGTTTTAAAACAAAACAATTAATCAGTATTTTATCATCAGTCCTAAATAATCACATGTTTTAAAAAAACAGAAAGGGGCACTGATATCCTTTTCTAAATTAATTGAAGAGGTGATTATGATTAGGAAAATTCAGCTAATTGTTTGATATTTTCATAACCACAACATATCTTTCTGATTATAGAGAAATCTCTAATCCTTTGAAACTTGATTACTAAAACACATATAATTCTATCATTTATTCCTGTATCTTCAGTACTTGAGGCTCCTTCTAAGGGTTAAGTCAGTGTTACATGCTCTGTGACTCAAAAGAAAAATTTCAGTGCAGATTATTGCATATGCTGGTAGTCCATTTCTACTGTTTTGAAACTCAGGGTAGGGGCCTTCTGAGGTAGAAGCTTTGTTTTAGACAAACGAGGAATTCTTTGGGCAAAGTGAATCTTTCAGAACCTCCAGACTTCATATTCTATACTTTCTTCCCTTCTTGAAGCTGGAAAACATCCTCAGGTTCTGAGTGTCTGCAGGAGTGCTTTCTACTCTGTAAGTTTCTTACTCCATAGAAGTATCTGTCTTCTTCAAGAAAGATACCTAATGAACTCATCCACACTGAGAGGGAAATATCAGCTCACATTTAAAAGTTAATCATTTACCCTTTGAACAAACCAAAGAAATCACTGGCAGTTAGGGATGTGCACCATCAGCAAGTCTGAATAAATTCCTTTATTCAACAAGCAAATGTATGAGTCTAACATTTTTAGGAGAGTAGAAGACAAACAAATAAACAAATGATGAACAAGATATTTCTCTGGACTTCAGAGAACTTACAATCTAATTAAACTGAAGAAACAGACAAATACATGAGATTAGAAGTTTCATCTTTCTTTGAAAGTCTTTTTGCTCCACAGTAACTCAGAAATTCCTCCTACAGGATCAATCTTGCATGCTAACCTGTGTTTATACTTATCAGAGCTCTTAAAATACTTCATGTGTTTATGGACTGCAAAACTGTGGACTCCCTGAGGCCAGTGACTTATTTCTGAATATCCAGCATATCATAGCAGGTTTTAAATAAGTGTGTTTTTTAAAATGAATGGGTGTATATTAATTAGTTATTCAATCACTTTGTGTTTCCGAATGCTATCTGTAACAGGCAGTAACTGAAGCTGTCTACAGCAGAAAGAAGAGAAGAGGTTCAAGAAGGGAACAATTTGAATATAAGGACCCGGAAGAAGCAGAGAAACCCAGACAATTGCTGAAGAAGGATGAGGGGCTCACAGTCTCCCCAGAGATACAGAACTCATGTTACACAGTTTGAAATATCTGCTCATAACTTTGATTTTCAAATAGACGTCTACTCTATTACTAAAAGGTTTGAAAAAGTTTCTTTGGAAAAAGAGCCTAAATATGTGATATCATGAGTCACAATAAAGAGACTATAATTATTCAAGCCAGACCACACCCTCCCCCCCAAAAAAGAACAACTATCTCTGAGCTTAGAATTATAAAGAGCTAATTCATTAAAAGCATTTACAGAAAGAGACAAATATTGGATAACATCACTAATATGTAGAATCTGATAAAAGCAGAACTAGTAAAAACACAAGGTAGAATGGTGGTTTCCACAGGCTTGGGGTGGGGGGAGGCGGGGAACTGGGGAGATGTCATTCCAGGGTACAAACTCACAACTATTAGATAAATATGTCCTGGAGATCTAAGGTACAGTGCAGTGATCACAGGCAACAGTACTGTATTTCAGACTTCAAAGTTGTGAAGAGAATACATCTGATTTGTTCTTACTGCTAACAATAATGTGACAAGATAGAGGTGCTAACACTATGATGGTAATTGCAGTATAATACACAAATGTATCATATCAACACTCCTTAAATCTAAAGAATTTTATATGTCAATTACATCTCAGTTTAAAAAAAAGGATTTTTCTTTTTGTTTGAGAAATGATCAAAGAAAATGTACTATGAAAGGTCAGATTCAGTTTTTCTGCTACATAGTTCCGATGATACTAATAGAGATATTAGGTTTCCAAATAATAAAACTTGCCAGTGTTATTTAATTATATCACAGTCAGAAATAAAAAGAAAAAAATACCTGCTTTATATTTTAGAACTATTCTTAGTTTAGATAATTAATTTTCCGGTGTGTTAAAAATCATTAATTATTACCAGCTAATAGGGAACAAATATTCTTTTTTTTCCCCCTCACTGGTATTATCTGATGAGGCATACTTTGTCTAACTACAGGTATTTATCTTTATGTTTCCTTGTAAATTCTATGTAAACCCAAAGTGTTCAGGGATATCTTGCCCTTGGGATTATTCTGTTTTAAAACATAATCTCTGACTACTCTTTAGTACTTTGTTGGGAAGATCCTGAAAAAAGTGTTTTTTTTTTAAAGGAACACTTTCTGACTCCTATATATTTTATTATTTAAAATATATTAAATTATTATTTATCCTTATCACAGCCCTTCAAGTTTAATATTTTTGTTTTTTGTTATCTCTATGTTATAATTTAGGAAGCTGAGGCTTAGAGAATAAATCATTGAAGGTAAAGTTCACATACAGCTCTTCAGTTGCAGATCTTATGTTTAAACTCAACTTCAACTTTCATTTTTTTAGCCACAAGCTATACTGACTCCCTTGGCCTTTTAAAAGCTGCTTCAATCCACTTATTTACAGCATAAATATCCATCAGTTTATTTCAAGTACAGTGAATTATAAATATCTATTGGAGAAGTCAGAAATGCATATGGAATAAAAGAATAATGTTTATTCAAATAGAGGCCTTAGTTTCATTATCCTTTTAAATGGATATATAGTTATATCCAGGAATATATATTGAGTACCTAAAGAACTAGCATTATAATAACTACTACTATTAATACTAGTCCCACTGGTACTGCTACTTCCAAAATGCAACCATCTATGTTCAGTTGCACTACATCATTCTCAGATAGTTGGATAAACAACCAGTGACTTGAATTTTCAGATCTTATTCATGGAAGACTTGATGGCTGGTAGAAATTAATCTCTAGGGTAATAAGGGATTTGAGCTGGCAGCTCTCTTTTCTGCTCTGCTTCTTGCCTACCTCCATGCTTCTCTCCTCTCTCCCTCCCTGCTAGAAACTGCTAGCTACCCACCCTACCTCTACCCCTCCTTTTCACCTCTGTAGGGCCATTTCCATCCAACTAAAATACCACATCCCCATGCCTCTCTTGAGACCAGGGAAGCCATGTATTTATGATTTAGTCACTGAAATCCAAGTAGAAATGTTGCATGAGGTATTCCAGAAATTTTCTTAGACAGAAGACTTGTTTGTCTTCTCATCTTTCATTCTACCACTTGGAGCTCTGATATCATGAATGGGGATCAAGCAGCCACATTCTGCAATGAGAATGAAGGCTAGGTACAATGATCGTCAACCAGGGGTTTTAAATGATTTGGAGGAGCTGCTGCTTTAGTCGACAGTTGCTGAGAGAAATAGATTTACACCTTTCTTACAACAAACAAAAACAAAACCTAGAATAATCATGATATATCCTACCTGTGTGTGGGTCCAGAAGCAACAGTTAAAACCCAACTTGGAAGAAAGGACTGGTTCAAAATTGAGGAAGGCATGTGACAAGGTAGTCCCCTTGCTTATTTAACTTATATGCAGAGTGCATCATGTGGAAACACTGGGCTGGATGAATCACAGGCTGGAATCAAGATTGCCAAGAGAAATATCAACAAGCTTAGTATGCATATGATACCACCCTAATGGCAGAAAATAAAGAGAAACTATAGAGGGTGAAACAAGAGAGTGAAAAAGCTGGCTTAAAATTCAACATTCAAAAAACCAAGATTATGTCATCTGGTCCCATCACTTCATAGCAAATAGATAGGGAAACAATGGCAACAGTGGCAGACTTTATTCTCTTGGGCTCCCAAATCACTGTGGATGGTGACTGCAGCTGTGAAAATGAAAGATGCTTGCTCCTTGAAAGAAAAGCTATGACAAATCTAGATAGTGTATTCAAAAGCAGAGACATCACTTTGCTAACAAAGGTGTGTATAGTCAAAGCTATGGTTTTCCCAGTAGTCATGTATGGATATGACAGTTGGACCATGAAGAAGGCTGAACACCAAAGAGTTAATGCTTTTGAATTGTGGTGCTGCAGAAGACTCCTGAGAGTCTCTTGGACTGCAATGAGATAACACCCATCAATTCTAAAGGAATTCAACCCTGAACATTCATTGAATGGACTGTTGCTGAATCTCCAACACTTGGGCCACCTGGAGGGAAGAGCTGGCTCATTTGAAAAGACCTGATACTGGGACAGACTGAAGTCAAAAGGAGAAGGAGGCAGCAGAGGATGAGATGGTTAGATAGCATCACTGATTCAATGGACATAAATCTTAGCAAACTCTGGGAGATAGTGGAGGAAAGAGGAACCTGGTATGCTTCAGTCCATGGGGTTGCAAAGAGTCAGACATTACTTAGCAACTGAACAACTGCAAAAATTTTGGTAACATCGCCTAACTCATTTATGTTCTAATTTGGGTTTCTTTCCAACAGTTTCCTTTCATCACCTTTTATAACAAGGTGAACCATTCTTGATACTTTCTTTGAAATGGGATATGAGACAATGCTTGTGACATTACTGGTAAATTACGCAGTGTTACTGGGAGTTTCCAAAGTGTATTTATAAGTTCCATTTCCACACACTGAAGTTTCAGAACATCTGACTGCATCCCAAAGTATAATCAAATTCTAGAGGGGAATAACTTAGTTGTACAAGTTTGGGGCCAAATTTCTCATTAGTACCTCATGAAATGTTGTGTCAAAAAGCAAAAGAATTCCAGTTAAGAAAACAAGATGGCTGAGGAGTAGGAAGGCGTGGAGTACATCTCTCTTTATGGATACATCAGGAATACACCTTCAGACACAGAAGTGCATGCAGAACACCAGCTGAGAGTGGTCAGGAGTATCTGACCAGTGGAAAAGAATATACAGAACCACGCAAAACTCGGTAGGACAAGGAACTAGGGGGAAAAACAGGAGTGTTAGTAGGACTGGACCTGCCCTCGGTGGGTGGAGGAACTGAAGCAGGGGTCTGATCCCCACATTGATCAGGACAACTGTCTGAGTCAGAGGAGAAACATTTAAGGATGTGAGTGAAACAGCTGATCTGTGGTGGCCTAAATGGAATGAGAATCAGATAGTTCTTGCCACAGCCATGCATTCCCTGGACAGGAATGTTGGTCCCCTGGATGGCACAGAGGCTAAGAGCTGGAGTTTAGGGACTGTGGAGCAATCCCAGGGCGAGGGCTGCTGTTGACTGTGGAGAGACGGATTGAGGGGATGTGAGGAGGGAGATCGTGGTGGGAAATGTTGGTGGAGGAAAGCCAGTAGCCATGGAAGCAAGGTGATACTGCTGAGTCACACAAAGGGGGCAAGGCCAGCACCATATCCTCTCTCTCCCCACAGGCCAGCATCGGCAGTTGAACAATAGAGAGTCTGGCCCATCAAATGCCTGATACACTGAACTACACAGTAGGACCCCAGCCAGGGGGCCCCTCTATGTGCCTGATCTGCAGAACAACAGAGAGGGACCCCAGGCAAGGGAGCCCTCTAAGTGCCTGAACGGGTGGAGCCATGGAAGAAGACTGACCAAAGAGGCCTTCTGATCACCAGCTACAAGAGGTTCAAAAAAAGACTCTGATAGGGTCATAACTCCTGCATCAGAGGCAGTCCGTGTCCCTGCACACTTGGCGCCACCAGGGTCCCCACAAGCCAAGCAGCTGTGCCGCCTTTATGTTCAACTCTCATTGGGGCAGAGCTGCCAAAGGCAAAAAATGTCTTGCATCTATGCATACAGGGTCGCTTCAGTCCTGTCCAACTCTTTGCAACCTCTCTGTCAGGGAAGGGGGTTCTCCAGGCAAGAATACTGGAATGTATTGGCCAATACTGGCTGCCATAACCTTCTAGAGCACTATATTTCTTGCTGCCCTAGCTGCCAACTCTCCTGAGTACTTGAGGGTTGCCAGAACCCCTGCGACCCAAGCAGCTGCACCACCTCCACACGTGGCCCTCACAGGGGCAAACCCAAGTCCTCCAGGGCACCCTCGAGAGCAAACCCCAGTGGACGAGCCACATGCAGAGGTGGACATAAAACCACAATTGAAACTCAGGGCCAGTGTGGCTAAGGAAGAAAACCCCAAACCTTCCCAGCAGCTGTACAAGCTGCAGATTAAATCCACATGATCAACTAGGCAGACTGTGTCTATGCAATGTATAAAAGGCCACTGAGAGCTCTCACAAAAGAAAACATACTAGTTCTGATAGCTGTGGACATTGGAGGCAAAAACACACAGGAGTAGGACCAGATTAGAATCTGAGCTGCCACCACAGCAGGTCCAGAGATCAGCAGGGTGCTGCAGGGCATCCTAGGGATGTGAGCTGGACTGTGACTCCCAGCGAGGGAAAGGACTCTGCCAGCAGTGACTCAAGAAAAACACTTATTATTCTTATTTTTTTGACTTGTTCTATAGATTCTTTTGGAGTATTTTTCTTCCCCCCCCCCCACCCCGCCCCCATTATAGTTGTTGACTTTATTGGCAGTAAGAAATCCAATTAAGCTTTTGAACTTTGTTTCCTCAGTCACATTTTTTATTGTTGTTACAAACTTCTGCCTCTACGTTGGGCTTTTGCAGTTCTGTGGAGTTTTCCTTTTTTCTTTCTTCTTCTTTTTCCCCTCTTTTTTATAATTTTAATTTTTAATTTTTTGAAACCTATTTTATTTTTTCTACATTTTTTCCTTTGTTTGCTTTTCCTACTGTTCTTTTCCCCCCGCAGTTAATCTTTAACGTATATAAATCTTCTTCATCTACCTCTATTTAACTTTGCATATCTATTCTTTCTTTCTTTTCTTTCTTTCCTTTCCTCTCAGCATATTTGTTAGTTTTGTTTTCATTGCTTTATTCCCCACTTGGCACCTTGCTTTAGTTTTGTTTTCCAGTTTGTGCTACAGTTTTGTTCTTAACTGGTAAATATAACTTTTGATTTCCTTTGATCGCCGGGTCAATCTTCTTTATTTTTGTTGGACTGTCTCAACTTTGCTTATGGGTGTATATGTATATATATGTATATTCCATTATTTTAATTATTTGCCTGATTTTTTAACTTCCATTTGTCGGGGTTCATCTTTGGTTTCTCATTTTTGGACATTTGTTTTAATCTCACTTATGCCATAACAAATCACTTGTGGAATCTTTGTTCCTGACCAGAAGTCAAGCCCTGAGCCTTTAGAGTGGGAGTACTGACTCCAACACCCTAGACAACCAGACAACTAACCCTAGGGAGTATCAAATAGTGAGAACTCATACAAAGGAAACCACTGTAATACAGGACCTGGGATCATCCAACCACCAGTAGCACCTTGTGCAGCATGCCTCATCTAAACAACAAACAAAAAAAATACAAACCCAATCATCAGCATACGGGATTACCACCTCATTCAGCCTTGCCCATCAAAGGAAAAACAAACAAAAACTCAGCACAAATCTCACCCTATAAGAAGCTTATACAAACCACTGGATCAACTTTAGGAGGGCAAAAACCAAAAGGAAGAAAGAATTTAACCTTCTTCAAGGGAAGAATTCAATTTTCCTTGAAGCCTGGGAAAAGGAGCTCTCAAACACAGTAAGTTTAAAAACAAAATAATGAAAAGGCAGAGAAATACCACACAAATGAAGGAACAAACCAGAAACACAGAAGTCCAAATAAATGAAGAGGAAATAGGCAAACTTCCTGAAAAAGAATTCGGAATAATGATAGTAAAGATGATCAAAAACCTTGAAAACAAAATGGAGGAAATCCAACAATCAATTAACAAAGGCCTAGAAAAATTAAAGAATAAACATACAGAGACAAACAATATGATTACTGAAATTAAAAATAGTCTGGAAGGAATGAATAGCAGAATATCTGATGCAGAAGAACAAATCAGTGAGCTGGAAGATAAAATGTGGAAACAACTTCTGAAGAGCAGAATAAAGTAAAAAGAATGAAGAGACCTGAGGACAGTCTCAGAGACTTCTGGGATCATATCAAATATTTGAATTGAAGGGGTCCCACAAGAAGAAGAGAAAAAGAAAGGGTATGAGAAAATTTTTTGAAGAGATTATAGTTGAAAATTACCCCAACATGGAACAGGAAATAGTCAAACAAGTCCAAGAAGCACAAAGAGTCCCATACAGGATAAACCCAAGGAGAAATATGCCAAGACACATAATAATCAAACAAGCAAAGACTAAACACAAAGAAACAATATTAAAAGCAGCAAGGGCAAGCAACAAGTAACTTACAAGGGAAACCCCAGAAGGGAATGGCAGGATATATTTAAAGTACTGAAAGGGAAAAATCTACAACCAAGATTACTGTACCTGGCAAAGAGCTCATTCAAAATTTATGGAGAAATAAAAAGCTTTTCAGACAAGCAAAAGTTAAGAGAATTCAGTGCCACCAAACCAGCTTTACAACAAATATTAAAGGGACATATATAGTCAAGAATTACAAGAAAAAAGATCTACAAAATCAACCCAAAACAATTAAGAAAATGGCAACAGGAATAAATATATCAATAACTACTTTAAATGTCAATGGACTAAATGCTCCAACAAAAGACACAGCTTTTGGCTGAATGGATACAAAAACAAGGCCCATATATAAGCTGTCTACAAAAAACCCATTTCAGACCTAAAGACACATATAGACTGAAAGTGAGAGGATGGAAAAATATATTCCATGCAAATGGGAAGCAAAACATAGCTGGAGTAACAATCCTGCTATAAGACAATATAGACCTTAAAATAAATAAGATTACGAGAGATAAAGAAGGACACTTCATTGTGATCAAGGGATCAATCCAAGAGGAAGACATAACAATTGTAAATATCTATGCACCCAACATAGGAACACCTCCATACATAACACAAACACTAACAGACATAAAAGGAGAAATTGACAGTAACACAATAATAGTAGGAGACTTTAACATTCCACTCACACCAATGGACAGATCACCAAAACAGAAAATTAATAAGGCAACACAAGTCTTAAATGATACTTGTTAAATTGCTAGATGAGATGGATCTCATTGATATCTTCCAGACATGCCATCCAAATGCAGAAGAATATACCTTCTTCTCAAGTGCACATGGAACATTCTCCAGGATAGACCTCATCTTGGGTCACAAATCAAACATCAGTAAATTTAAGAAAATTGTATCATGCATCTTCTCTGACCACAATGCTATGAGACTAGATATCAATTACAAGAAAAAAAAAAAAAAACTAAGAAACACAAACACATGGAGATTAAACATGTTTCTAAATAACCAACAGGTTACTGAAGAAATAAAAAGGGAAACAAAAAAGATTCTAGAAATGAATGACAATGAAAACATGACAACTCAAAACCTATGGGATGCAGCAAAAGCATTTCTACGAGGGAAGTTAATAGCAATACAATCCTACCTCAACAAACAAGAAAAACATTGGATAGACAACCTAACTTTACACCTAAAACAACTGGAAAAAGAGGAACAAAAAACCCCAAAATTAGCAGAAGGAAAGAAATCATAAAGATCTGAGCAGAAATAAATGAAAAAGAAATGAAAGAATAGTAAAGATTAATAAAACTAAAAGCTGGTTCTTTGAGAAGATAAACAAAATTGACAAACCCTTAGCCAGACTCATCAAGAAGAGAGAAGAATCAAATCAACAAAATTAGAAATGAAAAAGGAGAGGTTACAACAGACAATGCAGAGATACAAAGGATTATAAGAGACTGTTATGAACAACTATATGGCAATAAAATGAACAACCTAGAAGAAATGAACAGATTCTTATAAAAGGCTAATCTTCCAAGACTGAACCAGGAAGAAATAGAAAGTATGAACAGCCCAATTACAAGCAATGAATCTGAAGCTCTAATCAAAAATCTCCCCAAAACAAAGCTCGGGATCAAATGGCTTCACAGGAGATTTCTATCAAACATTTAGAGAAGAGCTAATGCCTATCTTTCTAAAACTCTTTCAAAAAACTGCAGAGGAAGGAACACCTCATCAGGGTGATGAGGCCACCATCGCCCTGATACCAAAACCAGACAAAGACAACACAAAGAAAGAAAACTACAGACCAATATCACTGATGAACATAGATGCAAAAATTCTCAACAAAATTTTAGCAAACAGAATTCAGCAACACATCAAAAAGTTCATACACCATGATCAAGTTGGGTTTATTCCAGGGATGCAAGATTCTTTAATATACGCAAATCTATCAATGTGATACATCATATTAACAAATGGAAAGGTAAAAATCATATGATTATCTCAAGAGAAGCAGAAAAAGCCTTTGACAAAATTCAGCACACATTTATGATTAAAGCTTTTCAAAAAATGGGCATAGAAGGAACCTACCTTAACATAGTAAAGGCCATATATGATAAGCCTACAGCAAACGTTATTCTCAATGGTGAAAAACTGAAAGTATTCTCCCTATGATCCGGAACAAGACAAGGGTGTCCACTTTCACCATTATTATTCAACATAGTTCTGGAAGTCCTTGCTACAGCAATCAGAGAAGAAAAAGAAAAAAAAGGAAACCAGATTGGAAAGAAGAAGTTAAGTTCTCACTGTTTGCAGATGACACGATACTATATATGCTGCTGCTGCTAAGTCGCTTCAGCCGTGTCCAACTCTGTGCAACCCCACAGACAGCAGCCCACCAGGCTCCCCCATCCCTGGGATTCTCCAGGCAAGAACACTAGAGTGGGTTACCATTTCCTTCTCTAACGCATGAAAGTGAAAAGTGAAAGTGAAGTCGCTCAGTCCTGCCGACTCTTTGCGACCAGGCTCTTTCGTCCATGGGATTTTCCAGGCAAGAGTACTGGAGTGGGGTGCCATTGCCTTCTCCAGATATTGTACATAGAAAACCCTATAAACATAATATCAGAAAATTACTAGAGCTAATCAGTGATTTTAGTAAAGTTGCAGGATACAAAATAAATACACAGAAATCACTTTCATTTCTATATACTCACAATGAAAAATCAGACATAGCAATTAAGGAATCAATCCCATTCACCATTGCAACAAAATGAATTAAATATCTAGGAATAAACTTACCTAAAGAGACAAAAAAACTGTACATAGAAAATTATAAGATATTAGTGAAAGAAATCAAAGATGACATAAACAGATGGAGAGATATTCCATGTTCCTGGGTAGGAAGCATCGATATTGTGAAAATGACTATGCTACCAAATGCAATCTACAGATTCAATGCAATCCCTATCAAATTACCAATCGCATTTTTCACAGAACTAGAACAAATAATTTAACAATTCATATGGAAACACAAAAGACCTCGAATAGCCAAAGCAGTCTTGAGAAAGAAGAATGAAGCTGGAGGAATCAACTTTCCTGATCAGATAATGCTACAAAGCTACAGTCAACAAGACAGTATGGTACTGGCACAAATACAGAAATATATACCAATGGAACAAGATAGAAAGCCCAGAAATACACCCATGCACGTATGGGTACCTTATTTTTGACAAAGGAGGCAAGAATATACAATGGTGCAAAGACAGCTTCTTCAATAAATGGTGCTGGGAAAACTGGACAGCTACATGTAAAAGAAGGAAATTAGAACACTTTCTAACACCATACACAAAGATAAATTCAAAATGGGTTAAAGACCTAAATGTAAGACCAGAAACTATAAAACTTTTAGAGGAAAACATAGATCACTTGATGACATAAATCAAGATCCTCTATGACCCACCTCCTGGATTAATAGAAATAAAAACAAAAGTAAACAAGTGGGACCTGATTAAACTTAAAAGCTTTTGCATAGCAAAGGAAACTATAACAAGGTGAAAAGACAACCCTCAGAATGGTAGAAAATAATAGCAAATGTAACAACTGACAAAGGATTAATTTTCAAAATATACAAGTAGCTCATAGAACTCAATACCAGAAAAACAAACAACTCAATAAAAAAGTGGGGAAAAGACCTTTCTCCAAAGACATACAGATGGCTAATAAACACATGAAAAGATTCTCAACATTGCTCATTATTAGAGAAATGCAAATGAAAACTATGTGATATCACCTCATACCGGTTAGAATGGTCATCATCAAAAAGTTTACCAAAAATAAATGCTGGAGAGGGTGTGGAGAAAAGGGAACACTCTTGCATTGTTGGTGGGAATGTAAATTGATACAGCCACTATGGGAGACAGTATGAAGATTCTTTAAAAAACTAGGAATAAAATCACTACATAACCCAGCAATCCCACTCCTAGGCATACACCCTGAGGAAACCAAAACTGAAAGAGACACATGTATCCCATTGTTCACTGCAGCACTATTTACAATAGCTAGAACTTGGGAGCAACCTAGATGTCCATCAACAGATGAATGGAAAAAGAAGTTGTGGTACATATACACAAAGGAATATTACCCAGCTATAAAAAGGAACACATTTGAGTCAGTTCTAATGAGGTTAGACGAACCTAGAACCTATTATACAGAGTGAAGTAAGTCAGAAAGATAAACATCATATTCTAATGCATATATACAGAATCTAGAAAAATGGTACTGAAGAATTTATTTACAGGGAAACAATGGAGAAACAGACATAGAGAATAGACTTATGGACATGGGGAGAGGGGAGGAGAGGGTGAGATGTATGGAAAGAGTAACATGGAAACTTACATTACCATATGTAAAACAGTCAACGGGAATTTGCTGAATGGCTCAAGAAACTCAAACAGGGCTCTGTGTCAGCCTAGAGGGGTGGGATGGGGAGGGAGATGGGAGGGAGGTTCAAAAGGAGGGGATATATGTATGCCTATTGCTGATTCATGTTGACACTTGACAGAAAACAGTAAAATTCTGTAAAGCAATTATCCTGTAAATAAATTAATTAAAAAAAAAAGAATTCCAGTCAAATTATACATAGGCTCTAATGGGAAGGAACTGTTAATCCTTCCTTCCTATTAATTTAGATTTTGCTTATTTATCATCTGTGTGACCCAGGGCTATTTGAGAGATATTTTATTAATCTACTAAGATATTTTATTAGTCTACTAAATGAGCAAGTTCGATGGAGTTTTGCTACTATTTTTTAATCTATCAAATAATAATTTTGGCTACCTCAAAGCCTATATATAGGAAAAAATATACATAGAGAATAAAGACTGGAATATATGACCATGTGGATATCCAATGTTAAATTGTGGATGGAAAAGTGAAGCCAGGTATCACCAAGAAGAAAACAAACAAATAATTCATGTCAAAATAAGAATTATTGTGACCAAATTGTCAAGGACTCATTCACTGAGATACTTAATATTTAGATTTAAATTTGGAAATATGTAACTAAAAGATTCACTGTATAAAATCTACATCAGGGTCTAACTGCCAAAAGAGAATAAAATACATTTCAGTACCTTGTTTTATGCTGGCAAAGTGTAGCATGTTTTTGCAAATCATACAGATAATTTTATTTTAAAATTTTCTTCATTAAATTCTTTGAATTTTCATAGGAAATTCTAAATTATATTAGAAAATAAGACATGCAGAGGGGGAATAAAAAAAGATAATAAAGAGACCCTGGGTAACAAGAGAAGAAGAAAGAAAACAATGTAGGATTTCTAAGAAGACATAAAAAGAATAAAATTACAAAAAATGAGTGGAGAATAAAGAATCATCTGCTGTATATTCTGGACAGAAATGTGTAGCTAGTTTCATTATTTCTAATAGATGACCATTTGATTCACATATCTGAGAGTTTATTTCTCTTCAAAAACACAGATGGTAAGGGCATTTTTACATATTATTTTCATCACCCAGCAAGTGTTTCAAAGTTTAATGTTAAAGGAAAAAGAACAAAAGAATGAGGCTAATGAAATGTAGGTGGAAAGAAGGAAGAATGAAAGAAAATGTCTGCAAGAACAAATATAAGATTTTTTTACATTACTTATCATTACTGGCCTGATATTCTTTATGGCATTAATGCTTTCAGTACTTATTGATCTACTATACTGGTAATTTCACTAACATTGACATGCATTTTCCTTTTCTGCATAAATGCTGAATTTGTTTAAAAGCTGGTATGATCAGGTAACTGTATTTCAAAGTATAACACAGTGGACAGAGCGATGTCCTACTGTGTGCAAGGCTCAGTTATGGCCCTGGGATTGCAAAGAACCCATGTAGCCTCAAATCTTAGTTTGCAAAAGTGATCACACTACTTTGAATATTAATTATTTTTTCAACAAAATTATCATGCAATATAAAGAGAATCATAAAAACATGAATGTTTGCCATTGGGCAGTTTAAAGAAAAGAGAGAGAGCACTACTTATTTACCAGAATTTTTTAAAAGCACAACTTGTAAACTATAGAGTGAATGAAAATTGTATGCCTCTCACCAAATTACCTGTGCTCAGTAAACCTCAGTTTCTTTCTCTGTGTTATTGACATAATAGTAACACCTACGACTGTTTTTAAAGGATTATGTAAAATATAAAGTACCCAGAACAGTGCTTGTACGTAATAAGCACTGGATAATAAATGCTAGCTCTTAACAATTTATGATTATTTACTGTTATTATTAAGCTTGAACTGGTACTCTCATGATTCTGTGAGATTCAAGTTACTTTCATTTTTTGGTCACACCTAATAAAGAAATGACAAATAGAGATGCTAAAGAATGGAGGTGTATTTTAAACATTCACATGTAAGAAATTAATGCTTTTAACCCCAAGAAATATAACATCTCTATATATTTGACCATAATTGAAGGTAAATTTAAGATTTTTTTGGTGCATGTAAGCTCTAAGGCAAATGGCCTTCCTCCCATCCCATCAATAGGCCCTGTTATTTAAAAAATGAGCATAAGTAAGAAGGTAGGGATGGATAGAAGAAATAAAAGCAGAGGTATGGAAGTAAGAGATTAATTTGCAATAGTATAGTATGTGTAACTGATAGAGATGGGTGGGGGGCAGATAAACTCTCAGGTGGAGAACTGGAGTGAGGACCTGGATATGACACTGGGAAGAAAAAGAGACACATTATGAAAGAATGGTCTTGGGGATATAGATCTACAACATGAATTCCTGTCTCACAATGGATTAGAAAGACGGTCTTACTTATCCCCTAATAGTACGGAGGGCAGCCATTGTTCCAAAGAGAAAACAATGGAACCCTTCTCAGCAAATCTTCCTTACTGACAGTCATCTTCACTTGCAAACATCTGCCCAGTTTCCTCCTGCCCCAAAGAAAGGAGAATTTCTTTCTCTTCCACAGTTGAGTGATTTTTTTCCCCAGATAAACTCATTCTTCCACCCAGGAACGCAAAAGTATCTTTCTATGAAAACGTCTTTACTCTAGTCCAAATCTGTTTTACTTCTAACCTACAGAGAACTTCTCAAACCCTTTATCTTCTACTGCCCCTGCAACCCCTACTCTCTTCTGGTTCCTTTCCCCTAGAATTTAAAGCTGCTCAAAATGTTCTCATTTTTGGTTTCTTGTTTTCTGGTCCATTCCCATCCTCTTAGGCTGAGTTCACATTGCTTGTTTTTAGCTGCTCCACTGAGGGTACATTCTTTGGTCTTATTCTTTCTTCATCCTACACACCTCATCTGCGTGTGTGGGTTCAGTTATCATTGTGTTTATGATTCTCCATTATCTATCAGAAGTACCACGTCATATACCCAATGGTTTGCTGGGATGACTGATGTATGCCACGTGAAACCCACAGTTTCTGGACTCTGTGAGACTCAATTCAAGATGCAAAGAAAGAAATTATATGATTTCTATCTTGGGTAACTTTTCTAGGTCTCAACCAGGGGTTGGTGGGATATCTGAATGGACAGGCCCACCAAGATTGCATGCAGTGACATGAGATGATGGTTACATGAGTCTCCTTACATTTTTAAGCCTCCTTGAAGTTAAATAAGAATGTGTGGCTAATTCAAGTCTTATGAGCCATGAGAGGAAGTGATGTGTCTAATTATCATGTGTAAGGGAAGGTGAAGAAGAGCCAGTGCAAGACTCTAGCTATATCTGCCATGTAGTCCTGAAGGTATAGCTTAAGGAGGTGGAATCTTGGTTTCTGAGTGCTTCTGGGCCAATGAAGCCCTCTCTATCTGTTGTAAAACATGTAGCATAGACAAGAGGTAAATTTTTGATATTGCTTTTATTTTAACCTATCCAGACTAATATGCTTCTCAAAATAAAACTGAAGCAATGTCATAAATAAAAAGAGGAATGGATGATGGGCCAGCAAAACCAATAAGTGCTCACTCAATCCAGTGAGGTTTCCTGGCCTCTCTGGGGAGAGTTAACACTTGCCTACTCCATGCTCTCATAGTATTTTGGTATACACCTTAACTAGTACATGTTAAGTAGCTGTAATTTTTTGAGTTAATGATTCATTTTCTTTCACCAGCTGCTGAGCTTGACACCCAAGAGACAATGAGCAAGTATTGGTAAAATGAAAAAAAGAATGAAAATGAATAAAAAAGGAAGAAGTGAAAGAAAGACAGATCTGGCAATTAGGTAGTCATCTGTTACGTAAAAGAGTACCACAGTTTTCTCTTAATGGTTTTTCCTTATGTGTGCATTCATGTTTTGATTAAATCTTTGGTAAATAACAGATGTTCCAGTACACAATGGATAAGGTGCAGCTTGCTGGTTTACCTAGCCTATGCATGAGATTTTTGTCTGCTCAGCATTTTCAAAGATCATTTTGTTAAAATGAAGAATAGGTGACAAGATTATACAATTTTCAGGTATACAACATAACAATTTGATATTCTTATAGATTATGCTCCATACAAGGTTATTATAAAATACAGGCTATATTTCCTGTGCTGTATATTATATCCTTGTAACTTATTTTATACCTAGTAGTTTGTACCTCTTAATCCCCTTTATGTATTCTGTACCCTACCCTGCACTTATCTCTTAATAACCACCTGTTCATTCTATCTATGAGTATGTATTAGTTAAATTTTTCATTTGTTTTATTTTTTTTACCTTCCCCATGTAAGTTGAAACATACAGGGAAAAAAAAACAAAACAGTATCATGCTGGCACAAAAAGAGAAATACAGATCAATGGAACAGAATAGAAAAGTTCAGAGATAACCACTTATGGTCATCTCATCTGTGACAAAGGAGGCATAAATATACAAAAGAAAAAAGATAGCCTCTTGGGAAAACTGGACAGCTGCATATAAAAGAATGAAATTAGAACACTCTAACACCATACACAAAAATAAACTTCACATGGATTAAAGATCTAAATGTAAGGCCAGATACTATAAACTCTTAGAGGAAAACATAGGCAGAACACTCTGACATAAATTGAAGTAGGATCCTTTTTGATCCACCTCCTAGACTAATGAAAATGAAAACAAAAATAAACAAATGAAACCTAATTAAACTTAAAAGCTTTTGCACAGCAAAAGAAACCATAAACAAAATGAAAAGACAACTCTCAGAATGGGAGAAAATATTTGCAAAACAAGTGAGCAACAAGGGATTACTCTCCAAGATAAACAAACAGCTCAATATGTATATATTTTAAAAAACAACAACAACAACAACAGCACAACCAAAAAATAGGCAGAGGACCTAAATAGACATTTCTTCAAAGAAGACATACAGAAGGCCAAAAACCACATGAAAAAATGTTCAACATAATTATTAGAAAAATGCAAATCATATCACCCCTATCAGAAGGGTCATCATAAAAATAAATACCAACAATAAAAGCTGAAGCGGATGTGGAGAAAAGGAAAACCTCTTACACTGTTGGTGGAAACGTGAACTGCAACAACCATTATGGAGAACAGTATGGACGTCTTTAAACTAAATATAGAACTACCATATGATCCAGCAATCCTATTCCTGGGCATATATCCAGAGAAAACCATAATTCAAAAAGAAACATGAACCCTATTCATTGCACACTATTTACAATAGCCAAGACATGGAAGCAATCTAAATTCCATCAACAGAAGAGTGGATAAAGAAGATGTGGTACATATATATGATGGAATATTACTCAGCTTTAAAAAGAAAGAAATAATGCCATTTGCAGAAGCATCCATGTTGCATATTTAACTTATATGCAGAGTACATCATGTGAAATGGCAGACTGGATGAAGCACAAGCTGGAATCAAGATTGTCAGGAGAAATATCAATAATCTCAGATACGCAGATGACACCAGCCTTATGGCAGAAACCCTGTATGTTTCAGCCATATGGCAGAACTAAAGAACCTTTTGATGAAAGTGAAAGAGGAGAGTGAAAAAGTTGGCTTAAAACTCAGCATTCAAAAAATGAAGATCATAGCATCTGGTCCCATCACTTCATGGCAAACAGATGGGGAAATAATAGAAACAGTGACAGACTTTATTTTCTTGGGCTCCAAAATCACTGCAGATTGTGACTACAGCCATGAAAATAAAAAACGCTTGCACCTTGGGAGAAAAGCTATGACCAACCTAGACAACATATTAAAAAGCAGAGACATTAATTTACCAATAAAGGTCTGTCTAGTTAAAGCTATGGTTTTTCCAGTCGTCATGTATGGATGTGAGAGCTGGACTGTAAAGAAGGCTGAGCACCAAAGAATTGATGCTTTTGTACTGTAGTGTTGGAGAAGACTCTTGAGAGTCCCTTGGACTGCAAGGAGATCCAACCACTCAAACCTAAAGGAAATCACTCCTGAATTTCATTGGAATGACTGATGCTAAAGCTGACACTCCAATACTTTGGCCACCTGATGCAAAGAAGTGATTCATTGGAAAAGACTCTGATGCTGGGAAAGATTGAAGGCAGGAGGAGAAGGGGACCACAGAGGACGAGATGGTTGGATGGCACCATCGACTTGATGGTTTGAGTAAGCTCTGGGAGTTGGTGATGGACAGGGAGGCCTGGTGTGGTGCAGTCCATGGGGTCACAAAGTGTCAGACACGACTGAGCGACTGAACTGAACAGAACTGCAGCAACATGGATGGACCTAGATTGTCATACTGAGTGAAGTCAGTCAGACAGAGAAAGATAAATATACGATATCATTTATATGTGTAAATTTAAAAATAGACTACAAATAAAATTATCTATAAAACAGAAATAGAGTGCTAGATATAGAAAACAAACACAGTTACCAAGGCGGGAAGGAGGGAAGGATACACAGGGAGATTGAGATTCATAGATACACACTACTATCCATAAAGTAGATAACTAATAAGGACCTAGTGTATAGCACAGGGAGCTCTACTCAATAGTTTGTCATGGCTTATACGGGAAAAATAGCTAAAAAAGAGTACATACATGTATATGTATAACTGATTCATTTTGCTCTACACTTGAAACTAACACAACATTGTAAATCAACTATACTCCAATAATTTTTTAAAATATAGCATTTGTGTTTCTCTCTCTAGCTTATTTCCCTAATGGATGAAGATGAGGTATATATAAACAATGGAATGTTATTTGACCATAAAAAAGAAAGAAATTTTGCCATTTCTTTCAACATGGATGGAGCTGCAGGATGTTAAGCTTAGCATCTCAAACAATTTGATTAAACTACTTTTTCTTTTTTTTAAATTCAGGAATGTTTACCCAAGTATCTCCCTGGAATTTTAGCTCCTTTTGAAAAACTGGAATAGCTCACAACAATGAGGCCTTTCTTACTTCCTTATGGAAGCAATTAGCTGGATCTGAGGTGCTTTCCACACGTAGAGAAAGTTCTTTCACTTTTTATAGTAGCCATCCAGCCTGCTTTTCCCATTCCAGATGCCTGGTAGGCTTTCAGAGTGAAAGTGGAAGTGTTATTGGCTCAGTCCTGTCTGACTGTGACCCCATGGACTGTAGCCTTCCAGGTTCCCATGTCCATGGGCTTTGGTGGGCACTTTTGTCTAGGATCCCTGTAGATTTTTTAGGACACTAAGCTGTGCTTTAAAAGGCTTTCTTGGGAGAGGAGCACTGTTGAGGGCTGTGTTGCCGTGAGAGTTTCCCTTCTCGGGTAAGAATTGATCTCTGCTTTGCATATCATGAATAAAGTGCTAAAGTTTTTTTAAACGCCATCTGAGTAAAGCATTTGTTATATATTATGCTGCAATGGTCACTGTCTACTAAGGGTGCGGGCGATTAACTTTTACTTGGTGATTTCTTCAATTTAAGGGAAACATTTTTGATTTGGTCTTGATGTAGTTAAAATGCATGGTATGAACTCCCTTTTTTCTCAAAGAGCATAATCTGGTTCATAAATTGCAGATGGTAGAATCATGCTAAATGAATATCCTCATTGCTCAAAAAATTAATTCTTTTGACAGAATCATTCACTTAAAATGAAGTGAATATTTAGCTTTATATATTAAGAGACCTGCATGAAGTATCAATGCCTTCATTTTCATATACTGCCTCCCTCAATAATTTCATAGTTCATTTCCTTTTTATTGAAGTTAAGGGTATTTGAGCCATATTTGCAAGTTCTCATTGCCAAACATTTTTCTTTCATTCATTCTCTATTTTTTTTTTCCCTTTTGGTGTGGTGTTTCTGGTTCCCCTGCATTTGCTATCTGATGAAAATGGTCATAATCAATATACATACTTTGAACAATAGACCTTAGGCTATCACCTATCACCACAGGGCAATGATTAAGACAAGGGGCCTACAGTCACACTGGCTGGGATTTAAATCCAGGAGTTTCCATCTTCTGCTGTGTTACCCTGGGCAGTCAGCTAAACTTCTCTTTATAAATCTCAGTCTCCTCATGAATATGGTGAAGATGATAATGGGCTGTTCTAAAAAGCGAAATAGGTAATACATATGAATAGTTTTAGACAGATATCTTTATTGAGCTATATAATACTTGATCACTGTATATCACAAATTCTATATGCTGCTACTAACTTTAATTTGCTAAGGAAAATGACCTTAATATACTCAAGTCTTCCAGGTCAAAGACTTTCCATCACCTGTGCTCACAGAAAGGAATTCAGTCATTTTTCCACTTAAGGTCCTTCACACCCTCAATTGCTTTTGCACTTACTCCAGGCCCACGGACGTTTGCTTTGCTTGGGTTTTACCATTCTTCTTGACCATAATCATTTTCCTAATCCTCATACTTATCAGAATTCCTCTGGTCCCTGAAGGTCTGGCTCAAATAATACCCCTCTTCTTAGACTCCCTCTCTCAAAGGTAGGAACCTTAATTTTGGAACTGTAAATCTGGCACTTCTATGCCATTTCTTTTTTTTATAGATTCTGTTAATGGAAGCAAATGGGGGGGGGGGGGCGGTGGGGAGACTGAAATAGATGGCCTAAATTTGGATAAGAGAAAATAGATGGATTTGAATTGTACAGGATCAGATTAACCACAGTTTAGCAGGTGCCAGAGGGCTAGTATCTTCAAGCAGGTATGGGCAGAAATTGTAGGAGTCAAGCCTTAGAACAAGGCTACCTTGAGGTGAGAGTGAGGTGGTAAGCTGGATGCAGGGGAAGATGAAGGAAGCAGCAAAGTAGGTGATTTTCAGGAGAGAAACAAGAGAAAATGAGGACAACTTAAATTCTTGTAAACACTTAACCTTGGTTTATTGTGTAATCAACCCCTGAATGATATACGGGGATCAACAAACATTTTCTGGAAAGGCCCAGAAAGGAAATATTTTCAACTGTATCTTCTATATTGTAATTACTCAACTGTATAGTTTTAGTGCAGAAGCAATCATAGATGATATGCAAAGAAGTAGGGATGGCTGTATTCCAATAAAACTTTATGTAATGAGAAGTAGGCTAGATTGAGGTTGCAGTTTGATGGACCCTTATATTTATAAACGAGACATAGACCTGTGAGTTGGGCTGTGTCTGTTCTGCACCTCTAACTGCCAGTATAATGCTGATATATTTTATATATTCAATAAAGATGTATTATTCATTAAGGGTGAAGATTATTTGCGGCATAACACATCTCATTTATAATCTATGTATGTTAATCCACTTTGATACCTGGAACGTTTTCCTCCATTGCCATATTTGTGTTGACATTTACTATTTTGGGGGTGACAGTTTTACTTCCTAAATATGTTCTCCTCCTACATTTTCTGAATGTTTCATTAGTTAAAAATAATATAATTCTTTTTATTTGAGTTTTATAAAAGTGCTTCTTCTGATGACTTTAATTTCCAAAGACTCTGAAACATAAATGAATGTTATTGATTAACTTTAAAAAAGGAACGAAAGACCATCAACTTCTGTGCCAATTAATTTCAACTGACTAATACTATTTATCTGTAATTTCTGATGATACAACATGAAGTTACAAGTCCCAAGGATTGGAAAGTAGTAACTGGCTGATGTAGTCTGTCATGGGTGGGTAAAGAAGTTAGTGGTGATAGGATTTAAATTATATATCTGCCAACTCTAAACCAAAGAGCATAAGAAATTATATTGAGCTACAAAACATTATATTCTATGAGTGTGTGTTTATGTTTGAAGGAGACTCATCAAATTATTAACCAAGGCAATCTGGATGTCACATGACATTTTTGAGTTTGACTGTTATAGATTTTCTAAATGTTCTACAGTGGAAGATGTGATTTGGGGGATTTATGCTTCTAGTAGTATGATGAACTAGAAACTCTGAAGGGCCTAAGATAATGTACATTCAGTGTATTTTTAATGCATTTCTGGGCTCTCTGGAAAGTTTAGGAAATAAACCAATAAGCTATTTGATTTCATTACAGCCACAGAAATCCTGTAAGTAAATGTTAACACCAGTTCTGAGACCAGGAGGCTTAGCTGTGGGCAGCTACTATCAAACCTCTGAATCCTGAATTAAGTTAGAAAATTGAGAAGTGTTAAAGAGGTACTAGGTTAAAGCCATATCCTCTATAAAATAATGAATCCCAAGGGTTTGCCACTGGTATTTCAACAGGTCAAATTCAACATAATTTTAGCTCTCAGTAAAAGGAAAATCACCAAACATGAAATAAGGCATGAGTGACAGCACAACCAAGGAGGTTTAAGTCTCCACCTGGGAAGTGTAACTAATGGAATTATCAAATATAGAACATAAAATGGTAATACAGTGTAAGTTTAAATAAATAAGAAGTAAAATAAAAAACGACAAATGGTTATCAAGAATGACAAACCATATTGAATTTTTAGAAATAAGAAAGGTACCTCTAGAAAATTAAACTCAATAGATGAATGATACAATAGATTAGACACTGTCAAAGTGAGAACTAGGGAAATGAAAGACAGATCCAAAGAAACTATTCAAATATATTACTATTCAAATATATTGAGACAGAGATGCAAAATGTAAGAGTTTAAGATATATATGGACAACAGAATTAGAAGCTGAATATACTTGCAGTGGAAGTACCAGGAAACAGACTAGAGATAATGGTGAAGAAAAAAAGTCTGAGATCTTATTACAACTTATGAAAGATATGAGCTCATAAATATAAATTATCAATATATAATGCAAAGATTAAAAAAAGAACACTAGGCAGTTGTGGTAAAACTACAGAACAGAAAGTCAAAAGAAAAGGTCTTAAAGAAGCTCAAGAGAAGGAACAGTTCAAATAAACGCAAATTAGACTGAGGTCTCAACAGGAACAACTGAAGCGAGGTGGTGAATTCAGTTCTGAGAGAAAACAGTGCGAAACTAGAGTTGTGAACCCAGCAAAATTATCTTTTAAGAAAAAAAAAGTGCACTAAAAAAAGACAATCTCTGGAAGAGCTTATTTATAATTGCAAGTCTTCTGTAAATAAACAGTGGCTTCATTTTACTCTGGAATTTTCTTTGTTAGAAGTTTTATTTACATATTCAATTTCTGAAAGAGATCAAAGACTTGAAATTATCCATGTGAAACAACAAAATAGCTGTGCTTTTGTGAGAATTTAAAATTTTCAAGGAAAGTTTTACATTATCATATAGTTTTTCAAAATATTCAAGATATTCTAACCTTTTGAAATATGCAGCAATCTTATTTCTCATTTCTCATATTGATTGTCTTCTCTCATTTGTCAGTGTTCTGATTTGTTGAAGATTTACCAACTTAAAAATAATCTTTGGGCCATTTGAGAATCTCTGTATTACTTTTTTCATTTCATTTCTGCTCTTAGCTTTATTCTTCTTTCTCCGATTTTCATTTAAGTTATTATTCTTTTTCTAACTCCTTGAGATGGGTATTTAGAATGGGTTATGCATCTTTCTGATATTTTACCACATACTGTCTAGCTCAGCACTCTTCAAAGTCAGTCCCTGGACCAACATCTTTAACATCACCCAGAAACTTGTCAGAAATGTAATTTCTTGGGCCTAGTCTCAAATGTGGATCCTGAGGAATAGGACCCAGAATCTGTATTCTAGTAAGAATTTGCATTTAAAAACAGAACACTGTTCATAAAGATTAATTAGTGTATAAGTAGACAACTAAAATTATGCTAAAAAAAAAGTAAATGCAGGTAAAATAGTTCTTTTTTCTATCAGAGAAAAGTGATATTATAGAATTAGATTCTGAACTAAATTTGGCTAAGAAAATCACAGCAACATCAACAACAAAACCAAAGCAAAACCAAAGCACATCCAAAACAAAGCTCCTACTTAAGTTTAATGGCTGTTCAGTCTAATATTAAGCGAGAAGATTCATAATTCAATCATAATTTAATCCAATCCTGCTTTCTTATACCAATGATCTTTCTCCTAAACAATGGAAAAGAAAAGTTCTTAGCCATTGCTCTGTATTTCAAATTATACAAAAGAAATTTCCTTATTATATCAGGCACTAAGTTCCCTGAAATGGCAACCCACTCCAGTGTTCTTGCCTAGAGAATCCTGTGGACAGAGGAGCCTGGTGGGCTGCTGTCCATGGGGTCACACAGGGTCGGACATGACTGAAGCAACTCAGCATGCATGCATGCATTGGAGAAGGAAATGGCAACCCACTCCAGTATTCTTGCCTGGAGAATCCCAGGGACAGAGGAGCCTGGTGGGCTGTCGTCTGCGGGGTCGCACAGAGTTGGACATGACTGAAGCGACTTAGCAGCAGCAGCAAGTTCCCTAAGGGTAATACTCAAAAAGCAAAATTTTAAGCTATTTCATCAAATTATTTTTAAAAAGTCATTTTGACTAAACTTTAACAAAAGAAAAAAAGCCACCAGTAACATCATCTCAAATAGATGGTATCAAATAGTTCGAATATTATCCTAGGCATGGTTCAGTAGCTCCAGAAATAACACATAAATCATAAATATAAAGAGAAAGGTAAGCCGGCAGATTAGATATAATACTAAACTTCACTTAGAGTTGGTATGGAGACTGCCCCAGTTTCAAAAGAAATGTCCACAACCAACATCACATTGTGCATTGCTAGATTTAACTTTCTATCTTCATGAAGATAAACAATAAGCTTGAATAGCCATACCAGTGAAAGTGAAAGTTGCTCAGTCGTGCCCCACTCTTTGTGACACCATGGACTATACAGTCCATGAAATTCTCAAGGCCAGAATACTAGAGTGGGTAGCCTTTCCCTTCTCCAGGGGATCTTCCCAACCTAGGGATTGGACCCAGGTCCACTGCATTGCAGGCAGATTCTTTACCTGCTGAGCCACATGGGAAGCCCAAGAATACTGGAGTGGGTAGCCTATCCCTTCTCCAGTGGATCTTCCCGACCCAGGAATTGAACCAGTCTCCTGCATTGCAGGTGGATTTGTTGCCAACTGAGCTATCAGGAAAGCAATACCGGTAGATAAAGACAAAACATTGTGCTAAAGAACTTCAGAGAATAGGGTATCAATGAGAAAAATTATATATGGAATCCCAAATTTATAGCCAAAAAAAAAAAAAACCAGATTTGATTATCAAACTAAATTTTTTTATCAATAATTCTTATCAAGATATTTTGTATGCCTAAACTTACAACTTTTAAACTTCTTACCAGGAAATCCAAAGAGTTTATACTTTCACATGGAAAAAAAAAAGATTGATGAAGACTTTAAGTATAACAAGTATTATTTTAATTTCTAAACTAAAATAAAGCAACAGAAATCCCCCAATATGTAGTTTGCTCCTACTTTGACTACGATTGCTGGCATTTGTCAATCAGTTTAGAAATAGAATTTTTGTTAGTTAAATCACTGAAGATTGAGTCACAGTTCCCTTTTTTCACTACTTCCTTCAAAAAAATCTTACCCTTAAATAGTTCTGATACCCCAATAGGGAATAAACAGTGGAAAACTAGTAAGAAAATAAAATTATCAGGATAACTTAGAAAATGGTACAAAGGTTTGAATTTAAGCAGAAAAGTTTAAACTCCATAAGTTCCATTTATCACCAATTACTAAGGAGATAATTAAACTCCTTTGCATAGGAATTATATATTTTATATTTAAATCAGGAAGCCACATAATTTCTATATATTAATACCTGAAAAATTTTTATGTGAGAGTCTATGTATGTTTTTTCAATTATTTCAATAGTAAAACATGAATAATTTATAATTTTTACCAGTTGTATCAATACTGTCTTATAGTCAGTGCATATTTTGAAGTAAAACAAAGGCATTTACCAAATGTCCTTGTTTATCTGTGTTGTAGTTGTTAAGTTTGTATGCCCAAAGTATATCTAAGTAAAAACTTTTATTTTTCTTTTTATTCACATAAACTTAATAATGTAAGCTTATACTATACATAATGAATCTTGTCAAATTTTTTTAGGATGAAGAAACCCCTTGAAAGATAACAATTAACACAAGTTATCTTTACTACTACTTATATGTTCATTCTATCCAGAAAATTCACTGCATGTGGGAAGACAGTATGCAGACCAATTTAAAATCCACCAACAATCGTTTTACTGATAGACTATGCCGGTTGTGAAGAATATCAGATGACACAGGGAGTGTAACTATGGTAAATGTTAGAGCATTAGCTTTGAGAAGGGCTAATAATCTGCTTCCTATATCCTATGTCAGGTGTGACAACAGCAGAGAGTGACGGGAACAGAAAATAAACCATGTATTTAAATTAGAACACAAACCAAGGAAAACAGTGTGAGACATCAAGGTGAATAAATAAGTGTTAACAGTGACTCTGGTGGATGGAAGTGTCGTCAGGTGGAGGAAACTGTAGTTGTAAGCTGTCAGGCATTGTAGAGCTGGGTGTACACAGCAGTAAATGTCCCATGGCACTGATAAACTTTCAGAGCCTTGAGGCCAAGGATTTTATGCTCTAATGGAGACATTTTTGCCAGCTACATGTTCTTGATGATACCATATTCTACATGTGTGTTAAAAGCCTATCACAGTCTGTAGAATTTATTTTCTTCTGAGGTGGACAACTGTGTTAGTTATTATCAATGTCACAATAAACAAAGACAATGAGATGAGATTATAAAAAAATTTAAAATATAAAACAGAAGTCTGCTACTAAGCCTGCAGCCCTACTTCTTTTTAGTTCTGACATGTCATTTGTAAAGAAATAGAGATAAGACACAAACAAACAAAAAACACATTCACTTTTGATAAGAGAAAGATGACTAGATTTGGAATTAGAGTAACTTTCTATTTCTGAGCAAGCTATTTAAATCTTCCAACCCTTATATTTCTTATCTATAAAATCAGAATAAGGATATGAATAAATATATGTGAAAAATAGGAACGATTAATTGATACAAACATCAAAGCTATTACTGATATACCATGTTAAGTATATCTTGGTACTTACACATTATTTTAAAAATACTAACTAAAATGTTTAAAAATGCACAATATATGACAGTATTTTAAAACCTTATATCTAGCCACCTCTCAATACTTTTTTTGCTCATTTTCATGGATTTATTTTTTATACCAGAGATAAGATCATTTTTATGTGACTAACAATATGCTTGAGTTTAAGAAAATTGAAGAGAAAAAAATAAAGTCATATATTTTCAACTTCTATTAATAAGTTCTTAAAAAGTAGCTTAACTGGGCTTTCCTTAACTGAGTCCTGACTGGGCTCAGTTGGTGAAGAATCTTCGTGTCAATGCAGGAGACACAAGTTCGATCCCTGGTATGGGAAGATCCCACATGCCTTGGAGCAACTCAGCCGGTGCTCCATAACTACCGAGCCTGCGCTCTAAAGCCCACGTGCAGCAACCACAGAATCCAGAACGCCCTAGAGCCTGAGCGCTGCAACTCCAGAAGCCACTGCAAGGGGAAGCCCGAGGGAGAAACTGCGACTGAAGAACAGTCCCCTCTCACCACAACTAGAGAAAGCCCATGTAGCAAGGAAGACTCAGCATAGCTAAAAATAAATAAATTAAAAAAAAAAAAAAAAAACTATTGGAAAAAAAGCAGCTTAACTTATATTCAAGTATTTTTGAGGGCTGAACCTTGTTCAAAATGTTACACACACAGTGATGGATATGATATGGCTCCCTCCCTTGTGGATCTCATAGTCTCCTAAAGGAGACACATCTTTAATCATAATAATGACAAAAATCATAATAGAAACACAGTCTAAAGGAGAAAGATCCACTCTACATTTTGTCTAGTTGGTGCCAGGTAAAGAAAGGTTGGTTCATTTACTTGCTTACTCTGTCTCACAATATGCCTATTCCATAAAGCTGAAGCTTCCACAGTGGATTTGTGGAGTAGCAGATGGAAAATTTAGCATGACAGTGAATTTGCTGGAGAGATTTGGTTTGGGGTTTTAATTACGATGAGTGCAACTTTAGGTATCCATTCTTTAATAGATAGGTTTTATCACAACATTGTTAAATCGGCTATACCCTAATACAAAATAACAAGTGCAAAGTTTGAACAAACATAAAAGACAAAGTAAACAGCTTCTGAAACAAGATTTTTTAAAAGATATATTTTTATGTCAATTAACCACATGTAATTTATCTATGCTTCCCCAAATGTTCAGAATTTAAAAAGAGTGAGCAAAACTGAATCATTCTCTACTATACAACATATAGTAAGGATTTCTATATGGATTGATTACGGCATGAAAGTCATGGGTTTCCTCATCAAAATGTGTTACAGGATTAAAAAAAAAATCATTCTAGGGGAAAGAAAATAAATAACTTGGTATTTTATCCCAATTTTGTTATACTAAAAAATTAGTGAAATTGTATAGAGCTCATGGGCATTACTTTGAGTAGTTTTCTGTGTATTAAATGAAAATGCTGATCCCCTATTTTGGTATGTGTGTGAACAAGAAGAGGTACTGATAAAAACATCTCAGTTCATTGCAAATATAAACAGTAAAAAAACAGCATGTGCAAAGATTAAACAATATCCTATGTAAGCAAGAATCACTCTTTATTTCTTATCGTGTTATGACATAAGGAGAGAAAAAATGTTTTGATTTAAAAATCTGTCAGCTATCATGTAATTTAATATGTAGTGACATATACTGCTAAAAGGTATATATTAACATTAGAGACCTAAACTCCAATGATTAATATTATAGTGATGACAGAATGAAAGTGCCTAATTTTAATCCACTGTTTATCTATGTGGGGTAATTTATAGATCACTCGACATGTTTTAATAGTAGACATAAAAAGATATCCTCTAATACCCACTTGCTTTCAAGATCTGACATTTGCAATTACAAATACAAAGAAATACCAGGGGTTGCCTTCATTGGATATGTATACAAATAGCTAGTCATCCCATACACAGTTTATAAAAAGTGATCTATTAATAACAAAACTGCTCCAAAGACCCAGGATCTCTTAATATTCTAGTTGAATATCAAAAGGTTGACTTAAAATGAGGCCAGAAACACAAAGAGTGGACAACACATTGATTTGCCTGCCAAATATAGTTTTACCACCATAAATCTCAGGCTGACAGTTGCACAAAGCTTTCTTCACCCAAACACTGCCAAGTAAGGGCGTTTATTCACTGATTGGTTGATAGTCACCATGACAACTGATGCCACAATTAGACAAGTACAATCCCACTTTCAAACATGCACACAATTCATTAATTCAGCAAGACTTTGTTGATGATACATTATAAGGAAAATGAGGGAAATATTTAATACTATTCAGAGACTGATATATTTGCCTCTTATCTAGGGTAAAATAAATTATAAGAAGTGATGAAAACAATCATTTAATTAGACCAAAGTAAGTTTGACAAGCAATTCAGTGAATTTAATTTTTTGAATATTTTAATATTTTTAATAATTGTAGGTATCTCATTCTGAAAACTGAATGACTACTAAATTAGCCTTCAAGTTATTTTCCTAGGGGCTCTTTTAAAAAAGAGGTTGGAAAGAATGTGATTCCAATTTTCTACATATTAAATAAGATAACAACAAACATTTCTTTGGTACATGAGAAGAAATAATTTTACTCAATGTTAACTGATATTCCTCTGTGGAAATCCCAATGAAAACTGAAAGGAGTTATTTCCCTATCCTTTGTCTACTCAGAAATCACATTTACCAGAGATGGTTCCTAAGACAGACAACTATATAGATTCAAGATTTAAATACTAGTAAGAAAAATCTAATGAAGTGTCTAATGTAAGGAAACATTGTGTTTATCAACTTTTACTTAATTTTAACTTAGCCAGTCTTATCAACCAAACTACTGGAAGAGAAATGCTGACGTTTCTAAATTCATTTTCTCATATTGTGATCCAGTGAGTGTGTGAAATGCAGTTGATGAGCTAAAACCTTTTATACATGTGTTTAAGGTTTTTCTGTTTACTTAGGTTTGAAAGAATATACAGTGAAAAGTGTGGAAGGCTAGATACTGTATTGTTAATGCTTGATTCAGAGATATGGGTTAGGGGAGGGTGGAGAAAAGTCTTTTCTTTATATATATTTTTAGTATTTATTTAATGAAAGTGAGATTTACTTTTTAACTTTAAGTAAAAAAAAATCCAATAAAATACTGAAAAAACTGATCATGATATAATTAAAAATCAGGATGAAGTATTTTGTTTAATATGATCTCATTTTATTATATATGTACTTTATACATCAGTGCGTATCTGTGTGTATGTATGTGGGGGGGTGTGTATAAAATAGAAAAAAAAAAAAAGGATTTTAAGAATGAACCTAATTATATACCATTGATTATCTCTGGGTAATGGGATTATTTTATATTTTCTTCTTTGTACTTATTTGTATAATTTGCAATGAGAATGATTTTATTCTTTTATTAAGAAGGGTTATTACATTATAATCAATAAAATTGAGTAACTGAAACATCTGCTTTTTACCATGTGTTGCATTCACTTTTAAGAGATGTGAAGAAAAGTGTCTTCAAAATCATTATAATTTAACAGAGAAACACAGTGCAAGTATGAAATATTATAATACAGTATATGAAGAATATAGATGATTTGTATAGAAATTTAGAAGAATCATCATATATACCTTCTTAAAAATATACATTTGCCATATTTATGCTATCATTTTTGGCAAAGTGCAAATACTAAATTATTTGATCTGTAAATAATCTGAATATACATTTTAAAAATAATTGAATTTGTTTAGACAGTAAAGGAAGAAATGTGATTTCAAAACCACTCACAAGAAGTACAGTGATTTTTGATTTTTAAAGAATGTAAACCATTCCTTAAGAAAAAAAAAACTGTCTAAATGGGCCAAGTTAAGAAATATCAAAATACAAAATGTTTAACCTTATTCTTTGACTCTGGGTGAAACTCATTAAAAAAAAAAAAAAAAGGCTCAGCCTTTAATGAGGTAGTATAAAGTAACACCCATATTTGGTATCAGTTTGCATGCTTTCATTCAGTCAGAGATTCTCCTCCAGGGCTTTGAGTTCCAAACTAACGATAAAGAACATGGTGATTCTTGGAGTCATATTTGTGAATGGTGCTGAACAGGTCTAACTGGTTTTGATGTCAATGTTCTTTGGTGCAGCACTATTTAGAGGGTTTCAGATTTAAGATTGCATTCCAAGAATGGTCCTCCTGGCTGCCATTAATTTTTATGAGTCCCGTAGAACTTGCCAGTGAATTCTGTATTTGTCTAAGATTCACCATAATCAGTTTCAGTTGCTTGCAGCTAAGAATCCTGACACAACCACTACATCTCAAGTTGTATGGTTCCCTAATGACAACATACAGAACACCTAAACTCTACACAGTTATAAGTTCCAGGCAGCTTATGTATGGTCCCATTTCACCAGAATACATATACCATAGTGTGCCTAAAAAAATTTTGGAATCCATAAAATTGATGGAATTAAAAATAAAGCCACAAAGGTTTCTTTCCCAAAAAGTTGTGTGATTTTTCTTCAATGGGAAGATCTACATAAAGGGATTCAAATCTGAAATTCCCTGTAAGCTCATGTTTATGACATTTTCTCTTTAGGTCAACAACTTAGAAGACATAGCTAGCTTTTTAAAATTAGCAAACATTTTTAATGCAATAATGAAGGAAAAACAAAATCTTTACTCTGAATGTACACTCAACACTCTACTTGCTTGGCTTATGGTATCCTGGTATACACTGCCTCAAAAAAATAGCTGGTCCTCTGCACACTTTCCAAATACTTCTTATGTCATCTTATGTTTAAGGTCATGAGTGTTTAAGGTGAGTATTTTCTGATACAACAGTCAGAAAGCAGCATTCCAGCTCATCTTTTTAAATGATCTTGCTAAGCATCCATTCTGGTTCAAAAATGGAGTGTCTTTTAGACATCACGTGGAATGTGGTACCAGTCTTTCTGGATGTCTTGTACTCTCTTTTAGGAAGCAAATAAAGGAATTAAACAGTAATCCTTACTTACTTTCTTATCTTTTGCCTTAACTGGACTTTATTTTACATTAAGTAGTTTAAAGTCAAACTATCTGATTCAACAGAAGAAAATCAGAACAAAATAAAAACACCTCTTCTGCTTGCTAACAGGATTGACTTGGGCTAGTCACTGATTTCCTGAGCCTCCCTTGTCTCAGTTTTAAAGACAGGATTAATACTTGATCTTTCTGACATCAAAAGGTTGTTTTAAGATTCAGACAAGGTAATTATGTATGTGACAGCACTTCAAAAATTAAAAAGCACTTTAAAAAATAAGCATGATGTTCAAATATGCATAGACCACACTGTATAAGGCCACCCTTGTCTGCAGCAATATAACAATTCCCACAAAAGCAAATGCTTACATGAAAAAAAGCATTCACCTTTAGCAGGAGTAAAAGAAATGTACTCCAACAACAAAGACATGGCATTTTTACTTATGAAGAGAAATGTTTACAAGATAAGTTTACCTAGTGCCAATGGAGCTAAAATTGGGGCTCATTCAATGCATGTAAGTTGGCAATAATACTTTGGTCAAACCGTTTGGTGGTATATCTGTTGAGTCTTAAAAGATTTCATACTTTTTACGCACTTATTTTCATTCAAGGGCTTCTCTGATAGCTCAGTTGGTAAAGAATCTGCCTGCAATGCAGGAAACCCCAGAACCACATTCACCCAGAACCACATGCACCCAGAATTACATTCACCCTAAATCACATTCACCCAGAATCACTCAAAATTCTTTGCAATGTGGTTATTTATAATATCAAGAAATGAAAACAGACTAAATGACCAAAAATAGAAGAAAAGTTCAGCAAATTTTATTATGCTGACACAATGGACAGTCATACAATGATGCCATTAAATTATGCTCTAGAAATTTTCAAGAAACAAGGGGAAACAGCTCTGAAATATATTATTGGCTGCATTGAACATTATATGCATATGTATCTGTATATTATAAATAGAATGAAAAGAGCAGGATATAATATTTACATATGGCATAATTTCAAAATTTTTAAATGTGTCAAGAAAACACACCTCAACTAGACCTAACACACATGAAAATATTAACAGAGGTTGTCTCTGAATGTTGGCATTATGAGAGCTTTATTTTTCTCTTCTATATGTTTTAGATTTTCAATATTAAACATGTTTTTTTTAAAATAATCAGAAATTTTAAAATAGTCATCAGGATCATGGTACATGAGCAGGGCAAAACAATATGGCTTCATGTCCTAACTCTTTGACTTAGTTAAAAAGAACAAACATAGTTAAAGGAACCTTTGAAATGTAACTATGTCCAATCAACTTCCTGACTGTTCCTTACTCAACACACTTGGAAAATAGACAGAATCTCCATATTGCTACTGAATTTCTGACAGTGCAATGACTCTTTCCTTCACGGAAGGCTTGGGAAATACTGTACTTCTTTAAAAGAAAGGCTGGAAAAGTTCCTAGTTTATACATCTCTGCATCTAATTTATATTTCAGAGGAGACAATCTAACTGCAACCTACCCAGGAGGTTCTCTGCTTTTATGCATCCCCATGGGAAAAGGTCTACCTTAGAGACTTGGGTGTTTGGAAGAGATAACACCATTATAGTTCAGTCCCTTGGTGCAAAGGGTTCAATTCAGTCCTACCGTACCATTCCTCATGGGAATAACATTTAATGGCTACCATAACTGGCGTGACATTATAGGCACAAAAGAGAAAGAGAGAGATTGCACAAAAAGAGCCTTTTTTCTAGTTGTGACACATGTAAACTAGTACTCTGGAATAAATTCTTCATAATACTCCTTGTTTGGTAGTCACATAATTTCACTCAAGTCAGTGCTGTATATTTTATTTTTTCCATTTCTGGCTTGAAGCAGAATAGTAATGTGTCTGTATGTCTTCCAGAAATATAAATTATGTTCAAATTATTTTACTGTCTATTTTGTAGGATATACACATTCAAAAAACAGTCTTATATTGGTCATACTAAGAATTTCTCCAAGAAATCTGTTTAAGTGGTAAAATTATTGTAAGAAGAAATCTATTCAGAAAAGCATGCAATTCCATGTTTAGGATTACTAAATCAATCCACATCAAGTGCCATCAAACCATAGTACTGGAAAATGGGCCACATCAGCAAATGGAACGTTCAATCCCTTCCTGTTTTTGAGGCTTACACAGACACTTCCACAAGGATCTTTGCCCCCAAAGGAAATGGTGGAGATAAAAAGGTTCAGCTCCAAAGTTCTAGGGGAACAACAACTAAAGAAGTGATCAGCTTGGGTGGCAGAGACAATGATGGGATAACTAACAGTATAAATGAAATATTTTCATTTTGGGTGGATGGTCGTCTATGGATGTGAGAGTTGGACCATAAAGAAGTTCTGAACACCAAAGAACTGATGCTTTTGAACTGTGGTGTTGGAGAAGACTCTTGAGAATCCCTTGGACTGCAAGAGGATCAAACCAGTCAATCCTAAAGGAAATCAATTCTGAATAATCATTAGAAGGACTGTTTGCAGAAGCTGAAGCTCCATTACTTTGGCCACCTGATGTGAAGAGCTGATTCATTGGAAAAGACCCTGATGCTGGGAAACACTGAGGGTAGTAGGAAAAGGGGACGACAGAGGATGAGACAGTTGGATGGCATTACCGACTCAATGAACATGAGTTTGAGCAAGCTCAAACTTGGAGATGGTGAAGGATGGGAAAGCCTGGCGTGCTGCAGTCCATGGGGGTGCAAAGAGTCGGACACGACTGAGTGACTGAACAAAAACAACAATGGCAGATTATTAGAGAAGTAGTTTTAATGATGAATTTCCAATGTGATTTGTGTCGTTGGGTCTATGATAATCAAATGAGTTGCACATGATAGGAAAGAGTGATAAAAATAACTGGGGCCAATTAAATGAAGCTGATGACTCATTTATTGTAGCTTTATGGAGATGGGAGAATTGAAAAGTTTTACAGTCAGATACCTAAATGTTGGCAGAAGAAATAAAACCAAATGGTAGAAGTGGCAGTGAGAAATTTTGTAATTTTCTTAAGTGAACTTGGAATGCAACAAAAAGGTATTTCTGTGCCTTTTGTTCCAAATGTTTAAAGTTGAGGTGGCAAACCTAAAACTCCAGTGGGGGCAAGGTGGGGATGTAAACAAAAGATAAAGGTCATACATATGAGGCTAGGACACTGCAGGGAACATGTGGCATCAGAAGAAGGATGCATCCTCTAACTAGGTCAGTTACCACTTGGCTGGAAATTGTCGCTACGCAAAAGCACCACACTGACATGATTTTCAAGAGAAGCTGAAAAGCAGGAATGTATATGAATTTTTTGATTGTTTAAAACTGGATTGTGCACCACAGTTTGTAATTTTTAACTCAAAGATAGAAAAGGAATTTCTGAATAACAGTTTAGTCATTTTTAAAAAATGAGGTAAACTGGTATGGAAGAGTGACCATATATATTTTCTCAGGGAAAACGTCAGTTGCAATTCAAAATGTATCAAGTAGTCCCATCTCATAAAAAGAAAAACTGTATATGCTTACTTCACTCTGTATATGCAATTATGGGAGATACAGAACAAAATATTAGTTGACATCTGGGAATGGAGAGTACCTACATATATGTGTGCTGTTTGCTTTTTCTTAGCATGTCTCACATGGGATTACCAAATTTCACTGATTCCAAAATACATCTTTTGAAAAATTTCTCAAAAATACATTTTTCAGACTTCTCAAAATTGAGATGTCTTATAATCATAACTCACAACAGTATATAAAATAATGGTGTGTTTTACATTTAATGCATCTTAGATTCAGTAAAGTATGATTAAAAAAGTTACAAGCACAAAATTGTAAAATAATATTCATTTAATTCCATTTGAGATCTAATGCCTGAAAGAAATAATCTGGTACTTATGTTTCTCAGAATTCATCTATTTAAAAAAACAGAAAAATATTCAGGTGGAAACTGGAAATTCATTTAACTTCTTGCTTGACTACTCATGATGCCACATTTCTGTATACTGGAATGTATTTGAGGTATTCCAATTTTAATGGTTGAGGTTTCAAGAATCAAAACCCCAAATCTTCAAGTGACCCATATAATCTCAAGAGCAGATTTTTATACAGGAAAAACGTATTGTTTCTAAAGAAGTTATGACCCAAACTGTTAAAGACTCTAATTGTCAGAACCTCTAATTATCCCAGAAAGCAAAAAAAAATCTTTATTGCACGTTTCAGATCAGAGGTATTATGTGCTCCATATGGCTAACGGATCTGGGCAGTTCCACTCGGCACCAGCCAAAGCATCCCCAGGGTCTAGGGTCTGTCATATTGTAAGACAAAATTATGAATAATTCCTAGGAAATACTTAATGAATAATTTCTCCCCCCCATATGTGCCATTATATCCTAGACCCTAAAGAAATTTCTAATAAAAGTGTATTTACATTCTCTTTTCTTCATTAGGAACTACAGTATATATGCCATTGATGCTAGGGGAGTTTAGTATAAATTTGCAATCAGGTATATTGTGCAAGGTATAACAACAGTCAATATGAAAGTACAACATACTCGATCTAGTGATGTGATATATTTTTTTATGCTATAGACCATGAAATTATAGAATCTCCCATAGTTCTAACATATTATTTCTCCTCCTAAATCATTATAATCACCAGACCCATCTCATGCCTCAATCTCTAAATGATAATGGAAGCAGAATCACAGTATAATGAAGGAAGCTCTCAAGATTCATTTTCAGAAAAATATGATGCTCGCCCTCACTAAGTAGAATTCTTCATTAATTAATTGTGTCATTGATGGCATTATGTTACCCACCACCAAGTTTCTGAAAATCTTACTTTATGGCACCATAAAAATCAGAATCTGTGGAAAGTATCATATGAATAAGTAGTTATATTAGAGTCGAACAGGAACAATGCTCTGAAGAGATTCTTTAAAAATTCTCCAGTCCTCCCTGTTTTCAGGAATGGTTCATTCTCCCGTGTCCAGAATACAGGGGCTGAATTTTGGTTCCCAGATTTGTACCAAATGATGCCACAGAGAGGCTTATAGGAGGGACACGCACTCTGGACTCTTCAAGAGGTGGAGGGTATGAACTTCACCCTCTCCATTCCCTGCATTCTCAACTAGACTGCCTTATTGGGCAGTCTCAGCTTACCCCTCGATTGGGACTTAGATATCAATGAAGCAAACTCATACACTGTTTCCAGATTAATTATGGAGCAAGGATGAGATGCAAACATATAGAAGAGTGATGCCTGGCCATAGTAGGTATATAATACATACCTGTCAAATCAGTGACTTTTAGTGTAAATATAATATGTGTTCATTTAAAAGAATGAGTAAAAGGAAGGAAGTATAACCTTACTGAATGTCACTCCACCTCATAACCTTTTTCTCCTTTATAGGTATTGTTTCTAGTCACATGTATGGTTGTGATTCTGTCTAATACATACACGTGCATATGAACATAGGCACACCTCATTCCATAACCTGTTTTCATCTTCATAACAAATGTGACATCTTTATAAGTACAGAGATCTGCTTCATCATCTGTAATTGTTATATATACTATTCTATATTATTTATCTGATCCCCTAGTGATAGTCATAAAGTTGATTCCAGTGATGCACTATTGTTAACAATATGAACAACCTGCATGTAACAAAATACTTGTGCTTTTATTGGGAGATGAGTCTACCCTCACTTCTGTCCATCTTCATCAGACCTCCTCTCCCTCCTATGTATACAAATTCTATCCATCCTTGATGAAGTCTTCTCCTGGTTGCTCAGAGACACAGTCTTTCACAGTGGGAAAGAGGTTTGGTTTTGGAATTAGACACATGTGTGTTTGAATCTCCAATCTGTGACTTACTACCTGGCTGGCCAGATCTCCTAGAGTCTTAGTACCACAAACCCCAATACGTCATGGGAGGATTAGAAAATAAGATGCATGTGAAGCATTCAGTACAGAGCCTGGCATGGAGAAATTCTCTTTACTGAAGAGGTGGTCTAGTTGAACCAACTAATACTGCAAAATGGCTTGTTATGATACCATATTAGAACAGTATCTTAGAATAAATTAATCCTTTCATCAAATAGGAATTAACCATGTCTGCCAGGGAACAGTTCAAAGGATAATACACAATCAGCTGAATTCTTTAACAATATGCCATGACAGGAGACTGTAATCATTATTAACACACAGTAAGCATTATAAATGTATATATATATACATATATATACACATACATATATATTCTGTTGCGCTGAGCTCACTCACTCAGTCATGTCCAAGTCTTTTGCAACCTCATGAACTATAGCCTGCCAGGCTCCTCTGTTCATGGAATTTTCCAAGCAAGAATACTAGAGCAGGTTGCCATTTCCTACTCCAGGGGATCTTCCTGACCTAGGGATTGAACTCATGTCTCTTGCATTTCTTGCACTGGCATGCAGATTCTTTACCACTCTGCCTCATACTCCCCCTATTTAATTATTTTTATCCTAATTTATAGTCCAGGAAACTGAGGGGCAATGAGGATTTTAAATTGTATTTGTCTGACTCCAAAGCCACTGCTTTCAACCTTATATGAAAATGTGAAAAAATATAAACATTACATTTATAAAAAGCAAAATAATCATTGCTTTGTAAGAACTTTTTAGAGGCATAATTCACATGTTGCATTATTCACTCCTTTGAGTATTGTGATTTAAACAAAATTTCCTGTTGAATAGGTCAGTAACTTCGTAGTAATGCTCATGCTTTAACACATATTTCCTGATAGCCTACTATGTGGCAGGTCCTGTTCTGAGCCTTGGGGATAAGGCTTAATGTTACAAATCAGGGATTCTTAACCTCAGCACTACTGGCATTTTGGGCTAAAGAGTTCTTTGTTGTAAGGGCTGCCCTGTGCACGATGTGTACCAAGCAGCATCCTTGGCCTCTACCTGTTAGATGCCAGCAGTGCCTTCTCCCTTAGTTGTGATAAACAATAATGTCTCCACACATTTACAGATGTCCCCTTAGAAGCAAAGCCATCCCTGTTAAGAATCATCTCTTTAAACCATAAGGTCAACCCCATACAGGCTCCAGAAGTCTTGGTTAGGACTACACTTTCCATACCTTGCTTTGACTTAAAGTTGTGTCTACAAATTACACATACATATTGACATGGATACATCCTTCCATCCACCACAGCACTAAATGCAGTCTTGGACCCCTCAGCAACTATGCACATATTTGTTGACTCAGAGGGCATTGTGGTTTATGCAGTCAGTTCTTTGTTGAGGGGTAAAATCACTACTCTACTGCACAACCTGTGGTATATACATTAGACAATATGTTTAAAGTCTGTTGGTGGGAATGCAAACTAATATAGCCACTATGGAGAACAGTGTGGAGATTCCTTAAAAAACTGGAAATAGAACTGCCATATGACCCAGCAATCCCACTCCTGGGCATACACACCGAGGAAACCAGATCTGAAAGAGACGCATATACCCCAATGTTCATCGCAGCACTGTTTATAATAGCCAGGACATGGAAGCAACCTAAATGCCCATCAGCAGACGAATGGATAAGGAAGCTGTGGTACATATACACCATGGAATATTACTCAGCCGTTAAAAAGAATTCGTTTGAATCAGTTCTAATGAGATGGATGAAACTGGAGCCCATTATACAGAATGAAGTAATCCAGAAAGATAAAGACCAATACAGTATACTAATGCATATATATGGAATTTAGAAAGATGGTAATGATAACCCTATATGCAAAACTGAAAAAGAGACACAGATGTACAGAACAGACTTTTGAACTCTATGGGAGAAGGCGAGGGTGGGATGTTTTGAGAGAACAGCATCGAATCATGTATATTATCTAGGGTGAAGCAGATCACCAGCCTAGGTTGGATGCATGAGACAAGTGCTCAGGCCTGGTGCACTGGGAAGACCCAGAGGGATCGGGTAGAGAGGGAGGGGGGAGGGGGGATCGGAATGGGGAATACATGTAAATCCATGGCTGATTCATGTCAATGTATGACAAAAATCACTACAATATTGTAAAGTAATTAGCCTCCAACTAATAAAAATAAATGGAAAAAAAATAATGTCTATGATAACCTCACAAATGAAAAAAATTAAAATTTCTTACTATAGTATAGTTTGTGCTATATCCCACACCACTGAATTTGTTTATTGTTACACTAAACACTTGTACCAGCATGAGTCTGTAGGGCTCCCCTACTCAGCATTCATGCAAAAGAAACAACCAATCATTCAATAATTCAAATAATAAAAGTTACTTTGTCAGGATAAATTTTCTTGTCCATATGCTGGATGGCACTGATTGATGCCTGCCTGCTGGTACTGTTTAGACAGCTCAAAATTTAAGGCCATTCTGTGGCCTCTGTCATGTCATTCCTAGTTCTAAATTCCTGAACGGACGTCATTTCACTGACACTGTTGTGCTGTCTTTAGAAACCTCTACTTCCCTTACTGCCCACAATTCATGGCCATCTTTCTCTTCTGACTCTCTCTAATCAAAGGAGTAGAATGTGGCTAGAAATGGGTGCTTTGTCCCTGCTATATTAAGACCCAAAGATAAAAGCCAAGAAGGAAAACTTCCTTTAAAGTGTGGCAAAGGAAAACTACATTATTCATTATTGGCTAGTTGGAAAGGTCCCTTGTGGTATCTTACACAACTCTTTGCGTACTTGGATTATCACACACCCAGTGCTCAGGATTCCCATTTGACATACTTGATAATAATTCCTATCTTGAAATTACACAAGAACCTATAATGAGACACCATTACCTAACAGCTACTTGCCTAAATGATTGCATTAGTGAGGTGTAAATCAATAAATGGTGATTAATGAGGTTACATTTCATTTGTGTTAATTCAGTGGTGCTCAATAAAATAAACCTTGGTTGCTTACACTAGTTAAAATAGAAACATAGCCATAAAAATGTTTCTTTTTCTTGTTTCACCAGCATTCTCTTTGATGATTTGTCTAGTTGTCGGGGTTTGGTTTTTGTTAGCTTGTTTTTGTTTTCTCTTTGCAGTAGCAACCCAGAAAGGAAAAGAACAATGATGATTAAGAGGTAGGAATGTGTCACACTGAGATCATGCCATGGTCCTTTACTGCAATCAAATGGGCCAAGGTATACTAATAAGAATGCCTGGTTTCACTGAGCATTTGCTGTGTAAGGTGCTACACAAAGAGCTTGGCACGCACTGTATCTTTCAGCTCTCACAACACTCATCTGAGACCATGTCAATGCATCTAGTCATTAAAGAAAATTAAAACAACAAGGAAATTCTCCAAACTGTCAGAATGGCTAAAAGTTTTTTTTAAAAGGCAATGTTAACTGTCATTGGAGATATGATAGCATGACTACAAGTCTCGTATGTTGTTAGCGACAGAGAGAAAATTGGTATTACCACAGTGAAAATTTCTTAGGGAGATTTACTAAAGTGAAACCTGGAGAAAATCACAATTCAAACAGATACATGCACGTTAATATCCGTTACAACATGAATGACAATGACATGGAAGCAACTTAAATGTTCAACACATGAATGGATACAGATGATGTGGTACATATATACAATGGACTGTTACTCAGCCATAGAAAAGAAGGACACAGATTCATTTGCAGCAACATGAATGGACCTAGAGATTGCCATACTAAGTGAGATAAGTCAGGAAAAGAACGACAGAGAGCCTATGGTATCGCTTATAGGTGCAATCTAAAAATTGATACCGATGCACTCATTTACAGAACAGTAGTAGATAGATAACCAACAAAGACTTAGTAGGAACTTAACTCAATTGTCTATAACATAAATGGGAAAAAACTTGAAAAAACACAGGGAACTTAACTCAATCGTCTATAATAACACAAATGGGGAAAAAACTTGAAAAAATAGATATATGTATAACACAATCACTTTGCTATACACCTGAAACTAACACAGTCAAATATACTCTGACGTAATTTTTTAAAATATAAAACTTAGTACTTGGGCCTGGTGCACTGGGAAGACCCAGAGGGATCGGGTAGAGAGGGAGGTGGGAGGGGGGATCGGGATGGGGAACACATGTAAATCCATGGCTGATTCATGTCAATGTATGACAAAAACCACTACAATATTGTAAAGTAATTAGCCTCCAACTAATAAAAATAAATGAAAAAAAAATGAAATATAAAACGTCAAAAGAAATTAAAGACAATTTTTTTCATAAAGAAATATACAAATACTTTATGACTCGACAGTTTCATCCCTTAAGTACATACCCAACTGAAATGTGTATATGTTTTTACTAAAGACAGGGACAGGAATATTTATAGCAAAAATTCAGAGTAGCTCCGAACTAAACAAATGCCTATCAATAACAGAATAGATAATATATTATGGTACATGCATGCATGTTGAGTTGCTTTAGTCGTGTCCAACAGGGGGGGCCTCCAGAAAAGAATATAGATAGAGAGGATGAGGCAATAAGGCAGGTTCCTGGCCAGTATGAATGGAGGGAGCTGCTATGGGCATTTTAATGGCAACCAGGGTAATGTTGTTTCAGTAGATAACAAAGTAGTCAGTGGTGATGCTGTCCTACGTTATTATTATGGAACGGTGGCTCGATAATGGTATTCAGCTGTAGCATGCATCAATGTGCAAATTAAATGCAAATTTTGGGAACTATCTTTGGTGATTCCATTCTGAGATGGAACCCAAGGATCTGAATGTGCTCAGTAATTAAACTAAGGTACAATGTAGTAATGACACATTGAGAAATAGAGATGTGGCAAAAATTGCTATATGAAGGAAAATGTCAATAATGGGTCAATTCATTTGTTTCAGGTCCTTGAGATAAAAGGGAAAGAAAAAAATGGATATCAGGTTATCATACTGAGGGAAGTATATCAGACAGAGAAAGACAAGTATCGTATCCTGTCACTCGTTCAGTTCAGTTCAGTTGCTCAGTTGTCTCCGACTCTTTGTGACCCCATGGACTACAGCACGCCAGGCTTCCCTGTCCATCACCAACTCCTGGAGTTGACCCAAACTCATGTCCACTGTGTTGGTGATGCCACCCAACCATCTCATCCTGTGTAGTCCCCTTCTCCTCCCGCCTTCGATCTTTCCCAGCATCAGGGTCTTTCAAAATGAGTCAGTTCTTTGCATCAGGTGGCCAAAGTATTGGAATTTCAGCTTCAAAATCAGTCTTTTCAATGAACATTCAGGATTGATTTCCTTTAGGATAGACTGGTTGTCTCTTCTTGCAGTAAACACTACTATACATAAAATAAATAACTAATAAGAACCTACTGTACAGCTAACGAAACTCTACTCAATACTCTGTAATGACCTATATGGGATAAGAATCTTAAAAAAAGGTGGATATATGTATATGTATAACTGATTCACTTTAAAAAGTACACCTGAATCTAACTCAACACTATGAATCAACTATGATCCAATGAAATTTTTTTTAAAAAGGAGAAAATGGAATGGCAGAGACAGTTAATTCATTTCTCAAGCAACCCTTTTATAGGTTAAATTTTAATCTAGATTTAAATTGCTTACAAACATAACTGATTAAATATAAGATAATCAACAACAAAAGAAAGAATAAATTACCAGTAATCCAAAGTATGCAAACTGAATTCATTTCTTAAGTACACTCTAAAACACACATACAAACAATTTCTTAAGCCCTACATGCTTTCTAAAAATTTTAGCTTGATGAATATCTTAGAGTTAATTGAAGAAATAATTTAAAATGAATGTTGATATATTCTGGGACTTGAAAAAAAAGATAGCAAAATCAGTGACTTAGAATTTCAAACCATGTTATAAGACAATACTTTTTGTGTTCTATACATACCCCAGTAGAAAACACCATTCTCCTCCACCCAAGGCACTAGTTATTATTGCATGACAGTCTAGAAAGTTAGCATCTAATTTAAAATTTTATTTAACTTTATCCTACACGGTTATTCTTATAAAAAGTTAAGATGTCATCTGTTTTTTTAAATTCTGCTTTTCTGGACTGAAGTTACTAAGTAGTTTTATGTATGTACAAGAAAATTTAGCCTGATTTATGAGTATATTTGCTAGTGATATGTTATATTACATAACCACAGACTATCCCATAGTTTGTCAGATCATTTAGAGGAAAACCTTGAAACAGCTGTTGATACTTGTAACATGAATAGTGCGTCACATGCTAAAATTTTAAACATTTGTCTCATATTTCTTAGATTTTAAGGTTTCTAACAATCTAGATCATGAAAGTCTGTTTCTGAGTATAAGGTAGTAGGTTACTGCAGATGAGTATTTGCACTGACAATGAAATAAAGCTGGGTAAACTTCAGTAGCCATGTTTTCATATGCTTCGGAAACTGACAAAAACTAGACTGAGAACTAGTAGGTGATGAGTTGATAAGTTAGATGAGTGTTTTGTTTTCTTTTGTTTTTCCTTGTCGGTATTTGTCATTCTTGGCACAGGATGAGATGTTGGTGCAAGTAGATGGTATTACAGACAGAGGGAGAGAAAGCAAAGTTTTCTGTGGTACAGGGAAGCCAGAAAAATAGTGTGCAGACTTGAGGGCCTTCAAACAGACAACCAACCCGTTTCTATGTGAACTCATCAATCTAAGAATGTGTGAAAGGCTAAAGAAATAGATCAAAAGATTCCAAAAGAAAAAATGAAAAATTCCACAATCTTGCAGACTGTGGGAAGAGTCTCCTTTAGGAGAAGTCCTGAAAATAAATTGAGCAACAAAAGAGAAACCTAAAAGGAGGGATGAATTAGGATAAAAAATTGACAGCTCATATTACTTGCATCCACTTACTGATTCTAGATTCCCCTGAAGCTGAGGGATGAGGGATAAGGGGGATGGAAACTCTATGATTTTTTGATATTTGTGTAAGACTGACACATAAGGTTGGATGCTTGGAGTCCTCCTTCACATGACCTTAATACATTTACTACAATTTGAAGCTACATGGGATAAAAGATCAAAAAACCAAGCTGAAAGCGAGTTTGCAAAAGTTACAGCTCAGCCCTAATATAGCACAATCCTTGCTTCTATTTTGACAATCATCTCCTTACACTATCTGCTCATGGAGACTTCTTTTATAGAAATTAACAAGTGGTGTCTCTCTAGTTTTTTAATACACATTATCTTACACATAGTCAAAAATGATTAAACACAAGAAGTGGAATGGCCATAATCAACAACCACAAGCAAAAATAGACAATAGAAACAAACCCACAGATAATCCAGATGCTGACATTAGCCATCCAAGTCTTTAAAACAGCTATGATTTATTTGCTCAAAGAAATAGAGAAAAAGACGGACAAAAGAAAGTGTGAAGAAATTAAAAACACATAGTTGATTTTTTTTTAATCGACACTAATGAATAGTTTGGCATTAAAAATACAATATCTGAATTTAGGAACCTAAGTGGGGAGGTTTAACAAATAGAAGACTGGATTGGTAAACTAATGACAGGTCAGTAAAAGACATTCAACTGAAACTCAAAGAAAAAAGTGGGGAAAGAAATAAAAAGATCACAAGAGATATGTAAGACTATTATATGTTGAACTAAGTACCAGAAGAGGAGGAAAAAAGACAATGGGAAAATTCCCAAACAAACATGAGACATCAACATAAGTATTCAAGAAGCTTAGGGAACCCTAAACAGATTTTTAAAACCCAACAGACTGTAAGAATAAAATAGATCAGGATCATACTCCAGCCAGCTTTGTATCTTGTGAGATGTGGCTGTCCAGCTACAGAAAGGATGCTGAAAAACCTTTGTTGAAGCAGGTAGTTCCTGTGTAGCCTCAGACTACTACTATTAGTTTTTCAAATATTTCTGTAGAAATTTCACAACATGATTAAACCTATGAATCAATTACATTCTAGAATTGTGAATGTTCTTATGAAAAAGAACCTTAGGACTCCTCTAGTAAATAGTTTTAAATTGAACTTTGCTGAGTCCCAAGGCTTTGATTTAGCTCCATTAGAGAAGGCCATAATGGGAGAGAAAGATATTGTACAGGAGAACTCTGGGGCACCCATCCCTGCTTTATACAAAGTTTCCCTGCTTTTATCTGTTTTACTGGTTTGCACTCACATTTTACTTGAAAAAGGTTCTTCATATAAAAAATGACTGTGGAATCATGAATCTATTGCATGTTCCCCTACTCTTATATAGAACAGACAATAAAATTGAGGCTTGGAGATACAATGTGATCTTCTCAATGTTACATTACTAATTAACGGCAAAACAGGAACCAGCCTAAATGTCTCCTGAATTCTATGTTCATTGCCTTTTCTGATACATCATATTACTTATCCTCACCTAAGAAATAATGCAGAAAAGGGTACTTTTGCAACATAATCATTAAGACCATGGTACTTTCCATCATATTATTTGAATATTTGTTCTGAACTATAAACCCACTACTGTGCTTTCACTGGAAAACAGACAATTCATCTCATTGTTACTTCTACCGCTTTTCTCTGTTGCCTTAACCTCTTTTATCCTCCACGTTATCGTGTTCTTGCTTGAATGATGCAGCCATAACCTTGTGCCATATGGATAAGTTATGACCATCTTAATTCATGGTAATAATTCCTGATCTCATTTTAAGTTTCAAGTCTAGTTCAAGACCTGCTACAGAGGATAAAATGGTTGGATGGCATCACCGACTCAATGAACAAGAGTTCGAGCAACTCTAGGAGACAGTGAAGCCTGGTGTGCTGTAGTCCATGGGGTTGCATAGTCAGACACAACTTAACTACTGAACAAGACCTACTTATTCTAAACCTTTTCTGAAAGGCATCATAGGGTGGTCATTTATCACTTAAAATTTCCCTAGCATTAAGCATTTTTTTTTGTATTTGCCCTTATAGTGTCTTAAAATAGCACCTTTTAAAAAAAAGCAATTACATAGGCACAATATATATTTGGGCAAAATTTAAGACACAAAAATATACAGAGTGATAAAAAAAGGTTGTCATCCCATCCCTGTTCTCTAGACAATGAATTCATCTTATCAAGGATAGCAAATATTCTTGGTTGCACCTCTAGTGATAGTCTAAACATATGGAAGCATATACATATATATTTTACTCTTTCTTAAAACACAAATGGGAGTATACTATAACACTGATCTACACCTTGCTATCTTCATTTAACAATATTTTTACATGTAACTCCTTATTTGTACTCACAGAGGTGCTTCATTTTTCCATTGGCTGCATAGAACTCCACTGTCTGAATGGAATGAAACATACACTTACTGCATTTTCTACACTGAGTGTTTTCATTTTTTTAATAGAGCAAGTATGCTGCAGTGAGTAACCTGCATTTTGCTCATGTGAGAACACCCAAAAATGAAATTATGTGCATTTGGGGGCTATGCGGAGCTTAGTTTCTCGGTTGTGTCTGACTCTTTGTGACCCCGTGGACTGCAGCCCACCAGGCTCCTGTCCATGTGGATTCTCCAGGCAAGAATACTGGAGTGGGTTGCCATGCCTTCCTCTAGGGGATCTTCTCAACCCAGGAATCGAACTGATATTGCTAATTGTTTTCCAAGAAGATCATACATTATTTTCCACTCTTATGATGCTAATAACAATTTATACCTAAACTCTTGCTAAGAAGTTAGTCATGAAACGAAAAAAAATTTTTACCAGTTTGCTATGTGGTATCTCATTAAATGATCATCTCATAGAGGCCTTTATTTCATAAAAGCACATCTATGACCATTTTTTAAACATTTTAGTGCCAGTCGTATTTGCTTTTCTTTTGTCCATTTTCCTATTGTGTTATAGGTTTTGAAATTAGTTTGAAAGAATATTTATCTATTAAAAGTTAATCCTTTGTTGTGATATAAGTAAGAAAATTTTTTTTGTCTTTTGACATTTTTTATGATATTCTTTCATTGTGTAGATTTTTTTTATGTTTATGAATCAGATTTTATCATTTTAAAACATGGATTCTGAGTTTTTGGTCATACACAGAAAGGCCTTCCCCTCTCTAAGATTATATATCAATATTTTTAAAAGTCCTTGTTTTCTTGAGTGTTTTATTGTTTCATTTTACAAGTTTTAGTCTGATAAATTTAGAATTTATTTTACTATAAGCTATAAGGTAGGGATACAGATTTACCTTTTCTAGACACTGTACCTAATTTTAAAATATATCCCCTATTTTAACATGACTTTTCTAATAGAATGTTGAGTTAAGGTCAGAGACTTTTATTTATTTATTTTTAATAACTGGCTCAACACTGAGCATAGAGTTAACTTTCAGTAAATATTTACTAAACTAAAATGGTACAGACATAATAGTAATATGTATATTATATACAGTACCATATATAGTATATATATTATATGTAGTACTATAATAATCACATCTTCAATAAAATATGTGGATGTTAGATCAGTTTCATCTTGTATTTCTACCTTTTTTAAGTTAAAATGAATGATTTAATTGATCCAATCTTTTTCTTTCTATTTTATATTGTTAGAATACTTATTATAATAATAAATTGATACCTCAAATGTGAATAACACATTTTATTTGTATTTGCTATTTTCTCATCAGTATTATATATTTTAAACACAGAACATAAGTCACTGTCAATAGATCATAAAAATTAGTTAAAACCTGGAAAGTCAATTCAGGACAAAACAAATCACATAATTCTTTTAGAAAAATGTAGAAAACATTTAAAATTTTATTTCCGTTCTCTTGTTATATCCTCAATAGTCTTTCTTGTATGCATACTACAAGATAGGGTTTGGAAACCACATTAAAAAGCAAACTTTCTATATTATAGGAATAATAAAGAAGTCATGGAAAAAAAAAAAAAAAACAGGCCACAATTAGAAAAATGGCTACAGGAGTTAAAAAGGAAACGATAGTGACCATAAGTTACTAACATCTGGGACAGCAGACCCAACACCCACGGATCAATATTTTATGTATGTTTTATTTGCCTATTTATTTCAGAGTTCAATAAAAATTACATGTTGCTATGGAAACATGGAAAATCACAGATACCTGCTCTACTCAGAGGTATGGCTTTTCACTTTCTTAATGAAACTCACATTTCACAGGGGCTTAAGCCTTGTATTTGGTCATAACTTTTGGAAAGTGAAATTTGTCATAGAATGACCTATTAGTTATTTTTTGTATTTGTACTGATTTTGCTGAAGTGCTAGAAATAGTCCATAAAAAATAAGAAATAGAAAAGCAGACATCTACAACAAACTAAGTAAAATCTCTGTCTTCTTCAAAAGTCTGAAATTTTCTTTCTCACACACAGTCTCTAGGGGAAGTCCCACCTGTGGGTTACATAAAATTCTTTTTAAAAAGCAAAGAGAGTGATTGCTTGTTTTCACTCTGAGAGGGGGCCCAGAAGGCCAACTAAAAAAACAAAAAACAAAGCCTCACCCTTCTTGAGGAGACATATTTAAACTCTCTTGTATTTTCAGGATCCATTCCAAGGGGACCAAAAATTCCATACCAAGATTTCCTGATGCCCACCACTGGTGCAACCAGGACCTAGTGATGTCTGCACAAGTGTCAGAGAGGTGGAGAAATCCTTCAAATCTGTTAAATGTGGAATAAAGAGGAGAATAACTTGAATTAAATTCCTGTCCCCACTTGAAATAGACTCTGACTGTGCCTCTGTACCTGGCCCTGATTTTTGCATGAAAATATTCCTTTTGTCCCTATCTGGTGCTAGCCTTCAAAAAGGAACAGGGTTTAAAAAGCAGGAAATAATGTGAGATTTTAAGCAAACAGTTCAATATTCTTTTAGAATGCTCTCTGTATTCAAAAGCACTTTGATTTATATCTTTAGGAGTCTTTGAAACTGTACCTCTTTTAAAAGACCATCCCTGATTTTGGGTCTTTGTTCCTTTATGAGCTTTGTCCCTGATATCTAATATAGAGACCCAAGAGGCATGTTGTTAAAGGAAGGAAAAATAATTTTTAAAAGGCTGGCAAACTGTGTTAAATATGCTTTTGAAAATTAAGTTTAATATAAAGTTCAATATCACCACCGCCATTGAACGTATTGTCTGTGCCAAATAACTCTTCCGATAAAAATATCCTTTGTTTTCCTGTAATGTAATTAAAAGTGAGCCCAAAAGGGCAGCAATAAATCAAGGTGCACAAAAGCAGAAAAATATTATAATTAATATTTAACATAAGTTTTGATTGCTTTTAGAGTATTAAAAATACCAATTAGAATATATATTCAAAGTTTTCTTCCTTTCCCATTGCACAGTGTAAGGGGCTATTTTTAATTCTGGATACTACAAACCAAATAATACATAGTCCCTAATTAAATAAAAGGCTGCAATTGAATTGAGAGTTTCTGCTGATGTCATATATAATGAGAGCACAGTTCGAGGTATGAATGAATGGCAGCCAAACCCTGAGAATGAATTACCATGTTAGCATTCAATCAAGGACTAGGTATTGTTATTTGTAATAGATGTAAAATGATTATTATTATTTTTAAATACAGACAAAGGGAAGGAAATTTGAATTCAAAAATCTGAGACTAGGAGGCAAAAAGATTAGAAAGTATGTGATTAAACTGAATACACTCTATTGGAAAATGAAATGTACAAATTTACCAGTGAATAATTGCTTTATATATTATATATAGATAAATAGCTAGGTATAACCATATCCATATCTATGTGGGGATAGATGTGTTCAGAAAGTCTCTAAATAGAATAAGACTTTCAGTTTGCAGGCACTTATTTTAAAATACTAAAAAGAAACTTATGATATAATGAAAGGGTAAAATGGTATATATTTAACTTATCTAAGATTCTGCATAAAATGCTATGATTTACAGCCTCCATCAGAACATATCAAAGATTCTCTTCTAGAATCTTATTTTCAGAGGCACATTTTAAACTCTACATATGGGGAATTAAGGCTTTAAAGCCAAGAGACCATTTATTGTTGAGTATTGACAGTATGCTTGACTCAGCATAAGACAGAGATAATACAGTGTTTACCCTAAGTGGTTTCAAACTAAAGGAAACGAGTTTTACCTCTTCTCCCTTCCCTCCTCCTGCTCCCTAACTCAGATATCACTATCTTACAAGTGCTCAAGAATGTCATTCCTGCCTTCCTCTCGTCTGGCCACTCCTTCTCAATTATTGCCATTGGAATAAACTTAAACTCTAGTCAGTATAAGATGCATTCCACTCTAGAATGGAAGTCTGGAGATTGCACTTAAAGCATCAAGACAGACAGAAAGCCTGAATGTTTTGAGGGAAACAACTAGGACCAGAGAGTATTAAAAAAAAAAATCAGAAAATTAACATATCAAGACACTGATTGATAAAAATGAACAACAGTAATATAATAATGGGATAATTCTATAGAAAAATTCTATTAGTTCTATAGGACCAGTGTGTCCTTGTTGAAATATATATCAGTCGAAAATACTACTAGTGCAACTTAGCTTGTTGTGTTCCGTTATTTGTCAATGTCACCAGTCTAGAATAGAGCCAGTGAAAAGAAAGTAGCAAAGCTTCCTAGGTAGTCAAATGCTATACTATAACTTAAGTAGTGCAATTCATGCCATACATCCTCACACTTTAATGTGCAAGACAATCACCTTGAATAGTTGTTGCGAATAGGCTGTAGACTTAAACAGTTCTCAGAGCTATGTGACCTTGGATATGTCTCCTACCCTCCCTAGGCTTTCAGGTCTGTAAAATGGAGATCATAATAGTCCCCACTTCTAGCATAAGGCTTAAGTTAATATCCGTGGAGCTTTAGAACAGTGACTAGTCAATATTAATCACTAAATAAATGTTAATTATTTGTTAAATGATGAAGGAAAAGAAGTAAGCTCCCTTTAGTAATCTTGAATGCTTTAAAAAATTATTTTGAGACAATTTCAGACTTAACCAATAGCTGCGAAAAAAGCCCAAGAATTTCCCCTCTCCTTTATCCTGCTTCTCTTAGTGGTGCCAGCTCACATAATCAAAGTACAATAATCAAAATCATAAAACTAATGTAACACTATACTATTCACTAATCCAGGAATTTTACTTAAATCTTGCCAACTGTCCCACTAATATTCTTTTTTTTCCACCCAGGGTATCCCATTGCATTTAGTTGTCATGTTTCCTTGATCTCTCCCAATCTGGGGCAGTTCTTCAGTCTGCATATTTTATGACTTAGATATTTTGAAGAGTCTAGTTAGAATTTCTTTTGTTTGTTTACTTTTCTTGAATTACAACGGAGTTACAATATTGTGTTAGTTTCAAGTGTGCAGCATAGTGACTTAAGTTATTTTTTTAGATTAAATTCCATTATAGGTTTAGTATAAGACCTTGAATACAATTCCCTGTGTTATACAGTAAATCTTTGCTGTTTATCTATTTCATGTACAGTAGTTTGTATCTGCGAATCTCAGCCTTCTCATTTTCCTTCTCCCCCTCTTTTGGTAACTCTAAGTTTGTTTTCTATGTCTGTGAGTTTGTTTTGTATACAGATTCACTTGTATTATTTTTTAGATTCTTTATATCAGTTCTAACATATAGTATCTGTTTTTCTCTGTCTTACTTCATTAAGCATAATATTCTCTAGGTACATCCATGTAGCTGCAAGTGGTAATAAGTCATTCTTTTATTATGGTTGAGTAGTATTCCTCTGTGCGTATGTTTGTCTGTATTTGTGATATATCTTCTTAAGCTAATCAACTGTTGATGAGTAGTTGGGAGGTGTTCATGCCTTGGTTGTTGTAAAGAGTACTGCTATGAATACTGACACAAATGTATCTTTTCAAATTAGAGATCTCATTTTTTCCAGATTTATACCCAGGTGTAGTTGTTGTTTAGTCCCCAAGTTGTGTCCCAATCTTTTGCAACCCATGGACTGTAGACCGCCAGGCTCCTTTCTCCATGGGATTCTCCAGGCAAGAATATTGGAGTGGGTTGCCGTTTCCTTCTCCAGGGGATCTTCCTGACCCAGGGTTCGAACCTGCATTTCCTGCATTGCAGGTGGATTCTTTGCTTCTAAGTCACCAGGAAAGCCCATGGAGAGGGATTGTCAGATCATGCGGAAGCTCTATTTTTAGTTTTTGAAGGAACCTCCATACTCTTCCATAGTGGCTGCACCAATTCACATTCCCACTGACAGTGTACAAAGGATCCCTTTCCTCTACACCCTCTCTGTATGTGTGTGTTAGTTGTTCAGTTGTGTCCAACTCTTTATGACCCCATGGACCATATATAGCTCACCAGGCTCCTCTGGCCATGGAATTCTACAGGCAAGAATACTGGAATGAATTGCCATTCCCTTCTCCAGGGGATCTTCCCAGTCCGGGGATCGAACCTGGGTCTCCTGTGTTAGAGGCAGATTCTTTGCCCTCTGAACCACTCTCTTGTATTTATTATTTATAGACTTCTTGATGAAAGACCTCCTGATGAATGTGAGGCAATACATCAATGTGGTTTTGATTTGCAGTTCTCTAACCAGTAGCAATGTTCAGTCTCTTTCCATAGGCCTATTGGCCATCTGTAGGCCTTTTTTGGAAGAAAAATATCTATTTAGGTCTTCACTTATTTTTTGATTGGGTTGTTTGTTTTTTTCAAAGTTGAGTTGTAGAAGTTGTTTTTATATTTGGATATTAACCCTTTGTCAGTTGCATTGTCTGCAAATATTTTCTCCCATCTTGTAGGTTGTCTTTTTGTTTTGTTGACAACTTCCTTTACTGTGTAAAAGCTTTTAAGTTTGATTAGGTCCCATTTGTTTATTGTTTATTGTCGCTTTTATTTCTTTTGCCTTGGAAAACTGATCTAAGAAAATATTTCTACAATTTATGTCAGAGAATGCTTTGTTTATATTCTCTTCTTAGATTTTTATGGTGTCATGTCTTATATTTTAGTCTTTAAACCATGCTGAGTTTATTGTGTATGTGGTATGAGGGAGCATTCTAATTTTGTTGATTTACATGAAGCTCTCCAGCTTTCCCAGTACCACTTGGAGAAGAGACTATCTTTTTCCACTGTACACTCTTTCCTACTTTGTAATAAATTAACCAACTGTAGATGCATAGGATTTCTTTATGCTAGTTTCCTATTGCTGCTGTAACAAATTAACATAAATCTAGTGGCTTAAAACAGCACAAATTTATTATCTTACAGTGCTAAGGATCAAAAACTCCAAGTGACTTAGAGTGCCAGATCAAGATGTCAGCAGGACTGTGTTTCTATTGGAGGCTCCGGGAGAAGCTCTATTTCCAGTCTCTTCCAGCCTCCAAGTCTCCTCTTCATGTCCCAAGCCATGTGGTCACACAGCACTGTAACCTCTGCCTCTGTTGTCTAACCTGTCATCACCCCTAACTCTAACCTTCTGTCTACCTTTTATAAGATGATGATTACATTAGCCCAACTGGATGATCCAGAATACTCTTCTCATATAAAGATCCGTATGTAAGCATATCTGCAAAATCCCTTTGCCATATTTGTTGTTCAGTTGTGCAGCAGTGTCCGACTCTTTGTGATCCCATGGACTGCAGCATGTCAGGCTTCTCTTTCCTTCACCATCTCCTAGAGCTTGCTCAAACTCATATTCATTGAGTCATTGATGCCATCCATCTATCTTGTCCTCTGTCCTCCTGCCTTCGATTTTTCCCAGCATCAAGGTCTTTTCAAATGAGTCAGTTCTTCGCATTAGGTGGCCAAAGTATTGGAGTTTCAGCTTCAACATTACTCCTTCCAATGAATTTTCAGGACTGATTTCCTTTAGGATGGACTGGTTGGATCTCCTTGCTGTGCAAGGGACTCTCAAGAGTCTTCTCAAACACCACAGTTCAAAGGCATCAATTGTTTGGCACTCATCTTTCTTTACAGTCCAACTCTCACATGCACACATGACTACTGGAAAAACCACAGCTTTGACTAGATGGGCCTTTGTTGGCAAATTAATGTCTCTGCTTTTTAATATGCTATCTAGGTTGGTCATAGCTTTTCTTCCAAGGAGCAAGCGTCTTTTAATTTCATGGCTACAGTCACCATCTGCAGTGATTTTGGAGCCCAAGAAAATAAAGCAGAGCTCAGAAATATTATATATATATTTATACATGCACACAAATAATGATTAAGACAGAAGGCTTTATGATTTCATACTGATATTTTCAATTCAAATACAGGGTCACAGATTTTCTTAACTGCCTGTATATTATATCTTACATGCTGAGAATCCTGGTTCTCAAGGACACATGGAATGATAGAATTACAACACCTCACAGTCACTCATTGTCTTTATCTTACATGACAAACACAACTGTCCTAGAATAATTATATGAACAGTACCATCACTAACTGCCTTCCTGTTCCTCCATCATTTCTTTTAGAATGGTACTAAGTCTACATGCAAAGAACATGTAAGCTTAGTTATGCACATTCACAAAAGTCCTCTGATGATGTCTGGTCATTTTGGTTGTCAGAAACTCCCTGAAATCTGCACAGATGCCATTAATAGGCAGCTGCGGTGGCTTTGGTTGTTCCGTCCTCATCCTGTTACACTTCGGAGTGCGTGGGGCTACTGTCTCACTTTTTCTTATTGCCAACACTCTCTCCAGGGTTTGGGTGCCGCTTCCTAGTTATTCTGGTATTTCTATGCAGGAACTGAGTAACATCTAAAAACTGGACCATACCATAGTTGCCATCTTTGCAAAATCCTGTCCTAAATATTTTTAACGGATTATTTCACTGAAGGTCACAAGCCTAGAAGTTAAGTAATTTTTCCCCCCACAAAACAATCAATTTTAATGCCTCCATTTTCCAATAATAGAAAACAGAAGACTGAAGAAATGATAAATACTTGTCTAGGATCAAATAGCTAGCTGCTGATGGAAAGCCATTTGAATTCAAGTCTGTCTGACTTTTCAGTCCATACTTCTTTGCCTGAAGGACACATGACAATAATTTTATATATAGTATAAAGCTTTTCCTAATATCAGATAAAGTAGAGCTCTGCGACTTCTAAATAAAATAAGCCTCCAAAGGAAAATTTCAACACACTTCAAGTTGTAACAACCTTACTTTCTACCAGAAAACATTGCATGTAGAGTCATACATGCACACAGCTTTCAGAAATTTTGTGTAATCACTGAAGGAATTTCCACTGGATTATTAAAAATAACAACAACAACAACAACAAAAAACTCCTTCATAAATGCTCTATGTTACCAATCAATGGATTGCTTTCAGCAGGTCTTTAGTCAAGACTAAGAATAGGCAGTATCATTTGTGGACAGAGAATAAGACAAATGGTCAGAATTCCTAGGTTTCATTCTTGATTCTGTCATCAGCATACTGTGTGGCCTTTTGAAAGCCCATTTAGTCATATGATTATAGACTCCTTCAACACTGACATTAATTCACTCATGCAAAGTTAGTCTCTGGTATCTAATGTCCTTCGACAACATCTTGAGACAATGGTTGTAGCAAATACGATAAGAGGCACATAATGGATTATGTATCAATGACATAAAGGAGGCATGCATAATAAGGAGTGGAAAATAAATTCTAAGCAAGTAGGACAATAGGACAATTGTTTCATTCTTTTCCAGAAGAAAGGAAAGCATTCTTATTTTCAAAAAGCCATTCATGGACAAGGGTTTCATCAATAAACTAATTTCTCTGATTGCATTGGTCGGAATCTGAGATGGATTCTTATACATGAGAAACTTCCACAGAAAATAGCCTGTTTTCAGCTTCAAATCTGTGGCCTGGCAACAACAGTGCCAAAGAAAACCTAAGGTTATTGAGGAGGAAACTATTTGAGATATACATATAGTTGGATATTCTGCTTACTAAAAGCTTAGCACCAAAATACATGTTGAGGTGCTTAAAAGTCAACAGACAGGGACAGCAGAGAGTGGTGGGAATTTAGGGGGCTTCAGTTTCAAAGTTTTACATTTTCAGGCAGCTGCTCAGGGTATGTGTAATGAGAATTAAAAGGTAAATCCACACTCTGAAATCTTCTCCTTCTCTCTCTCACTCTCAGAAACATATTCCTTGAAGTCTGTTTAGAAACAAATTTAGAATTATTGTGTAATGCTTTTATTACTAACATCTATCTATGCCAAGTTATATAGATTATGGAAACAAATAAATCTCTCTGGCTTGGATTCTTTCAAAATGACTCAAAACCTTTACCATACTTGGGGATTTTCTATGTATTCACAGGGAGGAGACATGGAGAAAAAGACAGCCAACAGGTGCAATGCTTTAGAAAAAGCAAAGGAGCCAGGAATCATTTGAACTGTATCCTGTAACTTAGATGATCTGGTTACCGAGCTATCCTTGATCATCCTTCACTGTGAGCTAACATTTTAGAGAGAATTTCACCTAGTATGATGGAAATTTCAAAGTGTTTTTTTTTTTTTTTTAATTTTAAATATGGGAGAGGGGAAAGAACTAATAGAATCACTTCATGAAGAGGGCAAACCACGTTAATTCATTACAATTTGAGGCTAATTATGTATAGATGACATTAAGTAGCAGTACTTATTTTATATCTCAATCACAGTGTCTTTAAGCTATAAGACAAGCAGAGAGGATATAACTTAAATCGAGACTTGTAAATGATTCATTCAGACAGTTTAGCGTTCCTATGAAAGCACTTTTCAGGATCCAAAAGTTTAGTTGTTCTTGGGTTGAAATGTGGTGGGGGATGTGTTTGGGTACAAGAAATTCTCCTGACCCTTCCTCACCCCTCAAAACCTATCCCATCCTTCTGCCCTCTGGCATTTCTTCTGTTCATTTCACTCCTTAATCTCACTTTGGAAACCCATGCATCCTAACTGTTTAATGGTTGAAGCTTAACATTTTCAGAATAATGTTACAAACATATAAATTCCAACTTCAGTCATATAACTGGATTAAATCTAGAACCAACAAGTAATATGGAAGAGAACCAGCAGAATCCAAGAAGACAAGGTGTTATGCTTTGAAGTAAACGGGAGCTTGGGTAGAGCTGTGAACATAGAATCTCTTCCAAAGCAGCTATAAATGTACTATGATGTTTTCTGGAACTACATGTTCAAAAGGATGAAAGATAATGGTGCTGCTGCTGCTGAGGAAAGATAGCACAAGATAAGAGGGGAGAGTGAAATTACTTTTCCTAGATTTGGTTGTGGTTTGTAAAATCTGGTGGCCTCCACTAAAATTCTGGTGTATTTCTGTAGGAGACAGACATCACTGGTTTTATCTGGAAAGTGGTCTTCTTTCCACTGGAACACTGCCCCTTATCCACAAGGCTGTTATTGTAGGATATCAGTTACAGAACCCAGCATGTATGCTGTTGAGCACATGACCTAGGGTCAATCAATTCTATGACATCTCATCTTTTGGTCACAGTGACTGATCATGTGATGTGGGCTGATAGAGCTCTTTATATCTATCTATCTATCTATTCAATATATATCAAATATATAAATACTGGGAGATTCAATATATAAATACTGGGAGAGACAAGTTCCTCTTCCTTTTGGATAACAAGCTATGCAGGACAAGTGGCTGAAGTTAGAAATAACTTTCATGCGGGAGGGTGTGGGATCATCTACACAAAAAAGGAGAAAAACAAATATGCAGAAAGAATCCTGCATCAAGTTGGTGAGAAAGCCCTGACACCATCTTTGCAAGCTGATGAGAGAGCCTTCCACCATCTCTGAATCCAGCACTTCTTAAGCCAGTTCAACAGCTTATTTTTAGGTTTCATGAGGCAAGCATTTTCTTCTCCAATCACTTTAGGTTTTATTAAGGTGGCTAGTTTGACTTTGTCTTTTGTTACATAAAATTAGAAGAGCTTTGACTAGTAAAAAACGAAAGGACAAAACTATTTTTTCCTACTGCATAGTTAAAAACCCACAAGATAAGAAAAATAATCAATTATGGTGGGTAAATTACTTTTATATCTACTTGACTCATATGACCATTTACCAATAACTGAAACAGAAGAAGCAAATTTGATTAATGAAACTATATGGACTTGAAAGTAATTCAATAATAACAAAAATAATTATCACTAAAAAAGTTACATGTATTCATTCACCTGGAGTTTAGGTGACAGGTTGATAAACTCTTGCCTGTTAGCAAATATTTGTGGCTTTGTTGGACCATACAATCTCTGTTACACTGAATCAAATACACCATTAGAGCATAAAAGCAGCCATAGACAATACATTGAAAGGAGTATTGCTGTAATCCAGTAAAATTTTTTTGATAAATACAAGCGGTGAGCTACACTTGGCCCATGGCCTATAACTTGCCAACCTCTGTTTAAAAGATCAACTTTGGACTCTCCTCAATTCATTTCACCATGAATTAATGAAGCAGCTACATTATATTAGGTAACATATTTATCCCTACAAAAAATTCAGAGTTGTGTATTGCAAAGTTCTGACCCTCAAGAAGTTTGTTTCATAATAGGAAAAGAAGGCAAATTTATCCCTAAATTATCATTCAAACCAAATATCAAGTGTCTTAAAAATAAAACAAAATTACATGAAACCCCAGAGGTGAAGATTAAGTCTACTGAGAGCATTTTCCCCCAATGGCCCAGAAAGATATGATTTACTCAGAAAAAAACTTAATCCCATGTTACTCTAAGTTGCTTTGTGACAGGGAGAGAAAAACATAATAATTGCATCCCCTTTCTCTTTTCTTGTCCTGAATGGTAGATTCTCTGTCCTTCTCAGTGAAAGAGAATTTTGTGTGTCTCTGTGTGTGTTGACCTGAAACTAATGATGGGAATGTAGAATTAAAGATGGAGGTCAGTGGCTGGTGACAATACAGCTCTACAAAAGAAAGAAGGTACATAAGGAATGTTTTCTTATGTATCATGAAGATACAAAGGGAAAGCTTTCTTAAGTGGGATACATTTTAATCTGCTCTGTAAGCCCTGGAATTTCCTAGTTCCTATTCCAGATTTGGAACAAGATTGTTGGGAACAGATGATTTGGAACAAAATTATTGGGAACAGATTATTAGTCTAAAAAAAAAAATCTCTATGTCTCTGAATGTTTGGAGTCAGGTTTCCGTTGCCTTTGAGGGAGAATATGTGACAGAGGGCATTTAGATGGGAGGGACAAGGCCCAGATGAAATGGATGTGAAATATATAAATGACATTGGATTTCAGAGACAGAAATGTCTTTGGAAGAACAAGCAGTATGTTCCTTTTCAAACTGTTTTCTGTTTAAGTCAGGTCATGAACAAGTGGGTGGAGACAAAGGCAAGAGGTTCTGTAGGTTGGACTCTGAGACCCTTGCCCTCGGTTGAACCAGACCTGCTAGGTTTGTTTTCATCTGCTTTATGTACTAGGGTTTCATGGAAGACAGTTGAAAAGAAAGGGGCTAAGGCTAGAAAAAGAAATGCTTCAACGCTATCAAGTTAAACCAGAGATGTCACACAGGTTGAGTCAGAGCTCGGACTAGATCTCACAGTTAGTTCCCTTTTGACTACCCAGGATGGTTCTTTCATGTGCATTCTCAAATAAGAAGGTGAGCTGCCCGAAGACATAAAGGGAATTAAACTGGGTTCAAATGATCAGCTCTGGACTCACTTGTTAAGTTTAATATTAGAATCCCTGCTATGGCCAAGTACTGTTTCCCGTCTTTTTGCTTAGACCAAAGAGCTATACACATATTTACTGAAGCAAGTTGACAGTGTTTGTGCCTGTGTCTGATAAATTAAATGTCAAATTCCACCCTCCTTTGGTATACAGCTCCTTGGAACTGAACATCACTTCAGCCGTTTCAATAAGTGCTTCTACATTTTCAGCAAGCACTCTCTTAAGGCCTACTGACCATCTAAGAAAGGAACCAGATTGTCCATCCCAGGTGTAGCACTGAATCTTGGGACAAAAGGCTCCAGATGAATCTGATTAGTCTCTGGGGCCATTTATAACTTTACTCTTTCACAGTATGGTTTACTTTTCTCTCCTACCACACTTTCATTCTGACTTATAGAGGCAATCCAAGAGTCTTATTTTTGTTCATATTCAGTTGGGCATTTACTATATAAAATTGTTCCATCTTACATGAACTCTGCACTATCTTGCATTAATCACTTTCATCAGAAAAATTCCATCTGAATGGTTTTTGGTAACTTTCTCTGATTCAAAGGAAGTGAAAGATGTCTATCCTATGAATCAACGTTTATTTCTCTGATCAATTACTAAGTTACCACATTAGTTCCCATCATAAAGAAATAAATTGAGATTTCAGACCTCATCAACAAAAAAGCTTTAACACCTACAATGAAGAAGATAAGTAAGAGATGAATAGCATTAGTAAAAAATTGAAAGTGGGAGGACTGATTAGATTAGGCTGTCCACAAGTTCTTTTTCCTCAGACACATATCCAGAGGTAAAACCTTAAGTTCAGTTTTTACTGATGTATTTTATCTACTGTGTCAGTAAACAGCTGTCTTCGGGGATGTTGACCAAGAACACTAGCTCAGAATCACTTGGTAAACTCTTTAGGGTTAATGACCAATGGTGCCCATAGCTCTAATAGCAATAGCATCAACAACCCATATCTGGTGAGACTGACTGGGTTCTGGGCACTGTTCTAAGCACAAGTTCAACATCTACTGAGTGTCAAAGAATTAATTATATTCCAACTATCTTTCTTTAAGCTTACTTTGAAGCAAAGAGTACAAAAAGCACAAAAGAGTATTTCTACAACCTAAGATTCCATAGCTCTTAGGAAAAACACAACCCACGGAAATCGAAGAGCGCTAAGTTAACCTCCTGGAGGAGGAAAGGGCAACCCACTCCAGTGTTCTTGCCTGGAGAATCCCGTGGACAGAGGAGCCTGGTGGGCTGCTGTCCATGGGGTCGCACAGAGTCAGACACGACTGATGCAACTTCACATGCATGCATGCATTGGAGAAGGGAATGGCAACCCACTCCAGTGTTCTTGCCTGCAGAATCCCAGGGACGGGGGAGCCTGGTGGGCTGCCGTCTATGGGGTCACACAGAGTCAGACACAACTGAAGTGACTTAGCAGCAGCAACAAGTTAGCCTCCAGAAAGTTAGCAATTTTAAGGGAAAGACTGCCACATTGAAGAACGGAATGGACAGTATCATGAAAGAGACAATGTCATATCATTCCCTTTATTTTCTTTAAAGTGTTGGCATTTTGGTCAGTTAAGTTTATCAAGCATTAAGCTTCCCCGGTGGCTAAGACAGTAAAGAATTCACCTGCAATGCTGGAGACCTGGGTTTGATCCCTGGGTTGGGAATATCCCCTGGAGGAGGGCACGCAATCCACTCCATATTCTTGCCTGGAGAATCACCATGGACAGAGGAGCCTGGCAGGCTACAGTTCAGAGTCTCAGAGTCAGACACAACTGGGCGACTCAACACAGCACATGGCACTTTAAGTATCCCATATTTTATGTAACTCTTCAGAGAAGTCTGTGTGATGTGTTGACCACAAACCATTTTCTGAATTAAAGATAGATTAGGAATATCACAAATTAGATGACATGGATTTTTAAGCAAAACCATTAAGTATATATACTTATTATTTCATGACTGTCGTAGGTGATCCTTCTTACCTAAAACCAGGATAACATATTTTAAGAACAAAACACTTTCATCAACACTCATTTGCAGCTATAACATTAAAGCGTTCAGATTGTACAGGAAATAAAAAAGTTTTAAGATTTCACTGAAAGACAAATGACTTTTAATTTTTTTTTTTTACATAAATATTTAGTTGCTGGCATAAAGGCTGAAGTATCAGAAGCCAGGGGGAAGGAAACTGTAACAGTCATAAAGGTAACAATAGGCTCAAAATATAAAGAGGGCCAATTCAGTTGGTTTAAAAAAAGAAAAGAAAGCACAATAGCACACCAGTAAGTTCACCTATTATATAATTACAGGTTTTGTATACAAGTGCAGACAAGCAGACAGAATAAAAACCTCCTCTAGGAAATCCAAAAAACTTGGCAGGTCTGGCCAGGTGGGATGTGATGCCGGTATCAACAACAAAAAGAAACAGACTGCAACTAGGGTTTGGCCTAAGTTTGAATTTGGCTTCTCTTTGCTAAACAGCAGTTTGCTGCAAAACTCTGAGAAAAAAAAGAGAAAATGGAAAGTGCTAGAGAATTAAGGCATAGAGATCAGGTAATGAAAAAAAAAAAAAAATGTTGCCAGTCACAGGTTTTGCCAGATGAGGTTTTTGCCTTCATTTACGAGAACAACTCATTTGAGATCTTTCAAGAACTTTGGAAGACAGGCATTTCACAAACAAAGCTCTTCATCAGAAGGCAGAGGAGACAAATAAAACTGTTTTTAGAACATGGAGCTATGGTGACTATGTACAATCCACTGACGTGTTTTAGATTCAAAGCAGCTCAGGTATGGCTGGGGTTATAGCAAATGATGAATCCAGATTTGGGGAATTTATGGGCAGTTTATTTCCTTCCTAGCACACGGATCTTTCTGCCACTTGTTTTCCACATATTGTGTTTACTTGTGGGGTAGGGCACTCAAAAGATAAATAATAAAGCCTTTCTACATCTGGGTATAAACCCAAAGGATTGAAAACAGAGACTTCAAGAAATATTTGTATACCTATGTTTGTAGCAATACTATTCGCAGTAGCCAAAGAAGAGAAGCAACCCAAGTGTCCAGTGATGGATGAATAAGTAAACACAACAACGTTTACATACAATGGAATATTATTCAGACTTAAAAAGAAAGGAAAGTCTGACATATGCTACAACATGGATGAACCTTGAGGACATTATGGTAAACGAAATAAGCCAGTCACAAAAGGACAAAGATGGTATGATTCCTCTCAAATGAAGTTCCTAGAGTAGTCAAATGCATAGAGACAGAGGTAGAGCAGAGGTCACCAAGGACAGGGGAGAATGGGGAGTTAAAATTTAAAGCACAAAGTTTCAATTTTGTGAGATAGAAATGTCCGTGGATGGATGGTGTTGATAATAACACAACAACGCGAACATCTTTAAGGCCAGTGAACTATATATTTAATCCTGCGTAAGATGGAAAATGTTATGTTACATGTATTTTACTACAATTTTAAAACGGATCAAATATTTAGAGGGATGGAGAGAAGCCAATAAATGATGACAGCAGTGCCTCTGAAGAAATCCTAACCCCAGTCAGACACTTGGGCCAATTCATGAAGGGTTACTCTTAAAGTGCAGCAGATACTGTCAGGGCACTACCCATAGTCCTTCACTTAACATTTTTGTACATGTCAGTCTAAATTTTGGTTTCCAGCAGCAGCCCCTGTTTGCCTTATGAGTTTCTTTCTCTCTCTCTCTCCATCTTTTTCTTTTTTTTTTTTTTTAAAGATTTTTGCATGTGTGTGTGCCAAGTTGCTCGGTCATGTCCAACTCTTTGAGAACCTATGGACTGTAGCCTGGCAGGTTCCTCTGTTCATGGGATCCTCCAGGCAAGAATACTGGAGTGGGTTGCCGTGCCCTCCTCCAGGGCATCTTCCCAACCCAGGGATCAGACTTGGTCCTCTTATGTATCCTGCATTGGCAGGCAGGTTCTTCACCACTAGCACCACCTGTTTGCTCAGTCATGAAGAAGAGCGAATTCGAGTCAGTTGTGAGTATGCACACAGGCACTGAGGTGGATGAAGCTAGAGCCCGTTATATACAGTGAATTAAGTCAGAAAGAGAAAAATATTATCTATTAATGCATATACATGGAATCTGGAAGAACAGTACTGATGAATCTACCCGCAGGGAAGGAATGGAGATACAGACGTAGAGAGCAGGCTTCTGGAAAAAGCAGGGGAAGGAGAGGGAAGGACAAATTGAGAAGGGTGTGTGTGTGTGTGTGTGTGTGTGTGTGTGTGTGTGTGTGTGTGTGTGTGTGTGTGTGTGTGTGTGTGTGTGTGTGTGTGTGTGTGTGTGTGTGTGTGTGTGTGTGTGTGTGTGTGTGTGTGTGTGTGTGTGTGTGTGTGTGTGTGTGTGTGTGTGTGTGTGTGTGTTTTCTATCAAATGTAAAATAGCTAGCTAGGGGAAGCTGCTCTATAGCACAAGAAGCCTCTGGAAAAAGCAGGGGAAGGAGAGGGAAGGACAAATTGAGAAGGGTGTGTGTGTGTGTGTGTGTGTGTGTGTGTTTTCTATCAAATGTAAAATAGCTAGCTAGGGGAAGCTGCTCTATAGCACAAGAAGCCCAGCCTGGCACACTCAGAGGATATGTGTATATATATATTACATATATATAATAAAATGATGGCTGATTCGCGTTGCTGTATGGCAGAAACCAACACAATATTGTAAAGCCATGATCCTTCAATTAAAAAATAAAATAAAAGATTGTTTCATGTGGACCAATTTTAAAGTCTTTATTGAATTTGTTACAGTATTGTTTGTTTTAGGCTTTTGGGTTTTTTTGACTGTGAGACATGGAATCCTAGCTCCCCAACCAGGGATCAAACACACCTCCTGTGTTGGAAGGTGAAGTCTTAACCACTGGACCACCAGGGAAGTTCCCTGTTGGGTTTCATTAGCCACCAGAGTCTGCTTACCCTGGGTATGCCGCAAATCAGAAGTGCCAGGGAATTAAAGCTCCTTGGGAACAGACCTCAGTCCACAAGTGCTGGGATCTGATATACAAACACCCCAGTTCCCTCAGTCCTGTGAGTGGGATGGCTAACTGTGAGACAGGTATTTTATACCATTTCTTGAATTTACCCAGCTGAGCTACACTCCCATTTCCATCAGAACTTGGGGAACAATATACCTTCATTGGCTTCCCTTTCCTTTCTGTTAATGGTTCGCTCTAAATGTCAACATGATCAGCATACAGATATTTGGTCAAACATTCTAGATGCTTCTGTGTCTTGTTTAAATGAGATTAACTTTTTAGTCCCCTCCACAAGGAGAGTGGGCCTTGTGCAATCAGTTGCAGGTTTTTTAATAGAAAAACACTCCTCCCCGCTGAAGAGGGAGTTCTGCCAGCAGATAGCCTTCAGACTTGAAATTCATTGTTACTTCCTGCCTGGGTCTACACCAGTACTTCTGCCCATGACTTGGAGAAACCGTTTTCTCCCCAGAGTACCTTTGGTAACACATGAAGACATTTGTGTCTGTCATAACCGAGTGTGCATCCAGAGGCCAGGGAAGCTCCTCAACCTCCGACAGTGCTCAGGATAGCTCCCCACAACAAAGGCTTATCCAGCCCCCAATGTCAAATGCCCAGGTTGAGAAATGCTGACAGAGCTGGCTTTTGGAGAAACCCGACCTAAGGCAGGGACTGAAATGAGAAAGGTAGATGTTGCTCGGCTTCCCTGGTGGCTCAGTCAGTTAAGAGTCCACCTGTATTGTGGAAGACCTGGGTTCGATCCCTGGGCTGGCAAGATCCCCTGGAGGAAGGTATAGCAACCCACTCCAGTCTTCTTGCCTGGAGAATCCTCATGGACAGAGGAGCCTGGTGGGCTACAGTCCATCAGGCTGCAAAGAGTCTGATACAGCTGAGCAATGATGCACAGGCAGATGTTGCTGAACTAGGAAGAGATGCTAGAAACAGGTTATTAAAACTCTGCACAAGAAACACAAAATCTTAAAATTCTTGCAGATGCCAGATGCGAGGCTGTTAAGAGAAAAACTTAGAATGCCAACTGAGGGTGTCTCTTCGCTTCAAAATGGCTGTGTCACAAAGTGGAACGAAACCATGGGGGTTTTATCTCTGTGTGGTCAATAGAAATCAGCAGTCAAGAAAGGCTAGCAACATGGCTGGTGGAGGACAGATTCCTCCTGGATGTTCCCGTGCGGTACCAACATGCTAAGTGATTTGTGTCCTGGTCTCACCCTCACACAGGATGGAATTCAAATTCATATCTCAACAGAAAAGACCAATTAACATTACTGAGTCTAGGGAAGGTCCTAAAAAGGTCACCCTTGCCAAGGCTGTCTCTGTGAATTCCCTAGGCCTCATGGACAGGATTTCCGGCTCTGTGAAACATGATTGGTTGTCAGCTGTGTTCACTCGTTTTCCTTCATTGGATCTAAGTTCTTTCTTGGCCACATTAAGAAGTGAGCCTGTCAACACTTCCATATGTTCTCCGGGAAGAACGGTCACTCCCTCTCAGCCTGGCTCGCCAGACAAAGCTCTTTTCAAAGTGCTACCTGTCCAGTTCCTTGTTTCTCCTGGGAGACTGCATTTTCCCCAGTCATCTGGATTGTTGGAGTTTGCCGGGAGTGTGACTTTAACAGGCACGGAGGGGTGTTAGAATATCTGTTCCTCTCTATCTGTGTGTTGTTCATTTTCAGACAATCCAATTGCAGAGCTTGTCTTGGCGTGTCTGATAATGGGGATGGTTCCAGGGCAAAAAAAGCGGGGCCAGCAGTTGGTGAGAAAATAAGTGAGAGTCAAAGAGAAGACTCCAAGAAAATGTTTCTGGCTGCTTTGCTAATGCTTGGATTGATCTGATGCAGAGATATTCTTGGAGAGTTTTGATTATTAATGTGCCTAATTTGACAGCGTCTATGTAGGTAGTGGGTTCTTCCATAGCATGGGATCTTGTGAAGATTCACAGGGGTGGGATCGATGTTAGTTCAGCCTCTTGTCCCACATAATATGTTGACCAGACACCCATGACGGCAGCTTCAATTGTCCCACTGCAGAAGCCAGACTCTATTCTGGGACTGTAACAATAGCTTCTGTGCCACCTGATTCTATTCCAACATGAGAATAGCACAGAAGAATATCAGAACCTGGAGCTTTATAGATACAATTTGAAAAACTATAAGAGAGGGAAACAGTGAAATATTATATTTAGCTTTGAAAACTCTGAGCTGAGACTCCTGTGTACTGAAAACCAATTGGTTTGAATTCTAATTTTATCTCTGTTAGGAATTACAACCTTGGAAGAGCTATTTAATCCCACTGGACCTCAGTTTCCTCCACCATTAAATAAAGGAGTGGGTAGGACTGTGTCCAAGAACCCTCCCAGCTCCCACATTCTATGGTATCTTAGCAAACATAGGCAAATCAGATTTCACATCATAAATACTGCCTGCATAAAATTAGTTAGCCTATTCCTCAACCACTTGATCTATGGCAAAAACATTGCTGATAGAGGGGGAAAAAATGCAAGAGATGGTTCTGGATAAATGGTGCTGATCTGGGATTGAACCAATGAATACTTTGTGAAAAAACCTAAACAGCTTTTATAAGCCAGTAAAATACATTGAGGTCTATGAAAAATAACTTGTATGACTCTACATGGGAAAGGGAAAGCTTTTGGGGGAGGTATTCTCTTTCACCACATATTCTACCATTTGCCATGCAGAACTGTCTACAATGATGGCATCTGAGATCTGGAAAGCAGGAAGCACTATGTTGTTGTCCAATTACTAAATCATGTCTGACTCTTCGCAACCCCATGGAATGCAGTACACCAGGTTTCTCTGTCCTCCACTATCTCCAGAGTTTGCTCAAATTCACGTCCATTGAGTTGGTGATGCTATCTAACCATCTCATCCTCTGCCATCCCCTTCTCTATTTGCTTTCAATCTTTCCCAACATGTAGTCTTTTCCAACGAGTTGGCTCTTTCACATTAAGTGGCCAAAGTACTGGAGCTTCAGCATCAGTTTTTCCAATGAATCTTTAAGGTTGGTTTCCTTTAGGATTGACTAGTTTGATCTCTTTGCAGTCCTAGGGACTCTCAAGAGTCTTCTCCAGCACCACAGTTTCAAAGCATCAATTCTTTAGTGCTCAGCCTTCTTTATGGCTCAACTCTCACATGAGTACATGACTACTAGAAAAACCATAGTTTTGATTATTTGGACCTTTATTGGCAAACTGATGTCTATGCTTTTTAATATGCTATATAGGTTTGTCATAGTTTTTCTTCCAAGGAGCAAGCGTCGTTTAATTTCATGGCTGCAGTCATCATCCAGTGATTTGGGAGCCTGAGAAAATAAAATCTGTCAGTGCTTTCACTTTTTCCCTTTCTATTTGCAGTGAAGTGATGGGACCAGATGTCATGATCTTAATTTTTTGTATGTTGAGTTTCTCGCCAGCCCTTTTTCACTCGTCTTTCGCCCTTATCAAGAGGCTCTTTAGTTCCTCTCCACTTTCTGCCATTAGAGTGGTATCATCAGCACATCTGAGGTAGTTAATATTTCTCCTGCCAATCTTGATTCCAGCTTGTGATTCATCCAGCCCAGGATTTCACATGATGTACTCTGCATATAAGTTAAATAAGCAGGGTGACAATATATAGCCTTGATGTACTCCTTTCCTAATCTTGAACAAGTCAGCTGTTCCATGTCTGGTTCTTGACCCACATACAGGTTTCTGAAGAGACAGGTAAGGTGGTCTGGTACTCCCATCTCTTTAAGAATTTTCCACAGTTTGTTGTGATCCTACAGTCAAAGGCTTTAGCATAATCAATGAAGCAGAAGGAGATATTTTTATGGAATTTTCTTGCTTTCTCCATGATCCATGGAATATTGTCAATTTGATCTCTGATTGCTCTGCCTCTTTGAACCCCAGCTTGTCCATCTGGCAGTTCTCTCTTCACACACTGCCTAAGACTAGCTTAAAGGATTTTGAGCATAACCTTGCTAGCATGTGAAATGAGCACAATTGTACAGTAGTTTGAACATTCTTTGGCATTAACCTTCTTAGGGATTGGACTGAAAACTGACCTTTTCCAGTCCTGTGACCACTGCTGAGTTTTCCAAATTTGCTGACATATTGAGTGCAGCACTGAAACAAGTATCACCTTTTAGGATTTTAAATAGCTTAGCTAGAATTCCATCACTTCTACTAGCTTTGTTGGTAGAAATGTTTCCTGAGGCCCACCTGACTTCACACTCCAGGATGTCCAACTTTAGGTGAACGACCACACCATCATAATTATCCAGATCATTAAGACCTTGCTTGTATAATTCTTCTCTATATTTTTGTCACTTCTTCCTAATATTTGCTACTTCTGTTAAGACCTTACCTTTTCTGTCCTTTATCGTGCCCATTCTTGCATGAAATGTTCTCTTGACATCTCCAATTTTCTTGAGAAGGTCTCTAGTCATTTTCATTCTATTGTTTTCCTCTATTTCTTTGCATTGTTCATTTAAGAAGTCCTTCTTATCTCTCAGTGCTGTTCTCTGGATCTCTGCATTCAGATGGGTATATTTTTCCCTTTCTCCATTGCCTGTCGCTTCTCTTCTTTCCTCAACTATTTGAGCCTCCTCAGACAACCACTTTGCCTTCTTGCATTTCTTTTTCTTAGGGATGGTTTTGGTCCCTGCCTTTTTTAAAGTGTTACAAATCTCTGTCCATAATTCTTCAGGCACTCTGTCTACCAGATCTAATTGCTTGAATCTATTTGTCACTTCCACTGTATAATCATAAGGGATTTGATTTAGGTCATAACTTAGTAGTCAAGCAGTTTCCCCTACTTTCTTCTATTTAAGCCTGAATTTTGCAAAAAAGAGCTCATGATATCAGCCACAGTCACCACCACATTTTGTTTCCACTGACTATAGCACTTCTCCATCTTTGGCTACAAAGAATGTAATCAATCTGATTTTGGTACTGACCATCTAGTGATGTCCATGCACAGAGTCATCTTTTGGGTTGTTGGAAAAAGGTGTTTGCTATGACCAGTATGCTCTCTTTACCCAAACTCGGTTAGCTTTTGCCCTGCTTCATTTTGTACTCCAAGGCCAAAGCTACCTATTATTCCAGGTATCTCCTGACTTTCTACTTTTGCATTCCAATCTCCTACGATAAATAGGACATCTTTTTTTTTTTTTTTTTTTCTTTTGGTGTTAGTTCTAGAAAGTCTTGTAGGTATTAGCTCCAACTTCTTTGACATCAGTAGTTGGAGCTCAGACTTGAAGAACTGTGATGTTGAATGGTTTGCTTTGGAAACAAACCAAGATCATGCTGTCATTTTTTGAGGCTGCACCCAAATACTGCCTTTTGAACTCTTCTGTTGACAATGAGGGCTTCTCCATTTCTTCTAAGGGATTCTTGCCCACAGTAGTAGATATAATAGTCATCTGAATTAAGTTCACCTATTCTCGTTCACTTTACTTCCCTGATTCCTAAAATGTTGATGTTCAGTCTTGCCATCTCCTGTTTGACCACATTCAATTTACCTTAATTCATGAACCTAACAATCCAAGTTCCTATGCAATACTGTTGTTTGCAGCATCGGACTTTGCTTTCACCACTAGACATATTCACAACTGAGTGTTGTTTTCACTTTGGTCCAGTTGCTTCATTCTTTCTGGAGCTATTAGTAATTGCCCTCTACTCTTCCCCAATAGCATACTGGACACCTTGCAGCCTGAGGGGCTCATCTTCCAGTGTCATATCTTTCTGACTTCTCATACTATTCATGAAGTTCTCCTGGCAAGAATACTTGAGTGGTTTGCCATTCCCTCCTCCAGTGGAAGGAGAATGTTTTGTCAGAACACTTCAGTATGACCTCTCTTGGGTGGCCCTGCATGGTACGGCTCATAGCTTTATTCAGTTACCCAAGCTTTTTCACCATGACAAGGCTGTGATCCATGAAAGGGAGGACATGTTATATATGAACATAAACTGTTATATATTAACATAAAAAATGGTCATTATTGGTCTTAGTTATGATGCTCTCCAAAGCAGACCCTAGCACAAGGATTATGGTGCAGGTCATTTATTTAGGAGGTGATACCAGAAAGCAGAAGAAGGAAAGTAGGCAAAGTGAGACCCAGAAGAGAGAAAAATGAATAAGCAGGCTGCCTCAGAGAAAACTAGCACTCCATCACATGGGTGCTATTCTGAGAAAATGCATTAGAAGGACATTTGTAACCGACTCACAGAAGGATAGGAAGCCACGGACATTTGTCCACTCAGTCCCATTTCCCTTGGGCTGAAGGCTGTTCTAGAGGGCGATCCTGAGCTTGTGCCTATCTGCTGCCTGTCCACAGCTTCAGAAAAGGCAAGACAGAGGAGCTCAGCCCCACGGATCCTAGGACACTGGCACGTAGAGGGAACTGTCTGCCACAGCGGCCTTGAAATCAGCTGGGCCGACTGGACATGACAAGGGGTATCACAAGTGCCACATTTATTTTCATCAGGTCTAGCATATTTTCATCTTCATTCCGCTAACTGGAAAGAAGAGCACGCACTTAAAAAAAAAATTTAGACATGTTGTGACAGTTAAGATCGGATCTTGAAAAAAGTTATCTTTAATACCAAGTTAGATATATCTTTCAAGGAAGTCGGCTTGGAGAAGAGGCCCATGTGTGGACGAGGGTCCCTGTACTAAACATTGCGGCCAACAGATGACTGCAACTGTCCAGACTTCTGTATTCCCTTATTATGTCATGACCACACGGATACCGAGAGCCAGAGGAGCATGAACCACTGCCAACCTGCTGACTGCTTACCTTCAACCCTTCCTTCTAGTCCATACATTTTCCCTCTGGATTTGAAACACTTTAAAGGAGGGAAGGACAACAAATGTGACTTTAAAAAGCTGTAAGTCCTATTCTTTGTATACCTTTATTTAGTATTGGGCAATCCTATCTACTGAAGATAAACTTAAAGACACTTTGATTTGGAGTTTGATATTTCAATCCTGCTAACCTCTAGAAAAGGACAGAGGGAAGTCTGTCTCCTCTGAATAGAAAACAATTGTAGCTCACAACTTCATTGGCTAATTAAGGTCTTTTGGATTCAGTGATCAGCGTTCCACTCAAGCTCAGATTAAACAAGGGGGGACTTATTTTAATGATGCAACACAGATACAGAGAGATTCAAATAAAGCACATTTGGGCTTAGCAAGGACTACAATCAGAAGCTGAAAACTTAGCCATGAAATCTTTCTCCATTTACTAAGGGCTGTGGTTTTCTCTCTCTCTGCCGCACCCCGCCCCACTCACCCACCCACACACTTCTCCCCTGCGTACCAACTTCCTCTACTGACTCTTACTCTAGTTCCTCCAATAACCTTCACTCATAACCTTCCAGTTCTAGTAACCCTTTCCAATCAAGAATTTCCTGTTTCTCTAATACCAAGTTCCCAAGGGAAGAATCCATTGGAACCATTCCAATTCACACTAGACAAGTCATAAATTGTCAGAAACTATACAGTTAGGTCAAGTTCCCATCTTCTGTTCAATCAGCTGTTGCAAGGGCCAGGGTCACAGAGACCACACATACTCAATAAGGCTGTGGGTGGGACTGGTCCCCGAAGAAGAAGGCATGTGTATGATAAGCAGTAAATCATATGTCCAGGGCTTATATTGGAAAGTGAAGGAATACATTACATAATTTTCTATAGCACTATAGTTTGCTGCTTGATAAATCTTAAAATAAACTTGACAAGTACTAATTTGAATTCACAATCCATCACATACCTGTAAGATCTAAGTAAGAATAGTAACATTTTGGAGCTTCACTTCTATCTTTCACAAGTGGAAGAAATAATATTTATCACCAGGCTCAGTGGTAAAGAATCCACCTACCAATGAACGAGACGCTGGAGACTCGGGTTCAATCCCTGGGTCGGGAAGATCCCTGGAAAAGGAAATGGTAACCCATTCCAGTATTCTTGCAGGATAATCCCACGGACAGAGAAGCCTGGTGGGCAACAGTCCATGTGGTCACAAAGAGTTGGACATGACTTAGTGCACATCCAAGAGTTGGCAAACTAGGACCAGTGGGCCAATTCCTGCCAGCTGCCTGCTTTTGTAAATAACATTTTATCAGAACATAGCCATGCCCATTTGTTTATATATTATAAGGTAACAATCACAGAACTGAATAGATGGAACACAGACTTTATGTCCCATACAACCTAAAATACTGACTATCTGCTATGGACTGAATTATGTTCCTCTCAAATTCAAATGTGGAAGACCTGGTCCCCACCTTCAAGGGATGGCATTTGGAGGTAGAGCCTTCGAGAGGTAATCAGGTTTAGCTGAAATCATGAAGGTGACACTTTAATGATGTTATTAGCTCCTTTACAAGAAGAAGAAAAGAGATTTCTCTCCCTGTGCAATCATGGAGAAAAGACCAGGTGAACAGTGAGAAAGCAGTCATACATAAGCCAGAAAGAGGATCATCGTGAGGATCTAAATCACCTAGCAACCTGATCATGGATTTCAGCCTCCAGAACCATGAGAAATGTCTGTTGTTTAAGCCACCCTGTCCATGGTATTTTGTTATGGCAGCCCAAGCACACACAACCTATCCTTTTATAGATAAAGCTGGCTGACCATGGCCTAGATTACTGGGAGGATTAACTGTGCTGGTGCCTCCTTAAGCACATAGTCTGGTGACCACACACTTTCTCCATGGGTATTAAATTCCTTTTGCTGCACTCAGACCACATTCAGGACTCTGAGAGCACATACCTTTAGGGGGAAAAAAGTAGCCTACAAATTTAAGATTAAGCAAATGGTTTTTATGCATTGAATATACTCTTGAAATCTTCACAGGTTTTCAGTTAATCTGTTAAATGTAGCAGTGTGTTCATAACTTAATTTGTATATTTTAGCCATTTGCTTTAATGCAAGTAATTGGCAGGTACCACATTAACACACAAAGGTAGCTAATGCCATGTACAAAAAAAAAGCATATTTGGTTCTTTATTATTTCTGCTAAATAATATAATGCACAAATCATAGAACTGAAGGGCCTGAAAAGATGTGTGAAGGTGGATTCATTCATCCCTCAGCTCCTGGGCAGCACTTCACATCAATTATCCTACAAAAATGGTTGCACATTCGTCATTAAAATCACCAGATAATGAGATGCTACAGAATCCCGGGGTAATACGCACCAGGGCCTCACAATTCTTTTATTGGGGTATCTTCCTAAAATGGAGCCCCAAATCTTCCTGCTGCTAGGTCTTTTCATCTTGTTCTCAAAGGTCCAAGCTGCTCCACCTGAGTTTGTATGTGGCATGAATCACTGACATGATTGCTTCTCTTCTCTGAACCTCCATGTGAGGGGGAGCACCAGCCATGCCACTCCTATGACACCCTGAACTCTCAAGGTCAAAATTCCATAGCCAGGGCCACATCCACGCTGGGGCAAAAAGAATCAGCCCCTTTCCACCTCTAGAGGTGAGGCAGAGAGGCTTCTGGGACAAAGAATATATTGTCTCTAGCTAATTTTAAGGCAAAAATGTTGCCATTGTTGCCGTATTGTAAACAATACCACCTTCAAAAAAAAAAAAAAAAAAGCAAATCATCTCTCTGGTAGGTTCTGTGATATTTTCTTTTGATATTTTAAATGCATTTTCTTAGATGTATATCCTTGATAAGGAGAGAAACACCAGGATGTCTAAATAGGAAAATGCTTAAAAGGCTGAGTAAAATTAACTGCTTCAGAATGAGAGAGGGTGATTTAACAGTCCTATCAAAGAAGTATGCTTTCCTGAAAACACTTTCCTAGAGTATCAGACTAACTAAAAATATATTCAGATGGATTTCTATGAAAACACTGTAGCTAAAATAATGTAAGTGAAGGCATGATTAAAACAGTATTCTGATTTTCTCCAACCTCCCATAAAAAAATTTTTTTTTAAACAAGCATGGAAGCATACATTCATTATTTGAGATTTTTCTTCTCATTTTAATGATTAAATTAAAATACAGTGTTTGGGGGCTCACCTGCCATTTCATGTGCCTCCCTTTTTCCTGTAATCACACCCTATCAGAACTTCACCACAGATAGCTTGTTTCTGGAGCTTAATTGCCATCAGTCATCAGACTTGGTGACAAGAGGAACTGCCCAAAGAATTCACAGTTAAATATCTAAAGGCAGAAAAGGATATAAAGTCTTCTAGGTAGCAGGAGAACTGTTGAAGAGAGAGACCAGTAACATTACTGTGTAAGATCGGTTCCTTCAAATCTTAGATGTGTCAATCTACCTCTATTGTGGGAACTCTGAAATAGACAGTGGCGAAAGAGTTAATTATTTGGAGCATATTGACTGACATGGAAACAAACCAGTAAAAATTGGGATGTTTCTGGGTAACTATGTCACATAAACCAAGCAATATTATTGCTCGGTTAATATTTCTTTGCTGCTACAGGTAATCATAAGATAGTTACTACATTCATAGAAATACACATGAGTTGAAAATAAGAAATTTTTGATAACTTCAGGCCATACTACTCTTAAGAATGTCACATTTGAAGGTTCAGCCACTGAATAGTTTATACCAATGATAATGTTTAAACCACTAACCTAACGTATGGTTATCACTCAAAACATGTTTTGAGTTTTTTACAACTGAGACATAAGCTTGTATTTACTGTCTCAAGACCTGTGAACAAACACATAAAAAATAATTCCATTTGGATCCAAGGAGAATTTTGAAACTTTAAGGATCCTCTTTTAAAATGTGTTTCCAATTTTCGAATACCATCTACATTTGTGCCATTTTCTTAAAGAAGAATCAGGATGACTTTTTAGGTTGGATGGATTCAACTTTCAAATTTGATTAATGAAATGTGTTATATGCGAAAGGCTACTGATTTTTAATTTAGTTCCCCATCACATACTCACCAGAACACTGTGAGAGGCACCTTTAATCATGCTAATTTCAGTCAGGTTCATAATGTCCTGGAGATTTGTATATTTCAAATTGAATTAATCATCACCTCCCCTCCACCCAACTCCTTATCAGGCAGTCCCTATTTCTTTCTTTCCTATTAATGGCACTGCCATCCTCCCAAGCACCCAGACTCAAAACCTCAAAATCATGATTATCGTATTTCTTTTCTTACCTAACATTTAACCAAATAAATAGGACAATACTACCAATGCTATCTTTATAACATTTCTTATAATCATTCTTCCTCTTTATGCTTTAACTCACTAATTCATGGACCTATGCCTTTTAGCTCAAACCAGCTGGTTTGTTCTGAAGCCCTGAAACTTCTGATAACCCAAATATTTTTCTTTTTTTTTTTTTGGTTTGTTGGTTTTTAAATAATTTGTGACTGAAACTGACATGAGGCCTTTATAGCCATCATTTATAATATCTAGCTTGAAATTTTCTGACAAAAGGGAGTGTCTCCAGACTCCAGTATTATCCAATATATGGTATATGCTTTGTAGCACCTTTTTAGAATCTAGAAAATTCTGAATCCAAAAATACACCTGGCCTCAACGGATTCAAAGTAGAGAATGTATCATAATAACCTCTTGAAGAAGACTCAACTTATGATTTGAAGACTCTACTCATGATTTTCCCCTTCTTTAATCAATTCTGGACATTTCTGTCAAAGGAACCTTTCTAAATATATTTACTCTGAAAGCACAGTCTTTGAGAAATGCTTCCATCTTCATATTTTGGCATTCGAGCCCCGTGTGATCTGGTCTATCTTTTCTACTACAGAAGATAGGCTCTAAAGTACATGAGATAACTTATGACTAACTTTGAGAAACAGAAGATGTTCCATGTTAAGCATCATGCCCAATTCACTTTGTATGACTCATAGGTCAGCTAGAGTGCATGAGTACTCAAGAAACATTTGTTAAATAAGTAAAAGAATGAATAACTGCTGAGAAAAAGGCAATGAAAGAATGAACAAATATTGATTTGAAAAAGTATGAACGGTAATGGAAAATGGCAAGTTTTAGTTCATAGGTCTAAGAGGAACATCTGTCAGGCTCTATATGAATGAATTTTGAAATTCCTTGACTCAAGAGAGACAAAGAAATTTTAAAAGAGACCTAAACAAGTGGCAACGAAACAGTGAAGGATTGCTACTAAGAAAAATTTGAATAGGCTAGGTGGTTTTTTTGTGTGTTGCGGGAGGAGGGTAAAAAAGGAAATAAATGAAGACAGGCAGTTGTGGTGGCCTTGACTTATTAAATGCCTACGTGACTGACTAGAGACAGAACACAGCATTAGAGGAAATGCTTACAGTCTAACACAATCAGCAAGAATATGCATAGGCAGTCATGGCCCATGACTGGTTGACTCTCCCAATATGGCTGCAAACTCATTAAACACACTAAGAGGGATTTGGTTTATACTAAACAAAGTGAACACATTTCCACTGCAATTTGAGGGATTTCAGTTACACCTATTGAAGAAATAGATTTATATCAATAGAATACAGAGAATAGAATAGATCTGAGTCACCAATATAGTTGAATAAGTCAAAAAGAACTTCATGAAATGGGTTAAAGACACTGAAACAAGTATGGCACTTTTATTTTTATTTAGACCTCTAAGAGAAAAATAGAGACATTTATCTTCTTGGAAAAGTTTCGAATTATTTTAGCTTGGCATCAGGCAAGCAAACTTAAGAGCTTTTTATATAGTCTTTTGTGATGGAGATTTCTGAAGAACTACATTCAAAGGGCATTAGAAGAAGAAAAAAAAAGGAAAGCAAGCAAGCTCCTGGTGACAGAAATAGAAGCAGGAGAGGGGTTCATGATCCTTTTGACAATTCATAAGGAAAGCTTCATCTGTCATAACCTTAAGCGCAGTAGAATATCTCTGAATACTCCAATAACCGTGGCTTATATTTGAATCACATAGTCAGCAGCTTTGGTAGTATCAATATGACATATATGAATGGACCTGTTCAACCCGCATTCCAATCATTCACTTCACTTCTAACCCAGGACTTTAATGACTGCCAAGCTTCTACATTCACTGGCATGCACTCATCTCTGTCATGCTCTTCTGACAGCTTATTCAAACAAAAGGAATATGACTAAACTCCCCAAGCAAGACAGAGGGAGTTCTAGTGCTGAAAAGCAAGCCAAATTTACAATTTAAAAATAAATTCCAGTCCTGTTCAATAAATTACCTATTGCATACTATAAGAATTACATTATTATTGCCATAATAATATATGGCCATTATTAGAATGACAGCAATAACATATGCAACTGCTAATGGACTTATAATGTAGCATGCCATTGGGAAATAAAAACGAACTATATTTTTTCCTGTTACCAAACAAATGCTGTTGGAATCTATACAGTAATTTGAAACTGAGTAGTTAAAAGTAGAAGTTTATACCCATATTTGCCTTGCATATATGGGCCTCTGTCACATAATTTTCCAGTAAAGTTAAATAAGAAGAAAATATTACCTACAGACTGTTTCTATGTGTCCAAACTGTTTTGATTATTTTGATGGACTCGACTAGCTAAGTCAAGTTATCCAGTTAAAAAAAGGTGAACTCAACCAAAAAATAAAAGTCAGAGAGGTCAAAACAATATTCATGCCAGTCAAAATCTGAATTGCAAGTTCTTTTTTTTTTCCTGAAGAGATTGATTTGACTGGTCAAGTCAGTCAAAATAGTCAAACCAGTTTGTATATATAGACATAACCACAGTATTGAATCATATCTAGTTCACTGCAAAAAATAGTAGCAATACTTCACATTTAGTGATAACTAAGTTGATATTCAATATGAGCTCTCTGAGGTGGGTGGGACAAAGCTTTCCATTTCTATTTTTAAGCTGAAGAGTTTTAGAGAAAACTGGCTAGAGTGTATCATCTATAACGAAATTACAGACCACCTCCAAAACATAGTGACTTAAAATAATGACATTATTTCTCATAGTTCTGTGAGTTGAATGGATTGAGTTAGAGAGTGCATTGGCTCCATATAGCATAGTCTGAAGTCATTCATGAAGTTTCATTTAGCTTGGAGCATGACGGGGACTGAAATATCTAAGGTGAGCTCTCATCCATAAAGGTTTCTATCCATATTGCTACTCATTATTTAATAGTTTAACCTGAGTTTCTAAGGAGGCAGTTGACTTCCAAGGGGAAACACTTCAGGAGGACATCTCCAGTGTACAAGCATAAACTGAGCCTCTGGTTGTATCACACGTGCTAATGTCCTGCTGTCAAAGCAAGCCCAGACACAGGTAGGAGGGGACTCTGGAAGGGCATGAACTTCAGATGTGATGGTCTGGGAGTCATGCATATAACATTCTACCACAACACAACTGGGATGCTACAGAGCGAAGACTGAAACTCAGATCCTCTTCATGTGGTTTTCTTCCCATGAGATTAAGCGGGCTCTCCAGTGTTACACATCTGACCTTTCCACAGTAATATAATGAGCACTTATCATTTTTGTGTGGGTTATTTCTTTAAATTTAGGGTGGAGAGGACTTTCATATCACATATCTATTTTGAATTTACCTTCCGGTTTCACATCGAGTCATTCTTATCTAAGAAGGAGATCTGAGACAAACATACCTTTGCTAGTTTTCATATGCTTTCCTTTCCAACAACTTAAAACCTCATAGACCCAAGAATGATCTTACTGTCTATCATCTTGCCATATGTAAGTCCAATACTGGGAGGAAGAACTAGGGTTATTAATTCCTATCTTGAACAGTTGAGAAAACAGAGTCAGAATATGAGCTACTTGCTCAGGATCTCTTGGTGCGTGAGGAAGCCAGGCTTTCCAAATCCAGAAGGTTCTTTCTTGCTCTTGAAGACAGCGGGGTCTCTTGAAGGTATCTGCATAAACCTTCGAACATATCAACATGGAACTTCTCTACCTGCTAACTGTTCATAGCACAGATTAATAGCACTGTTATCTGATAGCGTTAGAAGAGCTCCATGTCTTACAACATAGCACAAAATACACCTCAAACCAGTAGCCAAATAAATACATAAGTAAATAATAACTTAAAAAAAGCAAAAATAACTTTTTGAAGTTGATGTGGGCAAGGCATGAAGTTCTAGAATTTTCTGTAAGTACTAGATACTCTATCTCTGCTGCTTTAACCAAATCTGGAGAACAATTTGACTTTTTTCTTTCCTGAGACAAGGAATTCCTACAGAGTAGTAACCCTTTATGATACATTTTTGCAATGTTCAGCTAACCAGTCCTATCATATCTTTTAAATTTCATTTCCCTATCAATGCATGAGGCCTGAGATCTAATCATACTGAAGATGTTCCTTTCCTGTTCCACCTGCTCTGAGTGCACTGACCACAACTTTCAGCTTTATAGCAACCACCCAGTGGGTAAACTTTATAATATGCAACTGGATGCAATATTTTGTTATTTCCTTTTTTAAAGCTCATCACAGGGAAGAAAGGAAAAAAAAAAACCAAAACAGCAGTTCTCCACCTTCTTGGCCTCAAAAATTCCTTTAATTCCTAAAAATTATTAAGAATCCCAAAGAGCTTTTGTTATATGAATTATACCTATCAAGAGTTACTGTGTTCTTTAATTATAAGGGCATAAAATGATACATTCCCTTAGCTGTTAGAATGATGATGTCATCACCTGTCATAGTGCCTTTGTATACCTCACTGTAACTTTTGAAGAAATGGGAATGAAAAAATTTTATCTTGTTTATTATTATGGAAATAATATTGACCCTGAAAAGGTCTCAGAGACACTCAAAGGGTCTCAAATCACATTTTAAGAACTCCTGTTCCAAACAATTTTCTCCCTGAAATGTAATACAGAGTGCTAATAATGAAATTATTAAACATTTTATTTTTACTCCTAAACTAACAAAGAATTAAAAGCTATCCTTAGAGAATAAAACTTAAGTAAGAGCACAGATCCGGAGAGGTAAGGAAAAACAGCCTGGGGATGCCTGTCCACTGGTTAGGGTCAATAAATTGGACTTTGACAAATATGTTGGGTTCAAGAAGATATGTCAGATATGGAACAGTTATATCAGAAGAACAGATCAGAGCTGCCCCAAAGTGGTTCATTGAATGGGTAGCAACTCCACTGAACTCTCAGCTTTTTGCCAAGACCCAGAAGGGCTACTGTATCTTAGCAAAAGGGTGAATAAAAGAAAATACCCACCTCCCAGAAAGGGAAAAATTTCCCGTGAAAATTCATAACCACGGATTTTCCCTTTTATGGGTTTTCAGCCCATTTTTATTATAAAGTTGTCCCAGGATGGTGGTGCATCTAGGCTCTGGGCAAGCACAGAAGCAAACTATCTGCAGGGACACACTTTTAACCTGGGCTTCAAAGAATTCCCACACATATGTCATTTTTAAAAATAAGCTTGCAAATTAAAACAAAATCACAAAACACAAAGAAACAACATTGTTCATGCTGAGTTAGATGGGGCAACAATCACACAAACAAAAAGAATAAAATAAGAATGGTTAACATGTTTATAAAAATAAAAGAAATCAAAACATGTAAAATCACCAGTCAAATCTGAAAAGGAATAAAATAGAATTTCTAAACAGAATAATGAAATTACTTCAAAAAATTAAAATATTTGAAATTAAACAGTATACAAGGGTTTCGATCAATTGGAATTCTCACACGCTGCTGATAGGTGGGTAAAAGCACTCTGAGAACCTGTCTGGCAGTACTCACTGAAGCTAAATGACATATACTCCATGACAAAGCAATTCTTCCACATATAAACTCAATAAAAATAGTCAGTGTATTCTCACCCAAAAAACTATGCAGGAAAACGTGTAACATTCTATTCATCATGGTTATAGATGTGCTTTAGTTTATATACATTCACTGATCTCCAAAGAAGACATACAGATGGCTAACAAACACAGGAAAAGATGGTCAATGTCACTCATTATCAGAGAAATGCAAATCAAAACCACAATGAGGTATCATTACACGCCAGTCAGGATGGCTGCTATCCAAAAGTCTACAAGCAATAAATGCTGGAGAGGGTGTGGAGAAAAGGGAACCCTCTTACACTGTTGGTGGGAATGCAAACTAGTACTGCCGCTATGGAGAACAGTGTGGAGATTTCTTAAAACACGAAATAGAACTGCCATATGACCCAGCAATTCCACTGCTGGGCATAAACACTGAAGAAACCAGATCTGAAAGAGACACGTGCACCCCAATGTTCATCGCAGCACTGTTTATAATAGCCAGGACATGGAAGCAACCTAGATGCCCATCAGCAGACGAATGGATAAGGAAGCTGTGGTACATATACACCATGGAATATTACTCAGCCATTAAAAAGAATTCATTTGAATCAGTTCTAATGAGATGGATGAAACTGGAGCCCATTATACAGAGTGAGGTAAGCCAGAAAGATAAAGACCAATATAGTATACTAACACATATAAATGGAATTTAGAAAGATGGTAATGATAACCCTATATGCAAAACAGAAAAAGAGACACAGATGTACAGAACAGACTTTTGGACTCTGTGGGAGAAGGCGAGGATGGGATGTTTCAAGAGAACAGCATGGAAACATGTATATTATCTAGGGTGAAACAGATCACCAGCCCAGGCTGGATGCATGAGACAAGTGCTCGGGCCTGGTGCACTGGGAAGACCCAGAGGGATCGGGTGGAGAGGGAGGTGGGAGGGGGGATCGGGATAGGGAATACATGTAACTCCATGGCTGATTCATGTCAATGTATGGCAAAATCCACTACAATATTGTAAAGTAATTAGCCTCCAACTAATAAAAATAAATGGAAAATAAAGAAAAAAAAAATAAACATTCACTGAGATCTATATTAGGGTTTCCATATTTTTATGCACGTACATTGTGACTGAATAAAAATGTACACATAGGTCTTCCCTGATAGTTCAGTTGGTAAAGAATCCACCTGCAGTGCAGGAAACGCCAGCTCAATTCCTGAGTTGGAAAGATCCGCTGGAGAAGGGATAGTCTACCCATTCCAGTATTCTTGGGCTTCCCTGGCGGCCCAGCAGGTAAAGAATCCACCTGCAATGCAGGGGACCTGGGTTCAATACCTGGGTTGGGAAGATCCCCTGGAGAAGGGAAAGGCTACACACCCCAGTAGTCTGGCCTGGAGAATTCCGTGGACTGTAAAGTCCATGGGATTGCAAAGAGTCCGACACAACTGAGTGACTTTCACTTTCAAAAATGTATATACACACATGCACACAAATCGCTCACACACAAAAAATTTTTAACGTCCAAAGAAAAGGACATCACCAATAAATCAGAGCAAATACCACTCTTAACTGGATTTATTGCCCAAAATAGAAAAAAAATTAACAGATCAAAAAAAAAATTAGATTCCTTTAAAGAGAAAAGTCAATCAGAAGTTACATCTAAAAAATGAGAAGATCAAGAGATGAAAGTTATGAAATATATACATGTATGTATGTACACACATATACACATATTTATATGTATACAGTTCCATGGAGAGTGTGAGGGATAATATTTGAAGTTAGGCAATTTTGAAGTTAGAACTTTCCAGAATTGATGCAAGACCTGAGCTTCAGAATCTGGAAGACAGTAATTTCCAACATTGATCTCTACAAGGAAATACAGACCAAAACGCATCATAAAAGCCTGCAGAACAGCAAAGATAAAAGGGAGATCCTAAAGGCAGCAAGAAGAGATAGGGCTTTATGCAAAAACAAACAAAACAAAACAAAATTGCTTTAGGCTAGCATCAACAATGGAAACCAGCAGATCACAGAATGATGATTTCCAAAGTTGTAAGAGAAGAATCAGTGTCAATCTAAAAACAGTCTAATTTGGGATAGAGTTATGTGGAATCAGAACACGTGAGTGCTTTGCCTTGACTAAAAAGATATCATATCACACCACTGTTCTTTTTACCATGGTTTGATACAGAAAAATTGTGATAAACTCTTTGGTTGTTTGCGTGATTTAAACATGTAGTAAATAAAATTGCTCTGTTAAGAAAATGTGCTTGGTCACCTACAAGGGATGAGATAGAAGTGATCAGTCCAGTCTAAAAGTTCTGTCATTGTTCTTATTAGGCTGAAGGCAGATGCTCAGGCAATACGTAGACAGAGGGATGGATAGATAGATAGATAGATAGATATTTGGATGGATGGATGGCGAGAGATAGAGAGACACACAGATATTTTGTGGACTAATTTTATCATCTGTACCTGGCCTTGACATTGAATACCTCTTTGGCAGAGTCTGACAGAACATAGCATCCCAAATGCTAATTTTCTGAATTTTCAGCTCCAGGATCTGATCGGTGTTTTTTGGATGAAGGGAAATGCAGGGAAGCAGCTTTATGTGTCCATAATGGAGAGCATTTGTCTCCTTGAATACTCTTGGGGTGCCACCTCTGTGTTCTGCAGTGAAATCAGCTGATGAAAGATCCCTGCTAGGGTGGAGGTCAGGGTCTTTCTCTGAGTGAAGTGTGACCTCAAATGTTGGGCCAGTTGTGAATATCTTTGTCCACAGTCCAGAACTTATTTATCTTCTCTGAACACAGGCAAAAATAATAATAACAATTGTATGGACCACTTTGAAAAGTATGTCACCGTTTCCTAAGAGAAATGATCTCCTTTCTAGGATCTGACTGAAAATCATGGGCAACTGAAAGCCTGGTTTATCCCTGTGGACTATTAGTCACCCTATAAAAGTTAATTTAAAACAAATTAATCCATAAATCTCTACATTGTCTGCAAATACTTACCACTATAAAAAACCTAATTTAAACCCTTTCCCCTCTATTCTAAATTAGGGTCGCACTGTGTTTGAGAAATTGTCTTCCCTACTCAGAGTAAATTACTAGTTATTTCCTTTCTTTTTGATGACAGTGGAAGTTCTAAGGGTAGTATTAGGTCCAATATCACAACCTCTTAGTTCTCAAAGAGAGGAAGAAAGAACACACAGTATTTTACAGAAGCCTTAAAACATAAATGTTATGTATTAGAGAAGTTTAATTTTAAATGCAGTTCCTCAGGCCATTCTTACAGAAAGTCACTTAACAGGGTTTCCCAGTTAAGACTTAAGTCAAGCTTAGAATGTGGAATAAAATGAAATAAGAGAGGTAATTCTTTGATAGAGACAGAAATTTTATGTTTATTGGGATCGTTCACATTGGAGTTTCAAACAAGAATATGTGAGTGACCTTCACTTAACATAAATGCTAAAAATGGCAACTTCAACCATTAAGTGACTCAGATTTCTGCTAAAACCAAAGTGCAAACTTTATTTACTCTAGAGAGCTGTTCTACAGTATTTGCAGATCGTGGTCAATGATCAGGTTAAAGAAGATGTTTCTTGTCTTTCCTAAGCTAATAAGGGAGTAAACAAACATAGTTATTTAAACACAAATTTATCCCACCCATCTTGAGGTGAAGCCTGTTGAAAAGGGAGCGCTGCCACCTCTGGTGATTGGGAATGTTCAGAAATGCAATTTTTACACAGGAAAATCCTGTTCCTTATGGAGAGTGATTTTTATCCTGAGTATTCTAAAAAATGGCCATTTTCTAAGTCAGAGGAAAACTCAGGTGGTGAAAAAAAAAAAAAGATAATTAAATCCAAATGTCCCCAATTCCATTGTCTATAGCCAATGAGAATAAGAGAGAGAGAATTTAGCACATTGAGACATTTCACGGAAAGGTGTTCTGGGGCTGTCATTCCATAATCTAAAAAAGGGCACTTATCGAGCTTCTAATTATAAAGCTCCTCCACACCACTATACTGATGTTAAATAGCATGGTTCCATTAGCTGTAATTATTCCATTTGTAATAAATAAGCATTAACCATTTTCAAATGTACACTCACAAATCAGTTTTAAAGGATGAGTTTCATGCATTTAAAATCATATATTTCAAAAGAGCCTAGGTGGCAAATCTATGTAAAGGCCTAAAATGCAAATTAGAAGAGCATTGGAAAAATTAAACTAAAATATATTCAATAACACAAATTATTATAGCCTTCAAAACTCTAAAAAAGAAGAGAGAGTCCTGCAACTAATTAGGGAGAAAAATATTTAGGTGTTCAACTCGGTGGATGAATTAATTCTTTAAAAAATCCAGATTTCTTTATAGAACTCAATATCTGGAACCTAGGAAGTGATTTGTATGAAAATAGACTTTGATGGGTAGAGACCAGATGTATTCCTATAACTACACAAATGACTGTGACCTCCATCACTCTGGGTAAGCGGGTTGCAAGGACTCATTTGTAAATGTGAGGTACAGTCACGAACGGAAAGGTTTGGATGTGGAGGAAAGAAGTGGCTAGAATAGGCTAAGATATTCCCCACAATTACTACCCAGAGATCACTTTAAAGAATGGAAGATTTACTGCATTCACTAATCCTTAGAAGATCACCCACCTTACTTATAACTCATAACAAAACAATTAGCCAAACTGCAATGAAATTTATAAAGCAAACCAAAAATGAATTGATTAATTAAGTCACTATAAAAACACTGGTGTAGGTAATTTTAAAAAGGCTAATGTTGATGTAAAAGATGAATCCAATCAATAATTTTTAAAGCAAATAATAAATAAGTGCTTACTTATGAATGAACTTGGAAAATCAAAGTTTTGTTTGCAGTTGTACTGGTGCAAAGGTTCTCAAATCTGTTCTAGGCATGGACTTCCTAGAAGACTCAGTGCTTTACTAGAGTAGAAATTATTCTTACACCTTAACATACATCAAATGATTTTACTAGAAAAAATATGACTTGTCATATATTCATAAAAATATATATATGCATAATATAATTTTCTAATCATGAACAAAAATCTGCTAATAACAACAATAAACAGGATTAATTTGTTAGCTGTTGTGTAAGAGTGATGGCTTAGTACTGCGTGCTGTCCAATACAGCACTAATGTGCCTATTTAGAATTAAATTAATAAAAATGAAACAAAATTAACCATTTAATATAGGCTCTAAAGTTAACTTTTATATCCCTAAGAAATTAAGTTAAAACTTCAAATCTGAAGTTCAGTGTTTTAGGGTTCCTTATGCATGTTTTCTGTAAACACTGTGAACAAGAACTGGTGATTTTCTGATGACAAGAAAAAGAACTTGTATAAATTTAAAGTTAAACAGATTCTTTATCCCACTTGCCTGGTGATGTCCATTCACTGTTAATTTTGCTTCTGCCTTCACGTAAATGTAAATATTTTCTAAATGTCTCTTCCCTGTCTTTACTGTAACATTAATAGCTAGCTTAGTACCTTGAGTTTTCAAGTATGGGACAACAAAATTACTTAATTTCAAGGATTCTCATCAAACGCCATTGTCAATTCAAAAGTCTTAGTGGCTTAAAGTTTTCTTTCGAACTACAAGTAGCAGTTTTTTTCTTTGTTCTCTGAAGGTACTCTGTATCAAATTAGCATCCTAAGGAGGCAGTACTTAGCCTCAGGGCAGAATTTTTAACAGGAGCTGTTGACCTGATTTTCCCCAATATGGTACCTAAATCTTAATTCATAGTTACATAGGGTCTACCCTAATATATACTATATACAAAATAACATGTTAATGTTTATGTTATATATCATACATCTAACCTGCATACACTGATCTATAATATACTTCATATATTATAAAATGATACCTCACAAATGTGTTTACTTCTAATTTTTTTTTTTTTACTTTTTTTTTTTTACTTCTAATTTTTTAACTGAACACACAATGATTCAGGAAATTGGCAAAGAGTTTCAGTTCAGTTCAGTTGCTCAGTCTTTGCGACCCCATGAATCGCAGCACGCCAGGCCTCCCTGTCCATCACCGGAGTTTACTCAAACTCATGTCCATCGAGTCGGTGATGCCATCCAACCATCTCATCCTCTGTCGTCCCCTTCTCCTCCTGCCCCCAACCCCTCCCAGCATTAGGATCTTTTCCAATGAGTCAACTCTTCGCATGAGGTGGCCAAAGTATTGGAGTTTCAGCTTCAGCATCAGTCCTTCCAATGAACATCCAAGACTGATCTCCTTTAGGATGGATTGGTTGGGTCTCCTTGCAGTCCAAGGAACTGTCAAGAGTCTTCTTCAACACCACAGTTCAAAAGCATCAATTCTTCAGCTCTCAGCTTTCTTCACAGTCCAACTCTCACATCCATACATGACTACTGGAAAAACCATAGCCTTGACTAGACAGACCTTTGTTGGCAAAGTAATGTCTCTGCTTTTTAACATAGAGTTTACTCTTCCAATTTATGGACTGTAAGTCCTAAGGAATGTACAGTGACTGTTCAGAGATCTGTTCCACAGTCACAGGAACTTTGAAAAGTCACCCATTGTTATCCAGGAAAACTGTCACCGGCTGCTCTGGTGTAGTTGTCTTTCTACAGACCAAGCTGTGCTGGGGCCATGTGGTCCTTTGGTCTGTCCTGGAAAGTTCTGTTCTCAGGGCATTCATTCAAAGGTTCTACCCATTCTTATACATTTGTCCCAAATAAGATGTTTATATTCTGAGTATTTAACCAGCTGATTTCTTCAGAAGGCTTTATTTCCTTAACTTAAAAACAACATTATCTTCTTCAATAGTTGTAGTTCTCTCTCTTATTCTCTCTTAAAATATGATTTTATTTGTTTCTACTCATTTAAATCAGAATCTCTAGAGCAGGCAAAAGCATTTTGGAACACATTCCTTGAGCAATTCTAAGTCACATTCATATGTGAGAAACTGCTCCCATCTGAGTGTGATTCATTTCACTCCCCAGTAGGTACACATCCTAGTCTGGTCACTCATTCAGGATATGACTGGGGCCAAAATATTATACTCTAACTTCCTGTGCCTCATTGTCCTCATCCATAAAATGGGAATGAGAGTAATCTCCTGAAATCATTTAGACACTTAAATGAGATAAAGCTTCCTTCCATGGGAATTTTACTTCTCCTCATCTATGTGTGTTCTTTGTAATGAGAAGATGCTCTCCAAATTTATTTTGAGGGAAGAGGCATACTCCTATTTTGACTTCAACGTGGTAGTGTTTTCCTGATTGGAGAATGCCATTAAATGGCCCCATTCTACCAACACTCTCACTTGGAGAAACAGTACTCTGCATTACTGTTCATTTCTCTCTGCTCACTCTTGCACTGGTTGCAAACTCAGTTCTTTTTATAAATTCCTTATTAGCATTCAGGGAGGTTCAAGTCATTTAAGAAAACCATGGGAGAGAAAAGGTTTCACTTGAGACAATTGGATCCATTTGCTTAATTTGATTTGGTGAACTGTGAAAAGATGATTATTCTATTTCAGTGTCAGAGTACCTTCCTTCAGCCAAGGAGTTTGATTTGAGTACTACTGAGGTAGTCAATGACATTTTCTGAGATACTTAAATAGAGGAGAACAGAGGTAACCAGTAGTTCATATGTCGGGGTCTCTAAAATGCAAACAGAAAACATTCAATAGATACGCAGGGGATTGCAACAGAGAAACAGGGAGGTTTTAGATTTGAAACAGCAGATAGACTGAAATTCTTTTTAAAAAAATTGGAATACATTAATTGTTTTCCCCTTCTGATTATGATGTGCTTAAAAGATTCTGGCCTTACTGTGTATTACTTAAGCCCAAGCCAGCTCATAAAGAGACTGACCTAAAGTGAGGAGCATACACAAAGATTGCAGTTTCCCATGGATAATCCACAAGTGTTGCCCAAAATTTCAAGCATTTATTAAGTAAAATCTGAGTGCTGTGGCAGAACCACTTGTAAGACAACCTTGAGAGATAGATCAATTTGATCCTGACATTATGGGGTGGGGGGTCTGCTCATTTTTAGCATTGTTCTATGTAGCTCTGAAGGTGGGAAATTAGAATTACCTCCAATGGCTTCCCCAACACTCCATATTGGGTCCAGCTACAATCTTGTTAAATGATCATGAGCTCTGTCTGTCAACACTGGTTTGTTAGGACACTCAAGAGATGAAAAAGAGATCTTCTGTTTCAAAAACACTAGGAGCAAAACCTGGAACCATCAAAAGTTAAAAAAAGGAAAAAAAAACTTCACAGATCTTAGAAATAGAATGGTCTTGACTCATTTTCCAAATAAAGTCAAAAGGGATGAGCCTTAGAAAATGCTGAAAAGCACAGATAGTGTCTTCTTCACCTCTAACCTTTCTTTCCCCCTCCCCCAACCTCTCACAGACACTCCTGGTGCCAGAAGCACCCTGATTTCTTGACAAGCACGTGTGACGGCTGAGTGATTGGCACTCTCTGAATGAAACTCGTCACACTCAGATTTACCTTGAGCTCTCATTTGCATTCAAACCTTTCTCTTTCTGTGGAGTTGCCAGCAATTTTTCTTTCTTCCTCAGATGATTTTCAAGCACAACACAAGAAAGCTCTGGTGTGGGGGCTAGGGTATGATCCCCCCACGGCTATTTTCTCAGGTCTGACAGAAGAGCACAGAGTACGTTTTGATGTTTCATTTGGAGAAAACAAGACAGATGAAAGGATGGAAAAGAAGGAATCAGAGGTAGGAAGAATGGAAAGAAGAAAGAGAAAAAGGAAGGGAAAGAGGGAGACGATGTGTTTGTTTGTTTTCCCCCAGAATTGAAGACTTCCTGTCTGATGTCCCTGTAAGTATGGTCTTGGAAGTCACAGAGGGTAAAGGAATGTGTTCTCTTGGCCCAAAGCCTCTCTGCCTTCTGCTCTCAAGACAAGTCACTAGGGATGAGACAACTCTCCTTACTCCCACCGTTTCAACACAATCAATCTGATTCCACTCCTCTGATCCATGAGATGGACCTATATTCACTTTGTTCTGGAACATTTTTAGTGTTTTCCAACACATCTATTTCAATGAATTAAATAATCCTTATATATTATTTTATAGTTCCAATGTCTGTTTCTAACAAAATAAGCAGTTTGAATCTCTTCCTAGCAATTCAGATATCATAGAGCATGTTGCTATCAATTTCTTCAAGCTTATCCACTTAGCTGAGAACTGGACAGGAAGCTGACTTGAGGCCAGTCAAGACCAGACTGAAATTTCACATGGAAAGGAGGGCTCACCCATACAATCCCCTAAAGGTGAATTATGAATGGCACGACCAGTCTTGCATGTTAAGCAGGCAAGACTGATTAGCACTGTCTGCCTCAGGTCGAAGACACTTACTTGCCTTCTCTTGTCCAGGCTTCTTTAAACAGTCTTGACACTGTCCGGTCGGCGTCCAGGCACTTTGTGGCTCTAGTCATCTCCCTCTCTTTCACTCACTTTGTGAAATCCTACTTGATTAGAGTTTGCCTGTTGTTCATTATGTGCCCTGAATGAATAGAGGCGACATGTGAATGCTCTCCCAAGACGTCAGCTTCCCAGAGACAATGCATTTTGTAAATGTGATCTAGCCTACCAGTTCAGTTCAGTCACTCAGTCATGTCCAACTCTTTGCGACCCCATGGACTGCAACATGCCAGGCCTCCCTGTCCATCACCAACTCCTGGAATTTACTCAAACTCATGTCCATTGAGTCGGTGTGGATAGGTAAAAATGTCTTGGAAAGTCAAGCAAAGTAGTTATCTTGGAACTGCGAACTATCTCACACCTCTAGTTCTGTGATGGCATTCAAATTGCAAATGTTTTATTACTATATCAAGATAGTATTAATGATGATGATGATGATGGCTAAATACTTAGCTTTAAACAACAGACCCACAAAGCAAGTCAGCCAAGTCTGGCTGAAGGAACAGCATATTGCCTGCTTCTACCTCACTCATGCCAGCATGGAGCGGCAGGTGGGGAGACTGGCACTATTGAAATGAATCCCCCCACTCCTTTTTGGGGGCTGCTGTTGTCAGTCTCATAAAGTTGAAGTCATCTAAGTGAGATGTTCTTACTGCAAACATATTGTTTTCTCAGTCACATCCCCATTGGGAGAACAACCCTGGAATCTTCTTATAAGAGCCAATGAGACATGCCAGTGATCTCTAATCCCTCAACACATCCCCAGTCCTGGGTGGTTTTCCTAAAAAGACACTTTGCTAATTATAAAGGGAGGAGTCTGTGTGCTGGAGTGGATGCCTTAGTCCACACAGGAGTTAAAACACAAGCTCTGACTGTAAAGAAAGAATGAAATAATGCCACTGATAGCAACGAAGCAAGTCAGAGAAAGACAAATACTGTATGAGATTCCTTATATGTGGAATCTGAAAAACAATAATACAAATGAGCTTATTTACAGAACAGAGACAGACTCAAAACACACAAACCAAGCTTATGGTTCCCAAAGGCAAAAGAGCAGAGGGTGGGGCTGGCTAGGAATCTGGGGTTAACAGACAGACAGCCCTATATAGAAAACAGATAAACAACTAGGACTGACTACATAGCACAGGGAACTCTTTCAACATCTTATAATAACTTACATTGAAAAAGAATCTGAAAAAGAATATATACATATGTGTGTATAACTGAATCACTTTGCTGCACAGCTGAAATACTGTAAATAAACTATACTTAAAAAAAAAAAAAAAAACCCACAAGCTTTGAAGACAGGTATGAGACAGAATTCCAACCTCATCACTCATTCTTTGTAACACTGCATAGTATTAACCTTCCTTGAGTTCTTTATCTGTAAAATGGGTATAAGATACCTATCACATAGATAATGATGCAAGGACATTGGATAATAGGTGCAAAGGGTATTTTTCGTTTTTGTACATGGATTCCAAAAATAAGTGCATTCCAATCACCTCAAAAACAGAAGCTGTTGTGCTGGGCTTGTGAGGATGGTTGTGACAGGGGAAAAGCATGGTAATCAAAAAATGGGCATTCATAATACACTTCAATCAATTTTCAGGTAGAAATCTAACTATTTCTAGATTTTCTAATTTTTCAAGGGATTTTTCCCCCCCAGGGGAAATAAAAAAGCATACATTTCCATATGAAATTTCCAAATAACTTATGTTTTAGAAAAACTACCAGATCAATTGCCTTGGTTACAGAGAAACCTGTTTTAGAATATGATTTGGCCCTCTACCTGTCTCTTTTCACCTCTAGCCTAAAAACTGTAAACACTCAATACATAACAGTCATTTTTATTATCATTAGCTTTGCAACTAGTAGAAAAACAACCCAAATTGGAAATCTCTTAACATTCGTTCGACCACTGTCTGGTCCTATAGCAAAGATGTTGGAATCCTTAAAATTAACTGATGGTCTGTTCAGAGCTAACTCTGAATTTTATCAGTCAGTCCCTTCTATCAACAAGCTCCATGTTATCTAAACTTAAAGAGATGCAACAAGCTCAAGTGGAAATTCTGTATCATCTCATGAACATAATAACAAAATGCGATGCATATGCCAGAGTATAAAGAATGCATTCTACTTGGAAAGCAGAAGAAAAAATGAAAAGTGCCTGTTTCTATGTATAAAGCATACCCTATAAGTGCTAAAGCAGTTTTACATTATAATAGTGTATAAGCAAAGTGCTTGTGATATATTTATAAACGTCCACATAGAGAGAGATTTGGGGGAAAAGAAGCAGTCTTGTTAGTCACAATGAATTTTCATCTCATGAGAAGCTGAAGAGGCTTGTTATATGCTCAGTGGTACAGTTAAAATTTATTTTGTCAAAGCTCTTCCCTTCTTCAGCTATATGATAAGAGGTCAAAGTGACTCAATCTCTCGAGTTTCCTCTGCTAAATGGCAAGAAATATTAGGTTCTACATCAGAGGATGACTCTGAAGAATAAAGAGATTTAATGTAAAGATGCTTAGCAGAATGCCTAGAACATAGTAAATGCCCACAAGATAAGCTATTAGGATGAAATAAACTAGTGAGATTAGTGTATGGGTAACTTGGCTTTTTTAAAGGGCTAACATTTTAATCATAATCTCTCCGGGAGCAAATTACAAAAATAAAGACTTTTGGCATTTTCTAAAATGAACACCTATAAAAATACAATTTAAATGCCTTTATCTAGGATGAATTGCTGGAGAAGAGAGATTCTCAGGCAACATTTTCGTGTTATGAACAAGGAGCTTTTGCCTGGTAAACTCATGGGGTGAAATCTCATCCCTTGATCTTCAAAGTGTGACAAAGAGCTATTGATTGAGAGCATATTGTCATTTAAATTACAATTAGGGATGGGTGAAAGGTGGTTATTCAACAATTCAAACCTTTCTTTTAATACTGTCAAGGACGACTTAACCTTCACCCAAACACACTTCTAAAACTTCTGAGTTTCAATATGTCTACAATCAATGTGCTTTTCTTCAAGGATGAGAATCGTGTCATTAATCTCAAATGCTGAGATTTGGTAGTTTTCAATCCGATGGTGAAAACCTTTCAGAAAGCTTTGCTCTCAGTCACAAAACACTTGTGTCCCGACACGAATCCAGTACTACATTTGCACTTTAATATGAAATTAAATCATTCAGTGCATTTTCCTAGAGTAGCGAGTTAGAAAAGTATATGCATTTTCAAAAATTGAATGCTACGTGGGTGATGTATGTTTTAATTTAGAGTAGTTTAAATAAAAAGAGATCCTTCTGAAGGCACAAATGGCTATGAACCTCCTGTTTTTTATTACTGGCCAAATAATGTTCAGTTCTAAAGGCATTAGGCAGTGCGTATGTTAAACGAAACAACGGACAGAATGGAAACAGTGTGTATGTGTGTGTCTGAGTATTTATGCTGTATTAATGACTTCCTTGCATTTTGCAGTACAAATACACATCTTACATAATTTGTTTTGATATTGCAGACACACAGACAGACAGACACACATGGAGATGCAGATGCCCACACAGACACACACGCTAAAGTGCTATGCCTGCGTTGGGAGAATGCTGGACTCAATCTCACAGTCTTGCCCTGGCCAAATTCCCTGCAGCTTTCACAGGCATGCGGATAGCATGAAGACTGCAGCTTTGATCTCCTACACTGAAGTACTTTGAGAATTTCTTTTGTCAAACATCTCGCTTCTCTCTTTTTCTTTCTTCTCCTCTCTCATTCTCTGATGCATGCATACCTGCCTGTTACTCTGGAATGGGAGGCATTTTCTAGGATGACATATTATTCCAGAGGTGCTTTTTGGCAGCCCCTTGTCCTTGGGGCAACCACTGCTCTGGCAGCAATAAGTCAGTGAACAGTGCAAGGTCACCCAGACCCATAGTCTTCCAGCCCCTTCTTTTGTATAAAGCATGAGCTCCAAGGTACCTTTCACTAGCTTGACACATGAGGTCATGGAAGATAGTTTTCAACTCAGGTACCTAATAGGTATGCCATAGCACTTAACAAGAAAGTTGATGGTACCCGTAGTGGGTGGAAAACCTACTAAAGCAGTTCTGACTGAGCTGTCCATTCTCTCTGTCATTAGATGTTTTCTTCTCACCTGTGAAAGAGCATTTTCTGTACTGCAATGGTTTACTGGGGCACCTGCTAAACCCATAGGAACATCCAGTGTTACCTTCTATTTAAAAACTCTGAGCAGAAAAATCACACGTGAATGCCATCGTCACAGAATATGCTGGGAAGAGAGGAAAAAAATTATCAAACTTAACATGGCTAACATAGCAATTTCTCTTATCAGAAAATTTAGAGGGACTCCTTGTCACACAGAAAAAACAGAAAAGAGTATTTCTTGGCAATAAAAGTAGGCAGTCTATGCTAGCAAAACTAAGAATTTCTACTCATCTATCAGAAAGAAAATTACTTGTCTCATTATGACCAACTCATATTTACTAGTACATTCTGTTTGAATGGCAAAGCGAAAACTTAGAGGCAGAGTAAATTTTAGCATTATTCAGGCAAGTATAATATCTAAATATTTAGGAAATGAAGACTTAGGGATTCAGGATATTGGGGGGAAGCAAGATGTTTTACTGCCGCCTTGTGGACATTTTAAAAGAACTGAGTATTTATTTAAGCCAGTGGTTAATGTACAAATCTTGGTCAGTAATAGAACCAGACAAAAATAAGTACAGGATAGAAGTGGGACAGAACTAAGTACTGAGTCTAGTCCAAAATTATTTTCTTTTTTTTCAAGCCCTAGGAGATTCATAAAGTTTTCAGGTGATTGTGTCACTGTATTTCAAGAAATTTCTGGCATTCACAAATAGGAGATGGTGAGAAAATGAGAAGAAGTTAAATACTGGTTAAGAGAATTTAATCAGAATAACACCATTCTATTTTTTTAATCACAAGAGTTCTATTGATGCTGGAAGTAATTTTGCCACTATATTTCAAGAAAATTTACAAAATCCGTTAGTCACCATAGAATTAAATGCAGCACCAGAAAAGCAGTGATAAGAACAAGTGGACATATTCTAGGGTTCAGTCCAGCAATTTAGCTTAGAATGTTTATTTAAACATAACTTGAATTTATAAACTTGTTTTCTAGGGAGATTTATAGTGCTTTCTGATTTTGGCTGGATTGAAAAAGTTCAACTTGACTTCCTGCAAAGAATATGCTCGTGTAAACCATCTTCTTCTTAAATTTTGACATGAAAATTTTTCATTGCATACATTATGAGTTACAAACAAATGTCCAGGTGAATTATTAAACTTAGCTATCAGTATCACAGAAAGAGCATCCTAGAACTTATAGCATTATAGCACCACATAAATGCTTGTTGACAAAACATCAAAGAAAATATTGCAATTTTGAGTTTCTCCTTGTTCATCAGTTGGATAAATATTTGAAATGTCTAACTAATCCATTAAGAAAAGGTATCTTAGCACTTTTGAGTAGTGAATCTAATTTCAAATTGAAAGAACAAATTAATAGATTTTTAATTAAAACATTTTAAACATATAAAGTTATATGATAAATGCTTTAACTTCAGAACATGATTTACAATGATTTTGTAGCCACTATTAAGTCATCATATCTTTTCCACTGGAGAGAAGTTTTTCAGTGAAACAATATGAAAAATCAAACAGAATAATTTAAATTTTGCTAAATAATCCAAAATTTAAATTATTCATTTTCATTATTAAACTATCCTGATTTGTATAAGAGGTAAGTACATGAAAATTATTTAAATAAGACAAATATAAACCTTTATTCCCTACACCAAACAACATTCAACACTTCTTAAGCTACAGATTTGGGTGTAGCAATAGTTCTGATTTTTTTCTTGGTACTGAGCATGACAAAACTTAAGCAAATATGATTTTCAAAATTTCTGTCCCGTTTTTGTGGTTGAAGAGAAACCTTTCAGATCATTGATAAACATACTGATTCCTATTGTCAGAAAAGTTTTCAGTTCCCTTCTCCAAGATATCTTCCCAACCCAAGGATTGAACCCATGTCTCCTGCATTACAGGTGGATTTTTTTACTGCCTGAACTAACAGAGAAGTCCAAATTGTTTTACAAACATGCTTTTGCCTGTCATCAGTATAATCACTTAGGCTTTCAGTGTCACTGAGTGTTGATTATATGCTATATACTTTGGTTGCATTCTCATTACAGCTTCATTACAACCTATAAATATGCTATTTTCTTTTATACAGATCAGAAGTGGAAGACTCAGAGAGGCTAAGCAGACTAGCCATGGTCACACAGCCTTTCAACGGGTTTTCTACAAGTATCAGTGACTTTCTGTACCTCTCTTCCTCCTGTACCTTTGGGGAATCAACATCACCTATCTTTTTCAGTATGGATTGGCAATGCTTTTGAGTTTGCTTTGGCTCATGACCAGAGACCATCCAACACTGTTTAAGCAGGAATTGAAAAAGTGTTAAATATGCTTATTATTTACTGGTTAATTCACCTAATAAATATTTATTTATTGCTTTATGCTGGGTACAGCGCTAGGAACAGGGCTACAATATTGCCAGATCTAAAGTGGTAACTGCATATTTGGAGTTTACAATTCAGACACTGAGCAACTGTGAGAAATAGAGAATGAGCATGACCTAGTCCTTCATTACATGGGGGAAAAAACTCTGGAATCATGTGAAGTTCAAGTGACTCTGCTATCTCCTGTTTCTGAGAAACTTAGAAGCCATTTGTCTACCTTCTGTGTCTTCTCTTCTGTACAGACAGGTCTATTCAGAAGCTTTGCAGAAGATATTACATGTCCCTGGCCAAAAGTAGGTGTCTCACACATAATGACAATCATTACAACAGGTGAGGGGGAAAGGAGATGTGTAAACAATTCAGTGATCATGTGAAAAGTACCATACTGATGATACTGACAAAATTATCTGGGAACCCAAGGGCCAAGCTGTGAGAGAAGGTTGAAGAAATGTCACATCAGGAGTGATACTTAACTTGGATCTCCAAGGATAAGAAGAAGCCTGCTGGGCAGAGGAACTTTCACACCCAAAGATATAGATGGATATTTCTACAGGATCAGAAAGTAAGGACTGGGAAAAGACGGCGGACAGTTCTCACAAGTCCTAAACTTCACAGTTTAAGGACTGTACTCTGTAAATAATTTTGTAACAAATTCTACCTGTATCATTTAGGAATCTCTGGCTGGAAGAATAAGTAAATGAAATTTACATGACATTAAACAAGGAATTTCTTGATTCAAATAACTGGAAATTCAAAAGTGAGATAGCTTCAGGTGAGGTTTGATCTAGATGTCATCATGTCCTGTTCTGCTATTTTCTCAGCTCTTCTGTCTTCCACGTGGTGACATTATCTTTAGGCAAGGCACCACTCTTGGCAGCAACAATATCTGCAAGTGGTAAAGTCAGGTCTCCTGGGCCTAATAGAGTCATGTACTCAATGTACTCACCTCTTACCAAAATAGTCTGTCTCAGCAGGAAGATATGCTGATCGGTGTAAGCATCCTCCAAGAATAGGAGTAATCCCATTCAAACCACAAGACCAAGAATGAGAGAGGTAAAATATAGTCACTGTTAGCCAAAGGGAAAAATGTTACCAGGATATCTAAATTTCCTTCCTATATGATGGTGTCTCAGTTGGAATTGATTCCTAGAAGGGTTGGCATCCAGGTCTCCTTAAAATGATTAAATTAAGACCAAGAAGCAGCAGAGTAAGTATATTTTCCTGTTTTTACACAAGGAATGTATCATTGACACATGTTTGAGACACAGCAATGAATGATACAGCTAAAAAGGATTTCTCCTAAAATTTACTCTCCAATTCATCAATGTGTATCCACAATGGAATGAATTAAGACTGAATCAAGTACATTTCAAGATTCTTAAAGCACGTACTCCTAGAATTCCTCTTTAGTTCACATTTCTTTAGAGTCCACTTTTTTTCAAGTTAACAGAGGCCAGAAAGAGTTTAAAGCTGATGGCAACATGAAAATTGAAATAAGACATTTATTATATTTTTATTTTGTGTTTCCCAAAATGTTTCCCTTGCGTAAGCTTCTAATATCTGTAGCTGTAGATGTGTCATCATTACTTAGCTGGAATGTTTGCATTATTAGAACCACATTAGGCAGTAAGCAAAAACACATGCCCGGGAGTCTAGTTATGAGATTTGTGCATGTTTTCTTTGAGTTGAAACAAAAGAATAATGACCAGCAGCATTCAGCAACTTAGCCTTGTCTCTATCCTATTAGAATCATATTCCCAGGAGGGAACTCTGGTTTTTTAAAAGCTATTTGCAAATGTAGAGCGACTTTTTTATTGTAATTTCTTACAAAGCAGTTGCAGAATAGAGAAGGGGGAAGCCCAAAACGTTCTGAACTGAGGATATCCTTTTGTTTCTGAAATGGTTCCTGAATGACCAGAATATCAAGGAAAATCATGATTTCTCATTTAGTAACGTAGGGAAATTTTTCCACTTGCAGCTTTTAGCTTGTGGAAAATTGGTGTGGAACGTTCAGATGGATGATGTACCTTGATTAGTTGGGATTATGGTAATGTATTAAAAGTCAGGCCACAGTTTATTTTTATTCCTAAGACAGTAACATGTACATTATCTTATCCAAAGCCCATAAATTAAGTCAACTGAACTGTAACTTCATGATGTACCTCAATTCAATGTATCTTACTAGATGGAATCCCTACATTTTTGACCCTTTGGGCAGTACATCCATTCATTTGCTGAATGTTTACTGAGTCCTACTATTTAAGTGAAGAGGAACTAAAGAGCCTCTTGATGAAAGTGAAAGAGGAGAGTGAAAAAGTTGGCTTAAAGCTCAACATTCAGAAAACTAAGATCATGGCATCTAGTCCCATCAGTTCATGGCAAATAGGTGGGGAAACAGTGGAAACAGTGGCTGACTTTACTTTTCTGGGCTCCAAAATCACTGCAGACTGGTGATTGCACCCATGAAATTAAAAGACGCTTACTCCTTGGATGGAAAGTTATGACCAACCTAGACAGCATATTAAAAAGCAGAGACATTACTTTGTCAACAAAGGTCCATCTAGTCAAGGCTATGGTTTCTCCAGTGGTCATATATGGATATGAGAGTTGGACTATAGAGAAAGCTAAATGCCAAAGAATTGATGTTTTTGAACTGTGGTGTTGGAGAAGACTCTTGAGAGTCTGTCAGACTGCAAGGATATCCAACCAATTCATCCTAAAGGAGATCAGTCCTGGGTGTTAATTGGAAGGACTGATGTTGAAGCTGAAGCTCCAATACTTTGGCCACCTGATGCGAAGAGCTGACTCACTTGAAAAGACCCTGATACTGGGAAAGATTGAGGGCAGGAGGAGAAGGGGACAACAGAGGATGAGATGGTTGGATGGCATCACCGACACAATGGACATGAATTTGAGTAAACTCTCGGAGTTGGTGATGGACAGGGAGGCCTGGCGTGCTGCGGTTCATGGGGTCGCAAAGGGTCAGACACGACTGAACGACTGAACTGAACTGAACGGAACTATTTGCCAGGTATTGTTTTAGGGCTCTGCAGATAAGGAAAACAACAAAATATCTATCCTCACAGAAATTAAGTCAGGAGAGGGTCAAGGAATAATTACAAGTTAGAGAAGTATTTTTAAAAAGAAAGGAGAAACTAATTAGTAAATAGCACTGTGAGAACACATGAAAATTGTATATAATTAGTCTACAGGGCAAGTAGTCAGAGAAGATGTACCTGAGGAAGTGGCTTTTAAGTTGAGATCAGATGCAGAAAACCGGGTTAAGAAGATGTGAGATTACACCACAGACACACACACACTGGAATATTCCTCACCCATAAAAAATGAAATTCTACCATTTGTAGCAATATGAATGGACCTAGAGACTATCATGCTTAGTGACATAAGTCAGATAAAGACAAACACTGAATGATGTCACTTATATGTGGAATCTAAAAAATAATACAAATAAAAGCTCATGCTAAACAGAAACAAATGCACAGATATAGAAATAAACCTATAGTTATCAAGATGAGAGAGAAGGATGGGGAGGGACAAATTAGGGCTATAGTATTAACAGATACACACTACTAAGTATTATAAATCAATACTACATACCTCAATTTAAAAGAAAGATAGATGAGCAACAGTTATTTGGGTCAAGTTTGAGTTGAGAGAGAGCAGGATTAAAGGCAGGATTCAAAGACCAGAGCAAAACACTGCAAGGGTGCTCATACCAGCAATGAACTTGAAGTGGTGGTATAAAACAAATCCTGGAGGGTCTTGAAATTAAGGCCAAATATTGGAACTTTATCTTACAGGCAATGAGAAGCTACTGTTAAATCTTAATTTGGGGGGTGGGGTGACATGAATAGATCTGGATTTTACATGGTCCATCAAGTTGCTATACGGGGAATGGTTTTCAAGACATCTAAGAGATGACAGCCATAAAACTTTCATTCTTGGTGTAAAACTCTATTTCTTTCTTCTTACTTGCTTCAAGATGGCAAAGATCCCTGCTTTAATGCCTTCCATCACATGATCAACAATCAGCAGATTCATCCTGACAACTGATTTCAACAAAGTTTTTTATGGAATTGGGCACTTTTGTGCCTTATTTGCTTTTTTTTTTTTTTTTTTTCCTAGTGGCTAAGTAGTCTGGTTATTGCCCCAGTTTTAAGAACAAAGTTCTTTTGGAGAAAGCCAGAACCAAAGCCAACTATCTTTCAGTGTTTGAATTAGTTCCAGTAAATTATCTTCTTTTAATCATGTCCCCCATCCCATATTACAGCCCCTTAAGATTTTAGTCATATGACATGCAAAATTTTAAATGACTAATTTTCTACTTTAACCTTTTAAGAATTCTATGTCTCACATTATATGTAATTATGACAGAACATTTATGTCCCCAGGAAGAGACAGAAGAAGAAGATGTAACCCAGAAGGGCAGAAATGTTCTTTTTTCTATTTTTCAAGTCATCAACAGGAAATCAAATACACTGGGCCTGATTATACAGAAAAAACACAACTTCCCAGTTTTCCAGTGAGTTAGATTTCCAGGATGCAATTCTCTTTTTGCTGTGGCCACTAGGAATGACGAGGCTAGATTCAGGCTCATCTCTGTTCTTTATAGATGTCACTGAATGTGCATCCAACAGCCTAAAAAACCTAGAATTCACTCACACATTTATTTTTCCTTTCATTCTTTTGCCCAATTTTTCTCTTTATTTATTTCTCATGAACGTATTTAAGTTATCTAAAGATTTTTTTTTAAACAATGAGGAGGTATAAATAAAGGTTTGGCTGTCTTAGATTTTCCCCCTAAATGCCTTCCTACCAGGCCCCTTTAAGGGTACTAAAATAGTATTTCAAAATCAACTTTTTTACTTTGAAATAGCTGTGGGACTGAAATGCCCCAAGGCAACCCAAACAAATTACCTTCAGGAACTGCCACCAACCCCCAAAATCTGACTACAGGTAGCCAAACAAGATGGTGCAAGCCAGAGTTTGGCCCCAGCCATCTCAATAACTGATCTAAACGGGCTGTGTCTCTGAACAGACTTCACGACTGCAAGGTCAGGTCAAAGGGCTGACCTTAGGGAAAGAGGGCTGCAGAACACTCCCCTGCAGTGGTTGCCCCTTCTGTGAATATAAACAGGATTTCAAAGGGGAGGGAAAGGTCACCTGAGAGGGGTTTCACCACTGGCACTGCCAGCAGCCCCCTTTCCCTCCCATCCGCAGAAAGTCTGCAGTGCCCCAACAGCATTCTTAACTAGGAAGAAAATATTTCAGTCTCATGCGTGTTACAACCACTGAAGAAATAGACGGGCCATCCGCTTTATACATTTCTTCTGTAATCAACAGGTCTTTAAAAGAGAGTTTTGCTGTCTTTTTAAAAAAAAAAAAAAAAAAAGGAAAAAGAAAATTAACATTAATATTAAATGGTTTGGTAGTTTAAATGAGTTTAGTCAATTTTAAGAGGCTACCCTGGTAGTTCAGACAGTGAAGAATCTACTTGCAATGCAGGAAACCCGGGTTTGATTCTTGGGTCAGAAAAATCCTCTGAAGAAGGGAATAGTAGCAACTCCAGTTCTTGCCTGGAGAATCCCATGGACAGAAAAGCCTGGGGGGCTATAGTCCATGGGGTCACAAAGAGTTGGACACTCTTTCAGTCAATTCTAGGGTATGGCTAGTTAGGGTGTCAGCAATGCCCACAACCTAATGTTATTCAATGTTCAACAATGACTTTAAAATAAGTAGCTTTTGGGAAGTTATGTCTTTGAAGTTTCATTAATTAGTCATATCATCGGGAATGTATGGCTAAAGTAAATTACAGTGTTTAAAATATCTACTCTTTCAATGTGAAAAATGAACGGATCCTGCTACCTTGTCTTTACACTAATGAAGATATTATTAATTGGTTTAGCAAAAACATAGATCTAACCATAATGTGCAACAGTTATTAAAGATAATTAACTACAGATCATTGGTTTGAAACATCTAGTCCAAAATGATTTCTGAAGGGCACATTATTCTATGAGATAAAATAATTAAATTTCTAACTGCTGCACGAGACAACTGTGGCATATCTGGCGTTTTAATTTCTTTTGTTCTATTCTCAGGGTACTCTTACTGTTTTAGGTTTTTGAAAAAGCTACCCGTGTTTCACAGGGAGCTCTCTGTTCAGTGTGTTCTGCTGAAATCCTTCATGTCTACAGAAAAATTATGATTGAAAGAAAAGGATTACAATGACACTAGACCTCATAAAAAGCCCACATAAGTTCAGCTTCTTTTTTACTGGAGAGGGGAGTCTGGTAAATCAAACAAATAGAAAGCTAAACAAGTTACTTTAATGAAATTCCTTTCAAACACATCCCTCACAGAGTCGATTTTAAAAAATTGGAAAGCCTCACTCACATTTGCAAAATAAATAAGGGAAAATAAAAGTATGAACTTGTGGATTAATGAATAATGTAATTAAGTGCATACACAGAAAATAAAATTAAACAATTAGAGTAAAAACAACTGAGACACTGGAACTGAAAACTGTATTAAAAGCTGTAAGATAAGAGGTGAAAAATTCTGACCATATTTCTCAAAATTGTTTTACTTTGTTTTTCTAATTGAAAATCAGTAAAATTAAAGGGGAAAAAGAATTAAGACAGATGATGTAGCTTTAGGAATGCCAAACAAAATTATGATCATAGTATGTAATTTTACTAGCACATTAAGATGTTCATCGGTGACAAGTTTAAAATCAGATCTGAAGACCATATTAGCTTCAGTGTGAGATGTCCAAATTTTAAAATATTTATTGTACTATCTTGTGACCAGGAACTGGCTCTGTATTAAAACCAACAGTGAAAAATAATAGGGATGTACTTTTTTTTTTGAAGTAATTCAAATTTATATTAAGTCTAAATTCATAAATCCTGTCTTAATTTGTGGGAAGCCTGGTAAAAGCAATGTGTTTAAAGTCCCAGCTCAAGGCTTAGGTATAAATTATTATTTTGACAAATATTATTAATATCTTTAATCCAGTAAGTGTACACTTGGTAAAATAGACTTAGAAAACCATAAAAATAAAAGCATTTCTTACTTTGACTTAAGTGACATGACTGACTATGAAGATTTTGAACTTGGGAAGTTTATACTGATATTGATACTTGGAAAGAACAAAACCAAAATATTTAACACATGCCTTCTTTTGTCCAACATACCAAAAAAAAAAAAAAAAAAAAAAAGGCAGAAATCCAAAGAGAAAGAAAATAGCCTCAAAATGAGGCTAAATATGAGTAAAATCACTACAAGCTCCTTACTATAGAGCAATGTTTCTGGAGACGTGTCCTATGAGCTGCTAGTCCCCTAAAAAGAAAGAAAAAATGTTTTGTGGTCAAAGGTTTGAAAATACCACACACAGAACGCTCCTTATTGATGGTGCACATTAGGGTTTCCCTGGTGGCTCAGACGGTAAAGAATCTGCCTGCAACGTGGGGGAAACCAGGTTCAAACCCTGGATTGGGAGGATCCCCTGGAGAAGGGCATAGCAACCCACTCCAATATTCGTGCCTGGAGAATTCCATGGACAGAGGGACCTGGTGGGCTATAGTCCATGGGGTCACAAAGAGTCAGACACAATTGAACAACCAACGCTTCACTTCATAAGCAAAATCAAAGGTTCTGAAAAGTCCCACAATCACAATATTCACTTAGCTTGCAAATGTTTGTTTTCCTAGAACATGGATTCACAGGAAAATCATATTCTGTATATCACTTACGGGGACAGAGCTTTTAAGGTCCCCTGTGAAGCTAAGTTTGCTTTGATTTGAGGGCCCCAAAATCTCTTTTTGTATCCTCTGGTGTCACGGTCTTTCACCTTCAGCTGTGATTCCATCTCTTTTTCTTACTGAAACAACTTTTAAGATTTTTTGTTAGCTATTTGCAACTCAGGGAGTATTTAAGTTGCTTTATTATCCATCCTAGGGTTATTTACATTTCAATGTCTTGTTCTAATTATAGAATATAAGACCTTAAAAATAAAAGAATACCTGACGTTGCCAAGCTTGGGGTGGGGAATTTTTAAGTCTTCCTGACAGTGTAACACATTAGTCATTTCTTCTTTCACAGATGGGGCGGCAGAAGCTCCCGCCTTGTCAAAGGACATGTAGCCACTAGCATCCAAAGCTGAGGCTTGACCCTCTGTCCTTTTATTGGCAAATTCAGGGCTGTGTTTTCTTATATTTTTATACATACCTCTAGAGTTAAGTATCCTAAACGTAATCAGAAGTTCCAAACTTAAAGCCTCCAAGATGCATTTAACATGCAGATGTACCTGTTGTCTGCCCCGTGCTCAATTTAAAAATGAGGGAGAATTAGTTTGCAACAATTAAAATTCAGAAGATTCCATAAAATAGCCTAGATTGCATCTTATGAGAAAGCAGAAGGTCTTGTGATATCAGACACACTGGCTGGAGCTATTAAGGTCATTCAGTTTAGAAAGAGCATCCCCTTCAACCTCCCTTCATCTCTAGTCCCCAACAGTCTTTTGAGCTCTGCCTTGACATGAAGTGAGAGGATGTTGCCATTGATTTCCTTTCTCATGTTGTTGCTGACTTTGTATCAGGCTTGATTTACTTACATTTTGAAAAGTCTTATTTTCAGAACCTTCTCTCAACCACCCTCTATATCCTCTTTTTCTAATACAAGCACCTACTTTTTATTTTGGCTGCAGGGTATGTGAGTTCTTAGTTCCCCGACCAAGAATAGAACCTGCATCACCCACACTGGAAGCATGAAGTCGTAACCACTGGACTACCAGGGAAGTCCCCAGTGTCCTATCTTTCTCTTAATGATTCTTTTCTGTTTGAAAATCCTCTTTATCTTCCTAATAGGAAACCTAATTTAAGCTGATTGCCAGATGTTACCATTCGCTAAATAACTAGAACATAATGGTACTCAACATTCCAGGTGACATCAAGGGCTCACCCACTACTTTGGGTCACCCTCATTAAAATCTTTGGCTATGCCAAATCCAGCTCTACCATCCTACTGGCTATCCCTCCCACCCACGGTGTATCAGGTGTCTGTCACTTACATTGCAGGAGGTGGGGAAGGCAGTGGGAGTTTTTACTAATGCCCCAATCATATTCAATCAGAAGACTGTGCTTCCCCTTCATATATGATTGATTTTGCATCCTTTCATAGGAAAGACGTCACAAATAACTGGAGCAACAGATGGTTCATGATGTTTAAGACATGTGGATGCTTCCTCCTCTGCCAGATATCACTTTATACAGCTTAAAGAATGTATGATGTGGGACTTGCCTGGAAGTCTAGCAGTTCTGACTCTGTGCATTCACTGCATGGGTACAGGTTTGATCCCTGGTTGGGGAACTAAGATTTTGTATGCTGTGTGGTGCAGTCAAAGAAAAAAGAACGTGTGTGTGTGTGTGTGTGTGATGTATGTTTTCACCTAAAACAGAACTCTCCACCAGTAATATATTCATGCTGATAGTGTATCAGCAAATGATGAGTTTACATGAGAAAGACAGTTTCCTTCTAGGGCATTCCTAAAATCAGAAAACTGAGTGGTCAACAGACACATAAATAGGCTTCTGAACGCAGCCTGAGCTTTGAAACCTGACCTGTGGCTCTCCCTGCCTCCTCTCTGGAGTGGCTGCCTTGCACTCGTCTGTCCTCTGTTGCTGCAGGAGTGAGCAGAGGGGAGGTTATGCATGTGCTGTCATCAGATGGAGAGGTGGAGCCATCTGCTCAAACTTCTCCAGTTATTGTTGGCTCAGTAGCGGCAGCTTTGGTTTGGTTCTTTTAACAGTTCATTTAACTGAGGGGGAGGGAATGGATTCACAAGAGGAGGCCCTGGGTATTGGAGAAGTTTTGTTGCAGATTTTCTGCTCCTCTTTCTAACTGCCCCTTTGTATTTCTTCTCTTTTCTCTAACACAATATTTTTCTTTCTTTCTTAGTAAGAAGCTGCTGCTCCCGGATGCTTTCTGAGTCAGTTCTTCCCAGCAGTGACCCCGAGACACGCACCACCAACACGCAGTATCATTGACTCATGATATTTAAAATACTAGGTACACAATGTCTTCTGGGGTATTTCTGTTGCATTTGAACTACATCCAACAACACTGGTTCTTACCAAACTGTCAATATCTTGAGTGTGTCCTGTTAACTTAGGTTTTCTAGAGGTTAAAAAAAAAAGACCCTGGAGTATTTATTCTATCAAACTTTTTTCCAAATCTTATACTCTGGGTGGAGGAGTTTTCAGTCCTTATCACTCTCCTTCTCTTAAAATCTGTCCTTTATTCTCACTCTCTCCCATGTAAGACACTTCACCTTCAGGAAAATAGTAACTGTGTTTAAATGAGATCACAATGACTCTAACCTGCTCTGAATGTTACCTTGCTTTTCAACTGTGCAACTGAATACTTATGCAAAGATATATTTGACATTCTTTTGGTTCAGTGGCATACCTCTACAATGATCCCCCTCCTCTTTTCCTTAATGAAAGAAATACATATATATGTGTATGTGTGTGTGTGTGTATATGGAAGCTTTCTTTTAAAATTTATGGAACTAGCAAGAGCCAAAGACAAATAAAGAGGTTTGCGATTTGAAAATGATTAGATAGACAATAAAGAATGCTGAGGAGATACTAGTTCTTTTGCTACTAATCTATTGTAGAAGAAATGTAAGAAAGGTCAATGCTGAAATAGGAAGTACAATTGGAAATTCCTTCTAAGAGGAAGCTTATATTGCCAAGAAAGAAAGAAAAAAAAAAAAGAGTGTCCTGATCAATTTACCAGTTAAAAACATACAGTATGATACAGGCCACCATATTCTCTATTCTTGGCTATAGTTTTTCCCCAATCAGCTCAAATGTATCCTCACATTCCTTCTTATCTCCAATCCCCCAGGTAGGCAAAGGCAAAAGAATTATTGAATACAGGGAATGGGGAGAAGATGAAATCATTCTGACATTCCTGTGCCTTTTGACATGACTTTTGATATTTTCATTCCTAAACAACCACAGTCAATATCTGCAGATAGCAACCATGTCTAAATTGTCCGTTGTGTAGGTTCAACTATATCCTAACAGGCCAATTTATTTCATTTCAAATGAATGGTGCCTTCTACCAAATGAAGAATCAAGGATAAAAATTATGAAGACTGATGACATTTTAATAAGAACATTAGAATCAAGAGAGAAATCTGAAGTCAGTTATACCAACTGTATGACTCCAGGGTATCACCAGGATTATCTTGTCCCCAGTTTCCTGTAAAATAGTTGTAACAAAACAATATTCATTTTATTAAGTAGCTTGCGGGAACTGAAGGAGATGATGACTACTATGCTTGAAAACTCAAACAGGAACTGGGCAGGTAAAATAAATGAGTCAAGTGGGCTGGGCATAAGAAAATGCAAGGAAACTGGGAGTCTCAGATTCCAAGGGGCTGGTGGAACCTGTAATAATCCCAAGGCTTTCTGTCCCTCTAAAAAGGGTCAGCTGTTTTATTCAGCTCCAGCCAATTTCTGCAATGGGAAAAATAGAGACCTGGTATTGCCAGATTTTCCGGGAAGCTGGAAATCGGGCCTTTTTATATTGAAACCTTCCAATTTTTAGCTGTTGGCAGTTAAGTCAAATTTAAAGCACTGTGCAAGCCAAACAAAACACATCTGCAGGCCTCATAAGCCCAAGGAGCCTCCACTTGTGACCTCTGATAGATGTGAGCCTGTCTGTAACAGAACCTGCCTCATTACAGATATTCCATAAATATCTGCCTCATTTTTTCCTTGTGTGTGATATCCAGGATGAGAAAAAACACTGATTTGAGTTTTCTCTAAAGGTATCATGTTGTCCACTCTGAAGGCTCAGATTTATTAGTTAAGGCATATTCCAACAAGGTTACTGAATCTCACTGACCATGGAAATGCTTACCCGGGTTACAGCTTGCGCTTTGGACAATTTAATTGGATCCTGTGACTTTGAAACAGAAGTTAACTTTTTGTTAGAAAACACATACTTAAAAAATAGCCGAAATGCTTCTGAATCATATCACTGAAAAGTCACTCTTTCTGATGCTGAGATAATCTTCTTCAGATTCCAGTAAGTGAGTAGTTTTCCATTCGGATTATTTTACTCTGTCTTCAGAGAAGCATAACTTTGTTTTAACTGGTCCATCTTCATGTTGCTCCCTCCTTAAGTAGTTGAACTTACTTTTTAACTGTCACATGCCAACAAAACAGGTTGCTTAATTGGTTTGACCTTTCACAGTATTTTTTAATTTTTCAATCTTAGTTTCATAGTTCCATCTGGCCCTTTAAAACGACATCTGGTTAACTGTACTTAACCAGCTGATCACTGTACAGTTATTTTTAAATGTAATGTATGCTTAAACAGATGTTATTTTTATAGATGTGGATCTAAACTGCACTTGTGTACGTGCTATGTCTGCACAAACTCTTTCTGCAATTCAAATGTTGACACCCAAAATTACAAGCCAGAATGCTTATGAACTCCACTATTATGGTACTGCACTTTTGTGCCGCTTGTTAGGTAAACATCAATTCAGTTCTTTTTTTCTCTCTTCATTGCACATAAATAAAACATTAGCATTTAGTTTATAAAGTGATGAACATTTTGCTGTGTTGGATTTAGCTTTATAAATACAACTGCTGTCAGCAAGAAAAAAGGATTTATTGAATAAATAATAAGAAAGCTAAGGGAAAATGAAAATATATATATTATGCAAAACATGGTGTCTGTCAACAGGTCACAGAGGAGCCTCGATGCTTTTGGTGTTGCTGTCGGAGATAATTCCATCTCTGACATAGTGCGTCTGAAGTATTGTGAACCTTTCTCTCATGATATTGTTCTTAGAGTTAATCCAGGAAGCACACTAGAGAAAATAAATTTATTTTGTAGATCTCTGAAAGCTTGACTATCCAGGGCATAATTAACATATCAAACAATTTAAACATCTTCTTACAAAAGCAGGGAAGATGTTGAGAAGACTTGGGAAAAAGAAAACCTCAATGGTCATTCCATCCGCTTTATTTATTTTTTTGATCAGGAAAGAAAAATGAAAGATGACAGTAGTCTGGGCATACACTGCAAGGTTTTCCAACCTGGAAAACATCCTCACCTATGGTCTATCCTGTTTCCATGAGAATACCATCTCGCCAGACTGAGAGACCTCACCGCCAGCCTGGGTAGTGTGTTTAGGACGCTGGGGTGAGTCTGACTTGGGACAAAGAAAGAGGTCACTATTGCAAACACTTTCCTGAGAACTTCCACAGCCTCGTTCTCAAGGTTAAAAATTGCTGTTAAACAGAATACCTCAGTAATTGATAGACATTTTCTCTCTCCAGAGTCCATTTTCTCTGAAAAACACTGCCGAACATCTGTTCATAAACAGTCCTTCTGTGAAAACACTGACACCGGCCTTGAGCTTCTACCGGCTCAATTCCCCTGCCCTGTGCAGATGGCACAACCTATTTATACAGCTGAAGCCCGGGTAACAGAAGCCCAGCCGTATCTCCAGGTAAGACTTCAGGCAAACACATGCAGCTATTCTTCAGCCTCACCCCAAGTTGTTGGAGGGGTTCCTTCTGACACAAAGACAAATTGTTTCCCACTCATGTGTGGGATTCATTGGGAAAATGACCTTCGGCAATCAACATCTAACTCTACAGAGGAAAAGACGTTTCTCATCTTTATAAAGATTCCACATATTAATGAAAAACTAATTAGGTAGCAGAGGTATTTGGGAAACTAAGTAGGACTGTGATGATTCAGTTGCCTTTTTTTTTTTTTTGGCCTCTGTGCTTTATGCATGATGTTGAATTGAACATTCATTATTGCCACTAAAAGCAAAAAGTTTGGGGTTAAGGGTACAAATAATTAACGTTCAAGTTTTCAGGAATGACCACGAGGGGGGAAAATGTCATTATTAATGAAAGAAAACATTTCCCACAAAACTCCCTTTTGTTCCTCCTATCACACATGAAACGGAGATGGGTACAAGGATGGGACTTTTTTTTTAATTTAACTGAGCTTTTATGAAGAAATATTAATATTTAAGAGACTTGCAAAGCCAAGTGAACTTTGGCCGCTTTTCAAATCTATTTTCCCTGTTGATCATGGAGATGTTGATTCTATGGCATTCTCTAAAATAGTTCTTTCTTAGAAACAGGACAAATTTCAAGGACAAGCAACAGCCAGCTCCTCATGACCTAGGGAAACACTAGCCATAAGTAAAAGCAGGATGCTGGAGCTTCCGAAGAGTTTAGGGGCCCCAAAGATCACTCAAATAAATAGAACAAGTAAGTCATACACGTGCATAAGCTGGGTTTATTTGTACCTGTCTCTGTGACACAGCTGTGTCACACATGAGAGCTGGGATAAGGGAAATATATCTACGGTACCTTAATATAATATAAACTATTCATATTTTATTCTCCATGAACTCCACAGGCAAATTCTTGTTATATTTGACCAGCTGGGATCAAAAATGTTATGCAGTGCTGGGAAGATTTTTGCTTTAACTTCGATCTCCATTTGAGACATGAGCTTTCTGGTTTGTGCATTTCAAACATGTTTTCACACCATTTATGAACCCCTAACTTACTCAATAATCTTCATCTAAAGCCACCATTCAGGCTACAGAATCAAATGGCAGCGATTTGCAAGAGAAAAAAAATTGCCTTTTGAGAATATGATGTTTAAGTGTCATGTCTTACTGGAGGAAGGCAGATGAACTAGAGGAACTCTGGAAAAATTCTTTCAGAGAGATGACTGTAGGAGACTGTTTCTATAATATGGGAAAAAAGTGACATTTCCCGTTTGTGCTTCTCTAGCTATTCCTCACCAGAAACCTCAGCTAAACCAGAAAAAACAATCAAAATGAAAATAAAGTTGAATCTTTAAATCAGACACCAAGACTGCTTGTAACTAAGTATTGAATTGCACTGTTGTTTAAATCAAATTATACAGTTAGGAGCATTAGAAGAGATCAAAAGCAAGTGTTTTACACTTCAGAAAACACATGTTACATTAGGTCAAATTTTTCCAGTTTTGGTTATTAAGTTATTTTATTGACATTTCATTTCTTCCCCAGGAAAACTGAAGGTTGACGAATGTATCTTCACTTCTACTTGATGTATGCCCATAATAATAGCAGCCTAAATTTGTTGAAAATATTTTGTTATGTTTTATATTACAATAGAAAAATAGGTTCATTATGGCATTATTTATAATAGTGAGAAAAATGGAAATAATACTAACATCAAATAAGAGAAGCCTGATTAAGTAATTATTGACATGGGAAAATTATGTCATACCTTAAGTAGAAAATATAAAAATAAGTAATTGCATATACACTGTACCATCTCAACTAGGAATATGATACAGGCATGGGGGAAAAAAATCTGGAAAAAACATATCGTGTATTAAAAATAACTTTCTGGGTGGTAGGTTTATGGGTTATTTAAACTTTAATCTTTTCATGTTTAGGTATTTCCCAAATGTTTTATATGACCATACGTTATTTTAACAAATAAAAAGATGTGGTAAAAAGCATAATAAAGATATTTATCCTAAGAAGTGCATTTGTTACCTTAGCAAGAGGAGTTTTGGCATCTTTAGGCAGAATATAAATAGATATGGAGTATACTGAGTCATACTGTGGACAGAAACTTATGAAATTTTGTGACGGATTTAGGGAAGTCTTTTTCTTCCCAGTAAGATACCACAGGATACAATCATCATTTGCTGCCTAGACACTGAAATGAGTCCTAGTGACCCCCCTGACTTTATTCCTTTCTCCTTCCCCCCATTTTCTCCTTCATTCCTTCCCTTCCTTGATATTTACTGATTACTCCCTCTGTCCTGGGAGCTCAGAATGGGGGTTGACACCTAGGAAATTGTAGCATCGGAAGTAATAACAGCCAATGAGCAAATGACAAACTAGGCAATGAATAATGTCACAATTGTGAGAGCCAGGCGCCCCTGAGGAGCGCAGGGGTGAGCAGCCTTGTCATCTGCAAATGGAGGACAAGTCTCCTGTGTGGCAATGACACGTGCTGAGAGCAGAAAGTATCAGAAAGAGCTGACCGGTAGTACCAGGTGTGGGAGGATACTCCAGGGAGCGTGCTGGTCCCACACCGAGGGCTTAGCTTTCCCGTCATACACCCTCTCGGCACTCCAGGGGGTCAGACCCATAGGAAACACTCAAATTTACTGAATTAGTTTGATTTGGAAGATACGACACTTAAACGTTGAAAACAGTAGAACCTAGGCAGATAGCATCAAATCCTACCAGTCTATATGTAACCTGAACTCCACCTCTAAAACGCCTGTCTTCTCCAAGGTCCATCTGACAACCAGAGATACTCTGACTCATTGTTCCTAATTTCAGAGGCTTTACCTATGGAAATATGGAGAACCTAGAGAGTTTAAGATGTACCCTCCATCTAAATGCAATGAAATTTCATCTCTATACTGTGTCTTGATGTAAGTTAGTAATACATATAATACCAGACAGTGCAAATTTATTACTGAATTCCTGGACTGCTCCAACCACATTTCTAATCATTATAACACCAATGTCAAGTGATCAGTCAGTGCTATAAGCCTATGTGTCTGTGGCGAGCTGCTTATAATTCTCAATATTTGTACTCAGTAAAAATATGTGGGTTTAATCTCAGAATTGTCAAAAAGAAGACACATAGGTTGACCCAAACCCATCATTCTTTTTGAATTTGTAGCAACTGCTTTCCACAAAAAGTATGCCCACCCAGATGAGAGGAAAAAAAGAATTTCTACTCTGATCCCAAGTGGCTTAGTGGTAAAGAGTCCACCTCCCAATGCAATAACCTCAGGAGACATGGGTTTGATTCCTGGGTCAGAAGATCCCCTGGAGCAGGAAACGGCAAGCCACTCCAATATTCTTGCCTGGGAAATCTCATGGACAGAGGAGAGCTACAGCCCATGAGACAAGGAGGTGGACACAATTGAGCACATATGCACGTCAAGAGTGACTTTGAGTTACTTTTCCTCACTTGGTTGGTCAAATCAAGCATTTTCACACTTTAAAAATATAAATAGTTCTGCCTCTTGGTTTGGGAAAGGCAGTGATTTACCTACTATTAAAGGTCCGTCTGGTCAAGGCTATGGTTTTTCCAGTGGTCATGTATGGATGTGAGAGTTGGACTGTGAAGAAAGCTGAGCACCGAAAAATTGATGCTTTTGACCTTTGGTGTTGGAGAAGACTCTTGAGAGTCTCTTGGACTGCAAGGAGATCCAACCAGTCTATCCTAAAGGAGATCAGTCCTGGGTGTTCATTGGAAGGACTGATATTGAAGCTGAAACTCCAATACTTTGGCCACCTCATGCGAAGAGTTGACTCATTGGAAAAGACCCTGATGCTGGGAAAGGTTGAAGGCAGGAGGAGAAGGGGATGACAGAGGATGAGATGACTGGATGGCATCACCAACTCAATGGACATGGGTTTGGGTGGACTCCGGGAGTTGGTGATGGACAGGGAGGCCTGACATGCTGCGATTCATGGGGTTGCAAAGAGTCGGACACGACTGAACGACTGAACTGAACCGAATGACAGAATATCTCTATCAGGTGTGACCAAATTCAGGAACTAAGAAAAATATACTCTGTGATCATGAGTGATACATTTTTCATAGAAGAATATCAAGTACGAGAAGGTCGGTGATGACAAATATGGGAAATGATAAACCTTCTGTCGCCAATGAAAATAAGATGTTGAATATGAAACTATATTCCTATTGCCTAGTATTTAAAAATCTATCATAAATAACTATTGCCTTCCAGACATGTATAATTGATCCTACTTGTATCAACAGTAAGTTTCTTTTTAGTTTTTTCTTATGTTAACTTCTTTTTACATGGTATTATTTTCCCTAAATGGCATTTCCACTGACAGCTACACCGAATGCACTGTATAATTATCATGTCTTCAGTTTCTTCTTCTACAGTTCTTTTTAATTGCAAAATAATACCCCTTTGAAGCATGCATCTTTGATATCTTAACCATCGTTGGGTCAATATAGCAGTGTGCTCATTATCAATATATTTTAATTATTTCATTCTTTTTAATGTCTCATTTTGTTTTCCATGAACTGCCAAGTAATTATGCTTGTATCAGGATAAATAATTAACGTTCTCTGGAGCAGAACGTCTATTACTTTCCTTTTTTCTTTCTCTTTCCCTCCTCAGCCACGGCAACATAATAAATAGGCATTTACCTGGAATGACTAAATGTGGTCTTTTCTTGGGGCAATAGTAGCTTATCGATGATTTAAGAACTCCTTTTGGTGAAGCTGTGAATTACCCAGAGCCGAGATTTCTGGCTTCCTAATTTCACTTTAAACTGAGCAAAGCTGCTTTCATTATATTGTTAAATTCTCTTCTGTCCTGCTGCATGTCCTAATCTATCCCCTCAAAACAGGATATAGGTTGCTGAGGGTGTATGTGCAAAGGCTATTTACATGCATAAAATTACTATTTCTCATGCAGAAAAATGCACCTTTAAAGTAAATCTTGGCTATATAAGGCAAGAAAAATATGAACATTTTCAAAAACATAAGTTTAGAAGAACTTGCATGTGAATGACAAGTTCAGAGACAAACCAAAACAAGGTGAAGTTCAGTAAGGAAGGTTTCAGAGAAAGACCACAAGGGAGCTGAATGGAGCAAAGTGAACTGTGACACAAATCTCAGTAAATTACACGTCTTCACTGACTGTGTGAAAATTGCATCTTAGCAATTTGGAGGATACATTCCTCTAAAGTACTAATCCAGAAGGAAGGGGAAAAAAGGTACTCTAGTACTAGCTGTGTGACCTTGCACAAGTTACCTAAACTCTCTGGGATGCGGTTTTCTCCTCCATGAAGTCAAGCTAATAAGAGTGCATGAACACAACTCTCTAATGCCAGTTTCGTAATGCAGGTTGTTATTTAAAGACAGCTTTCAAGTTCCTCCAGTTCTTCAAGCTAAACATCCCAAAATCTTCGGTTGTCCCTCAAATCAGACACTTTCAAAGATGCACACCATTTTGGTCACTCTCCTTTTGTCTGAGCTCAAATTTCAAGGTCTCTGATGAACTATTACTACTCCAAAAAAGTCTGAACTGCACAGGGCAAAACAGGGTAACTCTCTTCTCCCCTTTCATCCAGCCAGAAAACTTAAATAGCTATACTTTTAAATATTCGGCTTTCTGGTTTTATCTGTTTTTCTTCTCCCCTTTGTATTATTAAGACTGATAAATGTGTTGCTGATTCTTTTCAATGTCTTCACATTTGCTGATGACTGGGCTTAGCGCCAGTGACACAATACAACGTGGTGACGCCTGCTCTAATCCCCGCCTTTGTAACAGAGTTAAAGTGGAGACAGCCAAGGGTTTGTCTTCAATTTTAAGTCAGTATTCTCATATGCAAGGGATAACTTAACTACATGGTGAGTTGATAAATCCCCCATTAGGAATAAAAGCAGAACCAGATTTTCCCTTTAAATCAATTAAGTGAGAGGAAAGAGGAGAAGAGCTACTTAAGGACATTTTAAAGACCACTGGAGAAAGGAATGGCACCCCACTCCAGTATTCTTGCCTGGAGAATCCCATAGACAGTGAAGCCTGGCGGGCTACAGTCCATGGGGTCACGGGCAGTTGGACAGGACCGAGTGACTTGCAGTAAAGACCATGATATGAGGAAGGGGATAGTTTACTTGAAGTATCTCTCACGTACTAATCTGGGATTGGTTGGTCCAAGTTACATTTATCACAAATACTGCAGAAAAAGAAAGTTCAATAAAGGGTTGAATTTCGTGACTCTTTTGGAATGATCCTGTGTAAGATTTATGTTGTAATAAGTATAGTCACTCCTGGATGATATAACAAACAATACTACCACATTTTATACTCTGAAAATTAGACTTAGATTAAGAATAGGACATTTTCTAATTCTTGTGTGTATTTCACTAAATTCATGCTCATGTAGTTTCAGAATCTTATCAGTCCTAAAACTGTACTGATTTGTTTTATAATTCATACAAAATAATATAGTTCAGCACCTTCTGAGTGCAAAGGCACGGTGGGTTTAACTGGGAGCTACACAATAGTATTTAGTCGATATAATGTCTAATATGTCATCTTTCGTTAGGGATTTGCTACATTGAATGATTCGGGTCCAAACATCTGCACTTCTTTCTAAAACCCTGAAAAGAATGTCACATCTCCACTCTTATCAATTATAATATTTATAGAAGAGGCAAAAAAAAAAAAAAAAAAAAAAACTATGATGTAGTCTGATGCTCAGTGACAACCAACTCTCCTGCACTGGCAGACAGATTCTTTACCACTGAGCCAGGAAGGAAGCCCTGACATAAAAAGTGTTTCAACTTTCACAGAAAAGAGATTTAAGGTTGGAATTAGGTAAAACGCAACATAACAAAAAATGTAGCAGTTTCCTCTATGCTCCAGTTTCTTCAAATACAAGTTTTCCAATACTGCTGAGGCAACATATAAAAAGAAAACTTTAAAATGCACAATTAATTATTATCCTGTGTACTTCTTAAGCAATCTCTTCCTACTAAGAGCATTTAACACAAGGGAAATACAAACAATTACTAAGGGTTCAAAGATTTAAGTCAGACAATTTACATATTTAAGACAGCCTGAATCTCTTAAGTGTTGTCATTTGGAGGATGACTACAATGTAAACAAACCTTTTAAAATATATATAATTGTTGGAATATCTTGATTTTTGTATGTTTATCAAAACAAAGAGAAACAAACACAATTCAGGAAAATTATATTGTTAACAGAAAAAAATTTTTAATTCTAGTAATAACATGATTTTAATGAAAGGCTATCCCATGTAAAACCTGTGTATAATAAATACTATTTAGTAAACATTTTAAGAAATGGTCAAGATCCACTAGCAACATAAAGACTCACTGTTTATCTTGTAAAACCATCTTCAGAGCAGCAAGATGACACTCAAGTTTTACAAGATTCATGCCTCCGTGGTGGGTGTAATAACAAAGGAGCAGATCTAGGGCAAGATACCTACACAGTCAGACTAAATGGTTACGGAATTTGAAGCAAACAAACGGGAGTTTGCATACCTAAATTTTAAACCTTGCATCTTAGAAATCGGAGAAGGCAATGGCTCCCCACTCCAGTACTCTTGCCTGGAAAATCCCATGGACGGAGGAGCCTGGTAGGCTGCAGTCCATGGGGTCGCAAAGAGTCGGACACGACTGAGCGACTTCACTTTCACTTTTCACTCATGCACTGGAGAAGGAAACGGCAACCCACTCCAGTGTTCTTGCCTGGAGAATCCCAGGGAGAGGGGAGCCTGGTGGGCTGCCGCCTATGGGGTCGCACAGAGTCACGACTGAAGCGACTTAGCAGCAGCAGCATCTTAGAAATGAGATGGCTCGGCTGCTGCTGCTAAGTCACTTCAGTCGTGTCCAACTCCGTGCGACCCCAGGATGGTAAAAAGTGCCACCGCAAAGTGATCTAATGGATTCAAGTGAATCCATTAGTTTCATTCATGCTTGGAAATAAGCATTTTAGGCACTTCCAAAAGAAAGAACTCCAACTAAACAAATACTTCAAATCCTTTTTTTTTAATCTTTGAAATGACAAGACATAACATTTTCCCCTGTTTCCCAATGATATAAAATTACAAACATAATAATGTTCTTTCTCCAAAACTGTTCTTAAAAAAAAGAACGACTATGATATATTCATGTCTCAGGGAAAAAAGCAGACAAGTAGAGGGGGAAAAATCGGTCTGAATAAAGTTTTCAAATATTGCTTCTTTGTATAAGTTTTGTCTATACTAGTTAAACACAAAGAAATTAATAATCTTGCACAGGACAAGGGTGGAAGCAGTTCAGTAATGGAATAAATATTCCCAATAAAAGGACCCATTTTCTATCACAAAGAAAAATTTTTTAAAGTAATACTCATTAGGTAAACAAATTGTTTGTATAAATATGAACTGTGGTGTCGGAGAAGACTCTTGAGAGTCCCTTGGACTGCCAGGAGATCCAACAAGTCTGTCCTAAAGGAAATCAGTCCTGAATATTCATTGGAAGGACCGATGCTGAAGCTGAAACTCTAATACTTTGGTCACCTGATGCGAAGAGCTGACTCATTTGAAAAGACCCTGATGGTGGGAGAGATTGAAGGCGGGAGGAGGAGAAGGGAGATGACAGAGGATGAGATGGTTGGATGGCATCACCGACGCTATGGACAGGAGTTTGAGTAAGAGATGATGATCGACAGGGAAGCCTGGCGTGCTGCAGTCCGTAGGGCTGTGAAGAGTTGGACACGAGTGAGCAACTGAACTGAACTGATATGAAGTCACAAAAGGGTAAATCAACTCAGATTCAAATATGGAGCTGAGAGATGATCATATGTAGAAACTGTAGTCTTATTTCTTTATACTCCCTGAATTAAAGACAATGGGTCAACAGGGACCATCAGTAAGTATTCTGCATAGCTCCAAGTTGTTGTTATGTATTTTTTTTTAATTTTTGAAATTACAGAATATGTTGCCACTGAAAGTAAACTTAATTTTTAATGTGAAATTCTATGATAAAACTTAACACTTTAAGCAAGTAGAAATATTATTACATTACCTTCTCAACAGATTAATATCTTGAAAGCTGTCTGGGTATCAAAAAATTAATGTAGTCTTATATTTTCCAGTCCTCTCTATATTATTGAGATAAAGAATACAGAAAAAAATCTCATTAAAGAGAAATTTAATGTCTAATATGGTAAGATATAAAACTCTTCACAAATTAAAGTTTTGTAAAAATCCCCCCCCCCCCCACTCCCTCACTCTTCCTCTGTATTACTCACATTTAACTTCTGTTTGGCTCAGATTACAGATTCTGGAGTTGAAAGTCCTGAGCTCAAATCCTAGCTCCACTTGTCAGTGGCTTTCTAATCTCAGACAGATTAGATCTACTTCTGTAAAACTGGAAATTACAACCTACATAAGAGTTGGTGAAAAATGATCAATAAATTCAGCAGCTATGATATCTTTTTATTACTATTTTTATCCTTGCTTCTACTGCTGCAATTATTACTCCTAAAATTCTCATTAAAATACTTTGCTAAAAACAACAGATGGAAAGTTTTTAATGTGGAGGATAGCATAGTTATTTGAATGATTTTAATCTGTGTCTCAGTTTTGTGAGGTCCTACCTTTGTGACTAAAAAAATACTGAGATTGCTAAATGAGCATTTGGTTTCTAATCTGTAAAAAGGGGATATGAATGTCTGCCTCTGGGTCTTCAGTGAATTAAATATGACTATGAATAGAAATCATCAAACACATTGAAAAGGGTAATAATTGTAAGGAAAGTAAGCAACTGCAGTTTTTGAAAGAAATCACCATTAAAGGTCTGTAAATATTGTGGCAGTGAAGCAATTTTATAATTTATGTGGGTTTTATCTGCCGGTTTCTCTTGACACACTGTGGTATTAAACGCAATACATTAAGTAGCTGAAATCAGATTGTATACAATTCATTTTGGTCCACTTGCTGAAACATGCCAATCGGATGTTTTCCAATTTTCTCACCTAGCATTTCTCTTGTCTTTTGAGGTTATAGGGTAATTTCTGCAGGGAAAATAGTCTAACCACTATAAAAGTGATCAAAGTGTGACTATGAATACTGCCTTAGGACAAATGATTTGAACCCTCCCGTTATCAAAACATCTGCAAATGTTCTTTTTTATGTATGAGTCAATGTGGGGACATATGCTGGCTGAATTCCCTTCCCCCTCAGAACACCTGATACACACCTGACACATATAATCTAAATCAAGAAAAACTGACAAATGATGAGAACTTTTAGGAATAAATTCATCTAATAAGACAATACCCAAACCCTAGAAAGCCAGAAAAATATTTTGCATTGTCTTAATTATAAATCCCTTTTGCCATTCTGAGTTAATATGCTGGTTCTGAAAATACTATCATATAAATAATGCTTTTGTACCTTTTCCAAAATCATGTATTCCCCATGATATAGGCCTCTGAAGGTCATTTATTATGAAGTTTAAATAACCTCAACCTGATTTCTGTCATGTATTGGCCTAGTTCATGTTTTTTAGACCCATGCTTTTATCTTAAAAGAAGATTTGCACCTTATTTTGCTATAGGGATCCTTAAGCAAAAAATGTTAAAATATCTGCTTTGACTGTAATGAATGAATATGTTTCTTTGTGTGTAGGTGCACATACACATGAGTGCAGTACATATCTCCAATTGAAAACTAAGCTTTAAAATTATAATATAATGAAAAATGGGATGACTGGTTGACTTTTGTTATTTTTGTTCTTATTCACTGTCATAAGCTAGGTCATTGCTTGAGACGTTGCCCATAAATTTTATTTATTTATTTTTTTATATAGATCACTTTTCTAGTCTTTATCGAATTTGTTACTATATTGCTTTTGTTCTATGCTTTGGGTTTTTGCCCATGACACATGTGGGATCTTAGCTCCCCAACCAGGGATTGAATTAGAAGGTGAAGTCTTAACTACTGGACCACTAGAGAAGTCCCATGCCCATATATATTAAAGATTACAAATTAGTAGATTTTTCCCAGTCCACTTCATTTGTTTCTTTGAAGTAGTGTTGCAGTAAAGAAATATAGAATAAAAAACGGCAATTTCTTTCTGGAAAATCTAAATGTGAAGCTATGCCTTATAACATAACTTTCAAACTTGCATATGATAATAATAAAGTATTGCAGTTAGTCATAAAATAGAAAAAAGTATGCTTTCTTTCACTGGCAATAGGTTGATCTGTCCATTGAGTTAATTTGACTGATCTAGCTGGTTAGGAAAGGGCCTCCTTCTCCCCCTTCAGATACAGTTGCTTTTATTTTCCAGTCTAAGTTTCCAAACAATATGAATGTGCAACTTCACACAATGATTTTCTCCATCAAGGGTTTTATTTTCATTATAAAATATTCCAAAATACAAATGGAAAATACTCCAAAAAGTTGGATAATATAGTCCACATCAACTACATACAATGGGGGCTTCTGCTCTATTTAAAGATCCAACCTGTCATCTTCACATTCTGTTTAACCTAATCTAAATGCTTTCAGTTCTAGGTTTTCAGCTCCCCTGGTTTTACTTTCATCGATTTATTACTGTTTTTATTTTTCTGTATCAAGTTTCTTATTCAATTATAAATAAAAGTATATGTTGACGGTGGTATTCTAAACATATTACTTTGAATGATAGGGGTGTTTATTACCTTTAAACTCTAAATGACATACTTGGTACTAGTTAAATGTTCTCCAACAATATAACAAAATATAAATCAACTGGTGGTACCCACATTCTAAAATACAACCCCGTCTATATTCATATGAACTCATGGAAAATTCTTTTCAGCACTGTTTGAGAGTGTATGCTCGATGCTTTACTATTGTTTATTCTTCAATAACTAATCACCTTTCTTCGTCTTCCAAAAGTTCCTGGTATTTCACTAGTTTACACATCGATTGAATACTGTTCCCAGAATTGCTTTTGGCTCTAAGCCAACAGCTGTGATAATCAGCTATAAGATTTATTCCAGGAGAGAAGTGTTATAAACATAGGGATTCATGAGGCAGCACACTAAAAATGAATACTGATGCTTTGAGATGCTTGAAAACTTTTTGTGCCTTCAATGAGCCCTAATGCCAGTCTTTACACTCTTCAACTCCACGTGAGCTTTGATTTTGTGGAAAAAAGCCATGTTCATTAGATTTGGTGATTTGATACTTGTATTAATCATTATGAGCCGGTTTAGCAAATTGAAATGATTTAGTTTGACAAAGGCAAATATAGAAAAATCACAGAGAATACTTTAAAAGTCCCACCTTCATGGAAATTAAGGGATTAACTGCTAGACGTGATCTGACACACTCACTGCAATAAGATATATTATTATATTGGTCGATGGGAGAATAAAGTACAAAGGAAGCCAAAAAATTCAAAGAGAAACAGCTGGAGGTAAATGCACTGAACTAGAAAAAAAAAAATGAGAAAGGAGGTGAGTGGAAAAAGGACACACAATCATTTCTTAAATAAAAACACAACAACAAAGAAAAGTAACTTCGAGTTTACAGAATGTTGAGAAGAAAATGTTGCAGAATATTAATCTCCAGTAAGGGAAGAGAAAATATATGCTACTGAAACATGGAAAAGGTATAGAAATAGAATTCAATTAAGGTAATTTATGGTTACATAAAGACAGGTGTCTGGGGGAATTTTCAGGCTGTAGGAGAGTTAAGCAGTAAGAAAGTCTAGAAAGCACAGTGTCAAAACTACAAGAGTAAAATGCTTTCCACACTATTCATCCTTTTGGTGAACCCTATGGATTCTTGAGAGTCACTTGGACAGCAAGGAGATCAATTCAATCAATCCTAAAGGAAGTCAACCCTGAGTATCCATTGGAAGAACTGATGCTGAAGCTCCAATACTTTGGCCACCTGATGCAAAGAACCAATTCATTGGAAAAGACCTTGATGCTGGGAAAGACTGAAGGATAAACAAGAAGGCAGCAGAAGACAAAATGGTTAGATAGCATCACTGACTCAGTGGACATGAATTTCAGCAAACTCTGGGAGATAGTGAAGGACAGGGAAGGCTGGTGTGCCATAGGGTCACAAAGAGTCAGATGCAACTTAATAACTAATCAACAACAACAAAATATGTACCCTAATGTCATTCAGAGTTCATGGAAACTTCCTGAGGAAGCATCCTTAGATTACTTAAACACATGTTGAAAGAGTTCCTTTAATTTTCCCTTTTTGGTACGTATCACCACTTGTAATTATTTACCTGTATCATGATACAGTTTTCTCTCCAATGGGAATATAAATGGCAGAAATTCTGGTGTGGCAACCTCACCATTAGAGCACAAAGCTTATTGCAGCACCCTGGAGGGCAGCAGGAATTTGGAAACCAATTTTTGAGTGAAAAAATGAATGAATGAATGAGTACATGGTTGAGTGAAACTCCATGTTTGGTAATCCTGCCTGAAATTAGTAACTGGAATAATAGGAAGAGAAAGTAAGGGTTATGTACAAAGACAAAGAAGCATTGTTGGGAAGAGCTTGCACATATTTGCAGAGGAGGCAGAAGAAGAAACACGGACAAATAGAGTTTTAGAGGTTGGAGAAAATAAAGGTACACAGAGGAGACACAGAATAGAGGAGATAAGCAGAAATTATAGTTGATATCTCATTCCATAACAAAAGAGGCATCTAACAAAATATAGTGCAACACTTAGATGCTGCAAATATTAAAATCTCAGATAACCTAAATATTGAAATTATAAATAAGAAAATCATAAATTCTTAATTTTTGGATTTTTCTAGAATGAAAGTGATTTTTTTTCATTCAAAATTCTAATGAAAGGATAATAATAGTTCTCATTTATATGTGCTAGCTACTGTCTCATTCTTGATGTGTTTTGTTAATCCTCATGATGACCATCGATGGGAATTACTACTGTAATCTACATATTCCAGCTTTACAAGCTCATTTGACTCACTCTACGACTATCCATAGCCCATACTGCAATCCCTACTGCTCTGAAACTCTTTTCTAAGAATGTTGCTGTTGTCCTGAGTGTTGCCACCTCTTTATATTTAGTAGGCCGAAAGGTTAGTTCACAGACTATAGAGCAAGCATGTGGCGATCAGATTCAGAATGGCAATGTTGACACACTGCCCCCCTAAGGATATCTCTGGTGCCTTTCTCTGCAGAATGATTCCAAAGAGAAAGCAACTTATTAAGTACACAGCTGTTCCAGCCAGGTGCATCCGAAAATGTAGATTGCAGTTGTTAAAAGCAGAAGTGGTGGCAAGAAATGGGCATGTCTGATAACTTCCTTTCTGCCCATCCAGTAAGTCCCCCCTGTCTCTACAGAGCCCTGCAAGAGAACTCCCCGCCAAGATGGGGAGATGTGAATACAGTCCCAGCCAGATGGTCCTCAGCTCTAATCCTAGCCACAACTTCTACCTGCACTAGGAGCTTGGAGAGGATCACAGTTTCCATGATTGCAAAATGGGGATAACAACACATACGTTGAAAATGTGACAGATTACTTTAGGTACTTGTAAAGCGCCTAGTGAAGAACCTTTCACACAGCAGACGCTCAATAAAGGGGAACTAATGCTTTTATTATAAAATAGAATCTGTTCAGTTTTATTTTTTAAATTGTGATCTAATTGGGGAAATAAAATGTTGCAACAAATTATATACCAAACAGCATTCAGGTGAATCTGTACTTGTTTCACAAGCCAGCACTTCTTATTTCCTTCTTCTTTCTCTTGCCCCTTTATATTGGATGAAAAAAATTGCTCTGTTTTCTTTCTTCATCCTCCTTGTCTGACTCACTGAATCCACTGATATATTAGTCTATTTCTAAATCAGGAAGTGTTTCATCCCAATCACATGTGTCCACTCTCTTCAAGGAGATTTTAGGTCATCATTGAATTCAGAAAGGCTGACTTATATTCATGGTTCTGTATCTTATCTCACATCCAAGTATCTCCCACAATACCCCAGCTTCCATTTTTCTTCATCTCTGTCAAAGGAAATGCCAATGTCTGACACTGGAAGACTTTCCTACAGCGTGTCTTTGAGCATGTTGCTTCCTGCCCCTCTACCAAAACTTCAGCATCATCTCTCCTTCTTGGCATACTAGGGACCACATTAATCTCTTCTGAACTCTAAGTGTGATAAGTTAGGATTTGGGCATCCTGATATTTCATTGAGTATATGAATCCTTTGGGGAAAATGAATAAGGTCTCTATAGCACCTGCACTGGTAGTTGTAAATTCTGAACAAAGGCTCACCAATTACGTGTGAGAGCAAATTCATGAAGCTGCTGTCTTTCCATACTTCTACTATGACAGATAATCTGATAGTTTAAATGAGGGAATCTCGATTATTGCTTAAAAGTGTTAGCAAACAGATGATGTGGCTCAGTGTTTTCTACATGAGTGAAAGGTTGATATGAAATAGAAATGTATTTGTACAATTCATGTCCTAGAAGAGAATCGTGACTGTGATCACAAGTGTATCTTCATTGGCAGCAGAAGAATAAACAAAAGTGAAAGAAAGTGAGAGTTGCTCAGTCATGCCCAACTCTTTGCAGCCCCACAGTCTGTAGCCCACCAGGCTTCTCTGTCCATGGAATTCTCTAAGCCAGAATACTGGAGAATTCAGCCATTCTCTTCTCTAGGCAATCTTCCCAACCCAGGGATCAAACTCAGCTCTCCCACATTGCAGGTGGATTCTTTACCATCTGAGCCACCAGGAAACAATGAGCTAATTAGTGAACTGTCTTCTGAATTTTATTCCCTGGTTATTTCTTTGTTCTGAAAAATACTTTAAAATATTATTTCCCCCTCTTCTCTAGTATTTTCTTCTATTATGTGGGTCTTATTTCTTTTATTTTTTTAAACAATCTGTATTTTGTTGTTTTATGGAAGGGATGACATATCCAGAAATATCACAATGAACAAAGGGGATAACTGTTGGTAAAAGGGTAAACTGTTGATTTCGAGTTTTTGAAAGCTTGATCCCTAGATCAATGGGTAAGATTCAGGTACACAGCTAAGAGAAGGGGGATGATGTAAGTGGTTAGAAACAAACATTTTCATCTCATCATGAGAAAACACAAGATTTCCTCAGTTGTAGGACATAGGGAACAAAGATGCTGATGGGAGAGAAAAGGGGCCAGAGCTGTAGTGAAAGGGTCCTTCACTCAGAAGTACAGTTAATCTCTCAATTCATTCCACAAGTCTGTTCTGTAAGTTTGTGTCTCTATTCCTGCCCTGCTAATAGGTTCATCAGTACAATTTTTCTAGCTTCCATATGTATGTATTCATATATGGTATTTTCCTGTTTCTGACTTACTTCACTCTGCACGACAGACTTTAGGTCCATCTAAATGAATACAAATGACCCAATTTTTTCCTTTTTATGGCTGAGTAATATTCCATTGTATAGAAGTACCATATCTTCTTTACTCATTCACCTGTTGGTGGACATGTAGGTTGCTTGCATGTTCTGGCTATTGTAAATAGTCTGCAATGAACACTGAGGTGCATGCGTCTTTTTTTATTACAGTTTTCTCAGGGTGTATGCCTAGTAGTTGGATTGCTGGGTCATATGGTAGTTCTACTTTTTGTTTTTTAAGGAACCTGCAAACTGTTCTCCATAATGGCTGTATCGATTTACATTCACACCAATAGTGCAAGAGAGTTCCCTTTTCTGAGAGAGTAGCATTGACATATACACACTACCATGTATAAAAGAGCTAGAGAAAGGCTGCTATTTAGCACAAGGAGCTCAACTTGGTGCTCTGTGATGACTTAGAGGGGTGGGATAGAGGTAGGGTGGGAGGGAGGCTTTAGGTGGAGGGTATACTTGTATACCTACAGCTGATTCACTTTGTTGTGAAGCGTAAACTAATAACATTGTAAAGCAATTATACTCCAACAAAAAAGAAGGAAAAAAAAAAACCCCAGAGAAGTACAATGAATGTCCAGCTACCCAGCCTTCAGCTGAACAAGCAATGATTTGGAACAAACTGACTGCTAATATAGTGCCTTCCAAACCATGTGGTTGCCATTCAAATGAAGATCATTAATGCCACCTCAAAAGAACCATATTACCCACTGAAATCTAATTTTTTAAAGTCTATTCACCATACACATTAAATACTGGAAGAGATTTATCAAGAATATGTAGGATTCAAATGAAATGTATGCCTCATATATGAAATAAGACAAAATTCAGTAGAGTTCAGTCACTCAGTCATGTCCAGCTCTTTGCGACCCCATGGACTGCAGCACGCCAGGCCTTCCCATCCATCACCAACTCCTGGAGCCTACTCAAACTCATGTCAGTGAGTTTGCGTCAGTGATGCCATTCAACCACCTCAGCCTCTCTCATCACCTTCTCCTCCTACCTTCAATCTTTCCCAGCATCAGGGTCTTCAGGTGGCCAAAGTACTGGAGTACAAGCTTCAGCATCAGTCCTTCCAATGACTATTCAGGACTGATTTCCTTTACGATGCACTGGTTGGATCTCCTTGCAGTCCAAAGGACTCTCAAGAGTCTTCTCCAACACCACAGTTCAAAAGCATCAATTCTTCAGTGCTCAGCTTTCTTTATACTCCAACTCTCATTCATACATGACTACTGGAAAAACCATAGCTTTGACTACATGACCTTTGTTGTTAAAGTAATGTCTCTTCTTTTTAATATGCTGTCTAAGTTGTTCATAGCTTTTCTTCCAAGGAGCAAGCATCTTTTAATTTCATGGTTGTGGTCACCATCTGCAGTGATTTTGGAGCCCCACGCCCCCCCAAATAAAGTCTGTCACTGTTTCCATTGTTTCCCCATATATTTGTCATGAAGTGATTGGACCAGAGGCCTTGATCTTAGTTTTCTGAATGTTGAGCTTTAAGCCAACTCTTTCAGTCTCCTCTTTCACCTTCATCAAGAGGCTCTTTAGTTCTTCTTCACTTTCTACCTTAAGGGTGGTATCATCTGTGTATCTGAGGTTATTGATATTTCTCCTGGCAATCTTGATTCAAGTTTGTGCATCATCCATCCTGGCACTTCACATGATGTACCCTACACATAAGTTAAATAAGCAGGGTGACAAAATACAGCCTTGATGTACTCCTTTCCCTATTTGGAACCAGGCTGTTCTATGAGCACAATAAAGGTCAGAAATGGTATAGACCTAACAGAAGCAGAAGATATTAAGAAGAGGTGGAAGAATGTTCCATGTCCAGTTCTAACTGTTGCTTCTTGACCTGCATACAGATTTCTCAGGAGGCAGGTCAGATGGTCTGCTATTCCTATGTCTAAGAATTTTCCACAGTTTGTGGTGATCCACACAGTCAAAGGCTTTAGCATAGTCAATAAAGCAGAGGTAGATGTTTTTCTGAAACTCTCTTGTGTTGTCGATGATCCAGAGGATACTGGCAATTTAATTTCTGATTCCTCTGCCTTTTCTAAATCCAGCTTGAATATCTGGAAATGCATGGTTCACGTACTGTTGAAGCCTTGCTTGGAGAATTTTGAGCATTACTTTGCTAGCCTGTGAGATGAGTGCAATTGTGCAGTAGTTTGAGCATTCTTTGGCATTGCCTTTCTTTGGGACTGGAATGAAAATTGGCCTTTTCCACTTCTGTGGCCAGTGCTGAGTTTTCCAGATTTGCTGGCATATTGAGTGCAGCATTTTCACACCATCATCTTTTAGGATTTGAAATAGCTCAACTGGAATTCCATCACTTCCACTAGCTTTGTTCATAGTGATGCTTCCTAAGGCCCACTTCACTTCGCATTCCAGGATGTCTGGTTCTAGGTGAGTGATCACACCATCATGGTTATCTGGGTCATGATGGTCTTTTTTGTGTAGTTCTTCTATGTACTCTTGCCACCTCTTCTTAATATCTCCTGCTTCTGTTAGGTCTATACCATTCTGACCTTTATTGTGCTCATCTTTGCATGAAATGTTCCCTTGGCATCTCTAATTTTCTTGAAGAGATCTCTAGTCTTTCCCATTCTATTGTTTTCCTCCATTTTTTTTTTTTGCATTGATCACTGAGGAAGGCTTTCTTATCTCTCCTTGCTACTCTTTGGAACTCTGCATTCAAATGGGTATATCCTTCCTTTTCTCCTTTGTCTTTAGCTTCTCTTCTTTTCTCAGCTATTTGTAATGTCTCATCAGAGAACTGTTTTGCCTTTTTGCATTTCTTTTTCTTGGGGATGGTCCTGATCACTGTCTCCTGTACAATGTCACGAACCTCCAACCATAGTTCTCCAGGCACTGTCTATCAGATCTAATCCCTTGAATCTATTTGTCACTTCCACTGTATAATCGTAAAGGATTTGATTTAGGTCATATCTAGACCATTTGCTCTAGTGGTTTTTCTACTTTCTTCAATTGAAGTATGAATTTGGCAATAAGAAGTTCATGATCTGAGCCAAAGAATGAAAACCACAATCACAGAAAACTAACCAAACTGGTCACATGGATCACAGCTTTGTCTAGCTAAATGAATCTATGAGCCATGCTGTGTAGGGCCACACAAGAAGGATGAGTCATGTTGGAGAGTTCTGACAAAACGTGGTCTACAGGACAAGGATTGGGAAACCACTTCAATATTCTTGCCTTGAGAACCACATGAACAGTATGAGAAGGCAAAAAGATGGGACACTGAAAGATGAACCACCTAGGTCGGTATGTGCCCAATATGCTACTGGAAAAGAGTAGAGAAATAACTCCAGAAAGAATGAAGAGACAGAGCCAAAGCAAAAACAACACCTAGTTGTGGATGTGATGGCTGATGAAAGTAAAGTCTGATGCTGTAAAGAGCAATATTGCATAGGAACCTGGAATGTTAGGTCCATGAATCAAGGCAAACTGGAAGCAATCAAACAGGAGATGGCAAGAGTAAAGATCAATATTTTAGGAATCAGTGAACTAAAATGGACTGGAATGGGTTGAATTTAACTCAGATGATGATTATATCTACTACTGTGGGCAAGAATCCCTTAGAAGAAATGAAGTAGCCATCATAGTCAACAAGAGAGTCCAAAATGCAGTACTTGGATGCAACTCAAAAATGACAAAATGACAAAAGATGTTTGTTTCCAAGGCAAATCATTCAATATCACAGTAATCTAAGTCTGTGCCCCGATCAGTAATGCCAAAGAAGCTGATGTTGAATGGTTCTATGAAGACCTCCAAGACCTTCTAGAACTAACACCCAAAAAAGATGTCCTCTTCATTATAGGGGACTGGAATGCAAAAGTAGGAAGTCAAGAGCTACCTGGAGTAAAAATTTGTCCTTGGAATACAAAATGAAGCAAATCAAAGGCTAAGAGAGTTTTGCCAAGAGAACACAGTGGTCGTAGCAAACACCCTCTTCAAACTACAAAATTACTGAATATATATTTACATAAATACATAGATCACATGTAAGTAGTATATACATATTACACTTGAATTAAAGACAGTCTAGAAGAAAAGTCTTAAAATTACAAACACACCCATTTCTGCATTTTAGGTCTAATACAAATAAAATCAAAAGTATAATGGATGCTGGAGAAGTTGACAACACAAATTCTCAACTTCGGTAACTCTTCACACTCTCAGCTTTCTTCCCTCTTGTCTCTTTCACAGCCCTAACACACAGCTACAATGGACTACTCAATGTTTTCTGAATAAATGCTCTTCCATTTCTTCCTGCAGGAAATCAACTTCAACTCATTCTTCCAGATAGTTTTCAAATTATCAGTGGCCCAGCTCTCAGAGCAGAGGCTCCAAGAAACAGGTACACTGGGGTTTATGGTTTCTTCCAGGTGTGGTGAAGTTGGACAATAAGCCCACCTTCTCTAAGCCTTCTTAAGCCCAGTTCTCAGACATGAAATATATCTGCACTATCTATGTCCAGAGAGTGGGAAAAAAGAAAGCCTAGGAGAGTGCTCGAGAGTATCCACTGGACACATCCAATCATGACACCTGTCTTTCTCAACTCTCTTCTGAAAGGAAAAGCTGCCAAGGATACAATTCAATTCCACTTCTCATGAAACTGAACCAAAAAGATTTTTTAAAATTTCAGAAAGAGGAAAGGGAGAGGGCAATGTGGAGCCAGCCAAACTGCATTAATAGAGAATCACCAGAAGAAAGTGTTTGTATGCCTTGATGTCAAACAACACGTAGGAGGGAGATCACTCACACCTATCCTTTCACAGAAAACAATTGAAAATACTGAAAAAAACTAACCATCTTAGTCCCTTGAACTTGCTGACTAGATAGTAAGGAATGATCACAGCTGTATCTGAGTGGAAGTGGAACCCACAAAGACAGTGGGCCCTCAGAGAACTTGTATAGCCACACGAACTTGAGGTGTGATTTTGAAGATTTCACTGGATCCAGAGGATTAATTCAAAGCTGCACCCCATCCCCACTCAGAGTAGGAAGTCTTGGAAGACAGCTTTTCTCTATACCATGGTGGGGTTGTGGGGCGGACCTGGTAGGGCTTCGCCCTCTAGGTAAGGACAAGTCCAGGGCAGGCTCACCACATCCTTCCAAACCCAGAGACCTTACAGGAAGTCTTCCTGCTGCTGGGGAAAGCATGGACATAACATCATCTTTATGTGAATATAATTATATCCATGAGCTGCTGTTGCAGGGATATTTGAGAAAAGGTATGAACATCTGGGTGATCCAAAAATCTTCTCGCCCTCAAAATCCTCAGGCCTCGAACTGTTTAGTATTATTAGTCATTATTACTTTAAAATACATAGAACATACAAATTTATCATTATAACTATTTACAAGCATTTACAAGGAAGCATTAGCCTCCCTGATGCTCAAGGTAAAGATTCTGCCTGCTATGTGGGAGACTCGGGTTCAATCCCTGGGTCGGGAAGATCCCCTGGAGAAGGGAATAACAACCCACTCCAGTATTCTTGCTTGCAGAATCACATGGACAGAGGAGCCTGGCGGGCTACAATCCATGGGGTCACAGAGTCGGACACAACTGAAGCAGCTTAGCACACATACATGTGTGTGTGCAACCAAAATCCTACATCTAATCTCTTTCAAAATATTATTAATACTACTCCTTAGTATACTGTGTTTGATATTCAGCATTTCAAACATATTCCTGGAATATGTTAGGATAAAAGACAAACACTATTTGTGTATTTCATATTTCATTCTGTAAGCTCAAAAATCCATGAAGAGCTTGGAAACAGAGTAAAATACACTATGGAGGGCTGAAAAGCAGCTGTAAAATATTAAAATCTGAGAAGTCAGGTAGCTATTAAAACTTACTTTTATTTGTAAAATTAAACATGAGCACAAAAACTGGTGAATAAAATTTAACAGGCAGGCAAATAATAAAAATTAGAATTTTAAAAAAATTATGACAATACCTTGAGGTGTTTTATTTGACTTAAATTTAAGAATTCTTCCCAAACTTCCCTAACTTCTTCCTGATAATTGTATGCAAAAGGCCAAATTACAGGAATGAAAAATGGAAACTAACCCATCAGTAGATTGCCTTGTCTCCCACATGCTAAATATTCAGATGATCAATGTCAGCATAGCTTGTCTTCTGCTATAGACTGACCCCCAATGGAAAATGAGGTAAGCATTACAGATTTCAAGGAAAGAAATATAGTGCTTCATTGTCAGTTTAATACAGCAAGCTATTCCACAATATAAGCTTGGACAAAACTAGTTCTATTTGACTCCCATATACTTAAAGAAAGATCAATTTATCTCATCTAATAAAAAACTACACCAAATTTTATATTCAGAACCGAGGATGAGTAACAGAAATTCAACAAAAATATGTGAATACAGGCAGTCCTTGCTTTGCACAGCACTGTCAACTGAAACTCAAGCACTGAATCCTCTCTATAGCAAGCACTGCCTTATATTCTCACTATTCTTCATAAATACAAGCATACACCAAGGAGCAAAATGTAATTGTGAGATATGGACTCTGTGAGCTATTTAAAATAGCCTTTGTTTTCCCAGATACTATCCTGTTTTTATAAAATATGGAGGGAGGAAGGGAATTTAATTTGTACTCAGTTACAATGATTAGCAAAAAAATAAAAATGTTGTTTTTATCTGAGAATATTATTCTGGGGTCTATTTAATGTGACTGAACAGACATAGATTACCATATATAACATTAAGTGAAACTGAAAATGCTCATTCCCGTGAGCTTTATTTTATACTCTGAATTCAGCTAAGTACTTCCTATTCTGAAAGGCTTTCTTTTAAAAAGGACTCGACAGGAACAAACAGATGGATTAATTACATTAAAAACTGACACGATAAGTATAAAGTTAAAGAAGCCAAACTTATGCAAATAGAAAATTTATCATTTAATACCCAATTGAATCTAAATGAATTCTTTTTTTTTTTTTTTTTTTTTACTGTCATCAGGTTTCAAAATATTTCAGGCATGGGAAAAGAGGCAATTTATATGGCATCACCGAAATCTGAGAAAATAATTTGTCCTTTCAGATTTTGAAAAGAATCAACTCCTATTTATAGACTAATAATAATAATTTTAAAAACTTTAGGATAAAGACTTTTTTAAGAGAGCAGGTCAATGTAAGGAAAATATAGACCATTCATTTCCCCAAATCAGCATTTTCTTTTCCAACCTCATTGTCCTTATCTCATATTGCTGGAAAAATAGCAATTATATAGTAACAGAAGGTTCGCTTTTCTCCAGAGCACTTTCATGGACAGAGTCACCAATTAAAAGTCTTGCCAGATTTCAAATGATATCATAAAAGACAAGTAATTTTTTTCTTTCTCATTTTTATAAATCAAAAGGAAGGAATATAACTATCTATTATAAGCTGTAAATTCCTCTACTTATATTAATAACTCACTTATTTGCAAAACTGTAACTGTTAACTACCCCCACCAGATATGCAGTGTTGTAGTTAAGAACACAGACTCTGAAGCCAGACCGCCTCAGTTCACTTCCCACCTCTATGACTATCAGTTATACAACCTTGGGCAAGGGAACCACTCCATGCCTCAATTTTTTTCATCAGTAAAATGGAATAATAACAGTTAATATCTATCCCATAAAAGTAAGAGGATTACTAACCATAAGAAGCCCTGAGATTAACATAAAAATGCTCAATAAATACTGCAAAAAGAAAAACAAAACATAATCACAGACATCTGGGTGATGACAAAATTATTATAAATAGATTTCCAGCTTGATGTAATTTTTTCTAATCTTCCTATTTATTTCCCATTCTATTTCTAATCCTCCTCTTCCAAAGTATCCTATTTGGATAACAATAGGGCAGGCCCATATTGTACTTCATCTCCAAAACTAAGTTAATTTTTCTGTCACACACAGTAGGAGGAGAGCAGGAGAGGCAAGGCAGGGCATACATCACAATCTTCAGTGAGTAGACTCTGTAGATGAGTATCTGAAAAGATCTGATGGTCATTTTAATACAGAAGACCCTAGTTCTCATACAGTGACCCCAAGAAATAATTTGCTCCTTACAAAACAGCAGCATCAACAGTTTAGCATTGGTCAAGGAAAATGGAGCTCTTTGAAAGCCAAGTTTAAAATTGGAAGTCTTATACAAAACCAATTAAAACAAGACTTGGAAAATTATTTAAACACATTTGTCAATAATGATCTCACATGTGCATATGCAAATCTGAAAATTCCCTGATGAACATACCAAATGCAAAGACTTCTTTTTTAATTTGCAATGATAATGATAATAATGACTGCATTTTAATATACAGCAGCATTTTGATAAACCCTCTATATGGATTATGTCATTTAATTCATATAGCTCTGTGGGGCACTAACTATTAAACTTTATGGCATAAAGATTTTAAGTTACTCATCAAGTGGCCACAATCCAGATGCAAAATCAGATTCTTCTGACTTAAAAGAGTCCATGCTCTTAAGCTCTGTTCTGTTGTAACAAATTTTTGTAAGTTATTTGCTTGGTCAGATTGCTCTTGCTATAGAAATGATCATGGCGGCCTTCCCTAACTAAACTTACTCAGAATTCATCTTTCTTTGGGAGAGGTACTTCACCTGAGGAGTTTCCAGGGCATATCTCTATCCAAATGGAACCTAAATTCCAAGAACTGAGTTTACTATTAACTCTAATTTTATTCTTCAGACGTCAATCCTATCTTTGGATATAAAAGAGAATGAACTTTTGAAGTAATTTCCAAGGACTTCCGATCTTTTTCACTTGTTAGAACTTTCAAGTACTGAGATTTGAATTATATGCCAAATTCTCAAATCAGATGTAAAAGCTTTGAAAGACTTAAATAGCTTTTGAGATCCAGTTGAGAGGCTATATATATTTGAAGGGGAAATGACATGTATTCAATTTTAATGTTAGAATTCAAGTTATTTAAACTTCACTGAGGTGGTTAGTCCCAAGATTTGTATATGGAAAACAGACAAAAATATTGAGTCCATTTTAAGAGAGAGAATATACAGACTAGATGGAAAATTTAATGTGTGCATCTTTCTCCTGGTTTTCTTCTTTGTTATTATATTTCAAGCAACAGCTCCATCCTGCCAAGTCATCACACTACACGGAATTTAGAACTCTTACGGGCACATGCTTTCAACAGAAAGATTCCCTTACCAAAATATTAGTAATTTCAGGCAGCTTATTTGAATGTCAGTGGAAATTTAGGGTGCCCCTACAGTATACTGGCTTCCAAAAGTAGAAATGTGGTTCTAATATAAACGCTTGCAAATATTACTGTCATCCTCTCTTGGTTATATTTATGTCTAAAAAATGAAAATGATAGTTTTATTTTAGCAAGAGCAAGTATGGAAATCCTTAATTTAAAGACATTGGTAAATCTTGTGTAATTGCTTCAGCATTGAATTTAACACTGAATTTTCCTTGTGAAGTCCTATATTCAAGTAGATGGGTAGAATAGGATTCGCTGTGAAAGTTGTTAAAGAATAACTACACAGTCCCCATTTATCTAGCAAGGTATGGAGAATTTTGTAAGGTATACAAAGGGCTGTTGTATGAACACACATGGGTTGGAAGAGAGGTCACTCATGGGATGAGGGTATAAATGAAGGAACTAAATGCAAAAGAGATCGTAAAAGTACAAATTGAAGTCAGACTGTCTGGATCTGAATTCTAGATCCTAATCTTCAGTGTATTCTTCTATAAAATGGATATGTTTAATAGGTTGCTGTTCATTCACTTCAGTCCCACAGTTGTGTCCGACTCTTCGCGACCCCATGGATTGCAGCATGCCAGGCTTCCCTGTCCATCACCAACCCCCGGAGTTTGCTCAAACTCATGTCCATTGAGTCGGTGATGCCATCCAACCATCTCATCCTCTGTCATCCCTTTCTCCTTCTGCCCTCAATCTTTCCCAGCATCAGGGTCTTTTCAAATGAGTCAGCTCTTCACATCAGATGGCCAAAGTATTGGAGTTTCAGCTTCAACATCAGTCCTTCCAATGAACACCCAGACTTATTTCCTTTAATATGGACTGGTTGGATCTCTGTGCTGTCCAAGGGACTCTCAAGAGTCTTCTCCAACACCACAGTTCAAAAGCATCAATTCTTCGGTGCTCAGCTTTTTTTATAGTCCAACTCTCACATCCATACATGACGACTGGAAAAACCATAGCTTTGACTAGATGGACCTTTCTCGGCAAAGTAATGTCTCTGCTTTTTAATATGCTGTTTAGGTTGGTTATAACTTTTCTTCCAAGCAGCAAGCATCTTTTAATTTCATGGCTGCAGTCACCAACTGCAGTGATTTTGAAGCTCCCCCCCACCAATAAAATCTCTCACTGTTTCCATTGTTTCCCCATCTATTTGAAGTGATGGGACTGGATGCCATGATCTTAGTTTTCTGAATGCCAAGTTTTTTGTTTTTTTTTTTAATTTATTTATTTGACTGTGCCAGGTCTTAGTTACAGCATGTGGGATCTAGTTCCCTGACCAGGATCAAACCCAGGGCCCCTGCATTGGAAGCATGGAGTCTTAATCATTGGACCACAAGGGAATCCCTTTGAATGCTAAGTTTTAAGCCAGCTTTTTCAGTCTCCTCTTTCACTTTCATCATGAGGCTTTTTAGTTCTTCTTCGCTTTCTGCCATAAGGGTGATGTTAATCTGCATATCTGAGGTTATTGATATTTCTCCCGGCAATCTTGATTCCAGCTTGTGCTTCATCCAGCCCAGCATTTCTCATGATGTACTCTGTATATAAATTAAATAAGCAGAGTGACAATATACAGCCTTGACGTACTCCTTTTCCTATTTGGAACCAGTCTGTTGTTCCATATCCAGTTCTAACTGTTGCTTCTTGACCTGCATACAGATTTCTCAGGAGGCAGGTCAGATGGTCTGGTATTTTTGGTAATTTTCAAAAAAATTTCTTGAAGAATTTTCCACAGTTTTTTGTGATCCACACAGTCAAAGGCTTTGGCATAGTCAATAAAGCAGAGGTAGATGTTTTTCTGGAACTCTCTTGCTTTTTTGATGATCCAACGGATGTTGGCAATTTGATCTTTGGTTCCTCTGCCTTGTCTAAATCCAGATTGAATATCTGGAAGTTCACGGTTCACATACTGTAGAAGCCTAGCTTGGAGGATTTTGAGTATTACTTTGCTAGCTTGTGATTTAAGTGCAATTATGCAGTAGTTTGAGCATTCTTTGGCATTGCCTTTCTTTGGGATTAGAATGAAAACTGACCTTTTCCAGTCCTGTGGCCATTGCTAAGTTTTCCAAATTTGTTGGCATACTGAGTGTAGCACTTTCACAGAATCATCTTTTAGGATTTGAAACAGCTCAACTGGAATTCCATCACTTCCACTAGCTTTGTTCATAGTGATGCTTCCTAAGGCCCACTTCACTTCACATTCCAGGATGTCTGGCTCTAGGTGAGTGACACACCATCATGGTTTTGTGGGTCATGAAGATCTTTTTTGGATAGCTCTTCTATGTATTCTTGCCACCTCTTCTTTTTTTTTTTTTTTTAAATATTATTTTATTAGTTGGAGGCCAATCACTTTACAACATTTCAGTGGGTTTTGTCATACATTGACATGAATCAGCCATATAGTTACACGTATTCCCCATCCCGATCCCCCCTCCCACCTCCCTCCCCACCCGACTCCTCAGGGTCCTCCCAGCGCACCAGGCCCGAGCACCTGACTCATGTATCCCACCTGGGCTGGTGGTCCGTTTCACCATAGATAATATACATGCTGTTCTTTCAAAACATCCCACCCTCACGTTCTCCCCCAGAGTTCAAAAGTCTGTTCTGTACTTCTGTGTCTCTTTTTCTGTTTTGCATATAGGGTTATCGCCACCATCTATCTAAATTCCGTATATATGTGTTAGTATACTGTAATGTTCTTTATCTTTCTGGCTTACTTCACTCTGTATAATGGGCTCCAGTTTCATCCATCTCATTAGAACTGATTCAAATGAATTCTTTTTAACGGCTGAGTAATATTCCATGGTGTATATGTACCACAGCTTCCTTATCCATTCATCTGCTGATGGGCATCTAGGCTGCTTCCATGTCCTGGCTATTATAAACAGTGCTGCGATGAACATTGGGGTGCACGTGTCTCTTTCAGATCTGGATTCCTCAGTGTGTATGCCTAGAAGTGGTATTGCTGGGTCATATGGTAGTTCTATTTCCAGTTTTTTAAGAAATCTCCACACTGTTTTCCATAGTGGCTGTACTAGTTTGCATTCCCACCAACAGTGTAAGAGGGTTCCCTTTTCTCCACACCCTCTCCAGCATTTATTGCTTGTAGACTTTTGGATAGCAGCCATCCTGACTGGCGTGTAATGGTACCTCATTGTGGTTTTGATTTGCATTTCTCTGATAATGAGTGATGTTGAGCATCTTTTCATGTGTTTGTTAGCCATCTGTATGTCTTCTTTGGAGAAATGTCTGTTTAGTTCTTTGGCCCATTTTTTGATTGGGTCGTTTATTTTTCTGGAATTGAGCTTCAGGAGTTGCTTGTATATTTTTGAGATTAATCCTTTGTCTGTTTCCTCATTTGCTATTATTTTCTCCCAATCTGAGGGCTGTCTTTTCACCTTACTTACAGTTTCCTTTGTTGTGCAAAAGCTTTTAATTTTCATTAGGTCCCATTTGTTTATTTTTGCTTTTATTTCCAATATTCTGGGAGGTGGGTCATAGAAGATCTTGCTGTGATTTATGTCGGAGAGTGTTTTGCCTATGTTCTCCTCTAGGAGTTTTATAGTTTCTGGTCTTACATTTAGATCTTTAATCCATTTTGAGTTTATTTTTGTGTATGGTGTTAGAAAGTGTTCTAGTTTCATTCTTTTACAAGTGGTTGACCAGTTTTCCCAGCACCACTTGTTAAAGAGATTGTCTTTTTTCCATTGTATATCCTTGCCTCCTTTGTCAAAGATGAGGTGTCCATATGTTCGTGGATTTATCTCTGGGCTTTCTATTCTATTCCATTGATCTATATTTCTGTCTTTGTGCCAGTACCATACTGTCTTGATGACTGTGGCTTTGTAGCCACCTCTTCTTAATATCTTCTGCTTCTGTTAGGTCCATGCCATTTCTGTCTTTTATTCATGCCCAACTGCATGAAATATTCCCTTGGGATCTCTAATTTTCTTGAAGAGATCTCTAGTCTTTCCCATTCTATGTTTTCCTCTATTTCTTTACATTGACCGCTGAGGAAGGCTTTCTTATCTTGCTATTCTTACCTTGCTATTCTTTGGAACTCTGCATTCAAATGGGTATATCTTTCCTTTTCTCCTTTGCCTTTCACTTTTCTTCTCAGATGTTTGTAAAGCCTCATCAGAGAACTGTTTTGCCTTTTTGCATTTTTTTTCCCCTTGGGGATGGTCTAGATCACTGCCTCCAACACAGTGTCATGAACCTCTGTCCATATTTCTTTAGGCACTCTGTCTATCAGATCTAATCCCTTGAATCTATTTGTCACTTCCACTGTATAATCATAAGGAATTTGATTTAGGTCATACCTAGATGGTCTAGCAGTTTTCCATACTTTCTTCAATTTAAGTCTGAATTTTGCAAAAAGAAGTTCCTGATCTGAGCCACAGTTAGTTCCTGGTCTTGTTTTTGCTGACTATATAGAGCTTCTCCATCTATCCTTGCAAAGAATATAATCAATCTGATTTCAGTATTGACCACCTGGTGATGTCCATGTGTACAGTCTTCTCTTGTGTTGTTGGAAGAGGGTGTTTGCTATAATCAGTGCATTTTCTTGGCAAAACTCTGTTAGCCTTTGCCCTGCTTCATTCTGTACTCCAAGGCCAAATTTCGCTGTTACTCCAGGTATCTCTGGACTTCCTACTTTTACATTCCAGTCCCCTATAATGAAAAGGACATCTTTTTTGTATGTTAGTTCTAGAATGTCTTTTAGGTCTTCATAGAACTGTTCAACTTCAGCTTTTTCAACATTACTGGTTGTTGCACAGACTTAGATTACTGTAATATTGAATGGTTTGCCTTGGAAACAAAGAGAGAACATTCTGTCGTTTTTGAGATTGCACCCAAGTACTGCGTTTGAGACTCTCTTGCTGACTTTGATAGCTACTTTGTTTCTTCTAAGGGATTCTTGCCCACAGTAGTAGATATAATGGCCATCTGAGTTAATTCCAGTCCATTTTAGTTCAGTGATTCCTAAAATGTCAGTGTTCCCTCTTGCCGATTTCTGTTTGCTTCATGAAATAAAGGGCTTGGAACAGTGCCTGGTGCAATCAGCATATTCCATAAGTTACGTTGCTATCAGTATTGTTTGCTTAGATACCAATAACCTGCTACTGTCTTTTCATTACTTGGAACTCTCAACAAAGTTTTCCAGACACAATTGCCTTGCTTAATATAACAACAGCTAGTAAAATTACAACGCCTTCTTGTAATTATGATTGAAGCAAACACAAAAACCTAACAGGTAACAAAAACCTGCAAATATGTGTAAGAATGAAAAGTGGAATATATAACCCATAGATTCAGGAGATCAAAAAAGTATGGAGGCACTTCTGCCTGAAACTTTGTGCATCCAATTAGAAAACCTAGAGAAACTTGGTGACTATCTGGCAAAACACATATTAACAAAATTATCCAAAAGAAAAGGATAATATGGATAGACCATCTACCCCCAAAGATAAGAGAAGGTGGTTAGAAATTTGCCATTAAAGATTTTCCAATTCCAGATGCCTTCAAAGCTGAGTTTTATCAACTTTTATGGATATACACATTGTTAGACTCCTTTTCAAAAATATGAAAGTCATCCTCAAGTCATTTTATAAAGTCAAGTTTGTGTGAACACTAAAACCTGGCAAAGACATGATAAAGAAAAAAAAAAAAGACTACAATAATAATACACTTTTAGAAATAGTCACAAAATTCTAAATAAAATGTTGACAATAAAATTCAACAATGTATCCAATGCATGTGATGCATGTGATTGAGCAAGCGACTTAATACCAGCAAAGTCTATCAGTCCCTTAGTAAATTAAAAAGAAGTAATTTGCGGCAAGATTCATAGATCATGAGATGATATTTGTTAAAATTACCAGTCATTTCTAATGAAATATCTAAGTTAAACAGGAATAGAAAGTTACTACTCAGTTAAACTATATATATTTACCATGAAACAATACAAGTATTATCTGAAAACCATTTACCTTCAAGTTTCACATTTCATTTCACATTTTTAACCCATTGTATTGTATCCTTTCACTCTTTCCTCCCTTCCTTCCATAAGCAAATATTTATTGTGTGCCTAGTGTATTCGAGGCACCGTGCTAACCCACAATGTGAAGAAATTAAATATGTAATCCAAAAAGAAATATGAAAAATAAGTAGTCAATGAAAATGCCAGAGAAAAGAGAATAGTTCAGGGAGCAAGTTAAAAAAATACTGATGGACTTGAACTTAATTTCCTTCTTTTGAATTGGACAAGAATTGAAATCTAGCTTTAACCCTATTAAATATTTTCTCCAAGTAGGGTCCAGGATGTGTTAACAATTAAGTGACCTCCATTTTTCTCATATATGAAAACACCCTGAACCAAACTAAAAACAAAACCAGTAATATCATGTTACCAAAGAGAAGAGTATTATTTCTATAGCATTTCCATGTTCTTGCGCTTCTCTGGGATTTTACAAAGTTTGCATTTAATGAGAGCACCCTGAAGCGACTGCAGGCAGGTGAAGCTGCTATTATGTCGCAGGGAGAGCTGACAGACAGCTTCAGAAGCGTTTAGTTAACAAATCATTACTTAGTGTTTGCAAGACTTCTACCTGAACCCAAACAGAGCGTGGAACTGTCTTGGGAAGAACAAAGCCATCAATTGTAAAACAAACCTTGGTAAAGGCAGCCAGGATCAGCAGGGAGGGGAAATAAAGTAATTTATTCAAATTGTATATATGAACAGTAAGAACTTCTTTTTGTTTTTCTGAAAGTAACAGAAATTTGGATCCTTTAAAAAATATGAACAGTAAGTCTTTGCTTGCTTTTAAGGACATGAAGTATATTTGTTAAGTTGAAGGAGAGTAAAAATGAAAATGGAAAAGAAAACTAATAAACCATTTAACTAAAAAATGACCATGTATACGTGTGTGTGTGTGTGTGTGTGTGTGTGTATACATATATATATATAAACACATGCTCCAACTTTTGTGTAAAGCATGTGCAGGGTCATGTCAGACTTAGTTTTGTCACTGAAAAGAAAATGGCAAAGTTTTAATGTTATCCTGTCATTGTGATTTCTAAACTTTTGCCCTACTGAAGAAGCTTTATCTTCTAATTGCCAAGGCCACACATAGACAGGGAAAAGAGGGCAGGGCTGAGCCAAATGCAGAACAGAAAAAAAAAAAAAAAAAGGTCAAAGTTGCAGAGGTAACTATTATTTTTCAAAGACTACGTGAAGCATTGAAATTCTGATACCTCATTCCCCTGACAAAAATTGTAATGAGAACAGGAAATGGTACCCCATGAATCCATTGTCCTGACAATGATTTAATGAGAATGGGAAATGGTGAGAGCATAACTAATTCGCATTATGATCCTCAAGTTGTCATCTTGTGGTTCTGCTCAGATGCTGCAAAATGAAGGATGTCGGACATCAGCTGGGAGAGTGCATGACGACGCTGACACGGTGTGGTCTGAAAGCAAAGGCAGAATGCGTTAGCACGGGGCGGGGGGCAGGCGGGGGGGGAATACAAAGAATGAAGTTTGTCTGCTGAGTGACAAAATAGGAATCCATCTAAAGGTGGCATGGGTATCAACTGGAAGGAAAAGGCCAGCAGGTAGGGCAAAGGCTGTGATGAAAACCTGGGCTAGGAAGGAACAAAAAGGGATCACACAAACAGTGAAATCTGGCTCCCTGGACATGTTATGTTGTATTTTTCCTGGAGATATCCAAGTTTGTGGAGATGCTTTTGATTTTGTGGTTCTAAGGCACTATTTCCTTTCTTCCCTTAGTAAATAAAATTTTACATGCACATCTCTAACTCAAATTGTGCATTTTGTAACTGAAGTAATCAAAGATACAGAAGTTCTGAAAGAAAGTGGTCAGTGGGAGAAAGAACATCCTTCAACTCAATTATGCTGGTGGAAACCAACACGTGATATGTCAAGATTATGTAGAATTTAAATTCCACAGATGGCAGAAAGCAATTTACTTCTTGTTAACAAATAAGTTTTAACCTATTTCTCTAAATAGCAACTCAGGTTCTAGACAGTTTCGAGTGCTGAATTATTCCAGGACTTCTAGACTTTGTGGAGCATGCCAAGGCAATGCTCATCGTCTGCTTACATTTTGGGAAACACGTTACCATACATGGAAATAGTTGGAAATCAGCAGGAAAATTGAGAAATAAAACTTCTTAATTCTCCATTTCAAGTCTGATTTGTTCCTCAAAGAACTAGCTAGTCATTTAAAATGGTTCCTTAAAATTCCCTCTGTAAGGTTGTCATGACATTTAGCATGCTTCTCACAGGTGAATCCTTCCAAGAACAGAGAAGGAGATCGAACACTGAAAACCTCTTAGAAAATAAATTGTATTTTACTAATTACAATACCAAAGAAGCATAGTAATCATGTGCCATATTCATTCTATAAAATAACAATAATAATGATAAAGGGTGGTGCCATTCCATTCAGTTTCCTCTTAGCACCTTTTATTTAAATGCAATCATAAAGAGGGTATTTTTGAAGATGAAAAGCAACTTTCATGAAAATGAAAATGACGCTGATTCCCTCACCACTAGTCAAAAACCTTTCAGACTAAGATAAATGACTCGAAGCCATTAGAAAAAAATTATTGCCAACTTATGTGTGCCTGAGCCCCCCCTACTTTGCATTTTGATTCATATTTAAAATATTGATTCCATCAAATGGAGGAACAGTTAGTGTCAGCAAGAAGATGATGGAGAAAATGAAGTCAAAGGCGAACAATGTAAACAGTGGATTTATTTATTTACCCTTAGGTGAAGGTGCCATATTTCACTTCTATTGAACACTTGCTCAATTTATTTTATTAATTTAATCTTTCTAAAGTACTACTTCATACTCTGATGCAATTTCAGATAAAACAGATCACTGTGTACTTGTTGAATTCATGGTGAGTGATACATGAATTTATAATCCAGAATGATTCATAATTGAGTGAGCTACCTTATTTTACTCCCCTATTACCGGAGAGCTTTGCAATGAAAGATAATAATGTTCAAGGAAGAAATGTGAAAGATATTCTCAAAAGTTGAACTATATGATAATAATGTCGAGCAAAAATGAAATATTTAATGTCCATATTTAGGTTCTCCATCATGCATTATGTGGTCATGTAAGGGGTGTCAAAAGCTGATGAGAACTTCAATTTGACCTGGCAAAAATGAAGTAAGCAACATACAGTATTTCATCCATTATGTCCATTTTCACAGTGAAGGATGGGTTTTATAATACTTTATTCCATCCAATGTCAAGGTCTTAAAAACAAATTTTGAAAGCACTTAAGAGGTTCTTTTAACAGCTGTATTTAGTAACAAATGACAGATATCTATTAATATAAGTACATCTTATATAAAATATTTTAATATGGATTTTAGGTGATAGTATATTCTTATTAACAGCATGTGTAAAATGGCACATCATAACAGCTCTTTTAGATGAAAGATCCATTTAGTCCCATCTTCATATTATGGATTAATACAATATTCTACACCATAATGGTTCCAAAAGCATTGTTAGCACTATGTATTATTCATGTTTTCAGGTACCATTGTTTCAGCTCATAATAGAGTATCTCAGAATTATGAGTGAAGCTTATAATGAACTGAAGAAAACTACCTAACTATACTATTTTAATAGGTCACCCAGTTGGTCCTGATAACACCTGGGCACTAGAATTATTTCAGTCCTTGGCACTGGGTTCAAACTTGAGAAAATACAAATTTTCAGTTCCAAATGATCTACTTCAATCACATAAGCACAATGTGTTTAAGATGGTATTTTTAAAGCTGCATATAATCATCAAGTATTATGGCTACTGTGGTGTATTCAAACTGTAAATTAAAATGTTCAATTGAATTAAAATAAATGAGGTTTAAATATAGGCCAATATATGTCCATTAAGAATAAAATAAATTGTACTAGGCAGTTACAAAATCTAAACATTACACAACTGGCTTCTCAAACTTTCCCATGAATGCAGCATTTCCTGGGCATCATGCTCCCAAGCAGAATCTAATTCAGGAAAGCTGGGGCAGGGCCTGAAATTCTGCATTTCTCACCAGCTCCTGGAAGAAGCTGACCTCTGACTAGCAGAGGATAACTATGGACAACCAAACAACTACCAGCTCATTTGTGAATTGCCACTCTGCAGAACTCAGTTTTCTCGTACTAACTGGGATGCTGTACCGTTAGAATCAAACGAGTAACTCGTGCCAAGGGCTTTTAGCATAACCAAGGACTCCATCTTTCGCTGCCACTTTGGGAGATTATCTACCACGTTGATTCACTGGGTTTAACACCCAATCAGTGTTAGCTTTAAACAAATTCTGTGTGAGCTCTAGCCTCTGATCGCGTGAGCCCAGTGACAGGCAATTATCAAGACCTTATAAGGCAGCGGATCTACTGATTAGAACCTGCTTCCAACTTCAGCTGATGCCTCTGCTATCTGCTATACTATAATAAGAAATACTGCTCTTAGTTGTTTTGGAACTGACCAAAAATAAGCCTAATCCTTTTCTGCATGTCAGAATCATTAATATTTTTACAACATGTGGTTATTTTCTTTTCATTAAAATTTTGATTTTCAATTTTTTTTTTTTTTTCCAGAACAGAATATCTTCAACTTGGTTGAAACATCAAAAAAGGATCAAGAGGTATTGAAATAGAGGCCCTTGTACTGGATTTATTTCTCCATGGCTGTGACTAAAAGCAGCTGCAGCTCTGCCCAAGGGCTCCCCACCTCCAAGCCATCATCCATTGGTGAGGTTTCCACCCACTGCTGGGTTCGCTCTAATGTGCAGTTCACACTGTCTTCGAGGCTGCCAGTGGGGCGGAGTTGCATTTGCTCACAGTGGTAACCTGTTCAATCATTCATCAGTTACGACTTCCTGGGATCACATGCTAAAAAGGTACTTGGATGAAACTCAACATCAGCTTCTGGGGGAACTAAATGAAGTCAGTTATAAACTATAAAGTCTCCCTCGAGTCCTCATTCTTTTCTTCCCACAACCCAGTTTTCACCTCCAATAGGTAAGTTATGTTCTTTCCAGGTTTTAATTCTATGAATCTCCAAGCAAATACAGATGCCTAGTCCTTTCTTGCAAAATAAAATATACTAAATACACTGCACTATTCCTGTACCTTTTTTTTTCACTTAATGTAATTCAGACATTTTTCAACAGGAGTGAACAGAGAGCCCTCTCATTCCTTTGTATGGTTATGTGGTGTTCCACTTTATGTAAATGATCCACTGGTACAAACCAGTTTTGTCATTTCTTCAGCTCGCATATCTTTTTTTTTTTTTGATTACTTATTGAATCACAAAGTTGAATCATTTAATGATCTCTTCTGGCCACAAACCAATTTACTGATGTCATTCTCAAAGTATTCTACCTCGTACTGAACAACCCTCTTACAACATTCTCTCAAACGTCGAACGCAACACAAGTGGGATACTATTCTTCTTGCCTAAGACAAAAATTAAGTCTAGGTCAGCTTGCTCACGCTGTTAAACGGTAGGCTGATGTTGAATTTATAAAGAGTTAAAGCTCTTAAGGCTTCTTCACATGGGATTTCTCATCCTATATTTATATAATCAATTTCTTTTAAACACAGTTCTGCAACTTCACCATCTTTGTGTATATTTTATGCCCACTGCTTCAGCTCCTTGTCTAGCCCATATTCCTAACAGAATCATTAGCCCCCACCTATTGAATATTTAATATGTGCCAAGCCCTGTCACTTGTACTTTATACTTATTATTTATCACTATCTTATGGGGCTTCCCAGGTGGCCCAGTGGTAAAGGATTTGCCTGCCAATGCAGGAGACGTGGGTTTGATACCTGGGTTGGGATGATCCCCTGCAGAAGGAAATGGCTACCCACTACAGTATTCCTGACTGGAAAATCCTATGGACAGAGGAGCCTGGCAGATTATAGTCCATGGGGTCTCAAAGAGTCAGACACGACTGAGCAACTGAGCTAGAGAGAACTATCTTATGAGCCAATTATTATCCCTATTTACAGGTGATGAAATGGATGCTCAGAGAAGGTTAAGTCATTTGCCAGAATCATGTAAGCAGCAATTGGAAAAGCCCAGGACTGTTATGCTTCAGCGTTAATCCTACAGTCCAAGCAACAAACCATGTTTCCCAACTTTCGGTCAAGTGCACAGAGCAATTACTATCTTCAGTTAAGTAGTTAATACAATTACAAATTATTCTATGACTAGGGATTGGCTTATAAATGGATATCTATGAGAACACTTTCCCATTGTATTAGCCAAAGTTCTCTAGAGAAACAGAACCGATAGGATGATAAGAGATAAATACACACACACACACACACACACACACACGGGCTTCCCCTGTGGCTTAGATGGTTAAAAAAAAAATCCGCCTGCAATACAAGAGACTCAGGTTTTATTCCTGGGTCAGGAAGATCCCCTGGAGAAATAAATGGCAACCCATCTCCAGTATTCTTGTCCAGAGAATCTCACGGACAGAGGACCCTGCAGGGCTACAATCCACGGAGTTTCAGAGTTGGACACACCTGAAAGACCACGTACACACACGCATATATATAGTTCTCTTATGACATACTGTATGTGTATATATACAAATGTACACATACACATGACAATATTCATTACAGAAATACGCTCACACAGTTATGGAAGCTGATAAGTCCCACTCCGCCATCTACAAGCTGGAGAACTAGGAAAGCCACTGGTATAACTCTCAGCGTGAGGCCGAAGTCCCATAGTCTGATGTCCCAAGAACCTTGAACTTCAATGGTGAGGGCATCACCCTCTCTCTGCCTTTCTGCTCTGTTGGAGGCTTCAAGGGATTGGCTGATGCCCATCCCTAGGAGTGTGGGCAAATCTTGCCTCATTCTACAGATTCACCTACTGAATCAAAAGCTAAATCTCTTCCAGAAACACCCTCACAGACCTACCTAGAAATAAAAGTTTTACCAGCCATCTGAGCATCCCTTAGCCCAGAACAGCAGCTTGTAAAATGAGCTATCCTATCAGTCTAGCACTGATCAATAATCAGTGTTTTAGATGTTGTCTTTCAAAAGTTAATATGCTTTTTACTATACAGTAAATACAGATATTTACTGATACAGATATTACTATATCATTTTACCACTTTCCAGAAAAGTACCATGGTAGTTAGAGATTTCAAACAGTTAAATAACAACAACAAAACCACAAAGCCTTTATTATATTAACTTTTTCTCTTTTCCAGGTGAAGAAAAGGGATCTGATTGGTATGACTTTTATGTAACCCCTACTGTGAATTATAGAAAAAAATATTTTGCTTTCTGAGCCTCCCAAGCTGCCACTTACAGAACAGGATGCCCAGTCTGGGTAGGAAGCAGTGTAACCTCATTAGGTGGTCTCATCCAGACTTAATTTTTCCGCATTTTCAAAAATTATATGAGGATTTGGTCATTTCTTGTTTTCTCACACTCCTCCCATCCTCCAGAATGCCTTGTAGAAAACTGAGGCATGTTCCAGTTGTATAACTGCAAGTGGTACCCTGGACAAAATCTTTATAAGCTTTAGGACAACTGACTCTAAAGAATCCCACATAGCTGTTTACCCCTCTTCTGGGCCTCCTGTTTCTTCCTTTCACATCAGTTTGAAAATTATTTCCAGTGAAGGAGGCAGAAGGAGAGCCAGCATCCAGCTGGCTTTCTCACAGTCATCAGTTATCAACATACCATCAGCTCCATCTCTTTCCAATGCCTCCAAAAAACCCCGCAAAAACTTTCTTTTTAAAAATTATTTTTAGAGCATTTCAAAAGCTGCAGATCATTTTAGACATTGGCCTGCTATATACTGCTTTTCTGATTCACTTGTCATCATTTGTTCAAGTTCTTTATTTTTCCCATTACCAGCTCATTGCAGGTCTTCTTGTGTGTTTGTTTGTTTACAGATACATAATTAGGTATCTTGCAAGAATTTAATTTATAAGAGCCATTTATAAGATTCCGTTCTTGGAGTCGCCTTTTTCTCCTACAGCCTCTGGCCATGGAATTTTATGCATCATTTCCAGCAAACTTAAACCTTACTGTGGTTTAGGTCTATGGTTTTTACAATGCCCCCTTAGAATTTGTGAAGAAAACAGTTAATTGCTACAGAGTAGTGAGAGAGTCATTTCCTAGGCAGGTTGATAAGAAGTCTAGGGGTCCCCAAGGAGAGAGAGGTCTGGGATATTCAAGGAGGAAGAAAGGACAAACTTTTTTACTTTTTCTCCTCTACATTCCTTAGGATTATATAACAATGTATCCTGCCTGAGGACAGTCTTTGGGTAAACCCTCTGGCTAATTCTGTTATCTTAAAATATAAATTATGGGAGTGGGTCTGGTGAGGTCTTTGCAACCTCCAGACATTCTTTGGATTCACTGGAGAGTATATAACTCCATTGCTAACACTAGCAAAGGGGTACACTTTTGCCCCCTTCTGATGCCTATGTCAGAAGCTTTCTCTATCTCCTTTATACTTTAATAAAACTTTATTACACAAAAGCTCTGAGCGATCCAGTCTTGTCTCTGGCCCCGGATTGAATTCGTCTCCTTCGGAGGCCAAGAATCCCGCGTCTTATCGTTCAGCAACAACCTTTTAGTAGGAAACAGGACGATGTCTAGCAAATAGTACCTTATTCCCCTTAATTTGGTATCTGTGTTTGAGTAAAATATACACACAGTTTTAATACCTATATTGTGTGATTTAGTTTTATGAGAACTTGAAAAACCTAAATTGAAGTTGCACAACAAAAAAGGTTGAATAAACTCTCACTTTATGCAAAAAACTAAAATAATAGAAATTCTTCCAAATTTTAAAATTTCATTTTTTAATGTCTATCAATAGATGGATGTTAATGAAGATGCAGTACATAAATACAGTGGAGTATTACTCAGCCATAAAAAGAATGAAAGAGAAGGGAATGGCTACCTACTCCAGTATTCTGGCCTAGAGAATTCCAAGGACTGTAGAGTCCATGGCGTCACAAAGAGTTGGACACGACTGAGCAACTTTCACTTTCACTTTGGAGAGATGAGAATGAACCTAGAGTTTGTCATACAGAGTGAGAGAGAAGAACAAATATAAATATTAACACATAAATGTGGAATCTAGAAAAATGGCACAGATGAACTTATGTGCAGGGCAGGAATAGAGACACAGATGTAGAGGATGGAGTGTGAGGATGGGAGGGAGGGGAGGTGGGATGAACTGGGAGATGATTGAGATTCATGTAACTGTACTGCTATGTGTAAAACATAGCTAGTAGCTAGTGGGAAGCGACTGTAGAGTTCAGCGAGTTCAGGCCAATGCTCCAAGGTGACCCAGATGGGTGGGTGGGGAGGGGTGAGAAGGAGGTCCTATAGGGAGAGGAGATACATGCATACATATAACTAATTCAGTTTGTTGTACAACACTGTAAAGCAGTTATACTCCAATTTTTAACAAGTATATAGTCTCAGTAGACTATGATGCTCCTATAAAAGATTACTTACCCCCTTTGATAGTATCATTTGAACAAACAGATTTATGTGCATCTGTGGTGACTACTATGCTAGTTTTCAACATTCTAATGCTATTACATAAACTATTTAAACTATCATAATAATTCACAGATTTGCATTATCTACCTATCTTTATAATAAAGTAGTTGATCTATAATAGTATGTTAGTTACAGGTATACAGCAAAGTGATTCACTTTTGGCTTCCCTTTTGGCTCAGTGGTAAAGAATCCACCTACAATGCAGAAGATTCAATCTGTGGGTTGAGAAGATCCCCTGGAGAAGAAAATGACTACCTACTCCAGTATTCTTGCCTTGGAACTCCTATGGATAGAGGGGCCTGGCAGGCTATAGTCCACAGGGTCACAAAGAGTTGGACATGACTTAGCGACTAAATAACAACAATACACGGACTGATCAGACTGCTGAAGACCCAGGAGAAGGATGTGGTCCTGCTAACTGCCAGAGAGAACAAGAAAGCAGGAAGCAGCATTGCGTTTGCTGAAAGATGCCTCTCTTCTCCTGTGTATTTAGTATATATTTGAAACTGACTGTTAACTTAATAAGGTGGAGTTACTGTGCAGGAATTTTTGTGTTAATAAATGTCTTTCATCACTCTTTTAAAAACAAAAACAAACAAACAAATAAAAAACTCACCAGGCCAAATCCTGTCACATGCAGACCCCATGCAAGTTGAGAATGGGAAACAATGGAAAACTTCCCTAAAAGTGTGCCTGCTGAATATACATATTATTTTAAGATATTTTCCATTATGGGTTATTACAAGATATTGAATATAGTTCCATGTGCTCTACAGTGAATATGCGTTATCTATTTTATATACAGTGGTGTGTATCTGTTAATCCCATACTTCCTCCCCTCAGCTTTGCTCTTTGGTACCCATAAGCTTGTTTTCTGTATTTCTGAATCCCTTTCTGTTTTGTAAATAACTTCACTTATATCATTTTCTACATTTCACATGTAAGTAATATCATATAGTATTTGTCTTTGCTTTAGTTCGCTTAGTGTGATAATCTCTGGGTCTACCCATGCTGCTCCAAATGGCAATACTTAAATCTTTTTTATGGATGAGTTCTTCTCTCAATGGACACTTAGGTTGCTCCCCTGTCTTGGCTATTGTCAACAGGGCTGCTATGAACACTAGGGTGCAATCAGCCACCTATCTTTACTTACACATCTTTATTTTTAAATTCTCAAGCATCTGTCTTATCCATTCCCTGAATCCTCCTTGGTCCTGGAGCCCTGTCACCTCTGTGGCCCTCCATTCTTTGCCCTACTCTCTATTCTCCCTCTAGACCAGTAAGGAGTTTTTGATCTGTTTGTTCTACATGATGGCTCCTGCTTGGAATGGCACTTGTTGTTGTTTTATGACTAGTGATAGTTGAAGACCAACTCCCTGGTATCTATGTCTAATTAAACTGAGTAAACTGAGTATTCTATTCCTGGACTAGTTTTAAACTATAATGAGTCATAATGGAAATATATGGTGTGACAAGGTAGTCGAAGAAATTTGTTTCATCCATCCACTCATAAAAACATCCAATAACCATGAAGACAAAGCTATCCAAAGCCCAAAGAGAATATCCAATAATCCCATCTTTTAGGGAGGCAAGCTAAGGTAGCTAAGCAACTTCTTAAACTCATCTAGAACAAGGTCTTCACTGCTGCTGCTGCTAAGTCACTTCAGTCCTGTCCGACTCTGTGTGACCCCATAGACGGCAGCCCACCAGGCTCCCCCGTCCCTGGGATTCTCCAGGCAAGAATACTGGAGTGGGTTGCCATTTCCTTCTCCAATGCGTGAAAGTGAAAAGTGAAAGTGAAGTCACTCAGTCGTGTCAGACTCTTGGCGACCCCGTGGACCGCAGCCCACCAGGCTCCTCCACTAACAGCAACTTATATCAGAGACAGAAGCTGCACTGACCAGATAAATAGGATCCCATCTCTCACTCTTTTCAGAGTCACACAGAACCAGAATCCTTCTACCTTAAACAGCCCCTCTTCACAAATTCATTACAAGGCCATAGGAAAAAAAAAAGTTAGATCTACAAAGATAAATGGACAGATATATATCAACTTGTAGGATGTTCCCACACATTACTATCAGTCTAGGATAGAACAATTATTTTAAAATAAATAAGCCACAGAAGTACAGAACAGACTTTTGAACTCTGTGGGAGAAGGTGAGGGTGGGATGTTTCGAAAGAACAGCATGTATATTATCTATGGTGAAACAGATCACCAGCCCAGGTGGGATGCATGAGACAAGTGCTCGGGCCTGGTGCACTGGGAGGACCCAGAGGAGTCGGGTGGAGAGGGAGGTGGGAGGGGGGATCGGGATGGGGAATACGTGTAACTCTATGGCTGATTCATGTCAATGTATGACAAAACCCACTGAAATGTTGTGAAGTGATTAGCCTCCAACTAATAAAAAAAAATAAAAAAATAAAAAATAAAAAAATAAAAAATAAAAAAAAGAAGGTGAGCTGGCTTAAAACAAAAAACAAAAATAAAATAAAATAAATAAGCATATTACTCAGCCATTAAAAAGAATACATTTGAATCAGCTCTAATGAAGTGGATGAAACTGGAGCCTATTATACAGAGTGAGGTAAGTCAGAAAGAAAAACACCAATACAGTATGCTAATACATATATATGGAATTTAGAACGATGGTAACAATAACCCTGTAAGACAGCAAAAGAGACACAGATGTATAGAACAGTCTTTTGGACTCTGTGGGAGAGAGTGAGGGCAGGATGATATGGGAGAATGGCATTGATACATGTAAATTACCACATGTGAAACGAATCGCCAGTCCAGGTTCGATGCATGAGACGGTGCTCGGGGCTGGTGCACTGGGATGACCCTGAGGGATGGGATGGGGAAGGAGGTGGGAAGGGGGTTCAGGATGGGGAACACATGGACACCCATGGAGGATTCATGTCAATGTATGGCAAAACCAAAACAATATTGTAAAGTAAGAAAATAAATAAATAAAATTGAGATTAAAAATAAATAAATAAATAAGCATAAAAGGACATAAATGGCATATAATGTTGAGCTAAAAACTGTATACATTCATAGGCTATCTAAAACCATCCTTTTTAAGCATGAACTCTATTCAAAAGAATAACAGGTTGAGAAATATTGAATATACCCTGAACACAATAAATGATACAGAATATAGTCTCTGAGGATGATAAACAAAGTAAGATTAATATTAAAAATTTATCAACATTGTAAAAACTAGATATGAAAGAGCAATCTCCTCCCTCACTTCCCCAAACCAGTGATATAAAACAAAAATCAAATAATTATAAACTTTTTTGGAGATAATAACTTTGAGACTTACCTCATTTTGTGAGATTCCACCAGATGTAAGTTGAGGAACAAATTCAAAACATAACATTTCACATTTAAAATGTAAAAACACACAGTAGACCTGATTTAACTGCTACCCATAATTTGCCTACCCCTGTTCTAAGAGGGTGTTACGAAGCATACGAAAATTTTAATAGGTGATAATGTCCAGTGAGCAAAAATTAAAAACATGCAGGAGATGAAACAGCTGAACTCTTCTGTCAACATCACCTTTTGTATCACCTTTGTCATCCAATCTTGAACACGTATAATGATAATGTATTACACCCTGCCAGACAAACCCAGCACAATTTCCCACTGGGCCTGTATAAGCCCTCAGAATCCTTCTTAACTCACTTCTCAATGCAGCCACAAATAACTAGAATCGACAGAAGAGGTAAGACCTATTTGCCGTCTCTGATCTTCTACACCCTTAGAACACATTACCCAGAATTTGATGCAGCACTTTGGAGTCACAGAATAGACAGGAGCCATCACCTTCCTTAATCTCAACTGTTGCAGCCTAAGGTCACAAACATTTTTCAACCTCCTTATGCCACTGACATGCATTCAGCTAACAAGCAGCTAAAACCTTGAAGCCCTCTGCATACCAGTTGCTATTAAGCCTTATGGTATGGCTTAATGTTAAGCCTTATCTGTTAGATGGTAGTAGTAGACTGTAGTGTATATCTACATTTATCTGTTAGATTGCAGTGTATATCTCCCAACTTCAACTCATTTAATAATGAATCAGCATGCCTTTGGTCTTTATGCTAATTCAGTATGACTGAAGTAATAGTCTCAAATGGCATTGTTTAGAATAAATTTAAAGGTATCTTCTCGAGAAACACAACAACCATGTTTTAAACTCCTCTCTGCATCAAGAATTGAAAATTTGGGGCTAGGATTTATATTCACACTGTACACATTATCTACACAAAAATACATTTTTTGAGTTTGGAGTTTTTTTTTCAAAACAGTATCATCGTTTTACTAAATTAAGAAAATAAAGATAACTTTAAGTTTGTTCTAGTACCTTAGAGCCTTAAGGACTGACTCCAACCAGAAGAAGCTTTAGGCAAGTAGTGTAGTCCAGGAATTTCTCATTTTCCAAGTAAATCTCTTGGTCAAGAATCAGAGTACCTGTCATCAGTAAAGATAAAAAGAATGTACACACAATTGAATTTCATACTGCTAAACAATAAAAAATGTGAGTTACTGATATAATCCAGCCATATAAGACATTAGACACTATCAGAGAGCTCTGAAAAGTCATAGGCATTACACAAACATAAAGAATCATAATTTTGTATGTATTTGATTGCCTTAAGGTGGACAGAATTATTCTATCTGTGCATTTCTAGAAAAGAGATAGGAGAGTAACTTTCCATAGTCTTTTAATTTATAATCCTCTGATTGTATTTACTTCATTTTGTTTATTTTTCCAAGATACAATTATTTTCCTTTTATGTCTAATTTTCTTCATGAAAAATGTAGCAACTTATTTGGTAAATTGTAATTTCTTGGAATAACAGAATGCTTTCAACATGGAAGTCTTACTGGATAGATTCTTATACAAAGATCAGCAAACTTTTGCTGTAAGGGCCAAAGACTAAACATTTTAGGCTTGGTGGCCAAGAAGGAATGTCCTCAACTCTTTTAAGAACTATCCTATCTTTTTTACATTCTAGATTTTAACATGTTAAACCATACTTGGCTCACACACCATACAAAAACAGGTGGTGGGCCAGACTTGGCCTTTGTTTGGTGACGCCTGCTATAGAGTATTGACCATTGAATAAAAATAAGGTCACAGTTGTCTGGGCATCCATCAAAACCTGAAACTTAGTCATTTCCGTTTGTTGTTTGTATGAGAAGATAGCTCAGTTGGTAAAGAATCTGCCTTCAATGCAGGACTTGGTTTGATTCCTGGGTGGGGAAGATCCGCTGGAGAAGGGATAGGCTACCCACTCCAGTATTCTTGAGCTTCCCTTGTGGCTCAGCTGGTAAAGAATCCACCTGCAATGTGGCAGACCTGGCTTTGATCCCTGGGTTGGGAAGATCCCCTAGAGAAGGGAAAGGCTACCCACTCCAGTTTTCTGGCCTGGAGAATTCCATGGACTGTATAGTCCATGAGGTCACAAAGAATCGGACATGACTGAGTGGCTTTCACTTTCATGACTAGATGACACGTTCAAAAATCACCTCCATTTTGACAAAAGAAATTTCATGTGTTAAGTTTCAAATTCTTCCCGTTAGAAAACTATGCCCACATGAGACTTGCTCGCCACCAACTTGTGGTTGGGTGGGGTTCCTTGCTTTGCAGTCTCCAAGGCTCAGACTCTGGCCCCTCCCATGAGCTGCCAAACTTTGTTTGTCTTAGGTTCCTGTCATGGGTTAAATTATGTCCGCCCCCCCCCCCCCACCACCACCCCCAGGAAAGATATGTAGGGAAATCCTAACTCCTGGCATCTGTGAAAATGTGACTGTATTTGTGAAATAGTGTCTTTGCAGATGTAATCAGGTTAAGATAATATCATGGGTTATAATCCAATATGACAGGTATTCTTCTAACAAGTGAAAAATAAAAGACATGCAGAAAACACCATGTGACGACAGATAGAGAGACTGCAGTGAGGCAGCTATAAGCCGGGAAGTGCTGAGGATTGCTGGCTATCACCAAAGCTGGGAAGAGGCAAGAGAAGCTTCTACCCACAGACTCAGAGGCAGCATGCTCTGGATGGCACCTTGATGTTAGGCTTCAGCCTCCAAAAGTGTAAGAGAATAAATTTCTGTTAAGTCACCTGAGGTCATGGTATTTCATTACAGCAACCTAATACAGTGCAGCTCCTCAGAAGGAGACCCAGAGACAAGGATTTAGTACAAATGACTTTTTAAGAAAGTGTTTCCACTAGAAACCAGTAAGAAAGTAGAGAAAGCAGGACAGGGAAGGGTTTCAGAACAAAGTATGTGTGAGATCTTAGGCAAAGTTCCAACCTCAGCCCCATCTTATAAGGGCCTTATCCCCCCTGAAAGCACAGGAGCTAATTTCATACTTCCTGTCAGGAGAGCCAGGCAGTCACTGGCTGTCCCTCCAGAACTGCCCACCCCCCGGCACTTCAGGCTCTGTGGGCTGGCAAAGCAGCGGTAGTTGCCACTGCGCAAGTACCTGAGGAAGTGGCAGGCACCAACCTAGGAGCACAGCTACCAGGGAATCTGGGATGACTTGGACTCCAAGGGGATCCACCCAGTCCATCCTAAAGGAGATCAGTCCTGAATATTCACTGGAAGGACTGATGCTGAAGCTGAAACTCCAATACTTTGGCCATCCATTGTGAAGAACTGATTCATCTGAAATGACCCTAATGCTGGGAAAGATTGAAAGTGGGAGAAGAAGGGGACAGCAGAGGATGAAAGGGCTGGATGACATCACCGAAGAAATGGACATGAGTTTGAGTAGACTCCAGGAGTTGGTGATGAAGAGGGAGGCCTGGCGTGCTGCAGTCCATGGGGTCGCAAAGAGTCGGACACAACTGAGCGACTGAACTGAACTGACATATAAGACACACAGACACAGTAAAAGGAATTTAGGAGCATTTGGGAAAAGCACAGGTTGCATTTACAATACCCGTTAGTAAAACATTTATTTTCTGCTCAAATTTCATAGAGTGGAGTCTGAAGTTTTCAACTAAGAACAATAACTGATATGCCACCCAAGAGAAGAAAACCATCTATCTTTTTTAAAACTACAAAGATAGGTGAAAGTCATTCACTTTACAAACATGTATAGTATAGGGAACTCTACTTAATGTACTATGATGACCTGAAGGAAGTTTAAAATGGAGAGTATATACGTATGGCTTGTTCATTTTGCTTTACATTAGAGTATAACAACTATACTCCAATACAAATTTTTTTTAAAGTTAGTAAAAATTCTGTAAACAAACAAACATAAATTGGTTCCTAAAATGTTGTGGGAAGTTCCAAAGTGTAAAAAGCAAAGCATGTTCTAAATGCATTAAGGAAAACTCAATACTCATAGAGTAAACTGAGGTCTCTTTCTATATTCAAGCATATCATTTTGCTATTATATACATTTATAATCCTATGATGAACAAATATGTTACAAATGCCTCACAGTTATAGACCACTACTCCTGAGATTATGCTTCCTGCTTTTATGAGTTCATATGCTAACATCCGTAGGATCTTTGGTCAAGTCACTTAACATTTCTGGGCCTCAGCTTTCCTTCCTGTGAAATGTAGTGTTAATACAAACTGCAAAGGAGATCATTACATAACTTGTGTAAATGCTTTTGGTGAATATAAAAGGGTATATATATACACAATGATATTGAGACACACGTCAAAGTAGGGTATAAATGGGAAGTCCCACAGGAATTACAAGTGAAAAAAATACCAAGTCCATGTGATCTGCGGCATCATAGTCCCAGGTAGATTCCTCTCAAAGATGCAGATACTCTGGACGATTGTCAATGGATTCTAGAAAACCCTTGAACCACCCATATTATTCTGCTGCCTCTAATTTGAAATACATCAAGTGAAATACTAGTTACAACTTATCTTCCCACACAGCTTGCCCACAAGGCAATAAAGTACTAATCCAAGAACAGGAATGTCTGAGACCTTGACAATTTCTCAGTGGACTTTGAAAAGATGGTAATCTAGTGAATAAGTCTGTATGTTATCAGTTTGGTTACGGTAAGTCTGGCCTTAAGTGCTTGCAATACTCAGCACATAAAGTTAAGTTTGTGAGCCTTCAAAGTGATAACCATACCCTGAAACTTTTACAATTCACCAAGATACTCTAAGTCTTGGCTTGGCAAATAGCTGGCATCTTCTTCCTTGAAATTTCTATTCTCTTTATTGACTATGCCAAAGCTTTGACTGTGTGGATCACAACAAACTGTGGAAAATTCTTAAAGAGATGGGAATACCAGACCATCTGAACTCCGTCCTGAGAAGTCTGTGTGCAGGTCAAGAAGAAACAGTTAGAACTGGACATGGAACAACAGACTGGTTCCAAATTGGGGAAGGAGTACATCAAGGCTGTATATTGTCACTCTGCTTATTTAACTTATATGCAGAGTACATCATGAGAAACGCTGGGCTGGATGAAGCACAAGCTGGAATCAAGATTGCCGGGAGAAATATCAATAACCTCAGATATGCAGATGACACTACCCTTATGGCAGATAGCGAAGAACTAAAGAGCCTCTTGATGAAAGTGAAAGAGGAGAGTGAAAAAGCTGGCTGAAAACTTAGCATTCAGAAAACTAAGATCATGGCATCCGGTCCCATCACTTCATGGCAAACAGTAGAAACAGTGGCAGACTATTTTCTTGGGCTCCAAAATCACTGCAGATGGTGACTGCAGCCATGAATTTCAAAGATGCTTACTCCTTGGAAGAAAAGTTATGACCAACCTAGACGGCTTAGTAAAAAGCAGAGACATTACTTGCAGAGACATGCCAACAAAGGTCTGTCTAGTTAAAGCTATGGTTTTTCCAATAGTCATGTATGGATGTGAGAGTTGGACTATAAAGAAAGTTGAGGGCTGAAGAACTGATGCATTTGAACTGTGGTGTTGGAGAAGACTCTTGAGAGTCCCCTGAACAGCAAGGAGATCCAACCAGGCCATCCTAAAGGAAATCAGTCCTGGGTGTTCATTGGAAGGACTGATGCTGAAGCTGAAACTCCAATACTTTGGCCACCTGATGTGAAGAATGGACTCATGGGAAAAGACCCTGATGCTGGGAAAGATGGCAGGTGGGAGGAGAAGAGGACAACAGAGGATGAGACGGTTGGATGGCATCACTGACATGATGGACATGAGTTTGAGCAAACTCCAGGAGTTGGTGATGGACAGGAAGGCCTGGTGTGCTGCAGTCCATGGGATCACAATGAGTGATGTGATGTCCATGGACATGACTGAGCAAATGAACTGAACTAAACTGAAATGTATTAAATGCCATAATTTTCTTTTGGTTCTAGAGATTTCCTTTTATTAAACCTGCAGGATGCCTATAGAACTCAAAAAGTAATAATAGTCTATAGAAAAATGTTCATCAGTTCTGACAGCTACTTTGAATGCAGATAGTCATTTCAGGGACAGCTGATTTCCAAAACACAACCTATACAAACGTCCTGTCTTCTTTTTCTTCTTTGGATATAATTCCTTTTCACTGATAATTGAAACGTGTTTATGGTAATTTGATTCCTGTTTGTTTTTCAGTCTATTCTTAGTATAGAGGAACGGCAGGAATTTAAACATTCCTCTACTTTTACATCTAGGCAAACATCACTGAAACAATATCCGTTCAAGTTCAGTTAAGATTTTATGTTGATATACTGGCCTGACCCTTCTGGAATCAGAGAGATTATACATTCTCTTTTTCTTTCTTCCTTTCTTTCCTTTTTCCCCCTTCCTTCCTTATGTTATATCTGGATCACATTTCTTCTTTATCATTTCTATTTTCATTCTCTTTCTAGGTTCTTCAAACTCTACTCCTCTACACGCACATCTTTCCTTATTCATGCATATACAGGCTTCTTGTTTGTTAGAAAGGAAAGAAAATAAAGCAAAAGAGGAAGGTGGGAAAAGTGAAAGGGAAAAAAGAACAAAAGCAAATAAGGAAAACAAGTAGATACATTTATGGTTTAGTCAAGCATGAATACATTACTTTTTTTTTTTTTAATTAAATGCCTGCTTCATGTAAGGCTTTGGACAAGGTGGTGGGAAAGTAAAGTTAGACATGAAAATCATCACCTAATAGAGCAGACATCAGACAGCTATAAATAAACTAACACAAAGCAAAAGGTAGACAAGTTCCCTAAGAGAGGCAGAGCTAAGTGACCGTGACAGTGGACATGAAGGGAAGATGACATTCAATTAGGCAGAGGATGGAGAGTGCAGGCAGAGTCTCATGGAAAGATGGGACTTGAGATAGGCCTTTGAGATAAAGATTTGCTTTCCCTTCTAACCTCTCCCATCCATTTCACTAAAAAATTCCTCAAGCAAGCTCTGTAGATCACTTTCCTCATCACTCCTTCACTTCCTGGTTAATCTCCCTTCTCCTTTTAGTCCATCTTCAAAATTGACCTTTCAAAGAATACCTGTCATACTTTTAAAGTCAAACTCCATACCTTGGAGACAGATTAAAAAAATAACAAACACCTTTTTTAAGGGAAAAAAAAAATTTGCTCTTAACACACCTAACAAAGCAATATCCCAGGTTTCTTCTTTCTTTGACCCAGGCCAGACACTCTAATGGGAACCGCTTTGTTATTCCATCATGATTAGTGTCAGGGATTTACCACTGTGTGCAGCCCTGGAAGATCTGTTCCAAGATATGCCAGAAGGGAAAGGAAGGGATAAACTGGGAGTCTGGGACTGACCTATACACACTATTATATTTAAAACAGATAACCAGCAAGGACCTACTATACAGCACAGGGAACACTGCTCAATATTCTGTAATAACCTAAATGGGAAAAGAATTTGAAAAATAATAGCTACATGTATACTCTTAATGAATCACTGCTCTGCACCTGAAAGTAGCATAATGTTGTAAATCAACTACAGTCCTATATAAAATAAAAAATTTTTAAATGATTCTAGACTTTTGTATATACTCTTTTAACTGAAGTGTGATTGCATCTTGAAAATCTTTTCGATCCATCCTCACCTTTGCACAAGATTCAGCACATGAAGACACCTTTCAGAAGCCTAGTCTACCCCAAACTATGTTAATAATTAACCAGTATTTCATTAAAGATGTTAGAGAGAGACAGAAAATAGGATTTACATTACCCACCACCCTGGAGAACCATACTACCCACTGTGAACTTCGTTCTTCTTATAAAATATCTTTCATTGGCTATCTAAGCCCCTTCTCTATAGATAAAAATAGAAGACTAAATTATTGTAGAACAGAATGCAAATTATATAAAGATTCAAGTTGAGATATGGTATTATAAATAGGCGTATAAATTAGGAAAAGAAGTGTGATAGAATAGGTGGAGAGAAAAGATGGGTCCTAATATTATCATTGTATATATTAACAGTAGGGTGTCGAAGGGTGGTTGGTGAACATGAAATAGCAGTTTAAATACACTATTTCCAAGTATAAAATTCTTTAAAAGGGCAAAAAACACATCACAATTTTTGGTGCTAAGTAGGGATAGGGTAGTATAAATGTGGTAGCATAAGCCTATCCTCTTTTATGGCCAATATTTTACACTCGAATTTGATAAACTGAGATCGATTAACCATATTATTTAAGTTTTAGAAACAATCACTATAAAAAGTGTCTCCTATGGTAAAGAATCTGCCTGCACTGCAGGATATACCCAGTTTCGATTCCTGGGTCGTGAAGATCCCCTGGAAAAGGGATCTTTTCCAGTACTCTTGCCTGGAAATTTCATGGGTTGCCTGGGAGTCTACAGCCCATGGAGTCATAAAGAGAAGGACATGTCTGAGCAACTTGCACTCACTAAGGAGTGATTCCTAGCAAAAACTGCACAGGAAACCCTTAAAAGTGATTTCTTAAATAAGACTACAGATATAAGGATGGAGGTGGCCAACCACTACCTTAATTTTAAGTCCTTTGTCCTATTTGGATTTTCCAAACTAGGTACATGGATTCATTTACTAAAATTTCACAAAGGAAAAAAATATACTAGGGAAATACTTTTAACACCACTTACTTGAATGAATGTTTTTCTATAAATTTTTGATTGAAAGGTCTTATCCTAAAATACAGAGCTTTTTATTCTTAACGTAACTGAAGATATTTTCATGCTAAATCTAGATGCTAGTAGAGATAAGTGAATTCAGATATAAAGGTTTAATTAAGAAATAATGGGAGAACAATCTTAAGACGGAGACTGCTTTATTGATTTCTTTTTTATGTGAATTAGATCATTTAAAAATATTTTGCTTCAAATCTCCAGTGCAAGGGCATCATTTGAGAATCAATGGCCTAAATATTCACAGCTGGGTATCTCACACCTAAAAATAGAGAGCCTCTATTTTATCAAAATAGATGCCCCTGTAGGTAGTGGTTGTGTGGGTCTCCTCCTGTGTTTCCTCTTTTCTTCTCTTTCTCCACGTGGAGTTTTAATCAGTTGGGTATTTTTGCTCTCACTGCTTGTCTATTCTTGTTCTCTTTTTATTTCCTTTTCTTATTCAATTAATCTTTATTTGCCATTCATGTATCTGAGTCTGAGTATGTTTTAAATTATGTTACACAATTTAGTGAACAATTTGTTATTCCTTACTCTCAATTCAAAAAGTCGATCAGTGGATTATTTCTTTATTTAGGTTATAAAAATAGTAAAAGAAGGCAAACAGGAAGGAAGGAAAGAAGAAGGGATGAGGAAGAAAAAAGGAGATGGGAGGGAAGGAGGGAGTTTGGGGGCAAGAAGATACAAAAATAGGTATAAAGGAGAGAAACACCTTTATTTTTATGTGTTTTACTACAGTAGTCCTTATTTAAATTTTCTTTTTGTGCTTCAGGTACCCTGATGGAAAAGAGCTACCACAACTCCAGTTGAAGTGTAGTCTAAATACTCTGTTTTTAATACCAAGATATGGAACTTTTTCTCAGTTTTATTGAGGTATAACTTGACAAGTAAAATTGTAATGTATTTAAGGTGCATAATATGATGGTCTGATTATCTATATATAGTGAAAGGATTTTCTAGGATACGGAAATATTGACAAAGGTACTGAACCACATACTCAGAGAAAGATTATTCTAAGGAAGTGAGATCCTCATTTTTCAAAGTTGGATAACTTAAACATTCAAATCTGATAAATTAAGGAGTGTATAAGCAGGTAACTACTAACATCAGGCAAGCTAACCTGGTCTTTTGACAAGTATTTGAAGATACAGCTACCCGCAGATGGCCTGAACATAGATCCAGAATCCAAGAATCAGCAAGGACTTTAGGAATTGCCTAAACTTATCACAGACAAAGTCTGAAATCCAAGGGCATCCAAAGACTTGCCTATTGTGTTATATAGCTTCATACTGGAAAATGGCAACCTCTGAAAAAAAACAATATATTCAAAATGACTTAATTCAAAAGCATCTTAAAATGGGTGCATTTTATTTAATGTAAATCATATATCAATAAAGTTGGTTAGAAGTCAGTGTTTTCACCATTTAACTCACAGGTGTATTATGTCTCTGGATTAGTCGGTATCATGTTCCTCATCCTTTCGTTCAACATACATCCTAGGGACTGTCACAGGCACTAAGAGAAAAAGATGAGCAAAAGTAGATACAGTGCCTGCCTTCATGGAATTTACAGGCTGTTGCAAAATAGGAATTAGTAAAAGAATGACAACAACAAATGCATAACTCAACTATGCTGACAACATGCAGTAGAAGCTTCCATCCTAGTCACACAGAGAGGTCAGGGTCTCTTCCTTAGAGAAGGGAGCACTGAATTTAAATCTGAAGATATATTGAAACTGGGATAGGATAGGCTAAGGGAGTAGGGGAACATGCACATATGAAGAACACATGCTGGTGGAAACAGGTACTTTCAAAAGTCAGAAAGATAATGAGGTAGAAAAAACCCAGAGAATGAAGGGTGACATGGTGAAAAAACTTCACTGAAGTCAGTTAAGGAAAAAAAAAATGTTAAACAAGGCTGTGTTGATGCTACAGAATTGTAGAACTCAAAGAACCCCAAATGTCATTATTTTCATTTGGCATATTTACCTAAAGTAGCTAAATGATGGAATTAATCCATTGAATATTTCTATCAATGATGCCAAAGAAAATAACAAAGTGATCTGACAAATTTTGAGTAAGTCCCTTTCAACTTGTACCATGGCACAGGAGCACTCTATTTAAAGGAAACGTTTCTCACAGCAGTTGTTTGATTGCTTTAACTTCTTACTTGAAAAACATTCTCTCTTTGACTGAAATGGTACACTTTAACTGACTGCATTATTTTTCACCTAAATGGAATACCCATAAACACTGGTAACTGGAGAAGTTGTACTTCATCATACAACCAGTCAAGTCAATGAAGCTGAAAAAATAAAACCAGCCATACTGGTCTACGGTCATAATTAGACCAAAATTTGGGACTGAAACTTTACTTTTAAAGCAGAGGATCTTTTAAAACAGCCTGTTGAAAGGCTTCCTATTGATGTTCATCAACGTGACCTGGGAAAAGCCAAGTCTGGAGGCAGTATTGCCCAGTGGTGAAGAATTTAAATTCTAGATGTACAAAGATCTGGTTCTACATCTGCTCAGACTATCCTCCAGCTCCATGACTTTAGACAATACACTTAATCCCTTAATTTTCTAATCTAGATATTGAGGAAAATGATAATTCCATCACAGGTTGCTTGAAAGACAATAATATAAAGACATTATCCAAAGCAAAGACTGACACTCAAGTCTTAACCATTATTCGTAGGTTATATTAAGTAGCTTTACATAGTTATCAAAGACTGTAGTGTCAGGCTCCTTGGCATTTTCTAACAAAACTGTCAATGTCAACATTCAATGAGGTTCCAATCTGTGTGGATATGTCTCAGATTGAGACGTCTGAGCAATTGTTTGTGATCATCAAACTATCTGGGTCAAAATCCATGGAGGCAAAACATTCCCATCTCTTCTAGTATGCTGACACACCTTTACACAACTCTTTGAAAGTAGGGGGCTCTCCAGGCAGAGTGGGGATACTCTAAGGCACATCTGTGATAAGACTGTTTTAGGGAAAGTGAGCACATAAAACAGATCACAGTCTTCTGTTTTTTCACACTAGACTGCTTTTTGAACAAGATGTTTTATTTTCATGGCAATTTAATCATTAAATGCCATTAAATGCCTACTAAGTAGGGGTTATAAAAAGGAAACTGTTTCTCAGGGCCTTGAAATTCAGGATTCTCATTTGAGTTGCCCCAATTCCCCTTTTTGTTGTGACCTTGGGATTAGTTATTTAGCTATTCTATACTCTAACTTTTTATGCAAAATGAGAAAAATGCCACTTTTATGAGCAGGCAGTAAATTCCTAACTAACACTTAGAGCACACTTTAGTTCCTTTCAGCTGAGAAAATTAAAGTAAATGAAAATATTTCATTATTAATAATCTAATTCTCTTTGAATCTTTGATTAATACCATTTCAATATATGAGATTTTCAAGATTGGGTCATATTCTATATAAATTTTTGAAGGTGGAAGCTATATACAAATAGATAAATTTGAGTTAGAATTAATTCTCCTAAGAAGATTTAAAATGGACATAATACCTCGTGAATTAAGCATAAAATAGCAGATCCAAAGACAGCCTCCTACAAAAACCAGTAGCATACTGCTACTTTAAGTATTTTATTTTCATTAGAGGGGAGATAACCACTTTTAACAATTTTGAATTTTTTAATAATGTAAAACATCACACACAGTGTGATAATTTTTTTAAGTAAATTGAGGTTGGGTCCAAGAGGCCCGCATCCGATACAAATGGTACACATAGAATGTCATTTTGGATTGGTCAAGTTTCCCTCCTCTCACCCCGCCCCCACCACCAAATCACTAACTAGAGAGTACTCTGAGGCATTTCTCACCACTACATTCTTCTTCATGATATTCTGTTAAAAATAAGATGATTTAACATGGATGGATATTTTCAGGGAATCTTACAGAGTACTGACATTTCAGTTGGTGCTCATTTTGTTAGTTTCAACTTTCTTAACATCCTTTTATGAAATGTATAAACCTACTAACATAAAAGGCATATTTCAAAGGAAGGGTTTGAAAGTGTTAAAGGAAAGTGTCGGATATGTTATAAAGTCCTACCATTGAACTCTGCATTACCCTTCCCTTTCATATTTAACATGCACGCAGCTGCTCATGCCATGTAATCAACTGATTGTTACACAAGCATTTTCTAAAGCTATGACAATCTCAGATTTATGAGGTCAAGAAGTGCAGACTTAATCCATTCAATAGCTGCAATTTATCGTCTGATTATAATTGTATACACAAACACAGTAATGATTTAGATGACATAGTGTAAAGATGAAATCCGTTTATTTTAAAAGGGTTTCTAACCTTTAAAATATGTTGCCATGAACACCTTTCGATGTCCGCTTTTAACAACACAATTATTATTGTTTTATTGATCAGGGTTTTATTACGGATTTGACACTTATATTTCATGCTAATCGAAAAAGGTGTAATTTTTCTGCACAATTTTAACAAGAATATGACTGTAATTAATTATATCACTATTATGTTTTCAGTGTCTAGAAAGAAGTGCTTAATTTATCACACATGTCTCCTACAGCATATGGAAACCTCTTTTAAAAAGACAGGGTGCGTGCTCCTTCCAGAGATGATAGGATGTGACATAGGAACTATATTTATAGATTTCTGCTACCATGCTGACCTGGTTTTATAGTGACAGTTCTTCTGGAATGAGATTGTACATTAGCAACTCAGAGAGCCTGGGTGGCACCAAATCTTACCATCTCTTGGTCTTATAATACTAATTAGTGGTCATTCCTTAATGCCTTCATAGATCAAGAAAACAACCTGCAGACGAGGCCAAAACGGCGCTAAGTAACAGCAGTCATATAGACTTCAGATAGTTTTCCCCCAGTTTGCAAGTTGTAACAAATGGTAAAATGCCGCTGCCAACTTGTTTGGCTATATATGGCAGTTTTGTTCATTTAATATTTACTGTTATACATGAGTAGTTGTAAGCTCTACCTATAACATGCATACACAAGTATGTATGTAATATTTATATTGATCTTTATTGTTAATGATCTCATCATTCTCCTAAAATACCACGGCTCTATTATACAAGTGAATTAGAACACTTATATACATAGCAGTACAATTTATGTTTCAAATGAAATTTTTAAAATAATTGTTATCCCGTGCTAATAAAGCCAAGCTTTTTCTTGCTCAATTTTTATATGTTGCTCAATAACAACCTTATTAAATCACATAAATTTACATTTCGTTTTCCATATTACCTACATATATGAATTACATTTCATTATATACTGCTGTCTTGTATCTGTACCATGACACAGTTTCTATTATATGAATCTATAAATTCTAATTAATACATATAATTTGATACATTTAATAATGAAATAGATGATTTTGCATTTTTAAAAAATACTCAAAATCATTATGTGTATCATAAGGTTTGATCTATCTCTAAATTTTCAGTATGATGTTGATTAAATATTTTAGCCTATTAGAAAATATGTGATTTAAGAACCTAAATGGGAAGGCATTAAATATTAAACTAATTTATAAATATGAAATTCTCTACCTAACATTATGTAGAATGAATGAAAAAGCATATAATATATTATAAGATGGCAAATGAAGCAAAATCAATAGTTGAATTGGTAGCATGTTCTAACTGTAATTAAACAGTTATGCTCACTTGCTTTTCTGCCACACTTCTTTAAATAGCACAATCCCAGTGGAAAAACACAGACTAACAGTTTTTCTTCTGTCTTTGAAAGAACTGAATCAATACTACTATAGTCAATATATTGTTACCTTTAAGAGAATGGTGACAGAAAAACATCACAAATAAAAATAAGTATTTCCTAGTAATTCAAATTTTAAAAGGCAACTTATGTATGTTCCTGCCACACATCACCTTCATTTAAAACATTTTTAACTTTTGCTTTTATGCAAGTGGTCCTTATCTGACAATTTTCATCACAAAAAATATGTAGCTTTAGCGTTAGGGCTGACTTTACTTGAAGCTCTGTTTTCCATTTCACCATTATCCTTCTAGTTTTAAACCTGCTGTGTTGTTAGTGAACTTTAAAATCATTAGAAATATACCACTGCAGTAGTAGAAGGATTTGTGAAAAGCTGTTCAACGGTCTTATTCATTCAATACTTACTGGGCACCCACTATATTCTTGGCATTGTTCTAAGCCAGGGCAACACATCAGTGAAGAAAACACATCTAGATCTCTATTCTTTCAAAGCTTATGTTTTAGAACGGGAAAGATGTGCAATTAACATACAGTACGCTAACTACGAAGTAGGTTAGAAAGTGAGAGTGATGTGGGCAAAGAAAAAGGAATGAGGTGAGGGGAGTGGGGGGTAAAGGGAACTGAAACTGTAAATAGTGTAGTCTGGATAGGTATTATTAATAAGGTGTCATCTGAAAGAAGAGTCTGAGGAGGGGAGGGAGGGAGCCATCCAGTATCTGCAGGATGATGGTCCAAGCAGAGCACGCAGAAAAGACGGAAGTTGTTCTGATAGGTAAGGGTCAGCAAGTGTTGGGGCTGGGGCACAGGTGAGAGAGAGATGAGGAGGACATGAGCAGCCAGGTCAGAGAGGAAGGAAGGTCAGAGCACGGAAGGAAAGGCCACTGGCTTTCTACTCGGAGCAAGACGGCAGGCTACGGCTGGGGCCCTGCAGAAAGAAGCCCAAGGTCATCTAACTCACATTTTAAGAGGATCATTTAAAGAAGGGGCTGTCTTGAGAGTTGGCTGTCAGGAGATATGCGTGAAGCAGGGAGAGGATGCAGGAATCCAGTGGAGAGAGGGGGAAGATTCAAACCCAGGTGTAAGCAGTAACAATGTGATGGAAACACAGGGCAGGCTTAATTTAATATCACTCCGAATTGTTTAAATCTACCCAAATGCCTTTGGTAGGTAAAGCTAGTTGAAAATCAGAAACTACTTAGGGTCACACTTTCATTTTCAGATTAATATCAAATGCAAGAGACAGCACTTTCTTAAAAAGCAAAGTTTATGCAAGATTCTTATAGGTTCCTTTTTACCCTCCTAGTCAAAATAATTGTTTCCATATCATTCTTGTTTTACTATTTGTAAGGGATATAATCACAATATAATTACTGATTAAATACATTCTTATCTCAGAACTTCCATGTTAACTGATTATTTCAACAGATCCATGGGCTACTAATTACCTTCATAACTATTCCTTCTTTCTTTCATTAAATATTTGAGTACACACTATCATCCAAACACTGTGTTTGGCAGTTAGGTGTAAAACAAGAACTTTCATCCTAGTTCACCTAAGATGATCTCTTAGACCCATTATTTGTAGCAATTCTTCTTCTAATTACATACAAGCATTTCTTAGGATTCACAGGTTGCAGCAGCAAATGAAGACAGTTCCTGCCTTAGCCTGCAGTACAGGAAGGACACACATATTTCACCATCCATACAAAGTAGAGGGTTAATTGCCAAAATTAAGCCAAGAGCATAATCCAGAAACAGCACGGTGGCAGGTTTTAAAGAATGAGGAGGACTCAAGGAGCAAAGGCGACACAGAGATAACCTTCTCTTTCCTTCTCCCATGAGACAGAATGGTGAGAGATACTTGCTCAATCATACACACCGAGGTGACCGTGGAGTTGGTAGTAACCTTTTAGATATGATACCAAAAGCAGGAGCCATGAAACAAACAAAAAAAAAAGTTGGACTTCATTAAAATTAAAAACATCTCTGCAAAAGACACAGGTAAGAGAATAAAGAGACAAGCCACAGACATGAAAAAAAAAAAAAAAAAACTTTGCTAAACATACATTTGATACAGGACTGGTATCAAAAATGTACTAAATAAAAAACCTCTTAAAACTCAACAATATGAAAAAAGCAACCCTATTAAAAATGGGCAAAAGATCTGAACAGACAGCTCAACACAGATGCAAATATAGATGGCAAACAAGCAAATGAAAATATGCTCCCCATCATATGTCATCAGAGATGTGCAAGTTAAAATGACAAGATGCTGCAACACACCTATTAAAATGGCTGAAATCCAAAACTGACAACACCAAATGTTGGCAAGGATGTGGACAAGAGGAATTCTCATTGCCGGTGAGAGAGCAAAAGAGAATAACCACTTTGGAAGACAGCTCAGCAGTTTCTCATGAAACTAAGCATGCTTTTACCGTATGTTTCAGCAATTTTACTCTTTTGTATTTACCCAAAGGAGGTGAAAACTTTTGTCCACACACAAACTCACACACAGATGTTTATACCAGCTTTACTCACAACTGAAAGCAATCAAAATGTCCTTCAACAGATGAATGAATAAACTGGTACATATATACAACGGAATACTATTCAGTGGTAAAAAGAAATGAGCTATCAAGTCACCAAAAGACAGAGTAACCTTAAATGCATATTGCTAAATCAAAGAAGCCGATATGAAAAAGGCTACATACTGCATAATTCCAAGTTTATGACTTTCTGAGCAAGGTAAAACTATGGATCAGTGAAAAGATCAGTGGTTGACAAGGATCTGTGTGAGGGAACAATGAATGTGATATTCTCTCCTCAGCATCAGATTCATTTTTTGTGGTTTCAGTTACATGCAATCAATTGTGGTATGAATATGGAAATAAAGAACTATTAAGTTTTAAATTGCTCACCGTTCTGAGTAGTGTGATGTATTCTTGAACTGTGCACTCCATCCTGCCCAGAATCTCCAACCATACACATCACCTACTCCTGAAACACTGACAACATCACAACTGGGTGATCCAGGATCACCCAAAGGAGCTGACACTCTTCTGACACATTTTAGAAGGTCAATAATAGACTAATGCTATGTCATAACACTTTTATTATTCACTTCTCTTCATCTCATCATGTGGGCATTTTCTCATCTCATGTCATCACAAGAAGAAATGTGAATACAATATAATAAGGTATTTTGAGAGAGACCACAGTCACATGACTTTTATTACAGGGTATTGTTATAAACAGTCTATTTTATTATACATTATTGTAATTAATCCCTTACTGTGCCTAATTTATAAATTAAACTTTATCATAGGTATTGAAGAACAGTAAAAATGATGATACTCACAGGACTCGGTTCTACCACACTTTAAGGCATTCACTAGGGCTCTTGGAACAGATTCCCCATGAATAAGGAGTACTACTATAGATGAAAAGCACAAAGGATTTTTAAGGAAGTGAAAACACTCTATTCTGCAACAAGGGACACACATAATTATTCTTTTGTCAAAATCTGAAGAGTATATAACACAAAGCGTAAACAAACTCTAATGTGAACTACTACACTTTGATTTATAATCATCTATCAATACTGGTTCAACACTTTTAACAACTGTACCACACTCATCCAAGATACTAATAAAAGAGAAAACTGTATTTGAAAGGCTGAGGGGTTATATGGAAACTCTTTGTACTTTCTACTCAATTTTTCTGTAAATCTAAAACTGCTCTAAAAAAATAAAGGCTATCAATCAAAAAAGAAAGCTTAAGAAAAATGAGTAAACAAGCTACATATTAGAATATATATATATATACACACCACACATATTCCTTTGTTAAATATTTGGCAATACCTATAAATGTACACATATATTCAGAAGATATTATATATCTGCATATATACCTCTATATATTTTCTTTTATGAGTTATCTGTTAAGATTTTTTGTTTGTTCATTAGGCTATTCCTCATTTATTGCTGATGTTTCAGAGTTCTCTCTACATTCAGATACAACTCTTTGTCAAATAAACGTATTGTGAATATATATATACATGTATATATATGCATGTATGTATGAATTCATATATGTAAATATGTGTAAATATATAAAAAATTCTTTGTGAATTCATATATATATTATATGGCAAATATATGTATTCACAGTACATATATTTGACAAAAGAATTGTATCCAGATATATAAACGACCCCTAATGATCACCAGGAAAAGTAAAATACTTTAACAGATACTTCATTAAAATATATATATATATGCATTTATATATAAAGGGACAAAAGGCATATGAAAAACTACGATGAGTTAACACTTCACATCCACCAGAAAGACTAAAATAGAAAGGACTGACAAAACCAATTGTTAACAAAGTGAAATGAATGGACCCTTCAAACATTGATGGTAGGGATGTAAAAAGACACAACCTCACTGGCACACTATTTGGCTGCTTCTTATAAATATCCTACCCTATGGCCATTATGGCCAAGTAGTTCTCTTGATATTCATACAAAGGAAGTAAAAACTTATTATGTTCACAAAGATTTACATCCGAATCTTCCAAGCAGCATTATTCATAAGAGTGGAAAAGTGGAATACATTGTGGTATATCTATACAATATATAAGCACTCAGAAATAAAGGATGAATGAACTACTTGTATATGCAAAAATATGCAAAAATATAAAAAACATTCTGTTAAGCAAAAGCAGCCAGAACCTAAAGAACACTTACTGTGTGATCCATTTATGTGAAATCTAAAAACAAGACTTATCCACTGTGACAGAAATCAGATAAATAGTTGCAGGGAAATTGCCTGGAAAGGGACAGCAGGTAAGTTTCTGGAAAATATTATTTGTCTTGTTTGAGGTGATCACTGTTTGGGTGTATACAATTGCAGAACTCACAGAACTGAACATTCAAGACCTATGTACTTTACAGTATGTTAATTATAGCTAAATATAAATGTCCAGATGCCAGCACAATAAAATATACACACATGAATTAAAATGTTTCCTACTATAGAATTTGGGCAGACCCTTTTCCCAAGCTAATCATATTGGAGACAGATTGAAATATTTTATTATATTCTTATTACTCTAAGGGATTTTTACCCTTAGAGAGTTTCATTCTATACTAAACAAGCAAAACTGAATGTCCCCAAAGAGAATCATGTAGTGTTCTTAAGTGTGAGACATGAAGGTATGTTTTACCTAATGAGGTGTCTCAGAGTTTTGTTTCACTTCAGACAGACATGCTTATGAACTTTTGTAACTACTCATGCTATATTTCTGAACATCATCACCTTTACATCTGAAATTTAAAGCTCACAAGAATCAACACTTTAGTGAGGGCTTTCTTTAACTGAAGAGGAACACTGCTTCAAAATTTAAAGCATTTTGATCATTTCTGAGGACTACATCTATTTTGTAAACATTTCTTTGTTTTCATTTGAATTCTTTCAGTGAGTTTCTACCCTTTTCAACAAATACCTCACTAGGTTGTCCAAACTATTCTCTAAGAAATCAGGAGCTCAAATAAAAGTTCAGTGATCACTCATCCATATCCAACCACTAGACAGTTGAAATGTATTAATTTCTCAAGAGAAAAAAATGGAATGAGAGCCCAGGTATCAAATTAAATGAAGTACCCTCTTTGCTCAAATCCTGGTGGAATTATCTCAAAACCAAAATGAAAAGATAAAAAAGGTTGAGTAGATATTATAACTATGCCGTGATAAGGCACAAATGCAAAACCATATCTGAAATATTTAAGACCATATTCATGATGAATCTGATTAAGTGAAGGGTATTTTAAAACCTGACTTTATCTGAGTTTGTGCCTAGTGACAGCCATTGGTGCTGCTATGAACAATAAAAATAATGGCCTTTAATGATTTCAAGGTGAGAAGGTTACAGTTTAGGACTTAGGTTGTTAACTCTGACTTCGTCCACTCAAGGATTCCAATTATGATTTTTTGCACACTCTTTGCCTGGCTAAGGCAAACACTAATGACTAAGAACCACTCAGGTCTCAAACTCATCATTTCTTCTTTTAAGAAATCATTCCTAAACGCTCCCCACTCTCAGTCTTTCTTCTAGGTTATTCTCAAATCACATGCTATCATAACAACTTAGAATTTGCAATCAAACATATTTTGATTTTTATGTAACTAGCACTGTGATGATTCATTTAGTGTTTCTCCATCACTTAACTATCTTCAAAGTTCCAGCAGGACAGGGACAATGCTTACTGTGCTCATCACTGTACGTCCAATCTCTTTGGTGAATGAATGAATCATCACAATGAGATAGGAAGATGACATATAAAAGCCTTCGCAAGACTCTACACTAGGGACCTATTCAGATATCCAAGTAAGAAGAGAGAAATTCCATTTGTAGACTATAACATCCTTAGTAATGATATCCATCAGATTTCAAGTTCAATTTTTTGCACACAATGATCCAGTTGTTCCAGTACCATTTATTAAGAGCACTTTCTACTACATTGCCTTTGTATCTTTGTCAAAAGTCAGTGGTTTGTCTACATGTGGGTTTATTTCTGAACTTAGTTCTTTCAAATGATTCATTTATCTGCCTTGAAGCCAATTCTATACCATTTTGATCACTGATTCCTGAAATCAGGTAGTTTCAATCCCCCAACTTTATATTCTTTAAAAATTTTTTGAATATTCTAGGCCCTTTGTATTTCCATATAAAACTTAGAATCAGTTGTCAATCTGTGCACAGGCCTGCTGACATTTTGAATCGATTATGTACAATATATAGATGAATTTTGGAAGAAGTAACCTTGGTAATATTGAGCCTTCAGAACATAAGCAAAATATATAACTTCATTCTTTTAGATTTTCATTAACTTCTCTCAGCAATATTTTGCAACAATTCAAGGCCATGGTTTCTTTCATATTTTTGTCAGATGTAGAGTTGGACTATAACGAAAGCTGAGCACCAAAGAATTGATGCTTTTGAACTGTGGTGTTGGAGAAGACTCTTGAGAGTCCCTGGGACTGCAAGGAGATCCAACCAGTCCATCCTAAAGGAGATCAGTCCTGGGTGTTCATTGCAAGGACTGATGTTGAAGCTGAAACTCCAATACTTTGGCCACCTGATGTGAAGAGCTGACTCGTTGGAAAAGACCCTGATGCTGGGAAAGACTGAGGACAGGAGGAGGAGGGGATGACAGAGGATGAGATGGTTGGATGGCATCATCAACACGATGGACATGGGTTTAGGTGGACTCTGGGAGTTGGTGATGACAGGGAGGCTTGGCGTGTTGCGGTTCATGGGGTTGCAAAGAGTTGGACACTACTGAGCGACTAAACTGAACTGACTCCTCAGTAATTCATATATTTTTATACTATTTTAAATGGTATATAATTTCTATTTTAAATTTTATTTCCTGATTATCAGTTGGTAGTTCATTAGAAACACAATTGATTTTAAATATTGATATTATATCCTTCAGTCTTAAAAAAAAGTATTCTACATTGATTGATAAAGATATCCTTGAAGTTATCAATGATAGCAACATTCCACAAATGTCAGAACTTTACAATTAGCATGAATAATAGAGATGAGTGATACATTTTTAAAAGATTATCATTCTGCATTGGAGTAGAGCCAATTAACAATATTGTGATAGTTTCAGATGGACAGCAAAGGGACTCAGCCATACACATACATGTATCCATTCTCCTCTAAACTGTCTTCCCATCCAGGCTGCCACATAACATTTGAGAAGAGCTCCCTGTACTCTACAGAAGGTCCTTGTTGGTTACCCATTCTAAACACAGCAGAGTGTACATATATTGACTCATTTTTACAAGGATAGATATTTCTAGGTACTACTATAGTTGTATCTCTAGAACATTCTGTTCAGCTCTTCTGCCTAAATGAGAAAATGTGGAAGACATACACATTGTAAACTTCAAAGCTTTACAGAAACACCATCTAGTAGACACCACTAACTAATCATATTTGAACAAATGAAACACATATATTAATAAACAATGAATGTTTGGAAGATCAATTCTGAATACAGAAGATCAATTCCTGAATACAGGAAATTTGAACTGCCACCACAGATTTTAGAATATTCTGTGCCACCTTAGTAGAAATTCAGATGTTAGAATGCTCTCCTTACTCATCTCCTCAGTCTGATCACCTTTTATGATTTAACATGTGTTACGTGATTTGTCTTTGTCTTAAAATATATGGAGATTGAGGAGTCAGTGGAATAACTTTAAGAATTTATACTGCTCCCCAACTATGAGTTATGAAGTTATCATACGTAACTTCTAAGCAAAAGTTACAGCTTTATTACATAATTGCCTTGGACAATATGAATATAGTCTTTTTGGGAAATTTTGAATGTGAAGGTGATCCGGTTGTAGGATCAGTTGCTCAACTAATTGTTTAAGCATTCTTCTGGGTGATCCAGTTAGTGAGGCAGATTAAATTTTCTTATTTATAATTCCACACTCATCCTTCCTGCATTTAAGTTCTCAAAGATGCCAAGAGTCCAAAATAGACTTGTGTTCCTCAGGACATACAAATAACCCCCTATCTTATAAAAACTTTAGTCATGCGAGTGGCATGGGGGTAATTCTGCTATTAAAAAAAAAAAAACAATTGGGGAGAGAGGAAATTAGACCATATCTTTTGTCACACTTATTAGAGGAAGAAAGAGAAGAAGCGGAGGAGAAGGAAGGGGAGAAGGGAGGTGGAGAAAACAAAATCCTTGCCTTCCATGTTAAATGTTTAACAGCTTCAGAATCCTCAACCCAGCATAATGGGTTGAGGATTATGAAATATTTCACAGGGGAGACTTCCTTGATAAAGGTAAGTCATCTCCTCAAAATGCTTTAGTGTTTGTAGCTCCTTCTTGAATCTCTGCTTCTGTTATTACAGTGGTCATATGAAATATACTATTGCTTCTCACAGAAGATCTGCTCTGTTGAGTTTTAGGAATTCAGGGAAAGGAACCTCATCCAAGCTGTCACATTTGGTCTCTTCACTGCCAGGCAAATGGTCAGGATCAAAGGACTCTGCCTGGAGAAACAGTCTGTTGGATGACAGAGGACAACAGGCTTGCCAAGTTTCTTAATATTTGTTCGATGTTTTTCCATGTTCAGTAAAAGGACCCAATGCTACTGAATTACTGAGTGATTCATCAAGGTTTAAGTAAACAGTTATTAAATAAGAAACTATCCCAGATGCTACATTTCGAAAACTTACTTTTTTCCCAATCAATATTGCTTCTGTTAAATTTTCAGTGGAAACTATAAATTAAGGTCAATGTAATTTCTTGACAATACCACTGAGTTTAAAGAGCCATGGATGCAAATCACACAAAAGTAGCTTCAAAAATATTAGTCTCTGTTGAACTTGACTGCAAGAGAATTACTAGAAATATTTTCTTTTAAATAACATACAACTAAATTTTAAAGGTTAATCGTCCTGAGTCCTCACACAGGCCTTACTTTACGACAATTGTTAAATTAGTATTCCTAGATATTTTCACCAGTCAATACAGAAAACAGACAGTGCTGACTAGGCCATTAGTCCACTGGTTAACAGTGTACACAAGAAAAATTTCAGCGTGACAGCGAACATCTTGGTTCAGTTTCTTTGACTCTCCTAATAAAAAAAAGGTAGTGCTAAGAGTGAGGTTGGAGATCATTAAGTCCAATATTCTTGTTTCAAAAATGAAGAAGCTGAGTACCAAGGAAATTAAATAATGTGACCATGTTCTCATCGCTGATCCTAAACAGGGCAGTGATTAGAACACTCATCTCTTGACACATGATTTAGTGCACATGGGGTCAATCTGCTTCCTACAAATGTTCCTTGTTCCTCTCCTCCCATTTCTCTATTTCCCCCCACCACCATCCTTTTTCTTCTTCACTCCTTTACTTCAGTGGTTCTCAAATGAGGGCAATTCTGTCCATCCGGGGTGGGGGGCAATGTCTGCAGACCTTCTGGGCTGTCAGAACTGTGGAGCAAATGCTACCAGCATCTATGGTGTAGAACCGAGGGATGCTGTTCAATACCCTATAATGTACAGAACAGCCTTCCTCCACCCAAACAGTAACAAAAACGATCACTCTGGGAGATCAAAATGTTGATAGTGCTGAAATTGACAGAGCCTGCTCTAGTTCCCTTCTGCAATGATTAAAGGAGGGTATAATTTAAAATAGTATTCTTTTAGGGTAGAATTTTTTATATTCTTAATAATCTCTTATACATAACTCCAGTATGTAAATAAAAGCAGTTTTTCATTTACATAGATTTTATGAGCACAGATCTCTAATTTTACATCTTATGAAGTCATTCAATGGAAACCCATAGTTACTCTGTCAGTGACATTCACTGTGGAAAAAAAAACTTAGTATTTAACACATTTTAGTCCATTTGTTGTTTTTCATTATTATTGAAAAACATATGTAAAAATGTGTTTAAAAGTGAGATCCAGATCAAACATTTTTAAGATTCCTAAATGGAACACCTTTTGCTCTGAATTGCTTGTCATAACCCCCAAATAAAATATTCCAAGTATTAAGACCCAATTTAAAAAAACAACAAAAACCTAGCGCATGACTTCTGTGCATATGCCCGCAGAATTTCATAATCCCACACTAGGGAGGTCTGCTAAATAATGTCCAGGACTCCACAGAGAGACACAAAGTAATCTCTTTTGTCCATTTCCAAGTCACTGACTGTTTCTCCTCACAAGCTCAGCTTGGAAGTTTCAGTATTATGAAGAATCCTTAGAAGTATTCAGAGACATTTCCAAGTTTTATTACAGGTCTGTCTCCTCCTGACAACAATACACACACAGTTCTGTTTCTAAGAAGCCCTTCACAATTAGGTCAGCTAAGCCTATACTTTTCAGACCTCATGTGAGCTAGAAAGGAAAATGTTAATTACTTAATGTAAAAATAAACCAAGAGAACACGTTTCTCTCACTGATTGCCTGACTGTTTTCTGATACTTACAGCTGAGAGGGAAATTAAATTATCATCACTGATTGGAAGTTCAGTGCTTGTTTTTATTTGGGGAGCAATCTGGAAACGGAGATGCTATTAGACAGAAAGGTAAAATGTGATCTCCATGTTGAGTGCTCTGCATGCCTACCTCTAAGGATGCAGCAGTATTTCTAGAACTGAAATCCTTACAGGTCATAAAGCATCTTGGTCCTATTTTTCCATGAAAAGGCATGGAGAACTTCTATAAAATTTTATCTAATTAAAAGAGAAATAGATTTGTTCTATAAAATATGTAAAATACAGAAAAGCACAAAGAATAACACAAAATATATCTGTAAAAATCTCCAGACCGACAGGTAAACACTGCTAATATATAGTATGATATATATATATATATATATTTTTCATACATATATATACACACATCTTTCCTTCTCTCTCTTAGATGAATGATCTATGTTTCTCTCTCAGTTTATCTGTCTTCTTTTTTAATATACACATATTTATTTAAACAAACTTACATTTTAGTGTCCCTTGTATACATTGTTCTCAGTAGCTTGCTTTTTCATATAATAGTATATCCTTCCCATATCACTAAAAACTTTGGCAACTCCATCATAAATATGTGAATTTTATTATAAAGACATAAACATGAATTTCATTAATTATACAACAAAATTATAAAAATACATAATTGCTTGCTTTTATGTCAAATTTTATGATACATGAAAATAATATTAGAAGTTTAATTTTAATTATTATTTATGTAGGTACTAGCAGAAGAAAAAATACAACTATATTAAATTTTAAAATCATTTTTGTTTTAAACTTTCTGAAATGAATTCTTGGCTTTATTATCACCCTGATTATTTTCCATACATGAATCAAACAGAAATGAAATGAGAAAGCCTTAAGTTTGCCAGATAACTTACAGAAATTGTTATGTAAGTGTCACATTACAATGTAGCTATTTAATTTTCTAAATTCAGATACTATTACACAATATATTTGGGCCAAATAACTGAAACCGTTCCTTTGAATTCTTCTAGTTCACATTTCATAATCTCAGATTGTTATAAATCAGAGATAACATGTTTAGAATAAAATACTGATTAATATGAAAAAGGAAAGCAATTCTATAACGTGTGATAGTTAATAGATAAAAACTATTTACAGATTCTAAAAGCAGGATTTGGTGCTGATTATCTCTTTGTTAGAGGTAAATCTGAAGTTTTGGGAGTTATGTCTGAGGTAAAGGGGAATTAAGCAAAATCACCAAAGACAAACAATCTATATATTTCCCATTTTGTTCTTCTGTCCTCTATGAGCGTTCCCTCACACATTCTTTATTAAATACACAAAGTGCCTCTATTTTTTTTTAGCTTTCTCAGTTGAACATCATACCTTGTCTAACACAATATTTTTAAATTAGAGTTTTATAATTTTTAACATACTAAATACAGTGTTTCTAAGTACCATACACTGATTTTCTCCTTTATGGTATCTGTGGGTTTTATTGTTTCAATGGACCAGGCATGAGTCAATTCCATCTACATTTTTTACTGGTGTAAAATACCGGTGTAATTTATTTTAATCAATGTAGCCCTCAGCCATTTCAGGTTCCTAAGGGAAGGGAATGGAGATCTCTAGAGAGGCAGAAAACTGAAAAGTGTGAATCACCTACATTTCTCATTTACCCATGCTAATTAAGACCAAGCATTTGAAAGTTACCATCTGAAGGAAAATTAAGCCAATTAACCCACTGATGAAGATAATTTTCAATATTCTATCAGGAGGCAAAAATCTTCACCAGCCCTTCTTATTCCTACTGTGGAGGTAATTTCCATACTGTCTCTGAGCGCTAAGGAACTCAAACGAGTGTCATGCCAGTTCTGGGGGTTCTAATTGCAACTTTTATTTAAATCCTGATTTTCTGCCCCACAGATTGATTTCTGATTGGCTGGACCTGATTGCTTTCAGACCTGATGAGATTTTATTTGTAGGCCCTTGGAAACTTGCATGGATGAACATTCTCTGAGTTTAGAGGGAAATCCTCCTAAGATCTAGCTTTCCATATCAACTGAAGCATAAGAACCACTAGAGGTTCTTTAGGAAAGGGATTAATTTGGGAGTATTAATTACCAAATAATTACAGCCTCTGTATAAGTTAGTCATGAAGATGTATTTCTAGATCTAAAGCTGTTTCTCAGATGAATATATTTCTTTTTAATTTTAGCATATGCAGCATTTCGTCTTTTATTGTTTTTCTCTACGCCTGTAGCCAGCTAGTATGACTAGCATAAAAGACACATTACAGTAAAAATGCCTTTGCTAATCGAAATTGAGCAAGTTACTTTGCCTGTTTCTTTATAAAATCTTTCCTTGTTTTGGAGAGAGGAGATTTCAAGAGTTAAATGAGATAAACAGATTATCTCATAAAAAAAACCTGGGGTCTTTTGGACATAAATAAATGTTGTAATTACTATTTATCTAAATATTTTAACACCTTTTGTCTTCCAGAGAACAATGATCTAGCTTGCACAGAATAAAATTAAATTTAAATTGTTGTTTTATGTATGGCCCTGTTCATGCTTTTAAACAATCTGCAGACTGAGTTCATGATCCTTGCTCTGGGTTCTCCATCACCAGCATATATGTCCATTCAGCCTTGCTGGTTCCCAGCTCAAATGCTTTTGGAAAAGTATTATTAACCCTCCTCAATAAGGACAATAAAGCAACAATATCTAAGATCCCACAATGGTTATTTCTGAAACTAAACCATCTTAAACTGTCCTCAGTGTAAGCAAAAAGAGATAATATTGCTATGAGTCTCTATGGAGACAGAGGTGGATATTTTAGGATGATTTTTTTTTATAAACAAAAATTTGATTGGTATTCACTTAATATTTTTATAATAAACTTCTAAAAATAAACCTTTAAGAAATTTGACTGTAATACTACCACATCAGAGATGTTCAAACAGCCTTTAGGAAAGCTGTTTTTCCTAATCAATCATTATGATCATCTGTCACTGGAAATAACTGAATATTACATTCAACTGTATTTATTATTAATGATAACTTAGGGAATAGTTGTTCTTATCGTTCTTTGATTTTTGGAAAACATACACTAAGGAACAGTTGCTCTCTCCACTTTGCTGAAAGCAGAATCAAATTGTGGACCCACCAACTGCCTGCATACTTCTGAAAACAAATGTCTTTTTCCTAAAATCATGCAATAAAATCCTTTGAAATTCCTCTGACTTCGCATTGAGTTTAGAAAGGTCTACATGTGTGTTTTTCCTGGTCTGCAGTTCGTGAGTTCTGTGACACAGTGGAAACAACTTTGAAAGTATACCATAAGCCACCAGGTATATAAGAGGACATTATAAGTGTCACAAAGTGTTTGTCACTCAGTCATGTCTGACTCTTTGTGACCCCATGGAGCCCGCCAGGCTCCTTTGTTCATGGAATTCTCCAGGCAAGAATACTGGAGTGGGTTGCCATTTCTTTCTCCAGGGGATCTTCCCAAGCCAGGGATCGAACACTGTTCTTCTGCACTGCAGGCAGACTCTTCACCCACTGAGTCACCAGGGAAGCAGGACATGGGAGGCAACAAATCATTCTATTATGTTTGCTACAAGCCAGTTAGCCTGTGCTACCTAGGAATGGCCAATGAGTCACAAAATTTGGAGGCCTTTCACCAGAAAGGTGCTTCATACAGGGCAAATGCTTCTCTTTAGTCTCCTCTGCTTCTCTCTCAAAGGTATTTGGAAAATTCTTAGTCCCATTCTTAACAAGGAATCTGACAATAAACCAAGATGAGAGAAGAAGCTCTATTTATGTGTAATACCATTTTACAGAGAGTGTAATTGTGGCTGGGTTTTCACATGTTGGGGAATCTGTTTCCATTTCCTACTTAACCTATATCCTGAAATAGACTTTCTCAAATGCTTCTTCCCATCAGTTTATCAGATTGGCAAATATGAAAACACCTAGTCACAGAACTAACCTGATGGACTGATCAAACAGAAAGGAACCATGTGGGGATGCAGCAGGATGAAATCTGGAGATCTTAAGTAGGACTTGTTATCTCCATGCATCACCTCATTGACTCAGTGAAGAAGATAAATATTAATAGGACAAAGAAAACAGAGTTCAATTTTTGGGTTTTGAGAAACACTGTAATTTTTTGATATTCAAAAGAATATCAAAATATCATTTTACTTCTAAGAGTTGGCCATGGTGCATGTAAATCAATGGAGCTAATACACTCCCTTTCACCATTCACAAAATTAAAATAAAAATGGCTGAAAGACTTAAAATTTAAGACAAGATCCCTTAGAACTCCTAGAAGAGAACACAGGTAAAACGTTCTTTGACATAAAGCACAGCAAAGCTTTCTTAGATTAGTTTCCCAAGGCAATAAAAATAAAAGCAAAAATAAATGGGACCTAAAACTCGTAAGCTTTTCCACAGCAAACCAAAAACAACAACCCATGGACTGGGAGAAGATATTTGAAAACAATGCAACCGACAAGGACTTAATTTCTGATATATGCAAATATCTCACATACCTCAATAACAAAAAACAAACAGCCCAATCAAAAAATAGGTAGAAGACCTAAATAGAAATTCTCCAAAGAAGATGGACAAATGGCCAATAGGCACAGAAATACATACTGAGCATCACTATTAGAGAAACACACATACCAAAACTACAATGAGTTGTCACCTCACACGGGTCATTAAAATGTCTACAAATGTCTACAAATAATAATTGCTGCAGAGTGTGAAGAAAATAAAGCCCTCAAAGTCTTTATAATCATAAAGACACTCAGTTACTGGTCTCTACTATCATGGAGAGAACAGTTTCCTAAAAAAGAAAAGAAAGTCAAAGAGAATACCACTGCGAGGAGGAGAGATGGTGCTCTTAGTTGAGCCCCTGAAAAAATTTCCCATTATTTAGTTGAGTCAGTTGGAGTTTTGTTATTTGTCATTTGGTACCAAAAGTTCTGATTAATAGTATTCCTAAAACACCAAATTAAAGAAGGACTCAAGGCACTATTATAGAGAGAAAAATAAGGTGGCTTCAAATTGATAATTGCCGTGGGGAAGGCTAGACGGCAGTCCCCAACCATTTTTGCACCAGGGGCGGCTTTCGTGGAAAACAATTTGTCCACAGACATGGGTGAGGGAAGGATGGCCTTGGGATGATTCGAGCGCATTACATTTATTGTGCACTTTGTTTCTATTATTATTACATCAACTCCATCTCAGATCATCAGGCATTAGATCCTAGAAGTTGGGGGCCCCTAAGTAAAGGACACTTGCATAGAATGATTTTATACTTTGTTCTGCTAAGGGCTTACACTAATAAATGATATTCACTTAAACTGTATCCTAAATCAGTTTCACCTGACTGATATTTTGATTCTAGAAAGTAGGCTGACTAAGCCCCATGATGACTGACATGGGCAAAAGGGCAAAATGTTCTGAGGGGTAAAGTCTCCCTATTCTGGAAAAGATGCTGGGTTTTACTTTTGGGCCAAGCCATTTGTTCCAGGTGGCTGCCTGGAACAGTCTGGAGAAAAGCATTATGAAGCTGGATCTGAGCTCAACAGAAAAGAGGTCTCAGCTGATTATTGTCATAGGAGTTAGAGGGGGAAATGTTAAGAACTAAGCTGGGAGTTTTTGCTATTTCTGCCTGCCTATGGAGTCTTATTTTTCAAAAGTAGAGCCCTTGAGCAATGACTTATTCCAAAACGAATTTCCTGGGTCAGTGAAAAAATTCAATAGCTTCTGCTATGTAAATTTGCAATATCAAACATTACGACTAAACAAAGATTTAATCTTTGGCCTGTAACGTCCTCCTGAAAAATTCTTACAAATTTCACTAAATTGAAAGGGGTGCTTCCTGGTGATATATTTCCTTTCCAACAACTTAAAATGAGAGAGGATTCATGGAGGGGATAGAGGAATGGTTATATACCACATAGATAAGAAGCAATTTTATTTAAATCAGCTATAAAATCATCTGGCCAGTTTTTTAAAAAAAGAAACTGACCAAGGTCTGCACAACACATACAGTAAAATCATCTCATATTGTATTTAGGCTGATTTGGATGACAATAGGAGAAATGTAATGCAAAATACTGTAACTTTCACCACCCATCTGTGGGTAACACACTGCTAAGATACAGCATATTTACAGTAGAAAGAAGGAGGCCAGATTTGTCCCAATTAACCTTGTAACTAGATGTACTCCAGTGCTTATTAATGACAGTAATGAGATGCAGACAAGACAATGCATTAAACATCATTGGCATATAAATTAAATTCACATACAGTTTAAAAGGAATAGATACCTTTATGCACTGGACACGAAAGGAAATTATTAAGAAGCTATTTCACAAGAAAAAGCTAATTAGAAAGAAAATTCAATACTTTCTCTAGTGTTCATCTCCATCAGTGTTGGAAACAAGTTTGACCACGAACTAAGAAATTGTTCCCATTGAAATTACTGTGCAAGGTACGAAATTAATTTTATGATTGTCCCAATGGAAGCTACAGTAGCTACAAATACTTATATGCCCATTATCATTTTCCTCTATATTGGCCTACATTTTAATTTGCTTAGGTTTCTATCTAAAGCTTATGAATAATTTAAAGTAGAACTTCTGCTGTCTTTACAGCAAAATAATCATAGATAGAAGAACAAGATAGGCATTCTGCTGTACACAGAATTCAAGCTCAACAGCAAAGAAAAAAAAATGTGAATATATACTGGAAGATTGTTTCAAAAGGCCATTTATAGGACTATGTAATTAAAGGGCAGCTCGGTATGCAACATTTAGCAATATGACTTGTTCAGTATATTTGATAATTAGCTTAAAGGAATTCAAGTAGAATTGGGGTGTTCTGTGATTTAGTTCTTAGAAGATAGTGTCCCATATTTTAGAAGAAGGATCTGAAATTTTTTCGGGGCTAAACACAGTGAAATTTGATTAGGACATTGACCTCTCCTGATAATTTTTACCAAATATTGCCATAGTGAAAGGCTGAACTAAAACTGGGTCTTTCCAATTGTCACAGGCTAATAGCTACTGCTTTTCTCCTTGAAATCTAACTAAAAATGGGATCCAGTCGTAACAATAGCAGCCACCAAAAAGGAGGGGGAGCTCCTCCCACTCACCTATGTAATAAACATCAAACAATCAGGTTGGCACTGACATTAAGTACAATCGTGTCAGAGCCACCATCAGAAATCAATCAAAGACATTTTTCTTTTGTGGGTTTTTTTTTTTTTTTCTTTTTTAAATTCATAGCAACTCAGGGAACCAAAGAGAGACAAGCTTCTAAACAAAAAACGAAATTAGTAACAGCAGACCCATTGCCAAGGGCAACATGCATTTGACAGAAGATGCAATGATGACAGATGAGTCCTCATTCTCAGTCTAAATTTTGTCTACAAAATGAATTCATAATATCTTAAATATTATCAGCCACGCTCCACTCACCTTTGTTCTACAGAATGGAAAGGGGCTGTGTTGGCAGAAGTCAACAAAGATGTAATTTCCTCCACTTCCCCCTTGTGATCCCTCCCACTTACAGCTGACAGTAATTGTTAGAGTCTGTCCCCCATCCCCCATTCCCATTCTCCTCATTTCCCCCCTCTATATTCATGGATATTTTCTCCTCTCCTCTCCTGCTCTGTTATAAAGTTGCAATTGTCAAGTTTCTGCCACTGGGATCATAAGTTTTTTTGACTGATTTGAAATACTCTTACCTAAAATAATGTTTAATTTTAAAATTTCTTTCTTTAAAAAAATACTACTTTTCCCAGAACTCAAATGATTATTTTTCTTGACACTAAAAGGTATCAGAGTTCATCTCATGACTGAGAAATACAAATGAGGCAATTAAGATCCTCAAATATTGTTTAGTGAACTGTTTTCCGTGTATTTTACTCTCTAATTTTGACGATCTCAGAATCTCATGGGAAAACCAGGTATCAGCTATCGTCACTTTATACAAAAAGAAATTCAAGTTCAGAGAGATAATTCATTCACCCAAGGTCATATAGTGACAGCCTTATTGACTGCAAGTATGGACACCTCTCTGTGAGTTTCCCTTTATTTTAATATCATAATAGTTAAATTATTCATAAAAATAGAAATCCCCATTGTTATATTTCATATTAGTGTTTTTACTTTCATTTTCAGTCATTTCCCCCACCTCTAAAATACATGATCACTTTGATAAAGACTCTCATCTCACTGTACTTGTCAATAAATCCAGTTAGAAATGGGCTAGAGATTGTGCCTGGGATGAGCTGAAATAACCCCATGATAATGGGATTTTACCTGTTCTAGACCAGGGCAAATCTGTTTCATTACTTGACAAAATGTATGCACCTCACACAAGCCTTTACAAACTGTCTAATGATCAGAAACTAGAGATTTTCAGAGACCTCTCAATAGAACAAAACTATCTAAGACAAATGTAGGACAGATAACAAAAATTACTCTGGTATTCTATTTATTAAGCTCTTTGCTACAAAAGACTGGATTCCCCCTTCTCCCACTTCTTCTTTGCCTGATAAGCTGCAGAACAGCTTCTATAAAGGACTAGCTGGAAAACAATATCGAGCTTTCAAGTGCAGTATGTTTAGACAGACTGTAAAGGTAACAAAAGGTACAATTAACAGAAGCGACCGCCAACTAATAATGGCAGAGCTATTTATTATTGAATCATCTTCCTCTAATTTTAGAAACTGAAGAACCTTCATTCCCTATTGTCCATATTTTAATTAATGCCTATTATTTTCCCTAAATAGTGCCCTCTTTTGTCACGCTATTTATACACACCATTTGTGAAAACACACAGAATATGCATGGCAAGCAGAATCTCCATGAAATGTTTTGTCAGAAGTATTTGGGTTCCTTTTGTCTCAGGAATGTCTTGAGGACAAATTTGTGGTTGTGCCCTCTAGGGTGGGATGGGGGCTATTTTAGCTTTCAGCTGCTTTTCATGTAATTTTAATATATTTGAGGTTGTATTTTGATTCCTCTGCATATATTTTCCGCTTCTAACGATTAATTTGGCTTGAGTAGGACGAGCTTACAATAAGCACTTCAGCTGGATGTTGATCTTTTTCTGGTTCCTTTCAGGTGACTTTGCTGGTGCTATCACACACAGAAGGAGAGTTTTTAGAAAGCATAGTTACAGAGAACAAATGATACAGGGATATTTGCCCAGCCCAAATGAAGTGTAGCCTAAGTCTTTTGAAGGAATAAAGTTCAGCTTGCTGGGGATGAAGAAAGAAATTGGAAGTCTAGAACAGATAAGTAAAGAAGAAGAAAGAACTTCCACATGTGGATATCTAGAATTTCAGTGTTTAAAGAGAGTTTTTAGGGGCGAAGCTTCAGGACACACCAAATAGCCGAAATTACCTCCCTTTGCTTAATATTTCGATTTCCTTTTTCTCAGTTTTCTTAAATTAGTCTTTTCAAACAGGTATTTTCTTAGGAACTGAAGATTCTATGTTTAAAAAAAAAACAATACCGAAGAATTTATTTACAGGGCAGCAGTGGAGAAACAGACATAGAGAACAGACTTATGGACCTGGGGAGAGGGGAGGAGAGGGTGAGATGTATGGAAAGAGTAACATGCAAACTTACATCACCATATGTAAAACAGATAGCCAACGGGAATTTGCTGTATGGCTCAGGAAACTCAAACAGGGCTCTGTGTCAGCCTAGAGGGGTGGGATGGGGAGGGAGATGGGAGGGAGGTTCAAAAGGGAGGGGGTATATGTGTACCTATGGCTGATTCATGTTGAGGTTTGACAGAAAACAACAAAATTCTATAAAGCAATTATCCTTTAATAAAAAAAATAATTAAAACAAAACACAAAACTGTCAAGCTGAAGATGCTGTCATTCTCCAAGCTGGCTTTCTAGGCCTCAGTTCTGAGGTGAAACGTCATCTTGTGGTTGGGCAAATTAAAAAAAAAAAAAATTGTTTTTTACAACCTCTAGGAGTAAGACACTGGAATATTGGTGATATGTTAAGAGCACCTTTATTCAGCATAGTAATTTAAGTCCCTTACTTCAGTCAGGATGTCACCAGTTGCTTGATTCTAGGTGTTTAAATGAGCTCCCTTGGGCTTCTAAGACAACTCAAACCTACCAACTATATTCTGTTTAATCTCTGCTATGTCACAGCAGGTGCATTACTCTGACATCAACGCAGGCAAAGAAGATACTGCGTTTAAACACTGTGAACATGCTGTTGAGCTTGTTATTCAAGTCCTAGTCAGAACCCAGCAAGCAAACCTACTTGTACCTTGCAACACACATCTCTGCACATTCGTTATTCCACAGAGCAACCACTCAGTAAAATGACAACTCTTTATACATTTTAAATGGGCTTTTGACTCTATCACTTTGCATACTTCAAAACTTTCCCTAAAGTTTAAAGAAAAGGTGCACATCTAGATATTGCACTCTTGTACTTGTTTCAAAAACAATTTTAACAATCAAATATTTCATTAAATGTACCATGCCTTGAGAAAACATTAAATGCAATTACAGGACAGTTGACAGTCTGATATGTTTAAACTGAATGGACCTGTGATGTGATGTGGACCTGACTCCCACAGTACATCACATTTAAAGAAGTCTGTCTGACCACTTTGGTAAGAAAAGTACATCATGGTTAATATGTTTTTACATATTCAATTCATGAAGTTTAACTGCTTCTTTTAATTTCATCAGTGTTGAATTAGTCCTTTAAAAGCTTCCCCTCATTAACGTGAAAGGAAATTGAAAGGAAGAGTGAAAAGAATGGGTCATGAGATCATTAAAATTATTCAAAATCAGGAGGAAATGTCCTTCTTACTTCCACACATTCAAAGTACTTTCTGTTACATATTCCACAGGTACATACATTTTCCTTCATTATAAAACACGAGCAAAATCATTCTCATCATTACACATATACTGTCCGATCCACTTAGCACCAAAACTGAAAACTTCAATGTCTAGAAATAAACAGCAAAGAAAACAGCTGTAGATTCTGTTATCATGAATGGACACATCAAACATTTCTCATCTAACTAAGAGGTAGGGGAAAGCTTTGAACTAAACTATTCAAGAAAGATTCTTCCATAAAATCAAATTCCTATCTTCCAAGTAAGAACTAGCTCACTGATTTAAAATCTATCTCCAGAAAGACTCAAAGCTAAGCCACCTAAGACACATTGAAGCTGACAAACAAAATGCAAAAATCCCTTTTGGAAATGAACTCTGAATCTCAATAAGTCTGTCTCCCTTTTAGCCTAAACAATTCTGCAAAATTCTGGCATCTGTTGACTTTACAGTACTGCCACTGGACCAGCTTTCCAGTTAACACCTATGCGACTTTAGGTAAATCAGCGGTGACCTTCAGAGGAACCAAAATCCCGCTGGGAAGATGCAAGAGAGGGAAATTCAAAGGTAGTAGATAGTATCAACACCCTGCCACTTCTTAGATATGATGATGTATGAGACAGCATTCTGGTCCTCGAGAAGTATACAGTCTAGAAAGTGGTTATACTAATAATACAGAGAAGCTAGAACCTCACAAACTTAAGTGACAGCAAGCTGTAAAAGGTGAACTTTCTACTTTATTGCCCATCCACAATCTTGACTACCATGTGGAAAATTCTAAAAAGTTCTCCAGTCAGAAAATCTGTTTTGTCTTAATCACCCCAATGTCTCTCTGACTTGTTTGCTTCTGAATCCCTTTTCTTTCTTTTCAGAAAACATAAAGTCTCTAGGTTCCTACCAATGACTATCAATGCTTTATATGTTTTTTTAATATCCTAGCAGAGGACAAGCCCAGAGGAATGATTAGGGAGTAGGGCGGTGGGGCAGGGTGAGTGAGTCAGTCAAAACTTCGGGACTAAGGGCTATGTCATCTTCATTTCTGTAGTGACAGAAGGAACAAGGGACCTGATTTAGCAGAATACTGCATTTAGCTTGGTAGAAAACAATCTTTCCTTGGTAGGAAAGATTACAAGCAGAACCTAGGGAGGAGGTCAAATATGGATGCCAATAGCACAAGGCAGATGCAGAGGTAAAAGGACACTGGAAAATCCGATGAAGAATAGTTCAGGGAGAAAAGATTTTTAAGTTCAAAAGTCTGAGTCCTGAGTATCAAAGGCCAAGTCTCTGAATGACACCAGGGTTAAATACATCCTATGAGACTTTCCTCTTCTAATTCCTGAAGCCACAAAGGATAATGAAAGCAGGGGAACATTTTTTTAAAATATTAGATAATTACTGATATATTAACTGTGCCTTAATTTGATTTCTGGTCCCAAAGCACCTTAATAATATGTACCCTACTCTCATTTTATAGAAAAGGATACCAGATATCAGAAAGGTTAAATGACATGGCTAAGTCACACAGTCACTTGAGGACGATGTTCCAACCAGAATATCTTCCCTGGTCAGCAACTAAATATTTTTTTCTTCTTTTCTTATAGGAAAGGCATTTTAGTTTTTTGAGACTTTTATTCTTTAAGTGATTTCAGTTTTGAAAAATTTGGTTACTCATGATATTTTAAAAATGAAATCATACTTCATAAAATTAATCTCCAAGAAAATTAAAACCCCATTACCCAATTATTGTGCCCTTATGTGGTTCTATTAATTTATTTACAACAAAATATATCTTAGAGAAACTGTCAGAAAATAAAATAAAGGTACCAATCAACATGTTGCATCATCAAAATACAGACTCACAGCAAGGTCCTCCATTGTATGACCATTTGATGATACAACGCTGCACTCTCATTTCACTGATGGTTGCCTGCTTGTCACTTCTGTTCTTTGTTCTCTTTTTACTCCTTTCCTGCCTCCTTTTTGGATTAAATTCTCTTAGAATCCAATTAATCTTCTCTATCAGCTTTCTCTGCTGTCCTTATTGGCTTTGTTTCTGCATAGTTGGCCTAGGGTTACAGTAGCATCTTTAACCTGTCACCATCTAACCTTCAAATAATATTGTATACCATGTACAATGTAAAATCTTCCATTTCTCTTCTATCATCTTTTGTGCTCTTGTTATCATAAGTTTTATTTCTACATATTCTAAATATTCTCTCAATACATTATTGCTATTTTTAAGTGGTCAATTATCTTCAAGGAATTTTAAAAACCAAGAAAGTAAAGTCTTTAATTTGCTCCATATATACCATTTCTGGACTCCTTAAACATATTTTGAAATACAAGTCTGTTGGCAACAAATTCTCTCAGATTTCATCTGTCTAAAAGTTACTTTTACTTTTAAAGAATATCTTCATTGGATACAGAATTCTAGGTTAACTGTATATTTTTCTTTCATCACTTCAGTGATGTTTTTCATTGCCTTCTGGTTAGAATTGCTTCTGATGAGAAGTTAGCAGTGATTCTTATTTTTGCTTCTCTGTATTTAACATGACTTTTCCTTCTTCAAAGATTTTTCTCTTTATCATTCATTTATAAAATTTGGTTATGATGTGCCTGGATATAGTTTTTGTTAATCCTGGCTTGTGGTTCATTGAGTTTCTTGGCTCTTTGTGTTTAAACTTTGAAGAAAACATGGGCAAATTTTGGCCATTATTTCTTCAAACATTTTTCCTGACACCTATTACTACTCCCTTTCCTTCTGAACTCCAACTGCATGCATGTTAGACTACTTGATTTGTCCTACAAGTCAGAGTCACCATTCATTATTTTATTTTTCTTTGTGCTTAAGTATGAATAGCTTCTGTTCTACTGCTATGTTTTCAAACTTTTTCCTGCAGTTTCCAATCTGCTATTAAACTTATTCAATGAAGTTTTTATATTTGCTATTGTATTTTCTACACTGGAATTTATATTTGGCTGTCCTTTGATGATTTCCATTTCTCCACTTTTATGTTTTAAATTATTTAACATGTTCATAATAACTATCTCCAAGTACTATCATCTCTGTCGTTTCTGTGTCTGTTTTTATTGGACAATTTTTTCTTCGGGTCATGGGTCACATTTCCCTGCTTCCTCTATCAGACTACATGCAGTAATTTTTTTAAATCAGGTTCTGATAATTTTAAATACTGCTGAGTGTTTGTATTTTCATTTCTGTAAAAACTGCCAAGGATTTTTTTTCCTGGCCAATAGTTAAGCTTTGTCCTTTGGGTCTTATTTTAAAACTTTGCTAAGGCAGGTCTAGAATAATTTAAGACTTGTGTACGTTGCCTACTTCTATGGTGTGATTCTTCTTTGGTATCTACCAAACATTCCATTGTTTAATAAGGTTGTGCCACTTTAGTTGGTTGGAACTTGAATGTCTCCTAGGTTTGTGGGAGCTCTGGGAATTGTTCCTCTTAGACCTACCTGGCCATTAGTTTTTCACTAGTGTTTTCTGTTTGATGGTCTCATGGATTCTCACCCTACACATGAAGTTGAGCATTATGCCAAAGACTCAAAGTAATGCTTTATAGACTTCTGGGTGTCTTTCCTTTTTGTCTATGCTTTGCTCATCCAACTACAGCTGCTTCAGGGTCACCAACTCTGAACTCTGTACCCTCAGCCAAGGCAAACTGTTGGGCTTTGCTTGTGTTTCCCACTTTACACTGTTGTTAGAAATGTCTTCATACAGAAATCAAAGGCAAGCATAGGATTTACTTTTCTGTTTCTCTCCTCTTTAGATTGCAGGCTTGAAAAGCATTTTACCTGATTTCTTTTCTTCTATTTTGTTCAGATTCTGGTTGTTAATGACAGAAGCGTAAATCTGGTACCACCCCTCCACCATATTCAGAAGTAAAATAGAATCATAATTACTTAATAAGATAACATCTCACATAATTCAAACAATACACACTCCTTATTATGGTTTTTATTCTTATGCTTGAATCCCAAGAAGATTAATTATATCAAGTCAGCATAGCTCCTTCCCATCTGGTCTTCTATGTCTATCGGGTATCTCTGAATCTTGACAAGATCAAATATGCCATATGGAGGGATATCTACACAGGTTCAGGTCAATATAAGGTTCATGAATGTCTTATATGGGTTAAATTTGATGCACAACTTTCCTTGGTCTCAAAGTCACAGATAATGAGTCATTTCTCAACTGCATGACCTTAAATATCAACAAATTCTCCAAAAGAATATAAGCAAACATTGTGATAGTGATGGTAATGAGACCAGGAAAATAAACTATGTAACATCCGTGATTATGTAATATACAATTTAGTATGCTAAATTAGAGTAAATGTAATAGCAGTAAAAGTTTAATCACTCATATTAGACAGTCAAAAATTCATGCACAACTCATTTGAATGTTTCAATATAATCATTATTTTGAAAGTAGATGAGAAAAAATTGAGACTGCTTCCAAAGAGGTTCTTGTATTTTGAAAACTATAAGCTATTGTCAAAATACAGGAAATTTATGTGGATCCTGAAAGTGAAATGTGATAGAAAACATACCTGTTCTATGTCAAGAACATTAGACGTTAGCAAATATAAGTTTCCCTCTCTCTCTATATATATACACAGACACACATATACTACATGCACACACAAATATACAAACACACTTAAATATTATATAAACACATATGTGTATATCTATCTATGATCAGATTGTCAAAATGAAAACATTTGGTATTCTTTTATGAGATTTATTTACAGCTGCTGTTGCTGCTGCTGCTAAGTCGCTTCAGTCATGTCCAACTCTGTGCGACCCCCTTAGACGGCAGCCCAGGAGTCAGAGAACATTTACGTAAAGAACTTTACTGAGAATATTTTAGACTTTGTGGTCAAAACATCTGTCCCATGTGCTTGAATGTGCAGTGTGAAACCATCCATAAAACATCAGTTAATGAATGCGTGGACTTGTGTTCGAATAAAACTTTACTCACACAGAAGGTGAGGAGCCAGATTTGGCCTGGGAGTCATAACTTGCTAATACATGACGTACAGCACAAATCCTAAAGTCATTTTAAAATTATCTAGGCATTATCTCAGGCCAGCTTTCAAGAACTCAGACAAACTTTGGCGCCCATTCCTTGCATAAGCGCCAACAAGAGGGTATCAGTAACACTCAAGGGCTAGAAATCAACTCAGACACTTCTCTATCTATACCCATTTCAATCCATTTTTGTGCTTGTCTTCATCTTCATTTTTGGCCCCACTCCTGGCTTTGGGTATTTGGCCTCTTTAGCAATTCTTTAGGGAAAAAAAAATTAACCAGGCCTCTTGTCTCCAGCTTTTTCCTGCTTTGATTGCTTCAGGCAAAATAATCAAACATGATTTTGTCTGTATGTCCCAAATCTTAGAAGGGTCTATCCTGATCAAGATGAGGGGCGGGCATGTGACCTCTTAAGACCATTATTTGAATTTCACAGATTATGCAGAATGTTTTCCAAGTTATCCTTTTTTTTTTCCTGCACCTCCCTAAACTAACTTCAGTAACAAAAGGGAAATGATTTATGAACTGGACATCTGTGACTGTAAATTAGTAGTCTTGGACAATATCAGGATGATTCAGGAGAAATGTCCAGCATACACACAGTTTCTAATTTTGAAATAAATTCTAAGAGACTATATTCTATATTCCACCAGTTTTGTTAAAGTATTTTTTAAAGTTTTCAGAAAAATATGTCAAATTAACCCATGTGTGATGAGCCTCATAAAACATTGAGTTGTTGTGAGATTTTAATTAGGAGAACATACAGAAAATGCCCATGATACTACATGAGTTTGAGCAGGCTCCAAGAGTTGGTGATGGACAGGGAAGCCTGGCATGCTGCAGTCCATGGGGTCACAAAGAGTCAGACACGACTGAGCAACTGAACTGAACTGAACTACATGGCATATGGTAGGCATTCAAACATGAATTTCTTTACTCTAACATATCAAATATAGGAGAAAATACCAACAGGGCCAATTCAATTTATGAAGTAAATGTGTATTTCCAGGTAGTGTTTCACTAAGAAATTCCTTAAGTCTAGTTCTATTACTCCATAATGAGTAACAACTGAAATTATAAAAGGAACCAAAATTCTGCCAATAGCCACATATTCCCCTAGAAGGTACTCAATGTAAATATGCATATCACCTCTGTAGAACAGATTTGAGATTATGAATAATATTGAAAGACAAGGACATAAGAGAGATTTTAGTGAAGTGTACAGGGTCACACTTTATGTAACCTGGAAAAATGGGGCTGGTTAATAACCTGTTGAAATTTAGTGAGTACTAAAGACATACTAAAGAAATATTATTAGGAAGAGAAGAACAATAAATGCTTTAGCCAAGGTTTATAAATTTCAGTATAAAGAAGAACCTTGTAAATGTTTGCTCATGCATTTTTTTCAAAAAAGCAAAATAAAATATTTAATAATCTTTTTCATATGGCATAATTTCACTTGTTTTTGCCTTAGGCAAAAGGGAGATTTTTGCCAATAAATCTGCTTTTGAGCTTTTTCAAAAAGGAAACCTAAGCTAAAAGCTGTATTTCTTTCAGCAAGAAATAGCTTCTCAGACTAAATCTTAACCACATTTTCAACAATGTTTTTGAATTGCAGAAAGTGAAAATAGGAAAAAAAAAATTCAAAAAGAATTAGAACAAAGTCTTGAAAAACTAAAATTCAGCATTAGCAAAAAGAATTTTTCTTAAAAAAATAATTTGTACTTCTCTTTCATACTATTTTAAGAAAACAATTAAGATTATGACTGAATAATTCTGTCCAAATTACTAGGGATTATATTTTATCCAAAGAATATTAATGAGAATTCTTTAACCCAAATTATTAATACTGGAGACAGATTTATGTGAAAGTAAGGCAAGAATCTATATTGAAACATGCAGTCTGGGATTGCCTAGAATTTCTTTAGCATTGCCAACTTCATTATTTATACAACTTATTGCCTAATCTAGGAAATGAGTTGTAGTTTTTCATTTATACTTTCCTACCTTGGATTATATAATAATATGAAGACTATCCAGAAAAATCTATGTTCTTTTGGACTCCACTAACTTGTAATGGGAGACACAATCTTTTCCCTGTGGGGAGAAAGAAAATACCTATTTTATAAGTTGCCAGTATGAAGTGAAAAAGAATTCAACTTCAGTAATGAAAGAAACAAGAAAGTTAAAAGGAATAAGACTAATAAAACAGTTTAAAACACTGGTGGACCCTATTTTGACATTAATCCTTAACTATAAAATAAAATTATTATATATTCTCTTTGGAGACTCTCAGTGACAACTATCTCTAACTCCCTTCAAGTTCCCCTAGGTTATTGGTTTCCAAGTCACAGGGACTCATGTATCAAAATCAAAATCTTGCCGTGTTTGTATGCAATGTTGAATTGTTTTTAATCAATCTGATTTTTTTCTTGATTAAATGCATTTACAAAGAAAACTTCCTATTACCCTGAAAACAAGGGTTTGGTGTTCCAGCTATATTTTGATGTTATTTTAAATTAAAAACCATATTATTAAAAAATGTTGTAACATATCGCATAAAACTATTATATACTCTACTTACTACCCTGTATTAGAAAGGTACACTTCACATTAATGAGAAAACCTTACTTATGAAAGTGTTTTAATAACTGTGAACATTTTAGTAAAATGTTATCAACAGATATGTTTGTTGAGGTTTTCTTTTAATTGCATGAACCTCTAGTTGGCCTCTAGCCTAGGAGAATTCTAAGAGTAAGGAATACTCAACTTAATCATTAATTAACTACTGTCGCATTTACTGGCATCCTATCAGGCTCTTGACTTAAACACAGTTCATTCACATGAAAACCCAATGAATCTGGTGCTTCTGTCACCCTCTTCCCTACCCTATTCCATTACAGATGGGAAAACTTGTTCAGAGAATTTGAACAATTCATTTAGGAGTAACTAACTGGACTTTGCCTGCTGGGCCGTCTTGTTAGAAAGTCTTCCTCTAAGAACTAAAACAACAGGAATGTTGTGGGATATGAAGGGGTGGGCTTGCCAACCAGCAAGAGGAGAAGAGAAAGGGGGAGTGAAAAGGGGCCGGTTGCTGACTCCAAGTAAAAACATCTCCGTCTGTACTTCCATTGTAAATATCTCGGAGAATAAAACCACAAGATTCATCCATTGTCTTTCAGATTTTTCTCGCTCTAAAACAGAATGAGTCTAAGACACGTTTTCAAATGATCTCTAAACAACAGATTAAGATGCACTTCTCATTTGCCCAAGTCCATTTTTTCAGTCTATTACCTTGTGTATACGGAGGCCCTAGTTTCACAAAGCAATATAAATCGGATTTTGTCAGATGCTCATAATTCTGGAATTAGGAAATTTTGGCTCAAAAAGCCACAAGGCTGACAGATAGCTGTAGTAATTCCAAAAAATCTATATTTATGTGTGTCTCAGCAGAGCCCTAGCATTTACATTTTTTACCACACACTCCCTGTGTTGTTCATGAAACGAAAAGTCAAATTTGAAGAGATGGTTATCAAATTTACAGGATCTTTTTAGGGTGCCAAAAATTACAAAGAAAAATTTTAGGTCATATAAGTGCTATTTTGTAATGTATTCTTTTAATGTGAAAAAGTGCTTCATAAACATCTATCTACTTAAATCATTTGTGTAAGGATCACAAGGACATGTGCTGTTGAGAAGGAAACTAGTAACAAGATTGTGCTATGTTTATTTGGATCGTTAAAAAAGAATATGTGACTTCAGAAATTTCTCTGTTGATCTGTGGTAGGAACCAGGTTTTGAAAATTATGGCAGCAGCAACATATACATCTTAATATATAATTTTGAATTCATTTTGGATGAAAAGACTTTGACTTAGTCCGAAATATACAGAAAACTTCATTCATTCCCCACTGAGATCAGTAAGAATGATTGCAGGTTAAAGTCAATATGAGTAAATATCTCTCTTCTCAAAGGACAAACATATTTAAGCCACCCATAGTCATGTGTAATTTTATATTCTTCTTTTAACATCTGCTCTGTAACTTATGTAATTGGTTCCCAAGCTGCTTTGGTGTAATTGTTCTGTACCACTGATTTCCTTGCAGAGATTGTGCTTCTAGACATTGACCACTGTGACCACTGCTACTTAACATTATTTTGGAAATTATAATTGATTCTGTAAGGAAAATTATTTAATTATTAGAAATAAGAATATAGAATCATGAATATTTGCTAAGATAGTAGAAAAGCTAAAAAAATTAGAATTCACATCCAACATTATTCATAATAAAGAATGCAAAGTTAAGATTGCTATATTTTGTCTAATATATGAGCAAAGTAATAAGCAAATACTGTCATGTGGTACTGGGAACTGAACTCTCTTTTCTCCAATGTTGAATCTGTAACTAATATCATCTTACTCAAAGATAACTGGATCATGCATGTTAAGATATTTATACCTTTGGATACAGTTATTTCACTTTTAGATTTCTTCTAAGAAAATAAGATGAAGTTATATACATATATATGTGTATATATGCTCACACATTTATATATATATATACAAACATATATGCATATTCACATATACATGCATAGAATTGTAAAGTGGCGACAAACTTAGTTTTCAGCAGCTGAGGAACTGTTAATATTTCACTGTACATTGCCCCCATCAAACATTTAAACAACATTAAAATTTTTTTCTTAAGATTATTAAAAATCTAAAGATTATTTAAAAAAATAAATGCTGAAAAATTAGATACTCTTCTGATATAACAGTAAGCTAAAAATGGAATACTAAACAAAAATACAATACTCAAATCTTAAATCAAAATTATGTATATTGCTTATTAAAAAGGAACTGTGAGAAAATCCTTTAATGTTGTAATGGTGACAATTTTATAGAGGTGAGATTTGTGGAGATTATCATGTTTTCTACTAAACAATGTACACACACATATATAACAATTTGAAATACTTTTTCATTGTTTTATGATTTTAGGTAGTGGACCATAGTCCAAATAAAGGATTCATTAAGCATTAACTAAGGTTATTAAATTTCCTTTTTTCACTCAAAGCCAAATTAAAAATTAGACAAGCAAGTATGATTTTCCTTTAACTTGTTCTCAGTGATTTTTTTCTTCCTATTGCAAACTCTCACTCCGGAAACACTCAGTGATAAAAACAGGAGATGATCCCTTGCTTTCTTGATCATTTTAAGAAAAAAATTTTTTAATTTGGAAATTTGAATTAAATTTTAAGATGATGCCCAATTTGACTTTGCAAGACATGCTGTACTCTGAATATTCCTGAATTTCTTTTTCTACAACCCTGGAGAAGTATAGCATGGACAGAGGAACCTGGCAGGTTACAGTCCACTGGGTGTCAAAGAGTCAGACACAACTTAGCGATGACCAAGCCTAGAGTCCTAATCAATGGACATGAATCTGAGCAAACTCCAGGAGGTAGAGGAGGACAGAAGAGCCTGGGTGCTGCAGTCCATGGGGTCACAAAGAGCTGAACCTTACTCAGCAACTGAGCAACAAACAAGAATCTTACATTTAGCTGCCCACTTGAAATCTTGATTTGGATATCTTATAGGCTTTTCACAATTTTATTATCCAAGACCTAAAATAGTCTGGGTTTGGTTTACTCACTGACCCATATGCCTAGAACAATGCTAGAATCATGTCTTGTACATAGGAGATGCTCACTAAATATTTTCTGGATGAATATATATATGAATTATTGTCCAGAGGGCCCATGGGTATCTGCAATCACAGAACAACTCAATATGGCTAAGGATCATTAAAGGCTCAGATTTCTTGAGTACTCTACAATTATGGTTATTAGTCACCGAATGATACTTGGAAATCACAAAGGAACCCCTTATATTGGCCTGCTGCTGCTGCCAAGTCGCTTCAGTCGTGTCCGACTCTGTGTGACCCCATAGACGGCAGCCCACCAGGCTCCCCTGTTCCTGGGATTCTCCAGGCAAGAACACTGGAGTGGGCTGCCATGTCCTTCTCCAATGCAGGAAAGTGAAAAGTGAAAGTGAAGTTGCTCAGTCATATCTGACTCTTCACGACCCCATGGACTGCAGCCTACCAGGCTCCTCCATCCATGGGATTTTCCAGGCAAGAGTACTGGAGTGGGTTGCCACTGCACTCTCCATTACATTGGCCTAACCGTTTATAATATATAAGCCCCTTATAATGTATAACACCATTTTTTACCTATGACACCACTTCAGTCCTGCAATAAACTGTGACTTGGCTATAGATGGCATTCTTTTCTCCTGTTATCAATTGAGACAATAATCATCCCTATCATTTATTTACTTATTATATATGAAACACCAATGCCCAGCACTTTGCAAGTGTGGTCATGTATAACCCTCAGTGTTAAAATCACATTTTAAAGATTAGGAAATAGGCTTGGAGGAGCTTAGTATCCTTGTGAACTAGATGGCTTATAAACTGGAGATTATTAGGAAGTGTAAAAGGGGAACAGGCTTAGAGAGATGAAGTAACACCTACTATCTGATAGGAGGGGTGGGATGAACAGTGAGGGTCAGACTCAGGTCACTTGATTCCCTAATTTATGCCTTTAAATCCCACACAATGCAACCTCGTAGTGAAGAACTGAGTCCTGGCCTGAGGCACTTGATACTTCACTTTAAGCTTATTTAATCTTAATTTAGTGGGATGATGATATTGGGCTTATTACACGGTTGTCTTTGCCACTCCAGGCTCCTTGAACCCACTGCACTTCCTAACCATTTAGTTGGCTCAGAGAAGGTCACGTAAAGCCTACAATAAAGCCATTCAATAAATTTCTGAATGGATTCTGTTTAACTATAGCAGAGGTAATAATCTGAATGCCAAGGTGCTTTTAACATGCAAAAACTAGGGACTTTAGGGAGAAAATTAAGGAGTTTTGCTGGCATTTCTAAAGCCTGGTTTGAATATCAGTATCACAACTTTAGAGGTCCCAGAGTGTAGAATTCAAACCACAGACTGGGAACTGAAGACAGGAAGCCCTTTTCTTGCCATACAGATTAGAGATAAAAGTCTTTTATGAGCAACTGAGAAGCACCAGAGTGGGCAATGACAAAGAGAGAGAGCTGGGGAGAGGGAAACTGGCGCAGGCGATGGGCTCCTAAGCCTCTCCCTTGTTGGCTGCATCCTAGAGAGAGAAGAGGAGCTGGGAGAGGATAGACAGATACCTTTGGCAGGATTAAGGAGGATTAAGAGCAACATCCCAGGAGGAGTTAGTGGTAAAAGACCCACCTGCCAATGCAGGAGACCTAAGCGATCAGGAAGATCCCCTGAGGGAGGCATGGCAACCCACTCCAGGATTCCTGCCTGGAGAAGCCCATGGACAGAGGAGCCTGGCAGGCTACAGTCGATAGGGTCACAAAGAGTGTGGACACGACTAAAGTGGTGGAGCGCGCATACACACAAAAGCAACATAGGAAAATGTGTCTTGTTCCCCAGAATGAGCCTGAACACAGGTATGCTTCTGAGAGTCGCTTAATTAATTGCAAGAATGCTAAGAAGTTGGGTGACAGTGCTCAACATAAACAGAGAGGTAAGTGAGGATCCTACCTTGGGCATAATACTTCAAGGAGGATCCAAAAAGCCCCAAGAGTCAAAATAAATATTAGCACATGATTTAAAAAAAAGAAAATCATATAGCAGAAACCAGTGCAACATTGTAAAGGAAGTATACTCTAACAAAATTTTTTTAAAAAGAAAATTAATACAGAAAACCAGGGATAAACAAAGTATCAGTGGCTGCTGCTCCTTCACAATCACACGCCCAATCCAGCAGGGAGTCCTGTGGGTTCAACCTCCAATGATTCTCAAAGGTTTCTGACCAGGACTACTGCTTGAGCCCAAGTCATCAACATCCTTCATCTGCACTCGCTTACAAGTGCCTCCTCAGTAACTTTGGACATGCCTCGCTCTAATCCATTCTCCACATCGGTACCAAAGGCATCTTTACACAACATTGCATCAAACCACTTCCCAGCTAAAAACTCCTAAGTGACGATTCTGTGTAGAATAAATCCACCTCCTCAGCAAACCTTGGACTGCAGCCCCAGCACATTTCCCTGAGTTCAGCCACTACCCCGGGTCTTATGTTTTTGCTTTGCTTGGACTCAGAACAGTGAAGCTCACTCCCATCTCCAGACCTGTGCACTTGGGGGTCCCTCTGCTCTTTGCTGACCCCTTTCCACTCCTCAAAATTCCAGCTGTCTCATTTCTTTAGAGAAGAGCACTAAATTATTCTTTCACAGATTATTTGTTACAGCTTCTTATCATAAACCTTCTGTAATTATATCATTCTATTTATGGGCTTCTATATTTACTTTTCTCCACCTCTAGAAAGCAAGTGCTGCTAATTAAGGGACCACGCGCTCCACACCCACAACCTTAAGCGTTGCTTATGGCATATGGTAGGTGCTCAAACAACGTGCTGAATGAATAAACAGCTTTTAGGAAAAACACTAGTTGCAAGAGGGCTACCACTAGTTGCAATCAGCTGTGTTGATTGCGCTGAGGTGCTAACTGTTGCACTTTCCATATACTGTCTAATACTAATAGCCCAATTTAAGGTGAGAAAATGGAGGTTTATATGGTCTATGGATTTGCCTTAAGCCAAAAACACTGCACATTGAGCTCTGTGAATTAAGAACTGGTGAACCTGTCTCTGAGAATCCAGAAAAACGTGTCAGTGCAGACTGAACATAAAAGTTTACCACGAATATTAACAGTAGAAGTTATAAAAAGGCATAATATGGGAGAGTCTCTTAAAAGCATTTTCAGATACTCAAGCTTTTTATCAAAACCATTTCCGTCAGCCCCTCCTCCCTTCCTTCTTGAATCACGTTTCTTTGGAGGAGATAGGAATTACCTTTTCTAAGCAAAATCTTCAGTGAAGAGTCCCAAACTTGCAAAATTCACAGTCAGCCTGGCTGCAAAGCCTGCATTTGCCGACTATCCCATGATCCTCTGCAGCTTCTGCTACCGCCTCAATTAGTTAATATTGAATTTACCTGGTACTGTCGGTCATCACCTGGCTTGAGTCAAAATGATCACTGGTTCCTTTTCATTTCATCCCTTATCAGCCCTATGAGACAAATCTTGCCATTATTTCTACTCTACAATGGAGATACTAGGAATCAAATCTTTTAGTTAGAATCATGAAGCTGGTGGTAGAGACAAAATTCAAATACCAGTGTGATGATTTTAACCCTTTGGTTTCCTCTCAAACATACTTCAGAATGGCTCTGTGGGACTGCTCTGGGGCCAGAGTGAGTCTTATCAGGCGGCAAAGCCCCAGGTGTCTGCCATTACTGAATCCTTTCTCCCAGGAGGCCATGTGTGTATTATTTACTTGCAAGGGATTTGAAGTCAAGTAATCCTAGGTGTTGCTGCAATTTCCTGTGTGACCCTGGCTAAGTTACATAACCTCTCTGAGCTTCAAATGCATGAAGATAAAATAGCACTTACCCTCCATGGGATGGTAAGACTTTGAATGAGCTACTTGATGAAAAACGCTTTGTATGGTATTTGTCACGGAGTTTAATTATTCAAAAATCAGAGTATTATTGTGATTAAGATCTTTAATATTTTTCAGTGCTCTATTTATATTTTCCAAAAGAAGAAAAAAGTTCCCAAGACAAAATCACATCAACTTCCAATCTGTCTCAGGCTAGTCGAAGATGCACCCACTTTCCATTGCTGGGCCCAGTAAGCTTGGTATTTGTGAGCAGATGCACTGATCACTCAGGGAGACTAATAGCAGGGCTCCCGTGATGCAACAGGAGACTATCTGGCATCTAATAAGAAGGAACCAATAAATCTTGCAAATACTGTTTGATGGATCTATTTGAAAGTGAAAAGACTTTTGTTATTTCATACAAAATTTATCAAATCTTTGCCAAAGATACTCGCCACGATGGGCCCGTAAGTTTGCCTTTGTAACAAAAAGCAAAGAGCATTTTAATTGGTATAATTAAAAGTCCCATTCTCTTTAAGGGGACATATTTTAGCTTAACACCAGGAAATTGAAACAAATGAGCTTGGGGGGAAAAAAAACATAAAACTCCCTTCCAAATCCTTTTTATTAGGAGGAAAGATAATTAATTATTAAAATAAAAAGGAAGCAAAAACATAACCCTCAATACTGCTGACAATCGAACTTTGGCTATAATGAACACAGACAATTATGCACATATCATTGGATTACAGACAACTTCCGTCTTGCAATTACAAGAAGAATTTCCCTACAAATACCATGAAAGACATCATATAAAAACATTACTGGCACTAGCCTAAAACACATGTTGTGCCATTGAGAACCCAGAAAGCAGGTGCCAACATGAAATGAACCTGAAATTGAACACAAAATATTACAAAATGTTATGCCAGAAAGGGCATACTTCTAAAGAATGCATCAAAATGATTATAAATATTTATTCAGTTAATTTGAATCTTTTAACTTCAAAATATTCTACTCATTTATCCATTCCTGCTTTAATTACATTTTTGTCAAAAGAGCAATAGGGATTTACTTTCTAAACTACTGTTTTTTAAGAGGTGATCTCAAATGAAATAGAAATATGATGGTTGTTGTTGTTTAGTCATTCAGTCATGTCTGACTCTTCATGACCCCATTGTAACCTGCCAGGATTCTCTGTCCATGGAATTTCCCAGCAAGAGTACTGGAGTGGGCTACCATTTCCTTCTCCAGGGGACCTGCCCAACGCAGGGCTCGAACCTGTGTTTCCTGCACTGCAGGAAGACCGATTACTGCTGAGCCACCAGTGAAAACACAGGAAAAGTAGATGCAATTTAAAATACATGGCTTCAACTGCAGAGGTAAGGGGATTCTTTTTTTTTGCAGTGGCTCTTTCTCAATTATTGCCAGACACTATATCAAGATATGGCCTGACTGTGATAAAATACAGTAACATATTTTTGAAGGATTGTAATGCTACAATAGGGTTAACCTAATATAAATTTATTGCTGAATATAGCAAACAATGGGCTTTCCAGGTGTCTCAGTGGTAAAGAATTTGCCTGCTGGTGCAGGAAATGCAGGAGATGCGAGTTCAATCACTGGGTCAGTAAGATCCCCTGGAGAAGGCAATGGCAACCCACCGCAATATTCTTACCTGGGAAATTCCATGGACAAAGGAGCCTGGTGGGCTGCAGTCCATGGGGTCACAAAGGGTCAGACAGGACTGAGAGCACACACCCCCATAATAAACCATAGATGATTACTTCTTTAGTTTTTAATATTTTTAATATTTTCATCTCCCACATATACTCCTCCCCCTTTTAAATTTATAGCTCCTCTAAAATTTGAGGAAATCATAAGAATTAAGGATTATTTTTTATTTGGTACCTCGCTTCATTAAATAGAGAAAAATATGTGTTTATTAAAATAATGTTTCTTGACATCTGTTTTTATGTTTTATACCAAGTTCAAACAGGATAATCTGGAACAATGAGAATGATCAAATTTAAAACCACAAATGAAGAAGTTTTATCAGGGCAATTACTCTATAAAATGATCATTTTTATTCATATTACAAATTCAGAAACTGAAATATAAGGAAGATACTTTGCCAAGAAATTACATGCTAAGCATTAACCTTGCTTTGAGGAATTCTGTTTTTACAATGAATCTATACTACTACCTTTAAACTACAGGTTAAACCCAAGAATTGTGATACAGGAACTAAGATAAGTTGACACCACTTCTGCCGTCTCCAAAAAATTGTTCTTGTCATGTATCATCGTCCCTCCTTCATTTGCTCAGTTACTCTTTCTTTCTTCCAATTTTTTCTTAAATAATATTCAGTTAGGAGATTGCTCTAAGCAACCCACAGAGATCACTACAGCTGTGGTCACAGATGACACCCACTTTACTACATCCAACCACCATTTCCCGGTCCTCTTCCTACTTGAACTGTCAACAGCATTTACAGTTGATTACACCTTCCTCTTTGAATCACACTTTCTTCTCTTGTCCTCCAGAAAAGTCTGCCAGTCTTCTTGAAGCTCAGATGTCTGATAATGCTACTTACACTGCATTTATTTGGTCAAAGCAAGTCATAAGGGCAGTCTTAGCAGACTCCGCTGTATGGGAATGTAGGGAGGGAAGGAGCTGTTGACAGCCAGCTTTGGAGACCATGGCACGGACCTCAGAATACACAAGTGGATGGAGGGGTAAAAAGATAAAAAGGGTAATATCCCATTCAGAGAGTTTAGTCTTAGTTTACAAGATGTTCAGAATTCATCAGACCATCTATTTTTATTTTAGATTAATTTGTGGTGACTCTCCTTTTCCATTTACTCCCCCTCCCTATATCACCACAAATTTGAGATTTGTAAGATTTCAAATTAATATTTCATAGTAGATAGGCAAATGTATGATTGTGATTAACAAAAAGCGACCGGTTCTTTTGCTTTTTTCCTTGACCTTTCCCACATAGATCAACATAGCTGCCCCAAATCACGGTTTCATATTCAGATTCAAAGCAAGAAAGTTGTACTGGCCACAGTTGTTCTCAGAATCCCACATCCACCCTTCATTCCATATCAAGGACTAGAACTGAGGCATATGACTGCCTTTAAGTACAAAGAAAATTGGAAACTGAATGTGTAGATTTTTCCAGTCTATATTTTAGACACAGCAGCAGAGAAGTGGTTGGACTGGTTTGTGTATTCATGAATCTACAGTGATTATTACATTTAAAAGGAAAAATACAAGACAAAACAAAAAGACACAAACCCAAAAACTATGTTTTACAGCATGAGTCGGATAACTTCTGTAAATGCAAAATGTATAAAGGGGTTCCCTGGTAGAAGAGTTGGTAAAGAATCCACCTGCAATGCAGGAGACCTGGGCTGATTCCTGGATTGGGAAGATCCCCTGGAGGAGGGCATGGCAACCCACTCCAACATTCTTGTCTGGATGAATCTCCAGTGATTACTACATTTAAAAGAAAAAACCCAAGACAAAACAGAAGAAACAAACCAAATACTATCTTTTACAGCATGAGCTGGATAACTTCTTCTGTAACGAACCATATAGTAAATATTTTAAGCTTTGAGGGTCATATCTCTCTCTCAAAATTACTCAATTCTGCCATTATAGTGAAAAAGCAGGCTTAGATAATATGTAAATTAGGTCCTGACTACCTTCCAATAAAACTTTATCTGAAAAAACAAGTAGTAGGGGTGGGCCACAGTTGGCCACACTGGTCATAGCTTGCTCACCCTGCTTTAGAATGATAATTCGAAGAAACATTTGTCTAACTCACATATATCCCTAGAGGCCCACACCTCTACTCAAATGATTTCTCTTTGCTAAGAACCACAATTATTGTTTGAACCAGAAAAACATTCATCATTTCATTGCTTCTAGGGAGGTAGAAGGTAACAAATAAGCAATAACAAAACAAACAAAAACAGGCTTAAATGTAGCACATGTTAAGTTGGGATATCATTCTAGAAATAAAACATTTTTATAAGGCATTTTAGTCATCTTCTACAGTAAAATTTCATGTAGGCATTTCAAGTAACTCCTGTATCTTGATGATATTCAGAGGTAGCCAGAATGGTTGAATAGAGACCCTGTAGGATGGCTGCTGCTGCTAAGTCACTCCAGTCGTGTCCGACTCTGTGCAACCCCATAGACGGCAGCCCACCAGGCTCCCCCGTCCCTGGGACTCTCCAGGCAAGAACACTGGAGTGGGCTGCCATTTCCTTCTCCAATGCATGAAAGTGAAAAGTGAAAGTGAAGTAGCTCAGTCATGTCTGACTCTTTGCAACCCCATGGACTGCAGCCCACCAGGCTCCTCCGTCCATGGGATTTTCCAGGCATGTAAGATGGCTAGGATGTGATTTATACAAACACAACCATAAAACATGAAGGAGCAAACCTATTTGACCTGTGTACACAAAAACTTTATCCTCAATAAAGCAGTATCAATCGTGTTTTGAAATTCTTCCTGTGCCCCAGCGGTTACATTTTGCCCTTAGCTATTCAGCATCTCTTAACTTAAACTCAACAGCATTTTTCCCAAGTATGGTATCATCCTAATAGCTGAAAATGAAAATGATTCCAAAAATAACTTCAAGTTAATTGTGCAGGTGAGAATATACATCCACCCACACATCAGCCAGTGCCAAACTGTCTGAGTGAACAAATGAAAATCTGGAATGAGCACAACTAAGCCCCAATTCAAAAATATGCCACAATATATTTAGCACTCCTACTATTACAAACAACATTATTTAAAACATTCTACAGGACAGAGTTTCCTTCACAAAAACTATCTCAGAAAAGTTCTTTTTTTAAAAGAGTATGCAAAGAACAAAATAATTTGTGCCTTCTCCTTTATCTGAAAGATTATTTCCAAAGGTTTCCATATATGTCATGTGGCTTTCATGATTCTACTTTGTCTTACATCAACCTTCTACACTGTGACAATAACTGCTTAAATCTTTTAAGAGTTTAATTCTTATGCTAAAAAGAGCTCTTGTGGTGTTCTCATGAGACCAACTTCTGGCCAAGAGTTAGATATAGTCTCTACTATTTCCTCTCCTTGCCATGTACCTCTACATGTTGCCAGAAAATCTATAATATGTAATGATTTAGAATTAATACCCCAATTCCCTAGATCTTTTAATGAATTCACTTACACTTGGGGATCTGACCAAGGCATCTGTTCATGAATAGTGGAATGATTACCAAGTCCTGATGGGGAAGGCACGCTGCCATCCTTTCCTGAAATACATCCCAACTGAGAAATCAACTGCCTTGTGCCTAGGTTTTTTTTGTGTGTCTTTTTTTTTTTTTTTTTTTATCATTAACTGTAAAACTCTATTGGACATTTTCTTCCAGGCTACCTCCCTTTACCCTGTTATATCTGTTACAAGGTAGAAAAAAGAGATCCAGTATATGAAACTTCTCTCATGGATCTACACCAGGATTTTGAGAATTTAGCATTCAAATCAATTGATAGCTACACTGAATTTCAAAATTACTTTTTTTTAAATTTTGTGTTGGACAAAACGTTAGTTCAGATTTTCCTGAACTCATGTATTGGCCAACTCAGTACATTAAGCTTAATGAATACCTCCTCATTCTCCATCTTTCAAAAACTTAACATGAGATGAATAATAGTCCAGTTCCTGCATCACCTATAGTTTAGGCAGTTGATATGGGAGGGCAATACACAATCTTGATTTCACTGGTTTGTTCTTTACTTACCAAATCTTACCAAGCATTAATGTTCAAGTGGATTTGGTTTTCTCATTCTATAAAACTACATCCCTTCATGAATGGAATATAATCTCTATAGCACATGTTTTCTGACTTTAAGTGACCCCAAGAAAAGCAGCTTGGGTGGAACAGTGGTCACTAATCCAACTTCCCTCTTGGAGTCAGAGTCACGCAGAGCTGCTGACTTTGAGCTGGGAGAAGAGGCTGAGCTAGGGACCTTGGCCATCAGGAGAGTTTCTGCCACTGTGTGTCTGATGTGAATTTAAATTGTTGACCTGACAGCATAAGGCTGGGATTTCTCACTCACATTTGCCAGTCTGCTTCAAAACTCTCTTGCCAATGGTATTGTACGGTCCTACTCGCTAAGCATGCACGGAGGCAAGCAGCCAGTGTGATTTCCTACGGTGAATGCATATTCTAACTCTCGCAGATTTGTGACCCTGAGTTTGGACATTTGTTCAAAAGTTTACCACATTTGCCCTGGTCATCACACTGTTAGTTCAAACTCACGGCATCATACTGCTAGCTCAAAAGCACAGCTGAAAAGGAACTATCAATAGTGCTCTTCAAGCATCATTTGACACTGGTTAATCTTTACCATCATCCAGAGGAACTTTCTGAAAAAGGAATGTGAATTCTCCCACTATGTAAATCAAGTGAGGACAACATATTTGTCTTTCTAGGGGCATAAAATCAACAATGGACAAGAGTGAATAAAAAGGAGATATACTGAACTACTGTCACAAATCAAGTAGCTCTGTTTTTGACACTGGTCACTGCATAGGTCACATCATTAGTCAAAATTTTCACCACTCACAATTCACATAATCACAGACTGTCCTGAACTACACACCCAAAGAACACAAGAGCTGACAACACTCTTGGTGTCTTCTTGTCACCCTCACATGCTATCTTACAACCTGGCACTAAAATACAAACTGCATGAGTGAGTGGAATTTATCTAACTTCTGGATGAGTTTAAACAATACCTACAATAATTTAAACTCTTTGACTAATGGCTATGCCCAATTTAGGCCTAGGTCTTCAATCGCCTACACATTTGTAATGATTGGGAGGAAGGATTAATATTTGATGAGCACCTATTTCAGGGCAGGACTTTTGCTGGTTGTCCTAAGAACATTTTCTCTGTTCATCTTCACAACAAGTAAAGTATTGCTATTTTTATTTTACAGAAATTTAGCCTTAAATGAAACTTGTGCAAAGGGCAGAATGCCAGGACTGAAACCATGATGATCAGACTCCATAACCCCTGTTTTTCCTTCTACATCATCCTGCCTGTAAAAGTGTGTATGTCCAGCCTTTCCTTAGAAAGGATGGATACACCCTAGGTTGTAGATACCTACTATTATGACTAACTATTTACCTTGATACTTTGCTTATGTTATCAAATATACTGACCACTAGGCATAGATGGCTATTAAAATTAAGAAAAAGTACATAAAATCAATTTCAGAAGTGTCCAAGAGCCACCACTGGCTAGTGCCTGCTAAGTCCCTTATTGGGACAGCATGGATATATGACACTTTCACCATCACAGGAACTTTTATCAGATAACACTTGCTTACAAGAAAACCTTGGATTTTCTAGGACTCTAGAATATCTGAATTCTACCACCTTTAAATGAGAGAGGATAGGTAATTTAGAGTAAGCTTAGTCTTATTGATCAAAATGCTACATTTTTATTTATATGTGTTACTGGGCCCATATTCAGTCAGAGGTCCCAGTGCTCCTCCTTGCTGGTGATAGTGGAAAGGGATTTACAATAATTTGTATTCAAGCTCTTCTCTTTGACCTTTACTTCCAATTTGAGAGTTCACCAACCGGTTTTATGTCCAGAAAGAACAAAACCATTTCATCTACTCAGAGATTGAGGTCAAGGTACCTCAACCAAAAGGTGGTCCCCATGTCATTAAACTGACCCATATTTATCTCTCTGATTCTAAGGATGTAAACATCAAAGATTCTATATTACAATATGTATACAAAACTGCAAACAGACTCCAATACATTCATATTACTTGATTTTCCTTTTTCAGGAGGTTTTAAAAGGTGCACTGGCTACTTTCAGATCATTTTCATTTCCTATGAAGAAAAAAAAATCCCAATGTGTTTTATTAAAATTTTTCATCACGCATGTTACACTCCAATTTCTACTTTTTAACTGAAAAGGATTGATTAAATCAGCAGGTAGCAACTGAATCGTGTTTAAGACTCAGTGTGACTGAAGTAGATTATTTTTTCCTATTTTTTTAAAATCTCTAGGCAAGGCTGGCTTTCTGCTCCTTTATTTAGTAGTACTCAAACGTTGCAGCTTTAACCAAGGGTTTTGTTGGTCACTTCACTCCCCACCAAGGACATTGAGAGTAAAAAAATTCAAAATGCCTCAAATTACTGGGCTTAATAAAAATTGACAAGTAGTGTTGATACAAGAGAAATAAATTGTTAGAGGTAAAGAATGGAAGGCAGAAAGCATGCCTCGCTACAATGCTGTTGGGCAGATTTAAAGGCTCGTTGTAACTTGCAGCAAAGTGAAAATAATGCTTTCGTAGTAATAACACCTTGCCTATCTATAACACTTTTCATCTACAGTTAGCCTAAGGCTTTTTATGTTCTATTTATAGATATCACTCCAACCTCCACGGAAATCCAGCTACCTCTGAGGTGGAACCAAGCATCTTCTCTCTGCCAGCAATATTACACAACAGTTTTCAGGAGAGAAAATGAAGAATAATTTCTCCTGTTGAAACAGCAGGAGGAATTTCTGAGTGGGAAGAATGTAATTTCTAAGTTAGATTTGGCACTGACACTAGGACTTAACACCGCAATTCATACGGAAAGTGGGTGTGGAAACTTCAAAGAACACAAGGGGTCACCGCCAATAGTTTTATTCCTCAAATGATTAATTATAGCATTTATGAAAATGAAAGCTATTTCCCAATATGAAGCTTCTTGCTTTTACCCTTTAGGCTTGAGAGGACCACAGGTGCTTCTTTCTTTTTTTTCTTCTTTTCATTCTTTTTTTCTTTTCTTTTTTTTAAAGGAAAATTATAAGAACACCCCTACACTCTTAGCCATGCAGAATGGTCAGCAATGGTAATGTGCATTTAAGTCCTGTTAGGTACTGGTAGAGCTGTGTATCTTTTCAAAGTAATGAATTACTTTGCAGATTTATGATTTTTCAGAGAGGTATAAAAATTAAATGCAAAAAAAAAATGCAAATGAAAACTACTGAAAAACATAAAAAATTTATGCTTCAGGATTTTCTACATCTAATCTCCTATCAGAGAATAAGCAAAGAAAAGAGGGACATGGGTTGAAAAGAATGGAGAAAGGGAGAAAGGAGAAAATTTCACTTAGAAGTAAAAAATAAGCCAACATGAAACACAACAATTTTCATCTTCCAAACCAGAAGTATTTTTTAGTTTGGAAGAAACCAGATTCTCTTTACTCTCAAAAACATATCTTTCAAAATCCTTCTCAAGGCCCGCAAAGGAAAGGGCTCAAAGATTTATACAATTTAGACCAAGAGCTGTGTATCTGAACCATATCTGAGCAACTGTGATGGAAATTTTACACATTGGTTCAAACAAAAATTAAGAATAAAACTTTAGACCTAAGAATCCCAGCATTACAATGCATTTTGTTCTGTGATACAGTCATTAAAACAAAAAACCCTCAGCATCTCAAACTCCTACTTTAATATAAACTACTGTACAAATATCTAGCTACTAACATAAAGAAAAGTATCTACTTGAAGAAAAATTCTGATAAAAAAATTTTAAGGTCATCAGAGGAGAGTCATGATCTGTCAAAGTTTTCTGGTTTAAGAACCATATTATTTTGGTTTTCATTCATTTATTAATTTATTAATAAGTTTAATAATTTTCCACTAAATGTCAGTAGCATCTGCTATCTATAACAACTACAGATATCTCTAGATACTGCTAAATGCTTCCAGTTGAGCACCACTGATAAAACAATAGAATGGGAAGAACTAGATAATTCTTCAAGAAAATTAGAGATACCAAGAGAACATTTCATGCAAAGATGGGCTCAATAAAGCACAGAAGTCGAAGATATGAAAAAGAGGTGGGAAGAAGACACAGAAGAGCTGTACAAAAAAGATCTTCATGACCCACAAAATCATGATGGTGTGATCACTCACCTAGAGCCAGACATCCTGGAATGTGAAGTCAAGTGGGCCTTAGGAAGAATCACTACAAATAAAGCTAGTGGAGGTGATGGAATTCCAGTTGAGCTATTTCAAATCCTAAAAGATAACACTGTGAAAGTGCTGTACTCAATATGCCAGCAAACTTGGAAAACTCAACAGTGGCCACAGGACTGGAAAAGGTCAGTTTTCATTTGAATCCCAAAGAAAGGCAATGCCAAAGAATGCTCAAACTACTGCACAATTGCACTCATCTCATACGCTAGTAAAGTAATGCTCAAAATTCTTCAAGCCAGGCTTCAACAGTACATGAACCATGAACTTCCAGATGTTCAAGCTGGATTTAGAAAAGGCAGAAGAACCAGAGATCAAATTGCCAATATCTGCTGGATCATCGAAAAAGCAAGAGAGTTCCAGAAAAACATCTATTTCTGCTTTATTGACTACGCCAAAGCCTTTGACTGTGTGGATCACCACAAACTCTGGAAAATTCCTAAAGAGATAAGAATACCAGAGCATCTGACCTGCCTCCTGAGAAATCTGTATGCAGGTCAAGAAGCAACAGTTAGGACTGGACATGGAACAACAGACTGGTTCCAAATAGGGAAAGAAGTACATCAAGGCTGTATATTGTCACCCTGCTTATTTAACTTATATGCAGAGTACATCATCAGAAACACTGGGCTGGATGAAGCACAAGCTGGAATCAAGATTGCCGGGAGAAATATCAATAACCTCAGATATGCATATGACACCACCCTTATGGCAGGAAGTGAAGAAGAACTAAAGAGCCTCTTGTGGAAAGTGAAAGATGAGAGTGAAAAAGTTGGCTTAAAACTCAGCATTCATGAAACTAAGATCATGGCGTCTGGTCCCACCACTTCATGGCAAATAGATGGGGAAACAGTGGAAACTTTTCCACTGTGAGAGTGAAAAAGTGAGAAACTTTACTTTTGGGGGTTCCAAAAGCAACTGAACAACAACAATTTCAAAGAGTACAAAGTTCACCTAATATATGCTACAGATCACTCTGCACTTGTGTATATCTTTTCTTTATTCTTACTGTTACTTATCATAAGACTCTACTGGGAGATACTTGGGATACTTATAATTTTGTCCTTATATACAATGTCACAATGAATAACTTTGTACACATACTATTTCACACTTTTATCAATGCACTTTGAGGAATATTCTTAGAAATGGGATTGCCATATTTATAAAGTAAATGTACATGATACTTTGTTCAGTTCACTTCAGTCGTTCAATCATGTCCAACTCTTGCAACACATGGACTGCAGCATGCCAGGCCTCCTTGACCATCGCCAACTCCTGGAGTTTACCCAAACTCATGTCCATTGAGTTGGTGATGCCATCCAACCATCTCTCCTCTGTCATCCCCCTTCTCCTCTGGCCTTCAATCTTTCCCAGCATCAGGGTCTTTTCAAATGAGTCAGTTCTTCACATCAGGTGAGTTTGGAGTTTCAGCTTCAGCATCAGTCCTTCCAATGAATATTCAGGACTGATCTCCTTTAGGATGGACTGGTTGGATCTCCTTATAGTCCAAAGGACTCTCAAGAGTCTTCTCCAACACCACAGTTCAAAAACATACATTCTTCAGTGCTCACCTTTCTTTATAGGCCAATGCTCACATCCATACATGGCTACTGGAAAAACCATAGCTTTGACTTAGATAGGCCTTTGTTGGCAAAGTAACGTCTCTGCTTTTTAATATGCTGTCTAGGTTGGTCACAACTTTTCTTCCAAGGAGCAAGCATCTTTGAATTTCATGGCTGCAGTCACCATCTGCAGTAATTTTGGAGCCCCACAAAATAAAGTCTCTCACTGTTTCCACTCTTTCCCCATCTATTGGCATGAAGTTATGGAACCAGATGCCATGATCTTCATTTTATGACTGTTGAGTTTTAAGCCAGCTTTTTCACTCTCCTCTTTCACTTTCATCAAGTGGTTCCTTAGTTCTTCTTCGCTTTCTGCATAAGGGTGGTGTCATCTGCATATCTGAAGTTATTGATATTTCTCCTGGCAATCTTGATTCCAGCTTGTGCTTCATCCAGCTCAGCGTTTCACATGATGTACTCTACATATAAGTTAAATAAGCAGCGTGACAATATACAGCCTTGGCGTACTCCTTTTCCTATTTGGAACAAGTCTGTTTTTCCATGTCCAGTCCTAACTGTTGCTTCTTGACCTGCAAACAGATTTCTCAAGAGGCAGGTCAGGTTGTCAGGTAATCCCATCTCCTTAAGAATTTCCCAGAGTTTGTTTTGATGCACACAGTCAAAGGCTTTGGTATAGTCAATTATGCAGAAGTAGATGTTTTTCTGGAACTCTCTTGCTTTTCCAATGATCCAGTGGATGTTGGCAATTTGATTATTGCCATTAACATTTTGTTAGGTGTTACCAATTTACCTTGATAATAACAGTGTGTTATGATGAGAAAGATGAAAAAATTGTTAGCAATGCTTTTCTTGATAACATGGATTATTGATTAGACTTACCACAGCTTGTGTCTTTTTTCAATGCACGCATATTTAAAATTACTACAGTTATTTTTAAGTGTCTGGAGAGGGTGTGGAGAAAAGGGAACCCTCTTACACTGTTGGTGGGAATGCAAACTAGTACAGCCACTATGGAAAACAGTGTGGAGATTTCTTAAAAAACTGGAAACAGAACTGCCATATGACCCAGCAATCCCACTTCTGCGGAATCCAGATCTGAAAGAGACACGTGCACCCCAATGTTCATCGCAGCACTATTTATAATAGCCAGGACATGGAAGCAACCTAGATGCCCATCAGCAGATGAATGGATAAGGAAGCTGTGGTACATATACACCATGGAATATTACTCAGCCATTAAAAAGAATTCATTTGAATCAGTTCTAATGAGATGGATGAAACTGGAGCCCATTATACAGAGTGAAGTAAGCCAGAAAGATAAAGAACATTACAGTATACTAACACATATATATGGAATTTAGAAAGATGGTAACGATAACCCTATATGCAAAACAGAAAAAGAGACACAGAAGTACAGAAGAGACTTTTGAACTCTGTGGGAGAAGGTGAGGGTGGGATGTTTCCAAAGAACAGCATGTATATTATCTATGGTGAAACAGATCACCAGCCCAGGTGGGATGCATGAGTCAAGTGCTCGGGCCTGGTGCACTGGGAAGACCCAGAGGAATTGGGTGGAGAGGGAGGTGGGAGGGGGGGATCAGGATGGGGAATACGTGTAACTCTATGGCTGATTCATATCAATGTATGACAAAACCCACTGAAAAAAAATAAATTAAAAAAAAAAATAAGTGTCTACAATAAAATTTGGGTTTCCCTGGTGGCTCAGACACAAAAAATCTGCCTGCAATGCAGGAGACCTGGCTTTGATCCCTGGGTTGGGAAGATCCCCTGAAAAAGGAAATGACAACCCACCCCAGGATTCTTGCTGGAGAATCCCATGGACAGAGGAGCCTGGCAGGCTACAGGCCATGGGAGTCACAGAAGATTCAGACATGACTGAGTGACTGACACTTTCACAACATAGTTTGAATTTCAAAAGGGACAAATTCTCCCCAAAATGAAAGAAGTAGCATGATCAAGTCAGAAACTGGTAGAGGAGTAGTAGGCAGAAGCTTGAAATATTCTCTTAAGATCTGAATACTGTATAGAAGGAATAATTTTTAAAAACATTTGGCAACAGATATTAGAAACTTTCAAAGTATTTGTATATTTTAGTTTTATATTTATGCTTTAAAATGTTTTCTAAGAAAATATTCTGAAATATGTACAATTTACATACCAAGTTTTTCATATCTCACATTTTGGACACAAATAAAATAGTATGCGATCATAAAAATGAATGCTATTTTCAAAAAAAATTTAATTCAAACCCATTATGAAAGTAACAATGACAACTCAAAGGAAAATTCTCCAGAATTTCATCAACCATTCCAAGTTTCCATTTTTATGGAGAACCCTTCTGCATGTGTATGTAACTTGTGCAAAGTTACAGTAAATTAGAACTTGATATTCTAAACTTTATAAAATATACCATAAGTATGTTTCTATTTTGCTACTGCCTTGGTATTTCTTACCTGTTACTCTGAGCCTATTAATATTACCCTATCTACCAATGAGTTTGTATCTCTCTTTACCCTTCTCCAGGTTCATATAAATTATATGCACAAATTCAATTTATATGCAGAGGACATTTCTATCATTGCTTATTTTTGTATATGTGTATATGTGTTCTACAGACATTTCCCCAAAGCTGGCTTTTCTCACTCAACGTCATACACATGGACATAGGTCACCAGATCTAGTTCTAAATCATTTTTTTTAATTAGCTGAATGTTATTTCCTAATGTGAGTGAAAGAAACTTTATTTTATGAAAGAAACTTTATTTTAATCATTCTCCTATTTATTGGCATTCAGGGTAAACAGGTTTTGGTTTTTATTTTGTGACTCCAAGCTGAAATAAACATCCTTATACATATTACTACATATGAGCAATTTTTATTTTGATAGAGCAATATCTTAGGAGTGAAGCTTTGTGAAAAGGGCTGTACTTTTTAAATTTGAAATGCATATTTCCATATTACTCTTTAAAGATCTATACCTATAAACACTCTCACCAGTAGTCTCTGAGAGATTCACCTGCATGTACTCACCAGCACTTTATTAAATTTTTGCCAATCTGAGGGGTGAGAAGTTTGCGAATCTTATGGATGAGTAGTATCTCATTGTTACTAATGAAATAAAGCATTCTTTCATATGTTTATTGGTCTTTTGAATTTCCTCTCCTTTTGATTACTTATGCATAACCTATGAACATTCTTTTATTGTGGCACTCTGCTTTGGCTTATGCTGTTGTATGTGTTTTATAATATTACAGCTAACATTCTTTTCCTGTCATTTTTGTTGCAACATTTCTCTACAACTTCTCATTTGTCTTTTGATTTGGTTTTTGTGTAATTTAACATACAAAATTACTTTATGGAAATTTAAATGTCTCCTTTCTATTATGACTCCCAAGTTTTCAGTCTGGCTCAAATTGCTTTCCTTCACCCTAACGTTATAAAAACATTCACCTAAATTCTCTTATCAGGATTTTTGTTTTATTTTAGAAAAGGAAAAAAAAAAATTTAACCCTTTTATCTACCTGGAATTTATTTCTATTTATTATGTGACGTGGGGGGTCTGAGATTGCTGTTTATCCAGGTGGAGAGCCAGTTTTAAAAGCTCATTTAATAAATAAATGAGCCATTCTTTCTCTACTGATTCACAGTATCATATTCTTTGTATTTTTTAAAATTTTCTAAGTATATTCAGATGTCTTTTTCCAGGCATAATTGTCTGTTCCTCTGCTAATATTATATTTTTATTATCATACTAAAATATAGATTTTAATTTCTAGAAGTTAATCACTTCTTGTAATTTTTTAAATACAATTTTTAGATGTTTTGAATATTTATTCTTCCTCATGGATATTAAAATCATTTCACCTTTTTCTTTCCACCATTTCCAAAAATAGTTAAGAAAAACTTTTGAATTTCTAATTGAAATGGTATTTTATTTATATATTAATACATTAATTTCTGGACAATTGACATTTTTAAGATACATCTTGCTAACCAAGGTATGCCTTTGCTTTCTTGTGGTCTATTTTATGGACTTCAACCAGACTGAATAAAAATATTCAGTGATTAAGAGGATATTGATGAAGACTTTTAATGACAAATAACATTTCATATTAAACCAGATAAAAGCAAAGAAATAAAATTACATGGACAGCATGATGCCAACCAAGTTAAGATGTACACAAAGAGACTGACAGGAAATATTCTAGAACAATGTGAACTGTCTGAGTGGAAAATCTGTATATAACCTTTATTTATCCTGTATAATTTTCTGTAGCTTTCAAATTTTTATTGTGGGCTCAACCTACAGCATGACTCTGGATGAGGAAGAAAAGTATATAAACATGCCTTCTTTGCCCACTGAAAGACACAGTGAATTTGGAATCCTAGAATCAATAGTGAAAATAAGTGGCAATTTTTGTTAGGGGCCAAAGTTCCATTTTATCACAGAAAGACCTATAAAAAACCTCCTGTGACAAGTTGTCTGATGGGTTCAGTCAAATTACATAGCACCATTTTATGTATAGAATGTTTCTTTCCTTACAAAACAAAAACTCTAAAATAAGCATACCAGTTCAATCTTCCAACATAAGTATTATTTTGGAGTTCATGTGAAGTAATAACAATTAGTGTATCAGGCCTTTATAACTTCATTCCAACTTATAATAAATGCTTCATGCAAAAAATTTGAAAGCACTTTACCTAAAATCACCAACTAGTTGAAGAATGAACTGGAGACCATGCTTAGTTAACTCAAAAGAAATTTCTGTGGATTTTCTAAAAAGTATATTGATGAAGGCTAAATTGCCAATTGAAAATTGTTACCCCTGAACAAATCTTATCAACATGTTCTTTGTTGTCTCATCTTCCAGTACATGTCTTCTTTTGATTCTTTTGAAGTATGAAAATGAAAGACTAAAACTTCAGTTCAGTTCAGTTGCTCAGTCATGTCCGACTCTTTGTGACCCCATGGACTGAAGCACGCCAGGCTTCCCTGTCCTTCACCAACTCACGGAGTATACTCAAACTCATGTTCATTGAGTCAGTGATGCCATCCAACCATCTCATCCTCTGTCATCCCCTTCTTCTCCGGCCTTCAAACTTTCCCAGCATCAGGGTCTTTTCAAATGAGTCAGTTCTTCACATCAAGTGGCCAAAGGATTGGAGTTTCAGCTTCAGCATCAGTACTTCCAATGAATACCCAGGACTGATCTCCTTTAGGATGGACTGGTTGGATCTCCTTGCAGTCCCAGGGACTCTCAAGAGTCTTCTCCAACACCACAGTTCAAAAGCATCAATTCTTCAGCGCTCAGCTTTCTTTATAGTCTGACGATCACATCCATACATGACTACTGGAAAAACCATAGCTTTGACTAGACAGACCTTTGTTGGCAAAATAACGTCTCTGCTTTTTAATATGCTGTCTTGTACTCAACAAATGCAGGTTAAAATTTTCCACTATGAAAATATCTCCCTAAATCAACATTTCTTTTTTTACGTTCTCCTCTTGGAAATCATACAACAACAACAAGTCAGGAGAAAAAAGTCTGAAAATTCCATTTACAATGAAGCTAAGGTATAGATGTAACACAGAGACATGTAAGTGATCTGCTAGAAACAGCTTAGATAGGGTAAAAGTGAGGAGGATTTTAAAAAATGAGATTCCTGAGAGGGCCCAGCAACAGTAGATAATAGAAAGAGTCAGGAATGATACACTTCCTGAAGGTGAGAGCCTCACCCTCTGGTGAAAGATCTTTATCTAACACAGCAATAAGGCGGGCTTCCCTGATGGCTCAGCAGTAAAGAATCTGCCTGCAATGCAGGAGATCTGGGTTCAGGGTCAGAAAATAAAGCAGACAGGGCTGGAAACAGGAAAAACTCTTCAACCTGGTTCAATTTACAGAAGCAAATGAGGTGGCCCTATACAAATAATCACAATGATGTCATACTTTTAGAAGTGTCATGTTTGTGTATTTGTCCCTGGTAGTAGAAAAGGAGACAGCTTTCAGGTTACCAGCCTGGAGGACTTTCCTAGTTCTTCCCCATTCTTAACACTTACACCACAGCAAATCTGCAAAGAGACACTTCACTCAGATGAGTACTAAGAAAGTTCTATAAAGCATCAACACAAAGATATAATATGAAATTTTTAGTAAATATCAGCAAATGGTTAATAGATTTAAAAAACCCAGAAATGAAACTTCATGCTCACACAAAAACTGTAAGTGACTATTTTTAGCAGACTTATTTGTAACAGCCCAAAACTGAAAGCAGCTCAGCTGTTCTTCAGCAGGTAGATGCTGAAACAGCCTATGATACCTGTACACCAGGGAATACTACTTAGCAATAAAAAGGGACAAACAATTGACACATCAAGAACTTGGATGAAAGTCCAGAGAATAAAGCTTAGCCCAAAGTAAACCTTAAATGTTATATACAGTATGTCTTCATTTCTATAACATTCTAGAAATGTTAACATTATAGAGAGCAATTAGCGACAGGTGGTTGTTAAAATCACATTCAGTAGGGAGCATGGAGGAAAGAATGAAGTAGGTATGGCAATAAAAGAGCAGTATGAAGGATCTTTGGGGTGATGAAAACCCCCTGTATCTTAACTGTATCCACATCATTGTCCTGCTTCAGGTCAATTGCTCAGTCATGTCCGACTCTAACCCCATAGACTGTAGCACGTCAGGCCCCCCTGTCCATCACCAACACCCAGAGCTTGTTCAAACTCATGTCCATTGAGTCGGTGATGCCATCCTACCATCTCATCCTCTGTCATCCCCTTCTCCTCTGGCCTTCAGTCTTGCCCAGCATCAGGGTCTTTTCAAATGAGTCAGTTCTTCACATCAGGTGGTCAAACTATTGGAGTTTCAGCTTCAGCGTTAGTCCTTCCAATGAATATCAGGACTGATTTCCTTTAGGAAGAACTGGTTGGATCTCTTTACAGTTCAAGGGACTCTGAAGAGTCTTCTCCAACCAACACCACCAGCTTTCTTTATAGTCTAACTCTCACATCCACACATGACTACTGGAAAAACCATAGCTTTGACTAGAGGGGCCTTTGTTGGCAAAGTAACGTCTCTGCTTTTTAATATGCTGTCTAGGTTGGTCATAACTTTCCTTCCAAGGAGCAAGCGTCTTTTAATTTCATGGCTGCAGTCACCATCAGCAGTAATTTTGGAGCCCCCCAAAATAAAGTCTCTCACTATTTCCACTGTTTCCCATCTATTTGCCATGAAGTGATGGGACCAGACGCCATGATCTTCATTTTCTGACTGTTGAGTTTTAAGCCAACTTTTTCACTCTCCTCTTTCACTTTCATCAAGTGGTTCCTTAGTTCTTCTTTGCTTTCTGCCATAAGGGTGGAGTCACCTGCATATCTGAGGTTATTGATATTTCTCCCGGCAATCTTGATTCCAGCTTGTGCTCCGTCCAGCTCAGCGTTTCGCATGATGTACTCTGCATATAAGTTAAATAAGCAGGGTGAAAAAAATACAGCCTTGATGTACTCCTTTCCCTATTTGGAACCAGTCTGTTGTTCCATGTCCAGTTCTAACTGTTGCTTCTTGACCTGCATACAGATTTCTCAGGAGGCAAGTCAGGTGGTCTGATATTCCCATCTCTTGAAGAATTTTCCAGAGTTTGTTGTGATCCACACAGTCAAAGGCTTTGGCATAGTCAATAAAGCAGAAGTAGATGTTTTTCTGGAACTCTCTTGCTTTTTTGATGATCCAACAGATGTACGTATAGTATCATATGGTATCAGTGTGGTACTGTATTGTGTCATAGTTCTGTAAGATATTATCATGGGGAGATATATGTGTAAAGGGTTCTCTCTTTGTTTTTTCTTACAGTTGCCTATGAATCTACAATATCCCAAAATGAAAAGTTTAATTTAATACTACCCAACCCCCACCCCCACCAAAATTACCAGATAAATGTGCTTAAAATTTGAAGGATTACATGGGGAAACAGCTATTGTGGAAAACATGGAAGGCAATTCAAAAGATAGAGAAAAAACGAAGCTTAGTTTGAAAAAAAATAGCTATAGAATGCAGGAAAAGAATATGCAATATCTGTATTACTAGAGTCCCACAAAGAAGATCAGAAAAATGGGAAATTAATATTTTTAAAGTTTTGATGCAAGGAAAATGTCCTGGATAGACTACAAGTTGAGTCTCCTTAAAGAAAAGATGTAATACGGACCAAAGAAAACTAACCAGAAACAGTCAACATCAAGACACATCTTTATAAATTTTTGGAATTTAGATATAGGAATCTTTGGGGGCCATAAGAAAAAAAGGTAAATTCACTTCTGAAAGGGGAAGAAATACAGTTGGCTTCAAATTTCTTCATGTTGACATTTTTAATACCAGAAGAGGGTTGAACAACATCGAGAAAAAACTCAAGGAAGTGAAGGGTGATGTAAAGATTTTATATTCCTCCAAGAATAAGGCTGTTAAAACATACATACACACAGTTTTGAACATAGAAGAACTCAGAGATGATGTTTCCCTTGAGCCATTCTTGATGAAACTAACAGAGGACAAACTTCCTCTAACAAAGAGATAATTGAAGAACTGTGGTAAAGAGACTTTAGTGGACACTGAATAGGTTTCACTGTAGAAGTAAAATGGAAATAAACACAGGAATTAATCATAAACATTGCATGCTCTACATTGTAGAAATGATAGAAATAACAGCTATTAGGAAGGAAAGAGGGAGGGAGGACTGAGATAGGCAAGATAAAACCTCAAGAAAATGAAAAACATTATTTATAAGTTTTTTAAGACTCAGAGCCAAACTAAAGAGAAAATATGCTACAAATATACTTGCAGCTCATACTACACAAAATAACCCATGTAAAACAGTAAGAAGATATTAAAATCTCAAAAAAATATATGGGAATAGATTTCTGATAAATCCCTCCCTACCTCTTTCACACACATACACATAAATATAATGCAGTAATGCAATTAAAAATACCACCTTTGAAAAAAATGATAAAGTGCACATACTAATGAGGGTCAGTGAAACGGACACACTCAAACAATGCTAGTGGCATTGAAAATGAAAATGACTCTTTGAAAAGCAATGTATCAAATATCAGGGGGAAAAAAAACTTATACTAAGACTTTCAAATGTTTATACAGAAAAAAAAATGTTCATACCCAGTAATTTCATCTAGGTCTCTATAAAAGGATAATTTTGAGCTTAGAAAAGGGCATATAACAATGTTGCAATTTATGGAATAGTGTCTGTCATTCCTTATAATGAATTTTACATGCACTAAATATCTTAATTCTCATACTGCTATGGTACTACAGTAGATACTATAAAAAGATATATAATGATACAGAAATGCCTACAAAATAACACTGAGACAAAACAAAAATACATCAAACACATACAGATATATTCTATGATTGCTGCTACATAAAAACATTTAGCAAGGCACATGTATTACTAAAACTCTGGAAAATGTTTATCAAAAACTTTGCTGAGTTTTTAAATAAACTTCAGTAATTTCTTTTAAAAGAGAAATAAGGAGGAGCAGCAGAAGATTCAAAGAGAGAGAGAATAAGAGATACACGGAGTTTGACTAAATGCTCCCAATTTGGGAAAACATACCTTAGTGCCCTTACAAGTTTCTTTTAATTATTGTTCTAAAACAGAGGTAGCAATGTGGCCAGCTAGGCAATTATTATTGGCATTCTGCAATTAATGTATGCTTTTCTTTTCCCTTTACTGCTCTTCTTTTCCTTTCAATTCATGATTCTTTCAATCCTCTTTTTTCCTCCACTCTAGTCTATACTTAAACCACTCATCTGATAGACCCCTGCCTCAGAATTATGAGGCATGCAACTGGCATCCATAGAGATGCCTGGACTCTCCCCCAGATCTATACGTATCAATATTATGGGAGATGGTCCAGGAATCTGCAACAAACATGTTTCCTGGAAGATTACTGTTCACATTACATTGTGAAAACCACTCTTGAATCCAACACATAACACTTATTCCTTCAGTAGCCACTGGAAGGAAGAGATGAAGGACAGACAGAACAGATATTTCCTGTGTCTTCAAAACTCCATAGAGTTAGGTAAAGATATTGGGTTAGAATCAGTTTTTAAAGATACAATCTATGGACAATTAAAGCAATTTAAGGACTTGGAGAAATCTCAGACACACACACACATGTGGTTTTCTGTTGATTTTTTTTTTTAACCACACTCAGGGACTTCAAACAGTACCATTCAGGTGGTATTTTTCCTCCCCTACCCCTTACTTCAAGCAGAAGTAAGTTCAACTGTCTGCCTTTATCTGTTTCACTCTTAGGATTTCATGAAATTTTTCATTTAATACAATGTTACACTTCTCAAGGAAAAGGCTTGAAAAACTATTGGTATGGTTCTACCACAAACCTCTTAAACTGATTTGCCATATCCACAGTACACAGAAATATAAGGTCAAAGAGAGATATGCCCAGGGTTTTAATAAAAGAAAGAAAAGCAAATCATCTGCTCTCTTCTAGTTTTCTGAAATGTAAAATTGATCCCTGTTGAGAAATCCAAACATCATAGACTTTATTTCTTAGATCAATTAATTTCTTATGTTTGATCTTAAGACTTGATTCCTTAGGTCAACTGATTTCTACCTCCTCTAATGTTTGACACAAAAGAAAATCCAAAGGTTTACTCATCCTCTAAAAGTCAATTCAAATATTATATCCCCAAGTGAAGATTCTTTAACATCTTCAGTCAAGTCATATTTAAAGAATCTTTCCCTTTCTGCTACTGTACTTCACAGGTTTTTAACAGAGAATTGGAAATGATGGTTTACATGTCTATATTCCCTTAGACAACGGCCAAGGTGTAAACATTCATCTCAGGAAATCCTGGCATAATAGATACATTAAGATGATTGCATGAATCTAATTACAGAGCAAAAGATTCACTCCTCTGCTCTAGATAATTCTATAGTAACTTCAGAGCATATTAGGGAAGTGTTACTCATTTAAAATGTGTCTTCTATCTTTGGATTTATTTTTCTGCTTTTTGATCTTCATTTGTGGTGAAAATGTTAGAAGAATGATGTTGCCTGCTGCCGAGTTCAAGTTGAAAAAGGCACTATATCGAGGTGCAGTCTGAAACGTGACAGCGTATGTAAATGTGTTGGTGAGCTAAAAATACATAGATAAATGATGCATGACATCCACAGAGTATGCACAACTTTGTATTTATATAGTACCTACATGTAGACATTAGGATTCTATTTATGCATTTGCCAAGAAAGGGAAAAGTGTCTACATATGTCTCGTAAATATGGATCCGGGCTCACGCCCAATGCAGATGCTGCAGAGAGACGGGAGCGGGGAAAGGGGCGTGCAGCTCTGGGAGCAGCCTGTCTGTCAGATCGTTTCCCCAGAATAGGTTTCTGGAAACATGAACAAAGATGATGGCCTGTAGACAACGCACATTTATCCAAAGAGCATGAAAATTTTCTTCCACAGTGTTTCAGTATTGTGTATAATTTTTTTTGATAATTCTTTGAAAATTGGTAATCTAGAAATGTCACATGTGTGGTAGCCTTTAGTTAAGAGGACCCAAGCGTTCACATTTCCCAGGTACAAAAACAGGGGAGCTCTGCCGATTCCTTGTCTTAGAATCAGGATAGCGATTCATAACGAGACAAAGATTTGCAAAGAACATTACCACTAACACATTATGTGTTTAAGGGCTTTGCCCTCAGAGTCAGAAAAACAGGATGAGATTCCAAGTTTTAGCGCTTAGCATCTCTGTGACCTTGGGCCTCCCAGCCTGATTTTTCTTATCTGTAACATGGGCATGATTAACTACCCAACTCACAGCAAAGTTTTTAAAATTTAAATGATATAATGCTGATTAAATGATTAGCACAGTGACAGAATACTTCAAAATACAAAACAGTGTAGCTATTCATTATATTTCTTTTACTAATCTCTCTCCTTTGAATAAAATAGACTTTATTCTTCATTTAGAATGACATTATACTAAATAATACTTTAATAAGCTCACCCTGAAATATCAATGTATAATTTCAACAAAGTTTGGAACATACCAGCTTTCCCCAAACTTGGGCTTTTTCCACTTTTATTATTATTTTATCATATCTTATTCTGAAGGGTCTTAGACTGTTTTATTCCATTCAAAACTTCCATGATTAAGGGTTCATCTTATGACACTCAAAAAGTCAAATCAAATTCCAGGTCAACCATCTTCCTCTGTCTCCCTACCTTCTTTTCAGGTGAGTCTGGGAAGCATGCTGGGTGTGCTACCACTGGTGGGGGCGGTGGAATCAACTGCATTTAGTCTGGTGAATTGAAGGAGTTTCTACAATCTCCTTCCTTCCCTCTGTAGCCTCAGTGTAAAGTACATGACTGTCATTTTTACAATAGGAAAAATGACTGACTTGGATAGAATCAGCTTTTACTGCAAAAAGATTAACATCTATAACCACTTGATTAGCATTGCTTCTAAGAAGGTCTTGTCCTTATTGTACACTTAAGTCGTAATGTTCAATGATGCAGAATCCCTATCTTGAATTGGAAGACCGGGCTTTTTACAAGCATGACTTTATAGAGTCTAATCCACATGAGGGACACAAAGGAAACGAGATGGTGTGAGGAGATGCGGGATCCTTTGCTCTTCTCCCTTCTATTCCTTCTTTGATAGATCACCATCTCTTCTCCATCTCTTCCTCTCTAATCTCCTTGTTTACCTCTTAATGATACAAAAAAAAAAAAATGGGGCAAGAAATAAAGGCTCAGACATTGAACAGCAAATGTACTTACAGAAGTCTGTTTCATTTATTAGCTCAAATTCTGCAGATGGAGGATCTGATCTTTATACTAACAATATTCTGCAGTAATACCACTCAAGCGTGAGTCCCAAGGTGCCAATTCACCACCAACTCAACCTATCTGACAGTGGATTTCTATTCGTCTAACTCCAGAGTCTGACAAATATAGAGATAAGTATATGCTAAACTAGTATATCATAAGGACTGATATGCCATAACCATTATCCTCTCTAAAAGAATTCTCTTTAAATTTCACAAGAAATATACTCTTAAGTACACACAAGCAATATCTTTTATCAGAATTAATAATAAATGAGGAACCTAAATATTTTAAACCAGTAAATGAATATTCTTAGATGTGGTGGCTTAGCTTAAATAACAGAGAAAGCTCACTATAGTTTTAAATAATAGCAATACAATTTTAATAAGGTTGCATTTTTTTATTAGGTACATTTAAACACTTCTTCTGATCTCTCATATTATACTCAGCAGTTAAGCAGCTTTATTTGTGGAGCTTTTGTAACCACCTCATTTAACATAGGTATATCTTTTAGTTTAATTAAAGCATTCCTCTTCTTCCTTAATAGTCAATTGTTTTCAGTTCACCCATTATGTATAATTGTTTTCTTTGATCCATTCAAAACCTGGCTATTTTTCATGGCTAATTAAATAAACACTTGACCACCGCATTTAATGCTTAACTCAGTTTTATTTCTAATCCTGCATACCTGGGCTTCTGCACACAATATGCCCTGAAAAGACTGCGCACATTGTATTAAATTGCATCCGGCCTACAACTAGTCCCTGGAAGTAGAGGCAAAGTGTATATTTTCAGGAATTCCAGCAGAGGGCAGTCAAGCAAGAATAATCAGTTTTGCAAGAGGAGAAATTGATGATGATGTTTCCTGATATTTTTTCAAATCAAATTAACATCAGGGTATGTGTGTGTGAGTGTATATGTGTGTTAGGGGTTGGGGTGGGTGGAAAAAATGTATCCTTCACGAGCCAACTCATTTCTCACTTAACCTCTTTCTCAGCTGAATAAGAGCCACTATGTGCACAAGATAAGATACAAGATATTTTCAAAACACTCCTAGTATTAAAACCAAAGCCATAAATTCTGTTACAACAACTGACATTTTTATCACTCTACATTGGCGTCTTTTACGTTTTATGGATTTTAAGAATAAGTTCACATCACTGAAGAAAGTAATCAAACTTTTGAAGAATATGATTCCTCGCCAAGATATGATTGAAATAAACACAGTTCAATTAAAAAAAATAGAAATAAAAGGAAGCTGGATTCAGTTTTCACAGGAAAAAAAAAAAGATATATTCTGTACCAAGAGGTGGGATTTCTCATCTACAAAATGCTCAGTTAAAACATGATTAACAGCTCCTATCTGCCATCCCTGGTAAGTATGTTCTCAACTCCTTACCATCTATTCATTTGAAAAGAGGTCTTCTACTACCAAACAGAAACACTGCCCCAGGAGTCATCTGGCTAAGATATGGAAGTTCAGTTCCTTTTACTCTGGTTATTGCTGGTAATTGTTTAATAACCACCTCTCAAGAAGGAAAACACCCTGATTTGTTGCTTTTGCCAATTTCCACAGTGTAAATATTCCCAGCTGGTTGATTCTGAACTGCCTACATGAAGTTGCTGAACATGGGACTGGGAAGAGATGCAAGGCAGCATACCACGAGATTATATTTCCAACCTGGAGTTACAGTAGATATAAATAACTTCAAGAGTTTTGAGTATTTATTACCTTTATAATTTAAAGTTTATATAATTTAATTTTTAATAATGGCTATATTTAAGAATTGACTCACAAAAGGTTTAAAAGTCAGCTCTTGGGAGCTGGTATGAACTGACTCTAGCACACCAAGAATATACTAGACCTTCTGGTTTTTAGACCTTAGACAAGCAAGAAAAGGAAACAGAAGGCAGTCAAGAAGGAGAATCACTTTGGTGTATAGAGCAGACAGCAAGGAGATCAAACCAGTCAATCCTAAAGGAAATTAACCCTGAATATTCATTGGAAGGACTGAGGCTGAAGCTGAAGCACCAATCCTTTGGCCACCTGATGCAAAAGCCCGACTCACTGGAAAAGATCCTGATGCTGGGAAAGATTGAGGACAGGAGGAGAAGGGGATGACAGAGGATGAGATGGTTGGATGGCATCATAGACTCAATGGACATGAATTTGAGCAAACTTTGGGAGATAGCGAAGGACAGGGATGCCAGGTGTCTTGCAGTCCATGGGGTTGCAAAGAGTGAGACATGACTGAATGACTGAACAACAACAAAAGACATTAAGACAACATTGTAAATCAACTATACTTCAATAAAGTAAATGTATTAAAAAGTCACTGTCTGTATAAACTTGGGGAAATGACTTAATCTCTGCTAATCCTGAGTTTCCAAGTCAGTTATTTTGAAGATTAAAAGCATTTATCACAGAAATTTCCTGGAATGAGTAAGTGCTAAAAAAAAAGAAAGCTAGCTATATTTACTGCTCTAGGTGGAGGCAAGATTACTAATAAAATTAGCTATTTGGTTTCTCAGTCCATAGCAAATTAGATGCACTAAATTAGTAAAGGACAGACACTACCCAGGATTACTACTCTTAAGGCAGGAAGAAGTATTAATATCAGTTAATTCCTGATTGCTCACAAGAAAATAAACCATAAGAACCAAATCATGGACAAGGTTTTTAAAAGTAAAAATAGTGAGAGGCTGTGGAGCATCAGATCCAGGAGCTGACACTTCTCAGTAGATACAGAGAATGTCAACAAACAACTAGAAACAGGACTCAGTGTTATCAAGGAAAGTTTAAGATATGTTTGCTTATCTGCATATTTAACAGGTTAGCATATAGTACATTTAAGAAATCTTATCAACCTGTTTAAAATTTATTAAAGTTGGTTAATGTTTACACAATTTGATGATTTTGTTTTGGAGACATGGAAGAAAATTGAATAAATACATGTTAACGTCTTAATGTTGTTTTTTTTTAATTTAAGATTACAGGTGCTGTTAATGTCCTTCTGTGTGATAATATTCAAGTTTCTAAGAACATGTGCTATTTTGTAATTCATAAAAAACCAAGTGTGTTGTAAAAAAAAGATTAAGGGGAAAATTTCACTTCTTCATAAACTTTGTTTAAAATTACATCTGCTTCTATCAATGTCATTGATTGAGTCATTATTGTTAGATCTTCAATCAAGTGTTAGCAATTCAGATTCACATAAAGAACATATCATTTCAGATCTATTATCATCGATTAATGCTGCCTTAAACTTCTCTGCAATGAGTATGACAAATTTATATCTTTTTTTGTCATTGTTTGCTGAGTACTTTTCTGTTGACTTTTTCTTAGAACATGTGAAAAATTGTAAATCAAATGTAATAAGAAAACTAGGATTCCAGAACTCAAAAGACTGTTGAAGGAACAAATGAAATCATGACTGTGAATGTGATTCATATAAACACTATCATAAAAACAATAACAGTTTATGTTAGCATTATCATATATTTCCCTCAGCTCTAAAACTCTCCAAGTTTAGTTTTAGAGTTTGTGAATGTGTTCCAAACATAAGATATTATCAGATAAAGCTCTATAGATAGATAAATGATGTCCTAATAGTATTTTCTCTTGCTTTAGTAATACCAAGGAAAGTCCAAATCATAAAATTGAGTTAAAAGTAAAAAGCAAATACTATAAAACTTAGATAGATACATGTGAAGAAACTCAAGTTTTCTCTCTAACTGTGGTTTCTTCACTTTATCTAGCTACATATCCATCCATCCATCATGTCTCTTTGTCTATTTATTATCTATCCACCCAGGCATCTATCTATTCACGAATCTATTCACCCATCTATCTATTCCTTTATATCATGGACTCATGAGAAAAGCTTTGGGAAACTCTGCCTCTCCCTAGAACAATGCACATTTATACAAAATCATGTGCAACAAGTCAAATGCTTCACAAACCATCTAAGCATATGAAGAATTTCTTCACTCTATCATGTAAGTTTTCCATTTTGTTTACATTATCTCCTATTTGGATATTTTAAGTATGAATAAAATGATAGTGATTCTACTGTTTCAAATGAAATATTTAAAGATATTCTATTACTGGTTTGCTGGAATTTCACAATATTATATGACATTTACCACTCCCTGCCCTACTCCCACCCCCTGGGCTTTCCAGGAGGTGCATTTGGTAAAGAATCCACCTGCCAATGCAGGAGACATAAGAGATGCAGGTTTGATCTCTGGGTCGGGAAGATCCCCTGCTGGAGGAAATGGCAACCCACTCCAGTATGCTTGCCTTGAAAATTCCATGGACAGAGGAGCTTGGTGGCCAAAAGTCTATGGAATCACAGAGTCAGGCACGACTGAGTGCACATATGCACACACACACACCACCATCTGTATACTGAGCACTCAGTGGGCACTTTTAATTTGTCAGTTGTGGAAAATTATGTTGTATTATTTTATTTAATCATGTTTTTGGCCTCTATTTCTCTCTCTTAAAATATTTTTCTCTTATATTCCATTTTCTTCCTTCTTTTGTTCTACTTTCTGAAAAATAACCATGACCATATCTTTCCATATTAAAACTGATTTCTTTACAAGAATTTTTGTTTTATTTTCAAGAGCTCTCTTTTCCTCTCTGGTTATTTATTCCAAAACACAGCATCCTGTTTCATGGAAGAGATGTCATGTCTATCTTTGAGGATTACAAACAGTTTTCTTTCTCAGCCCTTTTTTCATCTTGCAACTCTATCTGTAAGAGCTCCTGTTAGCTCGTTCCACTTGTTCATTTCAGTGTCTTTCTTCCCTGTTGGAGGCTTTCCCTAACAGCTGGTGAACCTTGGTCCACTAACATTTAGGAACTGGTTAGAAACTGAGTAACGCTTGTTGACAGACTGGAGTGGGATGTCATATTCCATGTTGTCCCTCAACCTCTCTAATCTCTAAATAGTCAGGCTTCCCTCTTTGTCTACTTTTCTTCATAGGCTTTTGAAAATGTATAATTTCCAGGTTAAGGGGTGAGGGGAAGTTCGTTGAACTTAGCAGAAGAAATAGAGAAAGAACATTTACTCCATTTTCCTAGAAATTAAAGAAATATTTAACCACAGTCGCAGAAAACTAGAAATCTGATCACACGGACCACAGCCTTGTCTAACGCAATGAAACTAGGCCAGGCCATGTGGGGCCACCCAAGAGATACGGGTCATGGTGGAGAGGTCTGACAGAATGTGGTCCACTGGAGAAGGGAATGGCAAACCACTTCAGTATTCTTGCCTTGAGAACCCCATGAACAGTATGAGAAGGCAAAAAGATAGGACACTGAAAGATGAACTCCCCAGGTCAGTAGGTGCCCAATATGCTACTGGAGATCAGTGGAGAAATAACTCCAGAAAGAATGAAGAGACGGAGCCAAAAAGCAAAAACAACACCCAGTTGTGGATGTGACTGGTGGTGGAAGTAAAGTCCGATGCTGTAAAGAGCAATATTGCATAGGAACCTGGAATGTTAGGTTCATGAATCAAGGCAAATTGGAAGTAATCAAACAGGAGATGGCAAGAGTGAACGTCAACATTCTAGGAATCAGCAAACTAAAATGGACTGGAATGGGTGAATTTAACTCAGATGATCATTATATCTACTACTGTGAGCGGGAATCCCTTAGAAGAAAAGGAGTAGCCATCATAGTCAACAAAAGAGTCCAAAATACAGTACTTGGATGCAATCTCAAAAGCAACAGAGTGATCTCTGTTCGTTTCCAAGGCAAACCATTCAATATCACTGTAATCCAAGTCTATGCCTTGACAGTAACACTGAAGAAGCTGAAGTTGAATGGTTCTATGAAGACTTACAAGATTTTTTAGAATTATCACCCAAAAAAGATGTCCTTTTCCTTATAGGGGACTGGAATGCAAAAGTAGGAAGTAAAGAAACACCTGGAGTAACAGGCAAATTTGGCCTTGGAGTACAGGATGAAGCAGGGCAAAGGCTCACAGAGTTCTGCCAAGAGAATGCACTGGTCATAGCAAACACCCTCTTCCAACAACACAAGAGAAGGCTCTACACATGGACATCACCAGATGGCCAACACTGAAATCAGATCGATTATATTCTTTGCAGCCAAAGATAGAGAAGCTCTATACAGTCAACAAAAACAAGACCAGGAGCTGACTGTGGCTCATATTATAAACTCCTTATTGCCAAATTCATACTTAAATTGAAGAAAGTGGGAAAAACCACTAGACCATTCAGGTATGACCTAAATCAAATCCCTTATGATTATACAGTGGAAGTGAGAAATAGATTTAAGGGACTACATCTGATAGACAGAGTGCCTGATGAACTAAGGACTGGAGTGAGGGATCAAGACCATCCCTAAGAAAAAGAAATGCAAACAAGCAAACCGACTGTCTGAGGAGGCCTTACAAATAGCTTTGAAAAGAAGAGAATCAAAAAGCAAAGGAGAAATGGAAAGCTATACCCATCTGAATGCAGAGTTCCAAAAAACAGCAAGGAGAGATAAGAAAGCCTTCCTCAGTGATCAATACAAAGAAATAGAGAAAAACAATAGAATGGTAAAGACTAGAGATCTCATCAAGAAAATTTAGAGATACCAAGGGAACATTTCATGCAAAGATGGGCTCAATAAAGGACAGAAATGGTAGGGACCTAACAGAAGCAGACGATATTAAGAAGAGGTGGCAAGAATACACAGAAGAACTGTACAAAAAAGATCTTCATGACCCAGATAATCACGATGGTATGATCACTCACTTAGAGCCAGACATCCTGGAATGTGAAGTCAGGTGGGCCTTAGGAAGCATCACTACGAACAAAGCTAGAGGAGGTGATGGAATTCCAGTTGAGATATTTCAAATCCTGAAAGATGATGCTGTGAAAGTGCTGTACTCAATATGCCAGCAAATTTGGAAAACTCAGCAGTGGCCACAGGACTGGAAAAGGCCAGTTTTCATTCCAATCCCAAAGAAAGGCAATGCCAAAGAATGCTCAAATTACCGCATAATTGCACTCATCTCACACGCTAGTAAAGTAATGCTCAAAATTCTCCAAGCCAGGCCTCAGCAATATGTGAACCATGAACTTGCAGATGTTCAAACTGGTTTTAGAAAAGGCAGAGGAACCAGAGATCAAATTGCCAACATCTGCTGAATCATCAAAAAAGCAAGAGAGTTCCAGAAAAACGTCTATTTCTGCTTTATTGACTATGCTAAAGCCGTTGACTGTGTGAATCACAATAAACTGTGGACAATTCTGAAAGAGATGGGAAAACCAGACCACCTGAACTGCCTCTTGAGAAACCTGTATGCAGGTCAAGAAGCAACAGTTACAACTGGACACGGAACAACAGACTGGTTCTAAATAGGGAAAGGAGTGCGCAAAGACTGTATATATTGTTACCCTGCTTATTTAACTTCTATGCAGAGTACACTATGCAAGATGCTGGGCTGGCTGAAGCACAAACTGGAATCTAGATTGCTGGGAAAAATATCAATAACCTCAGATATGTTGATGACACCACCCTTATGGCAGAAAGTGAAGAAGAACTAAAGAGCCTCTTGAGGAAAGTCAAAGAGGAGAGTGAAAAAGTCGGCTTAAAACTCAGCATTCAGAAAACTAAGATCATGGCATCTGTTCCCATCACTTCATGGCAAATAGATGGGGAAACAGTGGAAACAGTGGCTGACTTTATTTTTGGGGGCTCCAAAATCACTGCAGATATTGACTGTAGCCATGAAATTAAGATGCTTGCTCCTTGGAAGAAAAGTTATGACCAAACTAGTCAGCTTATTAAAAAGCAAGACATTACTTTGCCAACAAAGGTCTGTCTAGTCAAGGCTATGGTTTTCCAGTAGTCATATATGGGTGTGAGAGTTGGACTATAAAGAAAGCTGAGCACTGAAGAATGGATGCTTTTGAACTGTGGTGTTGGAGAAGACTCTTGAGTTCCTTGGACTGCAAGGAGATCCAATCTGTCCATCCTAAAGGAGATCAGTCCTGGGTGTTCATTGGAAGGACTGATGTTGAAGCTGAAACTCCAATACTTTGGCCACCTGATGTGAAGAGCTGACTCATTTGAAAAGACCCTGATGCTGGGAAAGATTGAAGGCTGGAGGAGAAGGAGACAACAGAGATGTAATTGTTGGATGGCGTCACCGACTCAATGGACATGAGTTTGAGTAAACTCCAGGAGTTGGTGATGGACAGGGAGGCCTGGCATGCTTCAGTTCATGGGGTTGCAAAGAGTCAGACAAGACTGAGCGACTAAACTGAACTTCCTTTTATTTAGAACATTTTAAGAATATATTTTCATTCCCTGTCTCAAATACCATATTCTCCATCTTTCTGGTATAGAATCTTGCTTGTAACAAGTCTTTTATAAGAGGTAAGCATTTCTTCCCCACAAGTTCTATCCAGCAACTTGCTGATAAATTGATAAGTTCTCCTTTATTCTCCAGGTGTTACCTTACTTATTCTTAGATGTCTCTTTGTTTCTGAGTTACAGGAACAGATGATATGAACCATTCCTGGCCAATTTTCACTTTTATATAGGATTTTTTTTAATCCATTAAATTCAAATCTGCCCTCAGGGTTTTATTTTATAATCATATACTAGTCACAATACCTGAAATAGGATATAGTTCAGATACACACTATGAGTTCTATGACATCTCTACTCAAGTCTTCTTGCTGACCCTTCAATATACCAAACTCATTCCAATTTTAGAGGCTGAAATTTACGTCTGAAATGCTCTTCAATTATACCTTTGGAAGACTGATACCTTCTCACCCCTGTTCAGGTCTCAAACCAAGGCCATTTGCTTAGAAATGCTGCTCCTGACTTCCCAACCTAAATTAGTCCATCCATTGCATAGTATTTCTGATTTCATTATCCCACATTATTTTCTTCATAGCATGTCTCAATATTTAAAATCATCTTGCTAATGAATTTATATATTTTACATTTGTTTTCTATCCTCTCTCTAGAGCATATATTTAATAATAAATAAACTTAATTTTAATGAATGAATAAATAACTAGTATGACACATATAAAACAGTTCTATAATTATAATTATTTTAGAATTGGAATAATAAATACTATACATGGAACCATCTTTCATATACAGTCCTTAGCTTATCATATAATAATAGATCCATGATATTTCCAATATCATAATCTACTTAAATACACATTAAGAAAAAACTCAGATCATATAAACCATTACTACTGTTTAATAAAAATGAAAGAGCAGAATCTCAATAAAATGCTTGTAGCAAATTTTGAGATAAAATGTCTAACATATTTTGTTCAAGAGAAGGGCCAAAAAGATAATTATTCCTTAGAATTTCAATGTAACTCTATGGAAGAAAATTTTATATATGTATGTATGTATGTATTTATTGCCAAAAAACAAAAGAGTAATAGCTTTAGTACAGAATCTTTGGGAGGTCAAAGAAAATCAGAATAAACAAAACTATATTTTAAAATGATAACTTTAAGGAATAAGCTTAACACTGTGAAAATTTTCATTATCCAGTGAATTTCTCTGTGGCTTATTTGGACTATAGTTGTGTGCCCAGTATTAGTGTTCAGCATTCAGTATCCAAAAGAGAAGTTTAAGGGGAAGTTTTCCTACTTCTTTAATCAATGCCTCTGTAGACTTTCTAATAGAAGATTGCTTTGCAAAGGCTCAATGCAACAATCATATTCATAAAAATAATGTATTTCGCATTGACATCTGTTCTTAATACCTTTTCCTGCAAGTGTCTGCTGGGGTGAACCAGGGAAAGGAGGATGCGTTTGTGAAGGCAATTACCCATTATTGTGGAGCAGCTCCAGCAGCCTCCTGGGTAAACTCATGCATAATTTGTGCAGATGATCCTGTCCGCAGCGTTTTTCCTACCCCCGCCCTGGAGAGGGCACATTCTTTCACATTAGGTGACCTCTTCTCCCACCATTGCCTCCACTCCCATCTCTGTGTGGCCAAATCCAAACTGTCTTTCCAGCTCAAGTGCCTTAATGAACCACTTAAAAAGTGATTTTCCCTCCTCTCCACCTCCCTTCAGGCTTTACCAATATCCCTCTTGTTGCAGTTAGCTATAATCTGAGTGAGAAAATATTTATGAACACTTTTTATTTTTTTGGATCTTAACTGACACAAGGTGAACAACTAATAAGGTTGCCAGCTTCCTTACACTCTTCCCTCCAACTGTTCCCCACTTTCTGAAAACTGTTCTCCCATACCTCGTCCCCCCGCCCCTATTCTACACACATGGGGATGTGACCTGGGTATGCGTGTCTGAAAAACTCAAATGTGTATATGGACATAATCACATATTTATATCTACACATATCTAGTTTTATTACTATACACTATAAGAATTGTTGTTTAACCTGAAATGTTGCCTTTTAACAGATATTTTCAAAACTTAGAAATGTATAGGTTTTGAAACTTTTTAAGGGGGGAAAGATTGCTAAAAGGAGGCTTCCTGATAACATAGAACACTTGACTATTTTATGCCTCACTCTATTTTATCAGATTTAGCAACCTATATACATGCATTTTGGAACAGACAAACAGAAACTTGTATTTATCTTTAATAAGAATATATGCCACTGTACATACAGAGAGTATTTAAATTTGAAAACATGCTGTACTTTATTTAAGGTACTACATGCAAAACTCTTTATTAAAACTATTGCACATAAGCTTTAAAATCTGGGATTAAAAAAAAAAAAAAAAAAGGAAGTACACTCCAGAAAGCAAATTCACTGAGCAAACCACAGCTACTCAGAAGTCAATGACTTGCCTGGGATGGGCAAGTGAGCTCTCTCTCCTGTAACAGAGGCTAAAAAGAAGGTTTGGGGGAAAGACTGACTGCTCCACTCACCTGTCTCCATGTAGCGCAGACACTGAGAGCTAGCCTTGAAAATGCCTCAGATTGTTCATCTCCTCAAAACCCTTCCCTGGCTCCTGTTTTTCGCCAGAGAAAGAATCAAGTTCTTAGAACAACAGTCTGCAAATCAGTGGCCCTGTTACATCTCTCCTCTAACCTCTTTATCCTCCTGCTCTCTGCTTCAGGCACATGGGGTTTCCATGCTATTCCACGATGCCCCTGACACAGTCCACCTAGAGACCTTAACCTTAACCATTTCCTCTGCCATGACTCTTCCCCCAGATATCTGCGTGGCCAAATTTCACACTTCTTTCAGTCTTTCTGTGAGGTGCTATTTTATCCATTTTATAATTGAGAAAATTTATTCATTTTATCTATCCTGACATTCTGCCTAAAATTGTAACCTCCTTTACCTATTCCCAGCGCACTAAGTCCCCCTCAGTCTCTTCTCATTATTTTTACCATTTACCTCAGAACTTATCACTCTCTAACATTTTTCTTATATCTTATTCTTGATGTTTACTGTTCAGTGTTTATCTCCACACATTAGGGTATACACTCCAGGAGGGCAGGTGTTTCTAATCTCTTCTTCATTATGATCTGCATTCAAGTATTTAGAACACGCTTGGAATGATAATCACTCAATAAATGTTTGTTGGATGAATAAATGTACAACTATATTCTAGTATCCACCAGGAGTTGAAAGGGCCAGACACTAAAGAGAAGCATCAACTAAATTTACAAGAAGAGAGTCAGACAAATGTTGGCAAGGATGTGGAGAAAAGGGAACCCCCGTACAGTTTGTGAGAATGTATGTTGATGCAGCCACTGTGGAAAATGTATGCAAGTTTCTCAAAAATCAATAAGAGAGCTACCATACAACCAAGCAATTCAACTCTTGAGTATAGATATCCAAATAAAATGAAAATACTAATTTGAAAAGATACATGTACTCCAATGTACATAGCAGCATTATTTATAATTGCCAAGATATAGAAGCAACCTAAGTGCCATTAACAGAAGAATGGGTAAAGAAAATGTGGCATACATGGATGTGTATACACACACATACACACACACTGGAATATTACTTAGACATAAAAAAGAATGAAATTCTTCCATTTGCAGTAACATAGATAGACTTGGAGGGCATTATGAAAGTGAAACAAGCCAGACAGAATAAGACAAATACTGCATGATATCACCTACATGTGGAATCTGAAAAATACAACAAATAGTGAATACAACAAAAAAGAAGAAAATTCAAAGATCTAGAGTAAAATACTACTGGTCACAAATGGGGAGAGGGGAGGAGTCAGGGATGATACAGGAGTAGTGGGTAAGAGGTATAAACTATTGGGTGTAAAGTTAACTACCAGGACATATTGTACGACAGGAGGAATATAGCTAAAATTTTATAAAAACTATAAATGAAGCATAGCCTTTAAAAATTTAGAACCACTATATTGTACACCTGTAACTTACATTAATATTGTACACCAACCATGCTTCAATAGAAAAAAGAAAGGTAGAAAAAAAGAAGACAGGGATGCAAGGCAGAGGCAGAGAGCTTGCAATATCCTTTAGTGTCCAAGGTCAAGGCTCTACAGCTATCCCGAGGGCCTTCTCCACCCTTCGTCTTATTATGTTAGACACTCCTATAAAATAACCTTTCTCTTTATACAGTTAGGTCCCCAAAATCACTAGAGCTTGAACTCAGAATGCAATTAACACATTTAAGAAGGCCAAAGCCAAGTTCATTAATTTCTATCTTTTAACCACTCTCCCTTGATCTGCCACAATGCCTGGTATATAATGCACACAATTATGTTCAATAAATAAATGCAACCTTGTTTACATGAAATGTAACTTGCTAATCGGCTCCACAGTAAGAAATACTTGTATTGCCACTACTTACAGACAGAAGTTCAGACTGATGATGTATTTACTTGCCTGTGTTATCTTAGTCTGGTTTACTATTAAATTAATTTCTGTATGTGGCAGGTCAGTATTTGTGGATCTTATTTTAGCACAGGGCAATCCACCTAATGGCTCAATTCATGTGTTAGGTGGTAATCTCCATTTCTCTTCTGCAAAGATCCGTAATCAATATATCATCAGTGTGTAATCAGCATATGTCTTTGCAAAATGGTTATGCATGAATTTCACTGCAAGATCTATTTGGCATTCCTGAAAGAAATCAACAGCTCAAAGCTTACATGTAAAACACCATAGTTTATTACTTTGCCCTTGAAAAAGAGATGTTCTATGACTAGATTACAAGTACAAAAAGTACTAACAGTACATTTACAATGTCCAACTGTGTTCCTGCAAAGAATGAATGTTATACATGTTTTATAAGAATTTTTAGAATTAAATATTATATTACAAAAAAGGGGGGGGGAAGTCCATCAAAGGGAGGACTTGGAACATTCAGTTAACTTTAAGAAAGTTATGACATCTTCCCTAAATTTTCATTTCCTTCTGAGAAACTTCTGTTTGAGAAAATTTTTCCCTTAAATAAACATGTAAGACAATTTTTCGTCTTTTTTTCAATGTACATAGGACAGAGGAAAGTTTAAGTGTATTTGTGCTGATAGTTTTTGAACAAAAATGACTTCACAGGAAACCTAACAGAGTTGAAAAAGAATCATTTGTTTCTTTCTGTTATATTCTAGGACTTCTTGATATTATACTGCTAAAAAGTCATGAAGAAAAGAAATAAAACTGATTTTATTCACAGATGACATGACTATCCAGAAAATCCAAAATTCTACCAAAAAGCTCCTGGAATGAATGATGTAAATTAGAGCAAGGTTGTAGAATATACAATTAATATTCAAAAATTAATTGCTTTCTTAGATAAAAGTAATGGCTATCAAACAATGAGAATAAGAATTTATAACAACATAATTTAGCTTTATAATAGATGTATATAATCACACCAGAAAGTAAAATAATGAAGTATCAATCTAAAATATATACAAGTCTTCTGTATATGGAAAATTACAACATAATGAAAGATGAAAACAAATGGGAAGAACAGTGGTAAAAGAACAGACTATGTATGATTTCAACACTTTAGACCATGAAATTTTTGTACCTTGTTTTACATCCCTAGATATGTTCTAGTGTCTCCTGGCTTGTAGTCTATGGGAATTTGAACAGAATTTGTATCTTGCTATTGTGTGAAAATTTTATGTCTTAATTATGTTGAATTGGTTCAAAGTGCTTTTCAGGTCTACCATATCCTTATGATTTTCTATTTACTCATTCTATTAATTTTTGAGAGTTTGAAATTGAAACTCCAACTGAAAATCTTAATTTATCTACTTAAAAAATAATTGTAAAATACAGTGGAACTATATGTAACTGTGTTCTGTATTTTTCAAGTCTCCTACAAATATGTTATCATACTTTCATAATTTAAAAAATAATTTAAAGTATTTTTTTTAAAAAACCTTATAAAAAAAGAAAATAACATAAATGAGAAGTTCCATGTTCATGAACTAGAAGACTCAATGTCAATTCTTCCCAACTTGATCTATAAGTTCAACATAATTTCACTCAAAATAACAGCAAGACACTTTCTAGAAATCTGCACTAATTCTAAATGTTATATGGAAAAGCAAAAGTTTTTCACTAGTCAATACAGCATTAAAGGAGAAGAAGAACAATGTTGGAAGACTCACACTACTTAATTTGAGACTTACTATAAAACTACAATAATCAACATATGATGGTATGAGAAAAGAACAGATACAAAAGTCAACAGAATAGAATTGAGAGCACAGAAACAAACTTACACAAACAAAATCAATTGATATATGACAAAACAGATAAGGAAATCAATGGAGAAAAATAGACTTATCAGCAAACAGTGTTGTAAAGCTGTACAACCACATGTAAATTAATAAACTTAGATGCAAATCTTAATTAACATTCTCAAGCTGTATCATATGCCTCAATGGAAAATGGAAAAATAAAACTTTTATAAAAGAACGTAGGAGAAAATCAATGTAACTTTAGATTTAATGATGGGTTTGTCTAATATACAACACCAAAAGCAAAAAGACCTATTTGAAACTGAGCAAAAGCTGTGGAAAGTTACCTTACCACAGAAGATATACACATGGAAAATAAGCATGTGAAAATTATGCTTATTAGTATGGCTAAAATTAAAAGAAAAACTTACAATATCAATTGTTGGTAAGGATGCAGAGCAACAGGAACTCTACTTCATTGCTGGTGAGGTGCAATATGACAGAACCACTCGTGGTGACAGTTTGGTTCTTTACAACAAAGCTAAACAAAGTCTCCCCATGGGATGCAGTAATTGTGTCCCTTGGTATTTATCCAACTCATTTCAAAATTTATATCCACATAAAAACTAGTACAAGAAAATTTTTAAATATTTATGGACACATTCTTCAAAATCAGCAAAACCAAAATTCAACAGATGAATGGATAATCAATGTGATATATTTATATAACAGAATACTAACTGTGTGATAAAAAATGATCAAGTCATGCAAATATATAGATTAATATAAAATGCTATTGATAAGTGAAAGAAGCCAGTCTGAAAGGACTACAGAGTATGATTCCAGTCATATCACTTTCTGAAATAGGTAAACAATAGAGATGGTCAACTGATCAGTGATTGACAGAGGTTCTAGAGAGGATGGGGGTAGGGGTTCAATAGATAAAGCAAAAGGGACTTTATTTAGTGCCATGAAACTTCTATATGATACCATAATGGTAGATAAAAGACATGATGCATTTGTCAAAATCCATAGAACTTTATAGCAAAATCAAAGAATGAGCTTTAACACGTGAAATTAAGAAAAAATAATTTAAGAGGATGGAAAATCAAAGGATGCAATGAATAATGTGACAAAACTATCTGACTGTATTATAATTACATGAAGCAAGTTCACCAAAAGGGGTCAGGTAAACAGGTAATGCTCTAAGTAACATTTAAAATTACTGAATTCTATAAGACTAAAGGTAAAAGGAACTGCACATAAGCACTGAATTACACTTGATAAAGGTTGTTTCCTATGGGAACATAGACTATCTCTTCTGAAATCACTCTACATGTATGCTAGAATTGAACAATTTAGTAAATGGACGACAAATTCTGGCAACCAGATTTCTTACCGTTGGAGTGGGAAGTTATAGCTAAACATGGGAAGAAAGTTAGTATGATCCATGTAGTAATGGATTAAAGTTGGAGATACTCATTTGAACTCATGCTTAATTTAATATAGATAACATTATTACATGCAGGAATACTTAAAGATGTAAATATATACAAGAGTAAGGGCACACATATTTCTTTGTTATCTAAGCTGAGATGGTCCAGAATCAAAGATTCCCCCAGTAAAATAACGACAAGCAGAGTAAGTACCCAGATCTTGGTTTCTGATACCATTTTCTAGTAAAAGGACCCAGAAATCCTTGGAGAAATGGCTAATATTATGGCTGAGGCAGAAAATATAGTAGATGAGCCAGGTGCATCTTAAACCACCGGAAAGTAAGGAAGTGCTCAAAAACACCCATAATGATGGAGGTGTGTCCAAGGAACACAGAAGCCCACTGAAAAAGCTCCCAATGGACAAAGATGGGACAATCTGAGGAACAAAGTATTATTGGCTTACATGCTGAAGTATAAAATAAATATCCATGCATCAAAATAAACAAATGACTAGATAAATGGTGAAGAAGACACAAATCTGATATGCACAAGAATTTTAAATAACTGATATAGATACTCTACCTTGCAAGAGGTGGAGCATAATTCCCTACCCTTTAAGTGTGGATTGGGCATTGTGACTTCCTTTCAAAGAGTATAGTAAGGAAGGGGGAAGAAAAAGAATAACTTAACAGTGGAAACTAGACAAGCACTGCCTCATCCAGGTAATGCAAGTTAACCTCAGGAGTGATAAGCCATGTTGGAAGTGTATACCCTTGATATGATGTGATGAGCATCAGACTTTAGCCTTCCTCCCAAAGACCTGTAAGGTCAATCTGTTCATAAGAAAAATGTAAGAGAAATCTCAGTGGAGGGGCATTCTACAAAACACCCAACCACTGCTTCATAAATTTGTCAAGGTGCACAGCCAAGAGGAACCTAAGGAGACATGAGAACTAAATGTTACGTGGTGTCCTGGATGGGAATGTAGACCATATAAAGGACACTGGGTAAAAACTAAAAAGCCTAAATAAAGTAAGAACCTCAACTATAATAATGTACCAATATTTGTACCAATATAAGATGTTAATAGTAAGGGATACCAAGTAGGGGATATAAGGGAACTCCCCACTATATTCTCAATTTTTCTGTAAAAGCAACACTATCCTAGAATAAAATGCTTATCTTTTTTAAAAAGCAATGGGGATTTGGCTCCAAGTACAAAACCGTCTTCATAAAAGAATAATACCTCTAGTTCTCTCTTGTTAGGCACTTGCAGCTCTTCAGAGAATTTTATACCAACCACTAACTAAGAAGTCAGCCACCTCTTCACTTGTAACTGCCACAGTACACAATGGGCCAAAGAAAAATGGATAGGGGGAAAAATATGAAGAGAGACAATGAAGCAAAGAAACACAAGTATGTTTATGTTAGAAGTACCAGGGTCATCAGCAGGGACCTCCTCCAATGCTGACCTCAGCCACAGGCCATTTTCCTCTGACCGGAGAGAATGTTTCTGGAAAGAACGGGTGTACATTTCACAAATTCCCTCTCACACTCTAAAGCAGAGTTTATAAAAGATGACAGGACATTTGGGATTTCTTTAAAAAATGTAGTTTACATTCATCCATTAATCAATCAATTTAGCAAAAGGAAAGTGGCATTTGGTTCCTCGGAAGTTAATCAGACACTCAGATGAATACTTTGGAAAGAGGGTGGTGTAAAGCCAACTATGCTGGTGCACACCATCGATGCATCTCAATTTAAAATCATCATCAATTATTCACAAATTCTATGCCAGCTAAGCAGTTATGCTAAGATACAGATTCTTTAAAAATTTTCCACTTATTAACAAGCAGTGTCAAATATGACAGCAGGTGTTTACTGCAGCTACTGAAGAGTTTGAAGTGAGTCACCTAAAGTTTCCTATTATAGACACCATGTGATCTTCTTCCCAGTTTTTTTGTGCTTTCTGTCATCACTCTTTCTGTCTCAAACAAATTGACCCCCAAACACTCAACTGTAATATTATTTTATAAGTTGTAATGGTACATACAGAATAAAGCACTTCTATTAAAGGCTGTAATTCCAAATGCACTTTTCTACTTCTGCTTTTAAAATGTTTGCTTCCTTGTAATAATCCAACAAGAAGCCTGTTTTGGGGATTTAAAACAAGGGCAGTTTTACAGCAAGGCTCTAATAGCCATGCAGGCAAGTGTTGGCTTCAAATATGCTAAATTCACTGATTTACAGGGGTATATATTAACAGACTTTATATGCTTCCAGTATACTATAAATAGCATAGATACCAATACTAATAAAGCAATATTTTTAAAGTTTCTCTTATTGAAGTCCCCATCTCATGCTGCACACTGTATTCCTAATAAGAAAGCATTGTGATGCTCCATGACAACATTAAAGGCAAAGGATGTTCTGTCCTACTTGAACAGTCTTCCTTTAGTAGTTTGTGTCCTCATGGACACAAAATGGCCACTGTACCTCCAGTCATTGCATTCATGTTCTTGGCAAGAAAGAGGAAAGAGGCAAGGGGTAAAGGGCTTTTGCCTCATGAGGCTTTATCTTCTTATGTGGGAAGGGAAATATAGTCCCTGGTATTCTTACTCCTACATCTTGTAAATCACAACGCAGTCACAGTGCCTTCTTAGACTGATCAGTGGTCAAAAGGAATGAGATTATTTTATCATCATTTATTTTGACTAACCAAGATTCATCCTCTGGGCTAGCATAAGAACCTGCCTTCACTGAGATTAAGCAGTCTTACCCTCCTCATGAAAAATATCTTGACTGTGACAGATGGAAAATAAGATGGTATTAGCTGCCTGCTCAGCAAGCAAGTAATAATAATAAAATATTAGGGTTGCTGTGCAGTTCTAAGAATCTCATTGGGGAGAACAGGTTGCAATACATGCAAGTCCTTTCAGCTCTATCTTCGTCTCTTACAGGCTATTTATGGAATCATACTAGGGCCAAGCTGAGAAAGAGGAGTGACTTGAATGCCTCAGCCTGCCCCCATTCCCACTACATCAAGAAAGCATACCAAAAAGCACCTGAAAGAGGTCTTAACAGAATGATTCAAATAAAATAATATTAACAACAATGATAACAGGAATGGCAACAACTCACATATATATGACACTTTGCAGATATTTTAATTTGGCAGTCATCCTGCAAGGGAGATGTCTGGATCATACACACTTCACAGAACAGGGAACAGACTCAGAGAGGTATATGAACTTGTGCCAGATCAGGTCAGGGTCCCCAAACCACCCTAGGTCCAGTGGTTTGCTAGGAGGACTTACAGGACTATGCATGAGTATATCGTCATATGCACAACTAGGTTTTGCACAGGGAGGAGATACAAAGCAAAATCAGCCAAGGAGAAGGTATGTGGGTGAAACGTGGAAGAAACCAGGTGAAAGCTCCCAAGAGTTCTCTCCTGTGAAATCACACAACGTATGTTTTATTCTCCCAGTTGTGACAACACCTGTGAAGTGTGGTCTTCTGCGAAGTTTATTAGAAATGCAGTGCCCAGGGGTTCTGCTGGTGGATTGCCACGTAGGCATGCTCTGCCAAGCACATACCAAAATGCCAGGGTCCCTGAAGGAAGGCAGCTGCTCATCATCAACCACACTGTTTATACAGACAATCTAGGCAAAAACAGCCACTCTTATCAGTTAGGATGGAAGGAAAGCTCCCCAAATCCAAGTTCCCACATACCTGCTAAACGCCAACATTTCAAGCAGAGTTCTTTAAGGACAGCAGTTTCGGGTCTGCTATTAACTCTTTTCTGCACAATTACAGATCTAGAATATCAGACAAAAACCTGGACTAGAGCCTGGGTACTCTGTTCCTATACCCCAGCACTCTGCCCCGCCTTTTTTTGTTTTTGTTTTTGTTTTTACCTTTCTGAATATAATAAAGGGAATTTCTCACATTAAAAAAGAGAAGGAGTAGCTATTGGCATATTTGTAACTAGTTATGATTAAAAAAGGGTTGGGGGAGAACTCACAGTCTTAATATATCTTGTTTTAGATAAAATAGTAATCCTTGTAAAGGAGCTACAGGACTGGGATTCTAACACAGGCTTGTCCAAATGTTAAAGTCAAATACCCACATTACAATACACTATTTTATAAAATTGATCATATGATAAATACATTAAAAATTTTGATCACTGAGTAATAAAAATACATGACTCTACTCTTTACATATTAGAACATACACAATCAAAAGGGTTTAATATTTCAACCATAAATGTTTTTATATCTACAAATTAATACATTTCCAAGAAACTAGAGAAATGCAATGAAACTGAATTTTAAATAAAAACAAAAAGTAGAGGTTCTTTTTGTTTGTAAAAAGTCTTTTTGTTTGTAAAAAGTCTACAAAGTAATCTATGGAGAAAAATATAAAAACAAAACTAAATATTAAATAGAAGATAACATGATAAATATTACCATTTTGAAGTTTATTTATTCAAATTTTCATTGAGTGCATGACTAGCAGAATCCCATTTAGGGAATCAAATTTTTTAAGATCAGCTTATAAAATGTACAATCATTATTTAACTTAGCACATCAGTTCCATATCCTAGCAGGAATACAGGCACTTTCAAATATCAATTAAGGCATATGGTTATGCCAAGTGATCACAAAATCTCCCTAAATAAAGCTTACAAAATGTCTATCATTATTGCAAGAAATTATAATAAACTCTGGACATGCAAGATGTTGAGCACTTATTTATTCATATTCTTTGCTTACTGCTTTTTCCTTGGGGAAAGCTGACAGCTGAAATGTAGCCACAGTACAGAATCTACAATAGGGAAAACAAGCACTTAAGAGGGTAACTGCATTCCAACTCTGCTGGCCCACCGTGAGAGCAGGAAGCCACGATGCAAAGAGGATCTGGTACTCTCTTTATGGCTCTAAATCCTGGAACACCAGAGCAATTATTTTTAATTAAATACCTAAGAGCATGGGATATAAAACTTCCTGTTAAATTTAGATATTATTTAAATTTTCTGTAATAAGAAGAATATTTGATTCACTGGTGGTGATCTGGGAATAGCTAGAAACAGATAAACTATTACCTTTCAGTAGGGAATCTATTCTTCTACGAAAAGAACTTCTATCTTCCTCTCACAAACACACACACAACAACGATAACAACAAAACTGTCCACCATGTTTGACTCAGGCAACAAAACATTCCAAAGGAAAGACGACGAGTCTCTCTGAAGGAAAGGATTCATTAGATTAGGACAACACAGAAAATAAAATGTTGCTCGTAAAGTACACTACGAATTCTTCTACCAAGTCCCATCTCACATATCATAATGCTGTGGATTATTTACACTTTACAAGACTGATTAAGAACAAAAGTTGTTTGTAAGTAGGAGATATCTATACCAATCAGAAGAGCCAGAAAAGGTTGGTTTCCTGAAGCTTGACTTTTTCTGACTCTTACAAGTTTCTCCCACAAATCTCCCTGATTGACAGATACATCTTTGAGTGGGAAAGGGGAACTCTGTATTACATGGAAAACTCCAGAAAGGAAGTAAATTATTGTGTAACTTTAGAAATACACATCACATTATTACACTGATTACTCATCTTACAATTACCAGTCTAAAAGTATACTTGTAAAACACTCAGCTTCCAAAGAAACTATGCTAAAATTTTAGAAAGTCATCAAATTAGCCCTGCCTTCAAAGACTCAGGCTCGACTTATTTTTCTTCTTTTACATAATTTACCATGCAGTTTTTAGATATTCAAAAAAATTGATGACATTTTCAAGTTAAAATATATAACTGGATCAAGCTTTGAGATTGGATGATGTCTGAGCTCATATGCTTTCTCTATGCTGAGTTCTATTTTGCACAGTGGCTCTTTTAAATATTAAAGACAGTGATTGGGGCTCCATTAATTTAAAATTTGAGGCTCCCTTCTTAGGAAGAAATGTGGGTGTTGCTGATGATGCCAATTTCTAACTTCAGTCTGAAACTTTTCTTACATGAGAAGATGTGCCTAGACTGTGATACCCTTGGCCATGGAATTCTTTTTGATTTTTCAAGATGGAAATTCCTGTTTTGATACAGCTATAATCACATAGTGTGGAAGATAAATTTGAGACTACCAACACATTTCAAATTTATTTGAGGAGTTTGTAGACTTATATTCCTATTTTTAAGAAATCAGAGTAAGCCCCTTTACTCTTTGTTGATACGATAGTAAAGCTGTTTCCTCATGGGTGAAGTGAATTTAACTTCTCTACTTCATAAGTGTGCTATAAGCCTAGGATACTGATGAAAAATTACCCAGATAGGAGTGGGCACAAGTTCAAGAGACCTTCAGCATGTCAGCGCCACTCAGGATTATAACATCGGACAGCCCCACAGAGGCCAAGTAAATAGGCTGTCTTTATTTCAAAGTGGTTACTTCGGTTATTCAGCCTCAAAACAGTCAACTCTAACTGAGTTCTTTCTCTCTTAGAAATATTTTGTGTGGTATTAAGAAAAAACACATAGATAAAATTTTGATGAAAACCTTAAGAAATGTGATCACGTACTGGTCAAAGACGAAAAAACAAAAACAAAAAATTCCCCAAAAAATGGGCATATGTATTTTGTTCTGCTTACGACAATCATCCTCAAACAAAACAAAACAAAATAACATTTGGAGGTTTGAGGAATCGAGGAGCTAACTACAAAGCTGCATTAACATGCACTGTGTTTTCCATGTATATAATATTCTGAAAGAAACAAATAGTAAAATATCCATACTTCATGCTCAAGGAATGTGCACTCTAATTGAAAACAAGCTATACCCTGGACAAGGCAAGAAAATAACAGCAATTGAAAGGTTATGTGTGTTCACTGGAATAAGCAAATGGAACTTTATTCCACTACAACTTCAAACTAAAACTTATCTGAAGAATGTCATTTATGCCCATTCTAAATATGAACTGTGGTTTCCTACCCAAAGTTACTCATTTATGGGGGTGAAGCACCAAGATTAGAGTCTAGGTCAGCCTGGAACCAAATCCATTTTCAAGTACTGTGATTTAAACATCTCTTGATGTCACTTTATATAATTTAGAAAAAACTATATAATCTATGAACCTACTTAATGAAACTCAAGTATCCTTCAATATTTCAAAATAATGTGAGAGTAATTGAATCAGTAAGAGTGCTTCATCCATAGATTCCCCATGTAGAATTCTCACCTTGAGTGATACATGACCATCAGATAAATGATCTAGTGAAAAAAACCAATGACAGTTGATATGTAAAATAGTGGTAAAGTTTAATTTCCCATTGACACATAATTTCTAACAGTTTCTTCATGCTCAACTAGGTTGTACTGCCCATCTCCCTCTAGTTGGAGACCACTACTACAGAAATGGAAAATTGTTAGAAGATGTTTAACAGGATTGACATGTAATAAAAGGGAGATAAAGAGTACTATTGAGCAGAAAGGGGCAGGGTAGTTTGGGAGGATAAAAGAAGAAAACAAGCAGACCAGTGAGAACACCAATTGATAGACTCCAGGCTCTAAATAAAGGTTGAAAAATAAAATCAAGACCCAGATGGCTTCCATATATCCCCCCAAATCATCCTGTATAAAGGGTGTGGTAACCCTGTGTCAAGCAAATCTATCAGTGTCACTTTTCCCACAGCATTTGTTCACTTCGTGTGTCTCTGTTGCATTTTGGTAATTCTCACCATATTTCAGACTCCTTCATGATAGTTTGTTACGGTCATCTGTAATCAGTGATCTCTCATGTTAATGACTCACTAAAGACTCAGACAATGGTTAGCAGTTTTTACCAATAAGATATTTAATTAAGGTATATATGGTGTTAACAATGTTACTATATACTCAATAGGCTACAGTATATTATAAATAAAACTTTTATAAGCACCAGGTAACCAAAAAATTCATGTGACTCACTTCAGTATATTCACTTTACTGTGGTTGTCTAGAACCAAACCTGAAATGTCTCTATGGAATGCCTGTATATGGCATTTCAGTCTCCCAAGTAGGAAACAGGCTCTGTCTACAAGGAAGGAGTGGAGACTGGTTATTGGTTGGGCAGTACCTGAAGCAGAATGACAGAAAAAAAGAAATCCCTGAAGGATAGAACATAGAGGAATTTGTGACCAAGGAAGACAGTCTGAGTGAGGATGACAAAGGAAGAAAAATGACTTCAAGTTTTTAAGGCTTAGTGGTCAGGGAAAGATAATAATATGGATACTATAGAGAACACAGAAGGACCCACCGTATGCAAAAATAGTATTGCTAGTTGCATTTACTAGGAACTTACAGAGCGCCAGGAACTGTGCTAAATCCATCATGGTCTACTTAATTCTCACTCAGATCCTTGTGATGAAATGTTTTTTTTTTCCCCGAGAAGGTAATGACCTAGGTCTGGAGGGTACTAGGTCTGAGATGACACCTGAACATCCAAGAGGAAAGTGAGGACAGCAGCTGTGTCTCGTCTGTCACCAAGATGAGCAACGCGAGGCAGCGCCAAGAAGCCCCCCAGAGGACCTTAACCCAGGGCCAGCCAGCTGGCCAAGAGGGCCCAGGACAGAAACAGAGTCGTTCCAACACCATGGAGACATTCTACACGTCTCAGCCTATCATGAGAGAGTTTTAGTGAAGAGAAAACACCAATCTACAACGAGCTTCCGGTCAGAGCTCTTCCTTTCCCAAACCCATCTTTCTCTTTTGAATTCTGTGTGTTTTGAATTAAAGAAAGCCCTCCTAAAATGTCTGCTTAGTTGACTTGCATCACTGTTTCCGTCTCTTAGAGTATTTCTACAGTGAAAGAGAAAGCAACTCTCTGAACAGATTCACATTGACCTAAACAATGGAACTTTTAATTTCTAGATCATTCCTAAGAGTGCCAGTCTGCACACTACACACAAAGTGTTCAGTATTGATAGAACTATCAATACTGAGTTCATAAGAGCCACACTTCCCTTTGTCTGAAGACAGTAGTGAAACAGTACTTTAATTGTGAAGTTGCTGTACCAAATATCATGAAATTCTTCCCAAAATCTCACACTAATACCATTTGTTTCATTAACGTTTATAATCTCCTGGCACGAGATAAATTTTGCATTGTGCCAAATTATCTGAATATGACAGTCTTCTGTGAATAGAAGGAAATGGAACTTTATTCCACCGAGACTTCAATAACAGTAAAGATAAAGGGCAAGAATGCAAGTTATCTGACAATTTTTTTACAAATTAAAAACAGGGATACTTTATCACTTATATAAATAAGTTGCTTAGAAAAGTTTCAGTAAGTAAAACTTATTTATTTTAAAATAGTTCAAGGCACTTCTCTGGCAAAACATGTCTGTGTGTGTGTGTGTGTGCAGACTTTGTTGTTTTATTTTCATCAACAGCACCTTGAGTTTCCTACCTTATCTATCATAAAGTACAGTGAGGTGTCAAGGGCTATGTGGAATGCTTAAGTCCAAAATAGACTGAATAAATTGGATTTGTGAGGGAGGTAAAATCTAGGGTCTGATATCAGGTGACCCCCAGTCTCGTTTTGATAAGAAGGAAACAGAAAACACACATTTCACCCCCTGGAGTACCACAAGGAGATAAGCTGCACATAAGCGCTAGCCGTCCACAGTACTAGATCGCCCATCCACCAGGACCAATTACTTCGTGGGACGAAGTTTTGATTGGGCCTGGTAGGAGGGTTCACAGTAGCAGAAAAATCATGCATTGGAGAGAAAAAAATACAGAAAAGAGATGGAAATAAACATAATGCTATAGGACCTATTCCCAACATGTAGGATGAGATACCCTGGGTACATTTAAACAATCTACAGAGTTGAAGCTTTGAAGTATTTGTGTGTTCTCTAAGAGGAAAAATCCTTCAGTTTAGGAATCTTAATCTCCCAAGTTTCATATCCCCATAGAATAGTTAATACATATTGTTATCAACAGAAATAAAGCTAAATTAAGATATGGAAAACTTTAACTCAGTCTAATATAAAAGGAATTTTGCTTAATTTTCATTTACAACTCTATAAAGTCATATATAATGAATTGCCTGTAATTCATTTTCTATCACTCCAATCATCCAGATTTTAGACAATAAATGTCTTTTTATAAAATTTTCTATACAAATTTATACACTTTTTACTCTATTTGGAATGTTTTATTGATATGTGAGAAAATTACAGTATTAAATTAGCCATTCACTATAATTTACTATTACTTTTATATTTAATTAAAAACCCCAAACAGCCTTCCTTTTAATTTACCTACTTTCAAACATGCAGCACTAACTCAAATACTGCAATATCAGAGTATATGATTATGAAGTACAATACATAAACAACTATTTTTAAATGGTGAATGTGAAAGTCACTCTGTCATTTCTGACTCTTTGCGACCCCGTGGCCTATAGAGTCCATGGAATTGTGGGTAGCTTTTTCCTTCTCCAGGGATTTTCCCAAACCAGGGATCAAACGCAGGTCTCCCGCATTGCAGGCAAATTCTTTACCAGTTGAATCACAAATGGTATGAAAGCATTATAAATTAAATAATGATTGCATTAATAAATAAGCAAATGTTTATCTATTAAAGATTAGTGAATATTGAGTTTTCCCCCTCCTTTGATTATTTTCTGGTATCCTCTCTTATCTATAAAAGACCTCAGGAAATATAAATGCTGTATTCATTGGTATTATATAAGGACAAATATACCACAAAGATAAAGATAGCTTGTCTGAATATGCTATTTAATTGTTCATTTCACTTTTCTTGTGCATCAGATTACTGATAAGTTCTCAAAGTCCTATAACTAATTATAGAAAAAGGTATATGGATTTTGAAAGATTTAGATCATTAAGATTTTAAAATGATTTGGCTTTTTAAAAATGTAAAAACACATTTATAAATATTAATATTATTAGTTACTGCTTGGATCACTTTTGAAGTTTCTCTTAAAGTTTATATATTCTTTCTGAATTAGACTTATGATTAGTTATCATTAAGAAACTCATATAATAATTCACAGATTATTCATTCTTTTTCAACAGTTAGCACTCCTTTTCCACACTGGAATCAAGAATTACAGCCATCTTTTTATGTAAACTTAGATTATGCTTTTTCTGAATTTTAAAAATTTAAACAACCTCCAGTTGAATATAAAACTACTTCAGGTTTCACAAATCCACCAATGCTTCATAGGTGTATGAAGTATATCAATGGGTTTTCTGATAAATAGTTTACAAACTATGAAGATGAACGTCTCTAGCTAAAAAATGTCTTGTTATTCAATTAAACTTTTTATTCCGATGAAGTTTTGACAAACTTCAGGTAAGCAATTAAGGAGAAAAAATAATATTAATTGGTTTCTTCCAAACTTTAAAGTCTTTAAAATTCTTTAAATCATATGATTCTTCTTTTATCTCAGATAATACATCTACAATGAGTTTTCAGGAAGCATGTTAATGTTCTCATTTTTTTTCTCATAGGCAGTGCTTTCTCGTTTCTTAAGCATATCAGAATCACTTGAAAATTTGTCATTAAAACATAAATCTTTTTGTATGGAAGTTACATTTTCAGTGATAGAACCCCATGGCTTTTTTTCTACATTGCAATACTTTAACAGCAATTTTCCACAAATTCTTACTGAGATTCAGTATGCAGAATCAAGTTACTACTAACTGAGTAATACAACCAGGCATAAATTGAATCACAAATCTCTCCTAATTCAAAACTGTTTAGAAAAACTGAGGAAAATAATAATAAAATAGCTTATCTATTTACTTGTTCACAAATGATAATTTAGAATGTTTTAATGAAAAAATAAAGGCAAATATTAATAGAGCTTTTAATAGCTTTATAATAGAGCTTTTAAAATCTAATAACTGATCACACATATAAAGTCAACACTTCACTTTTATTAAGAGACTGAAAAACTTAAGGAATTTTTACATCTTTTTCTTCCTTAATTCTAATTACCTCAGAAAGTTTATTGTGATCATTATTATAGTAAGATGACTGATTATGATTGAATGTAAGAAGTAATTGATTATCTAAACTTTTGTGCTGTGTTGCCTAAAACATACACTGGACTGTGACTAAAATATAGCTAATGAAGTAATTTCTTTAAATTTTCCTTGTAACAAACATCATTAGTAGATATGAGCCCTCTTTAAAATGATGATTTTTAAAAGCTTAATTGTCAAAAATATTTACTGGACACATGATTTCAATTGAGACAGTCTCATTTCCTGTCAAATGCCCCCAAAAAACTATTTCCTGGTTACAGATTTTGATTTAGACTAGTGAAACAAATATATGAACAGCAGACTTTTTTAAAATTTAGATTTAATTTTTGAGAGCAGTTTTAGGTCATAGTAAAACTGAGGAGAAGACAGACTCTACCTTCACACATGCATAGCATTCCTTATTAGCCACATCCCCCACCAGAGTGGTACATTTGTTGAAAATGATGAACTGACACACAGTCTCACTCAAAACCTTTATTTAACATTAGGGTTTACTCTTGACATTGCACATTCTGTGGATTCGGACAAATATACAGGAACATGTATCTATCGTTGTATCAGATAGTATTACAGAGTACTTTCACTGACCGAAATATTGTCTGCTGTCTACCTGCTGATCTTTCCATCCCCATTCCCTTACAATTCCTGATATTTTTACTGTCTCTATAATATACTTTTCCTTTTCAAGGATGTCATATAGTTGGAATCATACAATATATAGCCTTTTCATATTGGCCTGAAGTATATTAGTGCAAGCTCTGTAGTCTGGCTACATCATGGCTGTTTCTTTGAGATCTCACAAACTTAATTCCCTTCTCCATAAAGTAAGGGTGCCAATACTATATAGGTTTTGGAAAATAACAGATGAAAGAAAGTACATAAAATACTTAGCACATTGCTGTATTATGTAATTGTGGTCTGCCAGTGATTAATTTTCTCAGCTTTATGTCTGAAAAACTTTTGGTTCCACTTTTATTTTTAAAAGAGATTTTTGTCAGGTGTAGAATTTGAGGCAGACGAAGAGATGGTTAGATAGTATCACTGATTCAATGAACATGAATTGAGCAAACTCCAGGAAAAACTGAAGAACAGGGGACCCTGGCATGCTGCAGTCCATGGGGGTCACAAAGAGTGTGACACAACTTAGCAACTGAACAACAAATAGTATTTGAGGTTGATATTCCCCCTTTCAGTATATAAAAAAAAGGTGCACCACTGTCTTCCATCTTGCATTATTTTAGATGGGATGGCTGTTGCATGTTGCCACTTATCCACTGTACCCTATTTATAATGTGTCTTTTCTCAGAGACATGAAGATTTTTTTCTTAACACTGGTTTTAAGTACATTAACATGCTTTGGTGTAGTTTTCTTTCTGTTTCTTGTGCTTGAGACTCATTGACCATCTTCAATCTAGGGGTTTATACATTTCATCAAATTTGGAAATTCAGTTTTTTAAAAAATTGGATTTCTAGCTGTATTTCTTCAAATATATATTTTCTTCCGTCTCCCCTCTTTGTTAACTTTTGCTGAGCCTCAATTACACATAAATTATACTAATTAAATTGCTCCATAACGCAAATGATGTTTTGCTGTTTTTCCTCTATTTTTTTCTCTCTGTATTTTATTTTCTTCATAATTTCTATTGTTACTTCCTCAGGGTCACTGATCTTTTCTTCTTCAGTATTTAATATACATTTAATCCCATTCAGTTAACTTTTTCATCTCTAAAAGTTCAAATTGGTTCTTTTTTAGACCGTCCCTGACTCTTTTAAGGTGCATGCTTTCTTCTGCCTTTTAAAACAAGTGAAGCATACATTTACCAGCTGTTCTGATGTTCTTATCTACTATTTCTATTATCTATGGCAGTTCTGGGTCTATTTCCAATGACTGACTTTTTTTCTACTGATCAATTGTCTCTTTTTGCTTTTTGGTATGCCTGGTAAACTTTTGTTAGATGTCAGACATTGTCTTTTACATTGTTGAATGATGGAGGATACCTAATTCCTCGATACATTTTTCATTTTTGTTCTCAGACACAGCTAAGTTATTTGGAAACAACCTGATCCTTCTGTAGCTTGCCTCTATACTCTGTTACAGTGAGAAGGTACTTGGTGCTCAGTGTTGTAGGTCTTTTTACTCTGGCTGGTGAGAACATAAACTCTTCCTGACCCCGTGTGAGCTCCAGGTATTGTTCTGCCTAATTCTTTCCGATAATCCTTCCTTGACTCTCGTAGTTACCTCACAGGTAGGCACTGAGCCACATTTATCTGAATTCCTGACAGAAAACATTTACTCAGTGTGTGGTTCTCTTCTCCCCAGGACTCTGCCATATGCATTCTGTTTTGGCTCTCCTCATCTCTGAACTACATCTCCTAAACTCTGAGAGATTTCCAGGCTCTATTTAGGTTTTTCAGCCTGCAATGAACTTGTAAAATCCTTCTGGAAAGCAAGATGGGGTGTTCATTAGGCTCATCTTGGTTTTTTTCCTTCTGTCAAGTATCGCTGTCCTGTACTTCCTGTTTCAGTGTCTCATTATTATTGGCTATACATTTGTCTAAATTTTTTATCAGTAGTTTAAAGTGGAAGGTTAAATCTGGTTCTCATTATAGCTCGAAGCATAAGTCCTTTATAATATACCTGATGGATGTTAATACTAGAAATAGTGGAAATTATCATCATTGTCAAAAATTAGTGAAACAACTTTGATCCATAACAGTCTTGCCATCATGACATAAGCTACACATATATAAAATATGTTTGTGGGGTAACTGAATAATGAGAATAAAGGAGAGGTATATATATGAAATGGAAAAAATGTTCAAAAGTTGATAAGACATGGAGGAAGAAGGCATGGAAGTTAAAAACCCTTTAGACCTTCCGAGTGTTTCCTCAGAACATCAAAGATAACAACTACACTGAACTCTGTGCCTAAGTACCATGGTCATCTGACTGTCTAATAAAGGGGAAGTCTGTCATCCCACAAGGAGGAAGAAAAGTTTGCATAATAATAACAATAGCCACCACAATTATACAGCATTTACCAAGTTCTGGTTCAATAATTATTTAATCACACAATGACATTATGAGATGGCCATTGTTTTTAATCCCCACTTAAAAGATGAGGAAAGTGCAAAACAGAGTTGTTGAATAACTTACCCCAAAGTAAGAAAACTAATAAGTGGCAAAGCCTCATCATTTTGGTGCTATATTAAGAATCCCCACTAATTTGCAAGTGTTTCACTCTGAGGGTAGATAAAAAAACACAGCATGATGAGAAAAAAACAACAGAAGAAATGAAAGGTAAGGAGGGAGGAAGGGAAAGGAGAAGATGAAAAAGAAGAAAGAGGGAGGGAGGAGAGAGAGCATATATACAAAATAAAATGAGAAATTCACAAAAATCAGAAATGTTCTGCAATTGGACTGATTCCAATAATATCAGAGTCAAGCTGAAATTCTATCAAATTTTTTAGCATATGGAGAAAGGTATACTAGGAAAGCAAGAGTGAAAAGGAGATATACAAAAACAATTTGTTACAATCTCCCGGATTGTAAATAAGTGAGGGAAAACAATTCAACAAGAGGAAAGATATCCATTGAATATACAGATCTTGTTGTTTAGTCATTCGGTCATGTCCAACTCTTTGTGACCCCATGGACCGCAGCATGCCAGGTTTCCCTTCCCTGTCCTTCGCCGTCTCCTGGAGGTTGCTCAAACTCATGTCCATTGAGTCAGTGATGCCATCCAACCATCTTGCCCTCTGTCATCTCCTTTTCCTCTCACCTTCATTCTTTCCCAGCATCAGGGTCTTTCCTAATGAGTCAGTTCTTGGCATCAAGTGGCCAAAGTATTGGAGCTTCAGCTTCAGTATCAATCCTTCCAATGAATATTCAGGGTTGATCTTCTTTAGGATTGACTAGTTTGATCCCCTTGCCGTCTAAGGGACTCCTAAGAGTCTTCTCCAACACCACAGTTCAAAAGCATCAATTCTTTGGCACTCAGCTAGTAAACCAAAATGATTAATCTCATCTTTTTGGTCTATCCAGGCCATAACAAAGTAGCAACAGTAGCCTGGTCTCTGTGGAGACAGGAGCTGAAAGCTAGGGTAGATGGTTACATGCTCTTGACAGATCTGTAGTTATATTTGCTAAAGTTAAATACTCACTACTGTTTCTTCATTCACTGATATACTCCCTCCTCAAGAGTCTCACTACTCAAAGTATGGTTTGTAGAGCAGCAGCATGTTCATTGTCAGGACCTTGTTAGAAATACAGACTCACAGGTCTGTTCCAGACCTCCTGAATTAAAAATTATGTTTCACCAGGATGCCCAGGTGATTCTGTAGGCATAGGAAACATCAGGGCCTGGGGAGGAACAGGTCACAAGACAGGTAAGGTTTCTGTCCACCCCTTTACCCATATTCCCAGAGTTTAGTTCAGGTCTACACATACTAAACGCTCATCACACTTTTTGAAAATGCATACACCATGACTACTATTAGTAACATCTCATGTCTGAAAACTAATCATGACTTCCTCCTAGACTACCTCAACTCAGTGAGATAACTACTATGCTATGGAAGTGCCATTACCTCAGCTCTTAGTGAGTTCTTCCCTGCTAAAATCCTACAGTTATTGAATGTGCATCTCAGCTGGCACTAATTAATATCATGCCATGTTTTGTTGGCTACATTTCCATATCCATATGCCACTCTCCATGTGACATCCCTCCAACTAGAGCAAAACCTCCCTGATTATTTATACTTACAGTAGTCTGTTGAATAGCTCGTTATATGCAAAACTATCTAGAACATAGATATTTATGTAGGACAGCCTATAAAGCAAACTAAAAAGACTTGTGTACTATAGGGTATAGACAAAAAGTATGAGCTTAGATACTAAGCGGACCTGAGGTCAGTTCTGTTCCTCAGCATTACTTCCACTTTTCCTCAGCATTACATATTTAAGCCTTCTGAGCTTCAGGTTTTTATCTTGAGGATGGAGATAATGGCACATTTCTGAGGGCAGCATTTCCTTACATACATACAGCTGGTAATATAACTCATCAACTACCCCTACTCTTCTACTTGTGGAGTCCTTAGTTCAAGGTATAAAACAATACAGAACAGTTATAACACCATTAACCAAGCCAGAATATGAAATATTTTTGGTTTGGTCAGGTGTAGGCAAGAAGGAAAAATCAGAAACTGCTATATTGTCTGATTACCTATTTTTCCTAGAGGGTTGAAGTTAGTAGTTCAGACAAAACTTCCTTTACTTGGACAGAGACATGATTTACAATCTAATGTACCTACCCATTCTCTCCAAGTACTGGGTATTTGTTTTTATAAACACATATTTACAAAAATTAAAAGTTGACGTCATGCAGGTGCAATGTTAGCCACTCATGCGTGATTTCTTGGAAGGGAAGTATCACGAATAGAAGGATAGAGAGAGAGAGAGAGAGTAGAATGTGAAATGAACAAACTGCAAAGGAAGGATCTCAAAATTTATCTCCATAGAATTGGACTGCATTACCACTCTAATAAAATATTTTAATATATTTTTCCCTCTAACAGCCTCAATTAGTTAGAGACCCTTTGGAGTTGATTATTTCCTCTTTTGAAATGTAAATGAACACTGGGAAGTTCAGCCCTATTCAATCTTCCTGCAATAACTTTTATCACATACACACTTAGTTGAGATACACACATACTGAAAACACTGGAATAGAAAAGGAAACAGACCCAGACAAAGTTCTTTCTGTGTATCTCAACACAGAGGAAACTCATTTTGGGGAGGTCATTTCTTTATTGTGTGGGATCCTCATTCCACAACAGGATGTTCTATATCCTAAGCTCCTGTCCTTGATATGCTGGTGATGTTCCCCAGTCATTATGGCCACCCAAAGAACTCCTTTTGAGAACCACTGCTGGCTTCACCAGGAGAAACAAATGCCATCAAAAATTAACCTTTTCTATTTTACACTGTTGCCTTGCTGACCCTGCAGCATGACCTTGCAATTGAGTTAAGATACAAATGAAGTGTATGATTAGCTCTGAGCCTGACTTTCCTCCATTTCATTCAAGGCTAACCTGGTTTCAGCTTTCAACATTTTATGCCTTCTGTTCACTATCTCGTTGCCTTTTTTGCATTCACATATTCATCTTCTAAGTCAGCACTAAAAGGAATATAGAATGAAGAGAGGAGGAGAAACAGTCCCTCCACAACCTCCTTTCTTTGTCATGGTACCATGCACTGTGCCTTTCCTATGGCGGCATGCATCTTCTGCCATCAGCCTTTCTCCAGTGGTTCAAGATCTCCTGAAAAGGGCTGGAAGGAGTCACACTGCAAATCAGCAAGCATTATTCTTCATTGCTTTCTTATGATCACACTCCCTGTATGCATTTAATTTTGACTGTCTAAATGGGACTTTAAGTTACATTAGCACTGAGAAATGTTGAGAGTCAAATGTTAAATGACTGAGCTTATCAGAATGTATTCCACTATTTCTCAAAGTGTGTTTCATAACCACTGGTTGCAGGGCTATGTTAACAGGAGCTACTCAGAAAATGATTCCATGGTCAAATAAGTTTGGAGAAGGATGGACTGAATGAACTATTCCATTACATGGATTTATAGAGCCTTTACTGTGTGAAGTAGTAGGATCTTCGTACGGTGGTGGGGAATAAGTTCAGTGTTTTCCAAATGTACTTGGCTACAAAGTCAATTTTCCTACCTATTTGTCTTTGATCAGTTGCTTAGTTGTATCCAGCTCTTTGTGATCCCGTGAACTGCAGCACATAGGCTTCCCTATCCTTCACTATCTCCCTGAGTTTGCTCAAATTCATGTCCATTGAGTTGGTGATACTATCTAACCATTTCACCATCTGCCATCTTCTTCTCCTTTACTTTCCATCTTTCCTGGCATCAGGGTCTTTTCGAATGAGGTAGTTCTTTGCATTAGGTGGCCAAAGTATCAGTCCTTCCAATGAATATCCAGGGTTGATTTACGTTAGGATTGACTGGTTTGATCTCCTTGCAGTCCAAGGGACTCTCAAGAGTCTTCTCCAGCACCACAATTTGAAAGCATAAATTCTTCAGCACTCAGCTTTCTTTATGGTGCAACTCTCACATCCATTGATGACCACTGGAGAAATTATAGCTTTGTATACAGACCTTTGCTGGCAAAGTGAGGTCTCTGCTTTATAAAATGCGGTTTAGGTATGCCGTGGCTTTCTTTCCAAGGAGCAAGAATCTTTTCCTACCTGTTACTGGAGCAATAAGCAAAAACTAGTAATTCCAGTCTTCAAGCCACTTAAGCCACGGGAATACAGACTTCCAGGGCTGCTGATTCAGCCCTCGGTCAGTGCACTGCAGGACTACAAGTGCATGGTTTCATTTATATGGTGAATGGGGATGGAGCACTTAATCAGTCAGAGTTCAATCAGAGACGCAGAACCACTAAGAGGTTTATACAGTTAAGGTATGTGTTATAGGCGTTTGACCTTAAATAATTTGTGATGTTGACTAGTCTCTATAAAGCTGTTGTTTTGCTTCTGATGCTGGAGTTTCAAATTGGCAGAGCAGGTAATCAGGACGACAAGAAGGTATGTAAAGTAGAGGCTTAAAAAGGATAAACTGATATCCTTGAGTTTGTGCCGGAATCCATGAGTTTGGATTGGAAACTGTGTTAATCTTCACTATCTCCAACTCTAAAGAAGCAGATATCCTGCAGGAGAAGTCGGTGTCCTTCATCATGGAGTTAGACACACCATCAACCCAGAAGAAACTGGAGGAGGTTTAGGGAACAATGTAAAGTTGTGGACTGGCTGTTCCCCACATCGAGGAAGTGAACCAGCAGATAAGGAACAATATACAGAACTACAAAATTGGTTACCTGAACCATCTTAAGGTAAAAACAGTACAGCTGCTTCTTTACTTATGTCTTTCAAAATCTATAACAAAATTTTTTTTTGTAGCTCACCCTAATAGGAAATATACATGAAAAAGAATTCTGGGAAACAAAGTTCAGCCTAGCTAAGTTGATATATCATGCACCTTGGAGTTTTATCATGTACAATCTAAACAACCATATGTCTAGCCTGATGGCATTAACCAAGCAACCATAGTAACTTGCCTACTGTGATAAGGGCTGCAAAGAGGATGTACATGGTGATGCAGGTGACTACCCTAGGTGACATCATACAATCACATCAGAGCAATTGACAATTGAAAGAAATAAGCTGGCAGTGAGTGTTGAAAATTTCCCATTCTATGGTATTAATTTAAGACCAATAAAGCCTGCATGGAAATCCCAATTCTGCCACTTATTAGTGTAAAATGAACAAATTCATAATGATTTTGCTTCTTTCCGTCTTTTATAACAACAAAAATCTTTGGGATTTTCTTAAAATATTTTTCTTGACATCAACCAAGATTTTCTTATGTCCTGTGGATCTTAGAGGAGATTTATAAATCACAAAAAAACACCTGCTACTTTTTATTTACTACAAAAACAAAGAAAATTATGTTTTCAATCTAATTTGTGGAAGGAGAATTTTTCCTTTTATCTTATATACCCTATTCCTTTCCTATATTCAACTATTACTTTTTAAATCTCTGTCCACTAAAATTTTCTCATCTCTTCTCCAAGAAATTCATTTTTTCCCCTTAGAATTTGTACAACATTAACAATTGTGTATTCTTAGCTCACTGTGGCTTACCTATGTAGATCCTGTGTGGTTTTAACTTTACTAAGTTCATAATTTAGGGATATACTGATATTCTTTTCCAATTAGTCTCTACAGCTCTTCAAAGAATTATTTTATCTCAGATAACATCAAATAAAACAGCTTACAATCTTTTATTTGCTTTATAGTTCTTTAAAGGATACAAAGACATCATTTGTGAATAGTTGATCAAATGTTAGAATTTCTCTTTGAATCCAAAAAGTCCTATTAAACTGAAATTGTATTTGAAGTTCAATTTATTTAAATGTCCTGCTTTACGACTGACCCATGAGAGGTGGTCTGGAGAAAAGACGGATAAAGATAACATATTTTTTTTCCTTTCTCTCCAAGGAGTAAAAAAAAAAAAAGAGGAAAAAAGCATTCCTCACTGATGTAGGTAGAAAACCAAGTACTGTATGAAAGAAATCACAGTCGTCCATCCTACTTGGCTACAGAGACCTCAGAACTAAAAAAGCCAAGACAAAGTCAAGAAGATGACAAAGAACTTGACAATGAGGACACTCAAAGAGGAGGCAAATAACTTCATATAGTCAAAAAATGCCTCTCATCCAAAAGAGAAAAACATTTCCAGATAGTAACATTTTAGAGTAGATTTTATTGTACTGATTGAAGACAACTTTGTTTTAGCATTACCATACCTCCATCAATTATATCTTAGTTTACAGAATTATTTAAAGTAAATATTAAGAATTTACCAAAAGGTACTATAATGTAAGAATCCAATAAATCAATTCCTTCACATTAATAAATAATTCTAAAGTAATTAATAATACAAACTCAGTAAGCAATATTCTATATGGCTGAAATAACTATCATCGAAATATTTCAAAATATTGAGGTTCCCAGTGAGAAAACAAAGTTGCCATTTCTGTAATTTATTTTTAAAATAAATTGTACCAAATGTTTTAACTGTATGAAAAATTAAATTATCTTTTCAAAACATAATAGTGCACATTTCTAAGAAGATATTATGCCTCTTCATTTCTACAATACAATTTTGAGAGGTTAAAGGACAGTATCTGGTCTTATTGTCTTGAATTTTATAAGCCATCTTTTTTCTCTTTAGAGGATTTTCCAGCAGATATTAATTAAGCAAAAATCTCATAGTAATCAAATATAAAGACAGGCATTGTTAATACCATTTCGATGTCAACTAGTCCCTTAGAGGTAAAGTTTTATATTCCAGGATGAAATTAATTTGCAAGCTAATGAATACTATTTTTAAAACTGTATTTTCTCATCACAGTTTTATTTATTTTAGAGTTTTTCTCATTTCCCCTCCTTTGTTTTAATTCAACACATACTAAAACCAAACACAAAGTAAGATCACAGAGTTGTGTGTAAGTGTTTACAACAACTTTATTTGTAATAGTTGTAATGGGACACTACTCAAACACCCATCAACAGGTGAATGGATAAACAAACTGTGGTAGGTCTCTACAATGAAATGCAATAAAAGTGCACTAGGGACACAACAATGTGGATGAATCTTAAGGTCACTGTGCTGAACTTAAAAATTTAGCAAAATAAACAAAAAATACATATTGCAAGATTCCATCTAGGTTTAATTCTAGGAAATGCAAATTAAGCTACAGAGAATACAAAAAAAGGGGGGGTTAATGTTTGTCTGAGAATTAGGGTGGAGAGCAGGTTGGTTTACAAAGGGATGAGAAATTTTATAGAGTTTTCTATAAAACTCTAAATGGATTTCTTTGTTATCTTGAGTGTAGGGATTATTTAATGGGTATACACACACACACACATATAAACTGCTCAAGGCACACGTCTTAAATATGTGTCTCTATGTCAACTGTACCTCAATAAAGTTGAAAAACAAATCACCCATAAAAACATGATTTCTAAATCTTCACCCGAGTGTTAACTATATGTTCAGGCTCTTATCTAAATTATTTACACTCATTAACATGTGTATGTTTATGTGCTAAGTCGCTTCAGTCATGTCCTACTCTTTGCAACTCCACGGACTGTCACCCACCAGACTCCTGTGTCCATGGGATTCTCCAGGCCAGAATACTGGAGTGGGTTGCCATGCCCTCCTCCAGGGGATCTTCCTACTCCAGGGATTGAATCCATGTCTCTTATGTCTCCTGCATTTGGCCAGTTCTTTTACCACTAGTGCCACCTGTACATTATTAATATGTTCAGTTCAGTTCAGTCACTCAGTCGTGTCCGACTCTTTGTGACCCCATGATTCCCAGCATGCCAGGCCTCCCTGTCCATCACCAGCTCCCAGAGTCTACCCAAACCCATGTCCATTGAGTCGGTGACACCATCCAGCCATCTCATCCTCTGTCGTCCCCTTCTCCTCCTGCCCTCAATCTTTCCCAGCATCAGGGTCTTTTCAAATGAGTCAAATCTTCGCATGAGGTGGCCAAAGTACTGGAGTTTCAGCTTCAGCATCAGTCTTTCCAGTGAACACTCAGGACTGATCTCCTTTAGGATGGACTGGTTTGATCTCCTTGCAGTCCAAGGGACTCTCAAGAGTCTTCTCCAACACCACAGTTCAAAAGCATCAATTTTTCAGCACTCAGCTTTCTTTATAGTCCAACTCTTACATCGATACATGACCACTGGAAAAACCATAGCCTTGACCTGACAGACCTTTGTTGGCAAAGTAATGTCTCTGCTTTTTAATATGTTATCTAGGTTGGTCATAACTTTCCTTCCAAGGAGTAAGCATCCTTTAATTTCATGGCTGCAATTACCATCTGCAGTGATTTTGGAGCCCAAAAAATAAAGTCAGCCACTGCTTCCACTATTTCCCCATCTATTTGCCATGAAGTGATGGGACTGGATGCCATGATCTTAGTTTTCTGAATGCTGAGCTTTAAGTCAACTTTTTCACTCTCCTCTTTCACTTTCATCAAGAGGCTTTTTAGTTCCTCTTCACTTTCTGCCATAAGGGTGGTGTCATCTGCATATCTGAGGTTATTGATTACTTCTCCCGGCAATCTTGATTCCAGTTTGTGCTTCTTCCAGCCCAGCATTTCTCATGATGTACTCTGCATATAAGTTACACAATCAGGCTGACAATATACAGCCTTGATGTACTCCTTTTCCTGTTTGGAACCAGTCTGTTGTTCCATGTCCAGTTCTAACTGTTGCTTCCTGACCTACACATAGTTTTCTCAAGAGGTGGGTCAAGTGGTCTGGTATTCCCATCTCTTTCAGAATTTTCCACAGTTTATTGTGATCCACACAGTCAAAGTCTTTGGCATAGTCAATATAACCATCCCCAAATAACTCTAAAGTGGATACAATAATTACTATTTCCATTTTAAAGATGAAGAAACTGTGAGAAATAAGTTGCCCACTTTGCCCTCTCCAACTGCTCAATTTCTCTACATTCTTACAACACAAACAAGCCACTCTAGCTGACTTAAGTTACTTAACCCTAATGATTGGAATCTACTTCCAAATTTTGGGAGAGAATATTGGATTTCCCACCTTGAATCACCTATTTCTATCTATTATGGTCAATGAATAGAGTGCTGCACCCACCTCTGCGAATGATGGTAGTCATTCTCTAAGAAGAAAGCAATTCTAAATAGACTTATAAATACCACTTCTAGATGTTGACTGTATTGGTGAATTTGTCTTTGGAGATCTCAGGAGAGTAGAGGAGATAGAAGTATGTATAAGGCAGGGCTATGTGTTCAGATCAACAAAATATATGGTGATTTTACTTCTCCACATCTGATATTAACTTAGCGTTTGTACCTACATTCTACTGCTGGTGGAAAACAAACTTATCAGTTCAAGTTAATTCAGTCTCTTCCTGCTTCAAAGAGAGACTTTCAGGCTGTTGACAATCCCTCCTTGATTTCACCCTGGATAGCAAATCTAATACATGATAATCCTCCATCATTGCTGGTTTTCACTTAGAGAGAACACTTCCTAATGGTCTTTGGGAATCATCTGTTTCTCCACTATTTCTTCTCCCAAAGTCAATAACCCCTCCATTGCCTCTAGTTTGGATTGTCTACTATGCAGCAACCACTAATGGCATCTCTTACTGGCACGAATAGCCTTATTTCTGTTCAACGGCCCTCAGCACTTTTCTGAAATTTGGAGGAAGTTTGGAATTTTCCCCATGTGTTTTCAGAATATACTGTATTATGGAAATACTCAAATCTTTTCATCAAGCCTTTTTGTCTGCTCTTGATAATTAGATGTCATGGTGGATGCAGAGATTTTTCTCTAGGTCTTGAAACCTACCAAGGTACGTCTAGGAAAGGGGGCAAAGATCTATTCTGCCCTAGTAGTCTCCAGATTATCCAGGGATCCTATTGTTCCAATCTTTCAAAATTATCTAAAACAATGCACCAAGTTCCTATTTTAATGAACATCCAGCATCTAAACCATAGTCACACATCTTCTTCAAATTCCCTTTCTACTCACTTGTCAAAATTTAATTTGGTGGGGTGATTAGCTCAAACATTACTTTTAAGCAATTTTTTTAGTCTTACCTAACATATGATTTATGGTTTAAATGTGATCTCAGTTCTTTGGTACTTATCATAAAAAGGACCTGCTTTCAAAACGACTGATTCTTCTATGAGCTGAAAATAAAAGGAAATTTGAGGAAATGTGAATCTCAAAAAGGAGCCATCCTTTGTTCTTGGCTCATCTGCCCTGCAGTAGGGGATGGCAAAACCTATCTCTGATGTCTGACTGATTGGAAGGATAGGGGTAAAATAATTTGCAAAATTTCTTTAACTTTTGGTCTCAATGGAATAAATGATACTGAACTGTATGTCTTCACATATCATTATAAGACCTGACAAAATAAATTAAGAAGATACTTTTAAGCATCAGACACTAGAAAGAACAATTCTTGAGTAAGGAAACACAAAAGATGAGCTAAGTATTTCATTCAACTCTTGACTTTGCAGCCCTTTCCCATTAAGTGCCCAAGCAGAGTGGCATCCATACTGACTGAGCTGATGAGGCAGAGACTGGAGTTTTGTCTGTTCAAGTGACTAGAATGTTCACTGCAGGATTTTAGAGAAGAGAGAGCTGCACAAAGTAGGGAAGGGGCAGAGTTCACTCTAGCATTCCTGGATAGGGTATGGGTTGTACATATGTACTTTGAGACTTCAAGTATGTTGAAAAAGTAGCTTCTGTGGGACCAAGCAAATGAATGCATGTACAAGGGTTAAAGCAGTGTTAGATCATACTCTGGTTCAACTAGACTGGAGATACTCATACCTCACTGAACAACATGGACATTTAGTTGAATCCTAAAAAAGGATATGACTTGGCTACAATAACCAGATCTTTGAGTATGAGCTATCTCCTAAGATTAAGAAAAATACGGAAATTGACTCAACCTTAACAAAACTTAAAACCAAGCCTGACAGGATACAAAGGATACACCAGTAGTTTAACTGCTTGCTGAAACAAAATTCCATATCCTACAAAATGAAGCAGCATTGTCCAGACTCTCCAAAATATATCATTGAAAATATTCAGTGTAAATCAAAAATTGTTAGATACTTGAATAAGCAAGAAAGAAAGCAGTTAATAGAAGATCCAGACACTAGGATCACCAACAGATGACTTTCAAATAACTATAATAATCAAGAAATTAAAGGGGGAATATGGTGATAAAAATGAGAGTTGAGCATTGTCAGTAGAAAAGTAGCAACTATTAGAACCAAATATAATGTAGATTCTAGAACTGAGAGTATGTTTAAAATGTAAAATATACAGGATTCTTTAAGAGTAATAGATTGTGGACTATAGCAGAAAAGGCTAGTGATATTAAAAGCAAATCTCAAAGATTATTCAATCCAAAGAATGGAGACAAGAGCCTAGAGAAAGAATACGCAGTTTCTGTGACCTCTGTGAAAATATTAACTGGTGTAACATATGTATAATTGGAATGATGGAGGAAAAGAAGACAGAGAAGTGGGCAGAAAAAAAAAAATATTTAAAGAAATAATAGGGGAGGTGGTCCTAAGATGGTGGAGGAATAGGATGGGAAGACCACTTTCTCCCGCACAAATTCATCGAAAGATCATTTGAATGCTGAGCAAATTCCACAAAACAACTTCTGAATGCTAGCAGAGGACACCAGGTAACTAAAAAGGCAGCCCACTGTCTTCAAAAGGAGGTTGGACAAAATATAGATGATAAAAAGAGAGACAAAAGAGTGATGAAGTCCCATCCCAGGGAGGGAGTCGTAAAAGAGGTTTCCAAACACCAGGAAACCCTCTCACTGGTGGGTCTGTGGGGAGTTTTGGAATATCAGAGGACAACATAACCAGAAGGATAAATAAATAAATAAATAAATAAAACCCACAGATTGCGTGCCTAACGGCAACTCCTAATGGAGAAGTAGCCCAGATGCCTGCATCTGCCACCAGCAAGCTGGGGCTGAACAGGGAGGCGCGGGCTGCATTGCTTAGGGTAGGGACTGGGCCTGAATGCCCTGAGGACAACCTAAGGGACCTAACGTGAGGAAGCAACCCAAACAGTGGGATAGCCAGAGAGAGATAAAAAAGAGAGAGAGAGAGAGAGAGAAATTTCTCTCAAAAAGCTCTAATGTAAGGTAGTGCCGGGCCTGCTCACAGAACAAAGGACTGAGCGAATACCAGAGGAGAGCTAGCCGGCTGTGGACTGGCCCCTCCCCGACCAGAGGCAGGGCAGGCGGGCGACAGCCAGAGCGTGAAAGCGGCAATCTCGGCCCCAGAGAGGCATCCTCTACCAAACTGCAAGCAGGTTCCCAGTTGCTAACCAAGTCTTCCTGGGATCCTGGACGGTTGACATCCGCCAGGAGGGGTGCAGCCAGAGATCAGTTCCCCAGAGGAGACACATGGCACACCTGAGAAGGTGCTCCCGTTGCACACCCAGGAAACCAGCAGCTGGAATGGGGGAGGTGATAAGACACACCGCACGTGGGGAGAGTGTGCTCACCAAGCACCTGGTCAGCTGAGCTGCTCAGCCTGGGAAGGGCACAAAACGCAGGTCCAACCGAGTCTGCCCCTTTGTGGAGTACCCGAGAACCTGAACCTGAGCGGCTTAGACCTGGGAAGCGCGCACAACCCAGGGCCCGCCTTAGACAGTTCCCAGCAGAGCAACCTGGAGCCTGAGCAGCGTAGACTGGGAAAGTACACACTCCGTGAGCGGGGGCAAACCCAGTGTGGCCGAGACACTATGAGCGCTCCCCACACACGCCAGTGATGTTTGCAGCGTTCCAACCACCCCCCCCCCCCCCCAACAGCACGACTGAACAAGGGAGCCTAAAAAAGCGACCACCTTGACCCCTTGTGTCAGGGCGGAAATTAGACACTGAAGAGACTTGGAAACAGAAGAAGCCAAAATAAACAGAGGGAACCGCTGTGGAATTAACAGGTGCAACAGAGTAAAACCCTGTAGTTAGCACCGACTACATTGGAAGGGGCCTATAAACCTTGAGAAGTATAAGCTGTAACAAGGAACTCTCTGAAACTGAACTCACCCACACTGCCCGCAACAGCTTCAGAGAAATTCCTAGATATATTTTTACTATTATCATTTAAATTTTTTTTAAATTTTTTAAGTTCTTTATTACTCCTTTAATTTTCATTTTTATAACCTACTATTACCTTGCAAAAAAAAGACCCTATTTTTAAAGCAAATTCCATATATATTTTTTATAATTTTTGTGATTTTCTTTTGTTTTTTTAATATTATATTTTTAAGAGTCTAACCTCTACTCTAGATTTTTAATCTTTAATTTTTGGTATTTGTTATCAATTTTGTACTTTTAAGAATCCAATCTTCAGGACCCATTTTTACTTAGGAGTGTGATTACTGGCTTGATTGCTCTCTCCCCCTTTTGACTCTCCTTTTTCTCCCCTAGGTCACTTCTATCTCCTCCCTCCCCCTTCTCTTCTCTACCCAACTCTGTGAACCTCTTTGGGTATTCTGGGCTGTGGAGAACACTTAGGGAACTGATTACTGGCTAGATCTGTCTCTCTCCTTTTGACCCCCCTCTTTTCCTCCTGGTCACCTCTATCTCCTTCCTCCCTCTTCCCTTCTCCATGTAACTCCATGAACCTTTCTGGGTGTTCCTCACTGTGGGAGAATCTTTTCTCCATTAACCTAGGTGTTTTTATCATCGGTGCTGTATGGATTGAGAAGTCTTGAGGCTACTGTAAGAATAAGACTGAAAACCAGAGGAAGGAGGCTTAAATCCAAAACGTGAGAACACCAGAGAACTCCTGACTCCAGGGAACATTAATTGATAACAGCTCATCCAAAAGCCTCCACACCTACACTGAAACCAACCTCCACCTAAGAGCCAACAAGTTCCAGAGCAAGACATACCACGCAAACTCTCCAGCAACACAGGAACATAGCCCTGAACTTTAATATACATGCTGCCCGAAGCCACACCAAACCCATAAATGTCTCAAAACTCACTGCTGAACACTTCATTGCACTCCAGAGAAAAGAAATCCAGCTCCACCCATCAGAACACTAACACAAGCTTCCTTAACTAGTAAACATCGACAAGCCACTTGTCCAACCCCACCCACAGGGAGGAACCTTCACAATCAAGAGGAACCACAAACTGCCAGGATACAGAAAGGCCCCTAACACAGCAATCTAAACAAGATGAAAAGGCAGAGAAATACTCAGCAGGTAAAGGAACATGATAAAGGCCCACCAAAAAAAAAAAAAAAAAAAGAGGAGGAGATAGGGAATCTACCTGAAAAAGAATTCAGAATAATGATAGTAAGAATGATCCAAAATCTTGAAAACAAAATGGAGTTACAGATAAACAGCCTGGAGACAAGGAACGAGAAGAAGCAAGAAATGTTTAACAAGGACCTAGACGAAATAGAAAAGAATCAATCAATAATGAATAAGGCAATAAATGAGATCAAAAACACTCTGGAGGGAACCAACAGTAGAATAACTGAGGCAGAAGATAGGATAAGTGAGGTGGAAGATAGAATTGTGGAAATAAATGAAGCAGAGAGGAAAAAAGAAAAAATAATTAAAAGAAATGAGGACAACCTCAGAGAACTCTGGGACAATGTCAAATGCCCCAACATTCGAATCATAGGAGTCCCACAAGAAGAAAACAAAAAGAAAGGCCATGAGAAAATACTTGAGGAGATAATAGTTGAAAACATCCCTAAAATGGTGATGGAAATAGCCACCCAAATCCAAGAAACCCAGAGAGTCCCAAACAGGATAAACACAAGCTTAAACACCTCAAGACACATATTAATCAAATTAACAAAGATCAAACACAAAGAACAAATATTAAAAGCAGCAAGGGAAAAACAACAAATAACACACAAGGGGATTCCCTTAAGGATAACAGCTGATCCTTCAATAGAAACTCTTCAGGCCAGGAGGAAATGGCAGGACATACTTAAAGTTATGAAAGAGAAAAAGCTACAGCCCAGATTACTTTACCCAGCAAGGATCTCATTTAAATATGAAGGAGAAATCAAGAGCTTTACAGACAAGCAAAAGCTCAGAGAATTCAGCACCACCAAACCAGCTCTTCAACAAGTGCTAAAGGATCTTCTCCAGACAGGAAACACAGAAACAGTGTATAAACTCAAACCCAAAACAACAAAGTAAATGGCAATGGGATCATACTTATCAATAGTTACCTTAAATGTAAATGGGTTGAATGCTCCAACCAAAAGACAAAGACTGACTGAATGCATACAAAAACAAGACAACTATATATGCTGTCTACAGAGACCCACCTCAAAACAAGGGACACATACAGACTGAAAATGAAGGGCTGGAAAAAGATATTTCACACAAATGGAAACCAAAAGAAAGCAGGAGTAGCAATACTCATATCAAATAAACTATGAAATAAAGGATGTGAAAAGAGACAAAGAAGGACACTACATAATGATCAAAGGATCAATCCAAGAAGAAGATATAACAATTATAAATATATATGCACCCAACATAGGAGCACCACAATATGTAAAGCAAATGTTAACAAGTATGAAAGGGGAAATTAACAGTAACACAATAATAGTGGGAGACTTTAATACCCCACTCACACCTATAGATAGATCAACTAAACAAAAAATTAGCAAGGAAACACAAACTTTAAATGATACAATGGACCAGTTAGACCTAATTGATACCTATAGGACATTTCACACCAAAACAATGAATTTCACCTTTTTCTCAAGTGCACACGGAAACTTCTCCAGGATAGATAACATCCTGGGCCATAAATCCAGCCTTGATAAATTCAAAAAAATTTGAAATCATTCTAAGCATCTTTTCTGATCACAATGTAGCAAGATTAGATGTCAACTACAGGAAAAAAAAAACTATTAAAAATTCCAACATATGGAGGCTAAACAACACACTTCTGAATAACCAAAAAATCACAGAAGAAATCAAAAAAGAAATCAAAATATGCATAGAAATGAACAAAAATGAAAACACAACAACCCAAAACCTATGGGACTCAATAAAAGAAGTGCAAAGGGGAAGGTTTATAGCAATACAAGCTTACCTCAAGAAACAAGAAAAAGTCAAATAAATAACCTAACTATACACCTAATGCAACTAGAAAAGGAAGAAATAAATAACACCAGGGTTAGTAGAAGGAAAGAAATCATAAAAATTATGGCAGAAATAAACACAAAAGAGACCATAGCAAAAATCAGTAAAGCCAAAAGCTGGTTCTTTGAGAAGATAAATAAAATAGACAAACCAATAGCCAGACTCATCAAGAAACAAAGGGAGAAGAATCAAATCAACAAAATTAGAAATGAAAATGGAGAAATCACACAGACAACACAGAAATACAAAGAATCATAAGAGACTACTATCAGCAACTATATGCCAATAAAATGGACAACTTGGAAGAAATGGACAAAGTCTTAGAAAAGTATAATTTTCCAAAACTGAACCAGGAAGAAATAGAAAATCTTAACAGACCCATCACAAACACAGAAATCCAAACTATAATCAGAAATCTTCCAGCAAACAAAAGCCCAGGACCAGACGGCTTCACAGCTGAACTCTACCAAAAATTTAGAGAAGAGTTCTAAACTGAGTAGGATATCCTACTATCCTATTCAAACTCTTCCAGAAAATTGCAGAGGAAGGTAAATTTCCAAACTCATTCTATGAGGCCACCATCACCCTAATACCAAAACCAAAGATGCCACAAAAAAAGAAAACTACAGGCTAATATCACCAATGAACATCGACACAAAAATCCTTAACAAAATCCTAGCAAACGGAATCCAACAACATTTTAAAAAGATCATACATCATGACCAAGTGGGCTTTATCCCAGGGATGCAAGGATTCTTTAATATCTGCAAATCAATCAATGTAATATACCACATTAACAAATTGAAAAATAAAAACCACAAGATAATCTCAATAGATGCAGAGAAAGCCTTTGACAAAATTCAACATCCATTTATGATAAAAACCCTCCAGAAAGCAGGCATAGAAGGAGCATACCACAACATAATAAAAGCTATATATGACAAACCCACAGCAAACATTATCCTTAATGGTGAAAAATTGAAAGCATTTCCCCTTAAGTGAAGAACAAGACAAGGGTGCCCACTCTCACCACTACTATTCAACATAGTTTTGGAAATTTTAGCCACAGCGATCAGAGCAGAAAAAGAAATAAAAGGAATCCAGACTGGAAAAGAAGAAGTAAAACTCTCACTGTTTGCACATGACATGATCCTCTACATAGAAAACCCTAAAGACTCCACCAGAAAATTACTAGAGCTAATCAATGAATATAGTAAAGTTGCAGGATATAAAATTAACATACAGAAATCCCTTGCATGTCTATACACTAACAATGAGAAAACAGAAGGAGAAATTAAGGAAACAATTCCATTCACTATTGCCACGAAAAAAAATAAAATAATTAGGTATAAATCTACCTAAAGAAACAAAAGACCTATATGTAGAAAACTATAAAACACTGATGAACGAAATCAAAGATGACACAAATAGATGGAGAAATATACCATGTTCACGGATCAGAAGAATCAATATAGGGAAAATGAATATACTCCCCAAAGCAATCTATAGATTCAATGCTGCCCCTATCAAGCTACCAACAGCATTTTTCACAGAACTAGAACAAATAATTTCACAATTTGTATGGAAATACAAAAAACCTCGAATAGCCAAAGCAATCTTGAGAAAGAAGAATGGACCTGGAGGAATCAACCTACCTGACTTCAGGCTCTACTACAAACCCACAGTCATCAAGACAGTATGGTACTGGCACAAAGACAGAAATATGGATCAATGGAAAATTAGAAAGCCCAGAAATAAATCTATGCACCTATAGACACCTTATCTTTGACAAAGGAGGAAAGAATATACAATGGAGAAAAGACAATCTCTTTAACAAGTGGTGCTGGGAAAACTGGTCAACCACTTGCAAAGGATGAAATTAGAACACTTTCTAACACCATACTCAAAAATAAAGTCAAAGTGGATTAAAGATCTAAACGTAAGACCAGAAACTATAAAACTCCTAGAGGAAAACATAGGCAAAACACTCTGACATAAATCACAGCAAGATCCTCTATGACCCACCTCCCAGAGTAATGGAAATAAAAGCAAAAATAAACAAATGGGACCTAATTAAACTTAAAAGCTTTTGCACAATGAAGAAAACTATAAGCAAGGTGAAAAAACAGCCTTCAGAATGGGAGAAAATAATAGCAAACGAAGCAATGGACGAAGAATTAATCTCAAAAATATATAAGCAACTCCTGCAGCTCAATTCCAGAAAAATAAATGACCCAATCAAAAAATGGCCCAAAGAACTAAACAGACATTTCTCCAAAGAAGACATATAGATGGCTAACAAACACATGAAAAGATGCTCAACGTCATTCATTATCAGAGAAATGCAAATCAAAACCACAATGAGGTACCATTACACGCCAGTCAGAATGGCTGCTATCCAAAACTCTACAAACAATAAATGCTGGAGAGGGTGTGAAGAAAAGGGAACCCTCTTACACTGTTGGTAGGAATGCAAACTAGTACAGCCACTACTTTGGAACAGTGTGGAGATTCCTTAAAAAACTGGAAATAGAACTGCCATATGAGTCATCAATACCACTGCTGGGCATACACAATGAAGAAACCAAATTGAAACAGACACATGTATCCCAATGTTCATCGCAGCACTGTTTACAATAGCCAGGACATGGAAGCAACCTAGATGTCCATCGGCAGATGAATGGATAAGAAAGCAGTGGTACATATACACAAAGGAATATTATTCAGCCATTAAAAAGAATACATTCGAATCAGTTCTAATGAGGTAGATGAAACTGGAGCCTATTATACAGAGTGAAGTAAATCAGAAAGAAAAACACCAATACAGTATGCTAACGCATATATATGGAATTTAGAAAGATGGTAACAATGACTGTGTATGCGAGACAGCAAAAGAGACACAGATGAACAGAACAGTCTTTTGGAGTCTGTGAGAGAAGGCGAGGGTGGGATGATTTGAGAGAATAGCATTGAAACATGTATATTATCATATGTGAAACAGATCACCAGTCCAGGTTTGAGGCATGAGACAGGGTGCTCAGGGCTGGTGCACTGGGATGACCCTGAAGGATGGGATGGGGAGGGAAGTCGGAGGAGAGTTCAGGATGGGGAACACATGTACACCCGTGGCTGATTCATGTCAATGTTTGGCAAAAACCACTACAATATTGCAAAGTAATTAGCCTCCAATTAAAATAAATAAATTTTTAAAAAAGAAACAAAATGATCACAAAGACAAAAAAAATAAATAAATAAATAAAATTAATTCATAAAAAAAAAGAATGGCCCCAAATGTTCTGAACTTGGTAATACGTGTGTGTGTGTATGCACGCACTCGCACTTGCAAAATCTAGAATCTCAGAAAATGTAAGCAGAGCAGGAAAAAAAACTTTTTTAAAGACTATGCCTAAACACATCATAGAGCACATGTTGAAAAACAAAGATTAAAAAAAATTAAAGGGATTGGAGAGGTGGAAAGGGCATGATAGATATAGGGGAACAATAGTAGGAAGAATATCAAATTTAAAATAAAGGCATATAGAAAGGGAGGGATAGGTGCAAGGAAGGAGGGAAGGAGGAGGGAAGGAGGAGGGAAGGAAAAAGTGAAACTAGCGAACAAGAACTATATACTCAAGATATCCTTCACAAAGGAGAGGAAACTCAAGACATTTTCAGATAAACAAAAACTCAAAGAGTTTGTCACCAGCAGACTTAAATGTTAATAAGTAGTAAAAAAAAAAAAAAAAAAAAAAGTTCTTTAGGCTGAAGAGGAATGAAATCAAATGAAAATTCAGGTTTAGTAGAAGGAGTTGAATAAAACCAGAAATGGCAATTATGTGGGTAAACATTTAAAAAAAATTTTTTTCTCCTTCTCCTAATTTATTTCAAAGACAGTCGACTATCTAAATATACACATGCGCACACACACACACACCCAGGAACACTGCCTGTCAGATTATAACATTTGTAGATGCACAGAATATTAAAAAAAAAAAAAAAAAAGTGCAAACATGAGAGTGTATTAATGGAATTATATAGTTATAAAGTTACTACATTTGACGTGAAATGGAACAATATTTACATTAACTGGACAGTAGTAAGTTCAAAGATATATACCATAACCCCAAAGAGACAAAAATCTTTATAACCCACTAGCAAGTGTCATTCACATGTTTTTTCTTACATGTTTTCTCAGTGCCAATCAAGGTCTATGTCAGTAAAAGAAACTATAAGGCATAAAAATAATTAGGTCAAGGTAAACAGTATCTTTTTAATGGTTTGGCATGAAACATGAATAAAACTTAATGCATTTTATATCCCAAGTATCATTTCTTAAACCTAAACTCATCATAAGATCTAACATCTAATAAATCCTTGAATTGGTATGCCTTGTGATGTTAACTGTAACTTTCAACTGAGAAAGCTTCTTGTGTTACAAATAGGGAATTTTCTTCTTGTTTTATTTGCCTTTGCCTTTGATACTTTGGACCAATGTTTATTTATTCCACGTGTATTTTTGTTCCAACACCACATAATCTCAAAGAGAATTTTAAAATGTAAAATGTGATGGCATATAATGGTCATTAGAATGGCTACTACAAACGTTAATTAACTTTCTAAATAATATAGAGATTTCATTCTATAGCAGAAAACATACTTTCAAAGGAGTAGTACACATCCTATACCATTTTCATTTTCACTAATCCTTCAAAAAGATATACTCTATGAGTCCTCAAATTCAATAATCTATGTTGGTGATTTCTCTACACATTGATTAACATCATATTGTGCATTATACATACAATACCACTGTTATGAAAGCAATGGCAAGAGACAATGTAATGATTTTGTAGACAACCACAAAAGAATAATATGGCAGCATATAACTGTTTGTTAAACAAGGCTCTAGCTTCACACACTCAATTTTATTTTAAAAGAAACAAGAAGATGAAACACATGATGATCTGGCAGATATTTGTTTATCAAAGATAGCCTTATACTGGATACTCTGCTCTTAAAGATTCTATCTCTGGATCAGATTTTGACTGGGAACTAGAAATTATGCTGCATGAGTCAAAATAAAAGGAAAGAAATAACAAAATATAAGTACACTCAAACTATATCCTTTTAGAAAAGAAAACCAAAAAAGAATTTAACAAGAAAATATGAGCCTGGAGACTGCATTCCTGGGTCTGAATTGTTTAGTTCATTATTTGAAATGAGCACAAGAAACACAATTTAGACAGAGGATTCTTTTAAAAATGTGCTTATTCTCCTTGGAGCTTTGTCAGACCAGTCTGACTTTAGATGCTGGCCAGTCATGTCTGAGCATCCTTTTGGACCATCTATTCCAAGTCTACTCTGCCTGGAATCCACTAGACTTAACTCTTTTTTACTTCCTATCATCAATTGTGGTTTATCTTATTCATCCCAAGGCCCAGTCTAGCTCAAAAGACTAAATTCAGTCCAAACTAGACTCCATCATCCAGATGGAGAATTATTTGGGCCAAGTACTTCTCTAGGTGGGTGAATGAATGATTTAGAGGTTGGCATCAATATGGAATGCCTGTAAGTTCCAGTCAACGGACACTAGTGGCTTATAGTTGATTCAGGATTAAGTTATCATAGAATTGCACTCATTTCACATGCCAGTAAGGTTATGCTCAAAATCTTTCAAGCTAGGCTTCAGCAGTACATGAGCTGAGAACTTGCAGATGCAAAACCTGGGTTAAGAAAACGTAGAGGAACCAGAGATTAAATTGTCAGCCTTCACTGGATCACAAAGAAAGCAAGGAAATTCCAGAAAAACATCTACTTCTGCTTTACTGACTATGTGAATGCCTTTGACTGTGTGGATCACAACAAACTATGAAAAATTCTTAAAGAGATGGGAATACCAGACCACCTTATCTGTCTCCTGAGAAACCTACATGTGGGTCTAGAAGCAAAGGTTATTAACAGAACTGGACATGTAACAAATGACTGGGTCAAACCTGGGAAAGGAGTATGACAAGGCTGTATACTGACATCCTGCTTATTTAACTTATATGCAGAGCACATCAGAGAAACGCCAGACTAGGTGAGTCACAAGCTGGAATCAAGATTGCTGGGAGAAATATCAACAACCTTAGATATGCAGATGATACCACTCTAATGGCAAAAGTAAAGAGGAACTAGAGAGATTCCTGATGAGAATGAAAGAGAGAATGAATAGCTGGCTTAAAACTCAACATTCAAAAAATTAAAATCATGATATCCAGTGTCATCACTTCATGGCAAATAGAAGGGGGAAAAGTGGAAACGGTGACAGGTTTTCTTTTCATGGGCTCCAAAATCACTGCAGACAGTGACTGCAGCCATGAAATCAAAAGATGCTTGCTTCTTGGAAGAAAAGCTATGACAAACCTAAACAGCATATTAAAATGCATAAGCATCATATTGCCAACAGAGGTCCACATAGTCAAAGCTATGGTTTCTCCAGTAGTCATGTACGGATGTGAGAGTTGGACCATTAAGAAGTCTGGAAGAAAAGAAAGAAAGTGAAGTCGTTCAGTTGTGTCCGACTCTTTGTGACCCCATGGACTGTAGCCTGCCAGGCTCCTCTGTCCATGAAATTCTCTAGGCAAGAGTACTGGAGTGGGTTGCCGTTTCCTTCTCCAGGGGATCGTCCCAACCAAGGGATTGAACCCATGTCTAATGCATTGCAGGCAGACTCTTTACCATCTGAGCCACCAGGGAAGCCTTTAGGAAGGCTGAATGCCCAAGAATTGATGCTTTCAAATTGTGGTACTGGAGAAGACTCTTGAGAGTCCCTTGGACTTCAAGGAGATTAATCCAGTCAATCCTAAAGGAAATCAACCCTGGATATTCATTGGAAGGACTGATGCTGAAGTTGAAACTCTTTTCTGATGAAATAGGTGGAAAAAATCAAATATCATGTTTATTAATGTCTATATTGTTGTTTGTTGTCATTTAGTTGCTAGGTTGTGTCTGACTCTTTTGTAGACCCATGGACTGTGGCTTGCCAAACTCCTCTATCCATGGAAGAGAGACAAGAATGTTGGAATGGGTTGCCATTTCCTTCTTCAGAATGTCTTCTTGATTCATGGATCTAACCTGCATCTCCTGCATTGGTAGGTGGCTTCTTTACAACTGAGCCACTAGGGAAGTCCATTAATGTCTCTACAGTGTGCATTAAAAATTATTGCTAATACAAAGACAAGAAAAGAATTTAAAATGAGTTGTCTGATTTCAAAATACAGTATTGTTCAAAGTGAAAAAAAAAAAATCCCATATAGAAAATTTAAGTAATGTCATCCAGTATTCAAAAAAAAAAAAAAAAAGTTAAGGAGAGAAAAATAATGAAATGGAACAAGAGAAACATTTTAACTGTTAAAACATGATTAAAGTATATCAGTCAAAATTGGATAGTATTTCCAAATGAGAAATGAATTTTAGCTTGTTAATAATTCCCTCCTCAGAACTATTTATCCAAAGGAGTTTAAAGTTTGCGATTCATTTAACAAATACAAATAACTATATCACAGTAACTGCAAAAGTAAAAGAAGTGGAAAATATGTATAAATCAAGAATAATCCAAGAATAAATTACAATCAGGAATAATCCATGGGTTTCCCTGGTGGCTCAGCTGATAAAGAATCTCCCTGCAATGTGGGAGACCTGGGTTCAATCTCTGAGTTGGGAAGATCCCCTGGAGAAGGGAATAGCTACCCATTCCAGTATTCTGGCCTGGAGAATTCCACGGACGGTATATAGTCCATGCGGTCACAAAGAGCTGGGCATGACTGAGTGACTTTCACTTTCACTTCAGGAACAATCCATAACCTCCGAAGTAAAAATGTGGGCAAAGATTTGAATTAAGTGTCTCTCTAGGGACAGATGATTGGAAACTAGAATAGTTGAACATAAATAAAATATATAAAAACAATCACAGAATGTGAGGTAAGGATTCATCATCACACACAAGTAGGAGTAGGGTCTCTCAGAAACGGCACAGAATAAGAAGTTATATGATTTGTAAACTTAGAGAGATCTAAACCCACGGTGAATCTTAAAAATGGTTTCCATTTAGGAGTAACATGAATAATCACATAGTCTAATATTAAAATATAACTGAAAATAAACTAGGAGGAATAATATGATCAGCAGTGTTTTGGGTTCACTCAGTCTCTCCTGATTATTTCTTCTTATCTGGACAGCATTTGCACCTTAGATTTCTTTAGCTCAGATGACACCTCTGTTCACTGTTTTAAGATTACTGTCACTGTTATTTACCAAATATCTTTCTGACCCCACTAATACCTAAAATTTAGATAATTTGCTTTTCCAAAGGTCAATGCCCAAACTACTAAGGGCATTAGATATTGTCTCCAAATTTATGATGAAGAGACATAAAACGCTTTTACTAGAGAAAAGAGACAACCAAAGAAACTTTTAATCAGGTCCCCTTTGGGACAAGGAAAACAACATTGTTTTTTGATATCCTGGTTTTGGATATCCAGTCATTATTAATCTGTAGGTGATCTGGGAAACAGACTCTTGGAGGGCACAAACAGAACCTTGTGTGCAACCAGGACCTAGGAGAAAGGAGCAGTGACCCCACAAGAGACTGACCCAGACTTGCCCGGGAGCGTCCAGGAGTCTCCAGCAGAGGCGTGCGTCGGTGGTGGCCTGCTGCAGGGTTGGGGGCACTGAGTGTAGCAGTGCATGCTACTTTTTGAAAGAGGTATTCATTACTGTCATTACTTCCACCAAAGTTTGGCCCCAGGTAAATAGCAGGGAGGGAACACAGCTCCACCCATCAATAGAAAATTGGATTAAAGATTTACTGAGCATGGCCCCATCCATAAGAACAAGACCCAGTTTCCCCTCAGTCAGTCTATCCTGTCAGGAAGCTTTCATAAGCCTCTTATCCTTCTCCATCAGAAGGCAGACTGAAAGCTACAATCATAGAAAATCAACCAATTTAATTCTAGTAATGGAAACTAGAAATCACAGAAAACAAACAAATCTAATCACATGAACCACAGCCTTGTCTATCTCAGTGAAACTATGAGCCATGCCGTGTAGGGCCACCCAAGACAGATGGGTCATGATGGAGAGTTCAGACAAAATGTAGTCCACTGGAGAAGGGAAGGGCAAACCATTTCAGTATTCTTGCCTTGAGAACCCCAAGAACAGCATAAAAAGGCAAAAAGAGAGGACACTGAAAGATGAACTTCCCAGACCAGTAGGTGCCCAGTAAGCTACTGGAGATCAGTGAAGAAATAACTCCAGAAAGAATGAAGGGATGGAGTCAAAGCAAAAACAACACCCAGCTGTGGATGTGACTGGTGATGGAAGCAAGGTCCAATGCTGTAAAGAGCAATATTGCATAGGAACTTGGAATGTTAGGTCCATGAATCAAGGCAAATTGGAAGTGGTCAAACAGGAGATGGCAAGAGTGAATGTCAACATTTTAGGAATCAGCCACTAAAATGGAGTGGAATGGGTGAATTTAACTCAGGTGACCATTATATCTACTACGGTGGGAAATGATCCCTTAGAAGAAATGGAGTAGCCCTCATAGTTAACAAAAAAGTCTGAAATGCAGTACTTGGATGCAATCTCAAAAACACATGATGATCTCTATTGATTTCCAAGGCAAACCATTCAGTGTCACAGTAATCCAAGTCTATGCCCCAACCAGTTATGCTGAAGAAGCTGAAGTTGAATGGTTCTACGAAGACCTACAAGACCTAAAACTAACATCCAAAAAAGAAGTCCTTTTCATTATAGAGGACTGGAACGTAAAAGTAGGAAGTCAAGAAACACCTGGAGTAATAGGAAAATTTGGCTTTGGAATAAAGAATGAAGCAGGGCAAAGGCTAATAGAGTTTTGCCAGGAGAATGCACTGGTCATAGCAAACACCGTCTTCCAACAACACAAGAGAAGACTCTTCACATAGACATCACCAGATGGTCAACACTGAAATTGGACTGATTATATTCTTTGCAGCCAAAGATGGAGAATCTCTACAGTCAGCAAAAACAAGACCAGGAGCTGACTATGGCTCAGATCATCAACTCCTTATTTCCAAAGTCAGACTTAAATTGAAGAAAGTAGGGGAAAGCACTGGACCATTCAGATATGACCTAAATCAAATCCCTTACAATTATACAGTGAAAGTGAGAAATAGATTTAAGGGACTAGATCTGATAGACATAGTGCCTGATGATCTATGGACAGAGGTTCATGACATTGTACAGGAGACAGAGAACAAGACCATGCCCAAGAAAAAGAAATGCAAAAAGGCAAAATGGTTGTCCGAGGAGGCCTAGCAAATAGCTGTGAAAAGAAGAGAAGTGAAAAACAAAGAAGAAAAGGAAAGATATACCTATTTGAATGCAGAGTTCCAAAGGATAGCAAGAAGAGGTAAGAAAGACTTCCTCAGTGATCAGTGCAAAGAAATAGAGGAAAACAATAGATAGAGAAGACTAGAGATCTCTTCACAAAAATTAGAGATTCCAAAGGAACATTTCACTCAAAGATGGGCTCAATAAAGGACAGAAATGGTATTGACCTATCAGAAGCAGAAGATACTAAGAAGAGGTGGCAAGAAACACAGAATAACTATACAAAAAAGATCTTCACAACCCAGATAATCACAATGGTGTGATCACTCACCTAGAGCCAGACATCTGGAATGTGAAGTCAAGTAGGACTTTGAAAGTATCACTACAAACAAAGCTAATGGAGGTGATGGAATTCCAGTTAAGCTATTTCAAATCCTAAAAGATGATGCTGTGAAAGTGCTGTACTCAATATGCCAGCAAATCTGAAAAACGCAGCAGTGGCCACAGGACTGGAAAAGGTCAGTTTTTATTCCAATCCCAAAGAAAGAAAATGCCAAAGAATGCTCAAGTTATCACACAGTTGCATTCATCTCACACGCTAGTAAAGTAATGCTCAAAATTCTCCAAGCCAGACTTCAACAGTACGTGAACCGTGAACTTTCAGGTGTTCAAGCTGGTTTTAGAAAAGGAAGAGGAACCAGAGATTAAATTGCCAACATCCACTGGATCATTGAAAATGTAAGAGAGTCCCAGAAAAAACATTTATTTCTGCTTTATTGACTATGCCAAAGTCTTTGACTGTGTGGATCACCACAAACTGTGGAAAATTCTGAAAGAGATGGAATACCAGACCACCTGACCTGCCTCTGGAGAAATCTGTATACAGGTCAGGAAGCAACAATTAGAACTGGACATGGAACAACAGACTGGTTCCAAAGAGGAAAAGGAGTACATCAAGGCTGGATATTGTAACCTTGCTTATTTAACTTCTGTGCAGAGTACATCATGCGAAATGCTGGGCTGGAAGAAGCACAAGCTGGAATCAAGATTGCCGAAGAAATATCTATAACCTCAGATATGCAGATGACACCACCCTTGTGGCAGAAAGTGAAGAAGAACTAAAGAGCCTCTTGAGGACAGTGAAAGAGGAGAGTGAAAAAGTTGGCTTAATACTCAACATTCAGGAAACTAAGAGCATGGCATCTGTTCCCATCACTTCATGGCAAATAGATGGGGAAACAATGGAAACAGTGGCAGACTTTATTTTGGGGGGCTCCAAAATCACTGCAGGTGGTGATTACAGCCATGAAATTAAAAGATGTTTGCTCTTTGGAAGAAAAGTTATGACCAACCTAGACAACAGAGACATTATTTTGCCAACAAAGGTCCATCTAGTCAAGGCTATAGTTTTTCCAGGTGTCATGTATGGATGTGACAGTTGGACTACAAAGAAAGCTGAGTGCTGAGGAATTGATGCTTTTGAACTGTGGTGTTGGGGAAGACTCTAGAGTCCCTTGGACAGCAAGGGGATCCAACCAGTCAATCCTAAAGGAAATCAGTCCTGAATGTTCATTGGAAGGACTGATTTTGAAGCTGAAACTCCAATAGTTTGGCCACCTGATGAGAAGAACTGACTCATTTGGAAAAGGCCCTGATGCTGAGAAAAACTGAAGGTGGTAGAAGAAAGGGACAACAGAGAATGAGATGGTTGGATGGCATCACCAACCCAGTGGACATGAGTTTGAGTAAACCCGGGGAGTTGGTGATGGACAGGGAGGCCTGGCATGCTGCAGTCCATGGGGCCACAAAGAGTCAGGCAGGACTGAACTGAACTGAACTGATCATGTCAGAAGTCTTTACGAGAAAGAGGCATACAATGGGGAGTCTGAGCCCTTAGGTGGGAGTGGGGTGAGGGGAGAAGTGTTATGGGTTATAATCTTATCAGAAGAATAAAGCAAGTTTACATAAGACCACAATGGATATGTGTATACCAGAAGTCCCAAGAGAAGGGAATGATCATTTCTAAATGAGTGAGATTAAAAAGACTTCAAGGTGGAGGTGAAGATGGGACTCTGAGGCAACATTCTGAAATGTTAGTAACAGAAGCAGATAAGTTCAAGGAACTGCAGCACTACAATTAGGTTAAAGTGGAAAGAAGGTTAGGAGCCATGGAGAAATCTTGAAACTTGAAGCCACAGTGTGAAAATAATGTTATAGATTCTTATCAGTCAAGGTTTTTATTGGCTGTTACAGGAATCTGAAATTTATCTTTGCTCCCAGTTTTATTGTTTTCAAAAACTATGTTGATCAGTCAATTTTCATATGAAACTGAGCAAAACAGAAGAAATGAAGTTGAGGAAAAGAGGTGAAATGGACACAAGACAATCAGATAACAGTTTCTATGTTAAAGACACTGGAGGAAGCAAACCACTTAGGGTCAAAAAAAAAAAGATTATTTTTTCATAATGGAAAAAACAGCATTTAGGAATATTGGATGATTTATTGTCATACATTCCTAAGGGTTATGCTTTTTGTTGTTAAACTTCTGTTGAAAACAGTATCTTTGCCTAAGTATCTAATGACAAATCCTCTTCGGAATGTGATTTCAAATTCTTTTTGGAATATCTGAAGACTCTCAAAAGAACTTGAAATGTGTTCTTGTTACCTATAAAATGTTAGAAACACTTGCCTTTCAAAACAGCAGCTGCAGGGTGAACATCTAGAAAGCAAACCCAGAGAGGCTCCCCTTCTTTTTTCTGTTAACCCAAGTAGTCTCTATATATTTTTCAATCTCTTTTTTCTACACCTTTTTATATTAACCAAAAGTGATGAATGGCGGGTGTGGAAGGAAGGGGACTGGAGAAACCCCATCCATTTGAAAAGAGTTCATTCTTTTTACCCTGTTTTGCAGAGTGTCATTTTAAATAAGTGCTAGCCAGGAGAAGGTTTTTATTGTTTTGAACCACAGGCTTTATATTACCTTAAAAGAAAAAAAGAAAACCTCTCAGCCGCAAGTTGGATGCTTCTGGCAGCAATACAAATCTAGCACCACCCAGGGAGGGAGCGTATTTGCTTCTTCGCTCACTTCTGGCAGGGCAGAGGAATGCTGGACATCGAGAGACAAGAAGGGAGGCTGTCCAGAGCATTGCCACGCTGCTTCCCTGTCCCTCGCCTTGGGCCTCCTCCCTTGTGAACACACAGGTAAGGACACTGAGGTGCTGATGCAAGTGGAGCATCCTAGCTCACTGTGACCAAGTCAGGGAGGAAGTCAAGTGCAACGCACTGAGGATGCCCACCAGGTCTCAACACCCTCAGGAAGCTCAACCTGGCCTGGCTGAGGTCAGAGGGTTCTCATTCCTTCCACCACACTGCTAAAAAGGTCCTGTGTTTCTTAGCCTTTCTATCTTTGTGTATCACTCTGAAGCATGCTTTTCTCTAGACTGTTAAGAAAAACATTGAAAGAGCCACTGAATGTTTGCATTTTGACAAATCGGAGGCTAGTTGTTCATCTGTTTTTCTTTTGTATTCAGAAATCAGAGCTGACAGCAATCTTGACTGCTGAAAGTAAAATATCATCTAAAGTTTCATTTTCAATGTAGTGTTATAAAATACTACACGTGGATAAAATATAAAATTTAACATTAGACAGGGAGCTGAAAAACTACAGAGATAAAATGTTCCTATAATATGGCAGTCGTCTCTAAATATAAGGTTTCATGTTATAAATTTGGGTTCTTAATGAATTTTTTATATCATCAATTCTGTTTCCACTTAGATGTCAGAAACTGAGCTGGAAAAGATAAAAGTCAGAACAGCTGAGCATTTTGAAAATGACAAAAATAACATTTCTTGGTTGAAGGAAGGTAAGTTCTCTTACTGTTGATTTTCTATCAATGTGAAAATTGTGCCTTTGTTTATAAGCAAAAAAGAGCAGGCAGAAGGAGGAAAAATGCCCTGCAGTTCAAACGATATTAATACTTCTGGTTTTCTGTTTCTTTCTTTTTTTTTTTTTTTGGCCTAAGTGGTAGATTGAGGGTGTTTAGTATTGAAATGCTTTTTGTACGCAGGACACTCAGATGATTTTATGGGTAGGGAAATATATACTTCCAATTCAGATACACATTACCTATAAGGTTCTTGTTGTGCTAGAGAATTTTCTCCTTTGTATCCAGGAAGATGAAATCATTTGAGGACAAGTAATTTTTAAATAATAATCACAGAAAGGAGTGCAGGCTGTAGGAAGTCATGTCTACAAATAGAATTGTCATTCACTGCAATTACAGAGCCACCTTCCCAGGGGAGAGTGCTGTCGGCCACAAGGACTGTGTGCGTAAGATGCCTGCCTGAAATACATACACAAATCGATAAGTCCTCCTAGGAGGAGTACAAATTTGTGCACTTTCGAAAACACGTATAAACTCATGATTATTTACTAGAAGGCTTTATTTCATAATCTTTTCTTTTTATAAATACCTTTAATGTTTCTTAAAGGAAACTGATTTGATATTTTATTTAAATAGTTAAGTTGTCTCTTTTACACCATTTCCTGAATCTATTCAATTGTAAAAAGATGGCTCTTAAGTAGTTGTCATTCCTCAAAACTGTTTTCTAAGGTCACAAGAGACTTTAATATATATATATCAAATAAGTTCTATTACATCAAACATCATCATCATTAATACATCAAACACAATGACAATGTGCATTAGTGATTATGCTGAATCATCAAAACAACCTTATAAAGCACTAATTACTCCTACTATTCAGGTGAGAAAACAGAATCTCAAAGGGTTTAAGTAAATTACCTAAAATCACAAAATTAGGAAGTGACAGAGCTGGGATTTGATCCCAGACCATAAGACTCCGTAGCATATAAATTTAACTACCACCTTTCACTGTGTTTCAAAGAAAAGATGTTTAAGTCACTTGTTAGGACATGATTGTGCTCAAAAACTTTCCTGAAGTGTTTAAATCAACACCTCCACTTTCACATATACATCTTCCATCCACTCTTATTCTTAATTGCTCTTTACCACCACTGTCATTTTTCAACTGTTCACTCTTTTAAAAAAGATTATCCTTCTGCCCCAGGGCCCCATAATAAAATTTAATAGCTGGGACTCATCTCTAGTGAAGACTTTATTTCAGGATAAAAGTGGGTACAGACATGAAGTATTCTGAGAATCATTTCCTTCCAAAAGCCACAGAGCTAAGAAATCCTTTTTTTTTTTAAATTTTAATTAAACAATCTTTTAAATACAATCTTAAAAAAAACAGAAGTAAAAACAAAAACCGAACTTAGGCTAAAGATCCCCCTGTGTTTTTGTTGGGAAGACCAAACCCACCAAAACAGAGGAGTTCTTTACTGCTACTTATAGGAAAGTTTATCTTCTTTTGTTATGCTCTAGCTGCTCCATGCTGTAGATGTATCATAGAGAAATAATGACAAAATTGATAGACCAGTCAACTGCTTCCTGAAAATTTTTGTTTTTAAAAAACTGTCTCTACTAAGTACAACTTCGGATTGAATTCTTGTATTCTACAAAATCTAATTTCCCAGGTGACCTGTTTTATCCCATTTGGACACAATTTAATCTACACTCAAATTATGTTTACTCTATTTCATTAATTGTGAATTATCAGGAGGAGTTAGGTTTTGAACATAAACGTCTTTTCATTTAATGTTAAGAAAAAGTTTATATGTTGGCTTATTAAAAAAAAATAGACTGGTGCAGCGGCAATAATAGAAGATTTGAAGTCAGGTAGGTGAAGTTTTAAATCTTCTGCTCACTTGTTTGCTAGCTGGTGACTGTACTGTTATTTAACCTCTCTGAGCTTCAGATTCCTTAGCCAAGGGGTATAATATCTACCTTGTGAAATATGGGGAAGATAGACCATTATTTCATGTCTTTTATCCCCTCTTTAAAGCATGGTTCAAAATCAGATAATTATTTTTTGAGATTCTGGTTCATAGTTTGAACAATGAGCACTACGATCAGTGCTATATGTTTTTACAGCACTGTCAACAGAAAGAACCTCTATAAAGAGGCGACAAGGCAGTTTATCTGGGATCTTGGAATTGCAGTTTGGGGAATCACAGATTTGGGAGGAAACCAGAATAGTGTCTGGTCACAGAAAATGGGCAGGGAGGTTATGGGGAATAGAAGAAGATCGTGCAGGCTACACAAGCCGGTGACTGAAGATCTGGACAGTAGAGTAAATCTGTTCCACACATGACTTGGCTATCAAGCTTACTTATCTTTTACTGGGGGTAGGTGGGATTTCCTTAGTACAGAAAAAGCCCAGTTCTTAGCACTATTCTTTCCTTCTGGCAACTCAGCCAACTATTCAGTCGCTTTATTTTCCCATGTTCAGTCAAAGTTCAGCATGGGCAGCAAATACGGAGGTCCTTCTTGCATGCCTCAGTCATTCCTGCCATTGTTTCTCTGACAGCATTTCATGTAAATTCCTTCCTTTTGTCCCTGCAACCATTTGGTGTGCTGGATATTGGTCCATTTTCCAGATTAAAAGACAGAGGCTCAGAGAAACTAGTTTTATTTTTTAATCACAAAAATGCTTTTATTTATTTAGCTTCTTACAATACTCACATATCAGAAACTGACAAATTCATATAAATGTTTAGTCTCTAAGTCATGTCCAAATCTTTGGCAACCCCATGGACTGTAGCCCACCAGACTCCTCTTTCCATGGGATTTCCCAGGCAAGAATACTGGAGTGGGTAGCCATTTACTAGTCTTTCCCATTCTATTGTTTTCCTCTACTTCTTTGCATTGATCACTGAGGAAGGCTTTCTTATCTCTCCTTGCTATTCTTTACAACTCTGCATTCAAATAGGTACATCTTTTTTCTCCTTTGCCTTTTGCTTCTCTTCTTTTCACAGCTATTTGTAAGGCTTCCTCAGACAACCATTTTGCCTCTTTGCATTTCTTTTTCTTGGGGATGGTCTTGATCCCTCCTTCCTGTACAGTGTCACGAATCTCCAACCATAGTTCTTCAGGCGCTCTATCAGATCTAATCCCTTGAATCTATTTCTCACTTCCACTGGATAATCGTAAGGGATTTGATTTAGGTCATACCTGAATGGTCTAGTGGTTTTCCCTACTTTCTTCAATTTAAGTCTGAATTTGGTAATAAGGAATTGATGATTTGAGCCACAGTCAGCTCCTGGTCTTGTTTTTGCTGACTGTATAGAGTTTCTCTACCTTTGGTTGCAAAGAATATAATCAATCTGATTTTGGTATTGACCATCTGGTGGTGTTCATGTGGAGAGTCTTCTTTTGTGTTGTTGGAAAAGGGTGTTTGTTATGACCAGTGTATTCTCTTGGCAAAACTCTGTTAGCCTTTGCCCTGCTTCATTCTATACTCTTTTGCCTCTTACTCCAGGTATTTCTTGACTTCCTACTTTTGCATTCCAGTTCGCTATAGTGAAGAGGACATCTTTTTTGTGTGTTAGTTCTAGAAGGTCTTGTAGGTCTTCATAGAACCATTCAACTTCAACTTCCTCAGCATTACTGGTTGGGGCATAGACATGGATTACTTTGATATTGAATGGTTTGCCTTGGAAACCAAACCAAAAGAGATCATTCTGTCGTTTTTGAGATTGCACCCAAGTTCTGCACTTTGGACTCTTTTGTTGACTATGATGGCTACTCCACTTCTTCTAAGGGATTGTTTCTCACCGTAGTAGATATAATGGTCACCTGAGTTAAATTCACCCATTCCAGTCCATTTTAGTTCACTGATCCCTAAAATGTCAATGTTCACTCTTGTCATCTCCTGTTTGACCACTTCCAACTTATCTTGATTCATGGACCTAACATTCCAGGTTCCTATGCAGTATTGTTCTTTACAGCATCAGACTTTACTTCCATCACCAGTCACATCCACAGTTGGGCACTGTTTTCCCTTTGACTCAGATCTTCATTCTTTCTGGAACTATTTCTCCACTCTTCTCCAGTAGCATATTCGGCACATACCAAACTGGGGGGTTCATCTTTCGGTGTCATATCTATTTGCTTTTTCAAACTGTTCATGGGGTTTCCAGGTCAAGGATACTAAAGTGGTTTGCCTTTCCCTTCTCCAGTGGACCCCATTTTGTCACAACTCTCCACCTTGACATGTCTGTCTTGGATGGCCCTACATGACATGGCTTATAGTTTCATTGAGTTAGACAAGACTGTGATCCAAATGATCAGTTTGGTCAGTTTTCTGTAATTGCAGTTTCCATTCTGTCTGCCCTCTGATGGCTCCTTAGAGGCTTGTAGAAGTTTCCCAATAGGAGGGACTGGCTATGGGGGATTCTGGGTCTTGCTCTATGGGCAGGGCCAAGCTTAGTAAATATTTAATCCAATTTTCTGTTTATGGGTGGGGCTGTGATCCCTCCCTGTAGTTTGACCTGAGGCCAACTATGCTAATGGTAATGGTGACCTCCTTCAAAAGGATTTATGCCAGGACTGTTGTACTCAGTGGCCCTGACCCCATGGAAGGCACTGTTAACCCACACCTCTGCTGGAGACTCCTGGACACCCATAGGCAAGTCTGGCTCAGTCTCTTATGGGTCACTGCTCCTTTTTCCTGGGTCCTGGTGCACACAAGGTTTTATTTGTGCTCTCCAGGAGTCTGTTTCCCTAGTCCTATGTAAGTTCTGTAATCAAATCCCACTGGCCTTCGAAGCCAAATTCCCTTGGGGTTCTCAGTCCTTTTGCCGAATCCCCAGGTTGGGAAATCTTTTGTGGATCCTAGAACTTTAACAGTGCGAGAACATCTTTGGCATGATTATTCTCCAGTTTATAGTTTGTCTACTTTGTGGCTCTGTAGTTGGGTTCACACACCACACCTTTCAGGTCGGCTGCAGCCTGAGTACCTGTTCCCATGGCGGGCCACTGCTAACTCATGCCTCTACAAGAGACACTCAGACACTCAAAGGCAGGTTTGGCTCAGTGTCTTGTGGGGTCCCTGGGTCCTCGTGTGCACAAAGTTTTGTTTGAGACCTCCGAACATCTCTCGTGGGTATAGAATTTGATTCTAAACACGATTTTGCCCCTCTTACTGTCTACTGGGGCTTCTCCTTTGTCCTCGGATGTGGGTATCTTTTTTGGTGGGATCCAACATTCTCCTGTTGATGGTTGTTCAGCAGTTACTTGCAATTTGGGGATTTTCACAGGAGAAGATGAGCACACATCCTTCTACTCCACCATATTTCAGGGCTGTTTATAATTGATCAAAACCCCTTCCCCCTTAAAAAAGAAAAAGAAATAAAGTAACCTTTCAGTATCCACCAGGGGACTGGCTCCAGTACCCCACTGTAGACACCAACTCCAAAGATGCTCAAGTCTCATACCAGATGGTGTGGGGGTCAGCCCTCTCTGTCTGAAGATTCAGAACCCATGGATAGGGAAGGATGAGTGTAGAGATCTGAAAGCTGTTCAAAACCTTCTTTATGAATAACAAATTAATTGCCTCTCCCGTCACAGTGTCTCTTACCTCCCTCTGAAACTCCAGCTGAATACTGTCCACAGTTAAAATATAGGGAATCACAGCACTGCCGGATTAGGGCTGGAGCAAATGCTCACTGGGTTTATCTGCCTAAATCAGTTACCACAGCACCTGACCTCGAAGTGAGCGTGCGACCAAGAAGAGTCAGCATCGTCACTTCCAACCTAAGTACTGATACTCTTTCTAACTTTTCATCTTCAAACACTCATTCAGGGTATCAAATTTGATTTACATTTATTAATAGTTATCAACAGAGACAAGGCATGAGCATAGTAGCGCACATTAAAATAAAAAAGAAAAAGGAGAAAAGAAACAGTCCTGTATTCAAGAATTTTACCTAATTGTCCTGCTTTGGCCTGAAAGGTGAAAAGGTTCTTTGCTTTCTACTTCTCTCAAAGGGTTGGTTGAAGCAACATCCAGAGCTTCTTACTAACAATTAGGGTAAACAGTGTTTAAGAAACACATCAATAAACCTGAAAATGTATTCAGAATAAAATTAACTGAATCTAGTTTTATCTTCTATCAAACTACCAGGCAATCTTGTATCACTACTGCCTTTGAACTCCTGACTTCTCAAATTTTAGATTGATCAAATTCCTGACTCCCAACCTAAGGAATTCAGCAGAATATAGATGGAGAGAGGATATAAATGCTTAAGAGCAAGTAACATGAAGCAACATGCTCAGGGACCATACTCGGAGAAAACCTGTTTTAAGACAACCAGAGAAACAAAATATGATTGTGAAATATGCACCCAGGCAAGATGAGCTGTGTTGTGTAACTGTGGGCCAAGATGGTCTTGAAAGGCCAGTCTTGAAGATGGCCATGAGCTATTTGCACAGGGGGAGAGGAGGAGTTAATGCCGAGAGCAAAAGCATCAGAGGCTGCATGATGTGATGACCACTTTGGTGTCAGGGAAATGGGCATGTTGGCTAGTTACCTGTGTATGGGTTAACACAAGAAAGGGAGGATAAAAAGACTGAATGCCAAGTATAAGTTGTTGGGCATGGGTTTTTAAGTTGTCAGTGCAGGCAGGTCTGAGGTCAGGGACCAATATACTGAACTGTGATTTGGGCATATACATCTGTAACTAGAGTGCAAACTGGCATGGGACAGGCAGAGGAAAGTTTAAGGCAAGATGGATGATGATGGCTAAGACAGCAATGCATTCAACAGCCTAGACAAGAGGGCCACACAACTGGCATAAAAGTCATAACAAGGAGAAGAAGAAAATAGGTCCAAACGTGAAAAATGTTATGAAGGAAAAATTGATATAACATAGAAATTGGGGGGGAAATTACAGGTGGAATAAGATGGCATGTAATACCCCATTAAGCCAGGGAGCATTCTGGGTAACCATTTCAGTGCTTGCTCCTTACACCATTTGATACGGAAGAGAAACAGCGAAATGAAGGGATGGGAGCCTTTAAATTGTTGCCATTTGCAGTTTAAAATCACAGCATCACCAGTGTTTGAACTGCACACAATTTCCTAGAGTGTCTCCTGATTTTCCAGGAGAAACTGGATTTCTAAATGACATCACCTGAATTCTAAAGGTTAACTAATAACAATGAACAGCAATAGTTAGAAGAAAACACCATGCAGGACAAGTAAACCAGATTCTGTGAGTCTAGCTCAGCTCAAGAGTTTGTAACTTCTGTTCTAAAAGCTTGTATCTCTCAACGAAATCTATTACAATTTCCTAAAAGCTGGTTTTCCATAAATATTACTCTCTCTATATATGTGTACACACACACACAAAGTCAAAACAAAGGTTTGATCTAAACATATAAAATTAAGAACATTGAAATAAAACTGTTTGTCTTTCAGAAGATTAGCTCTCTATGATTGTTTTCGTGACGCAGTCTCTTTATGGGTGTAATAAATAGAAGAATAAAATTATCCCAAGTTACAAATGTGTCCTCAACATATAAGGCATAGAGTTTTATCATCTTCTGACCAGATGTTGACCTAGTCCCACAGCTGCTACACTGGGTGGGGCCATACAGGGTAAGTTCATATTATAGAAAATACTTGATTTTTTTTTTTAATGGCAAGGGTGGAGGAGGAGGGCAATGAATAAGTTTGGCTCTCACTCTCCAAAAATGCAAGGAAGAAAAAGATATGAAAGTTCTGTAGTTATTCTGAACAAACTATAGATACTTTTCTATAAGCAGTCACATAGTGACTATAATCTTTGATGATTTAAAAATCATTATATAGATATATTTATAGAAAATGTCCCTAAACTTTAGTATCAATGTAGAGAAGTCAGGTCACCAAAGAGCTGGCAGCTTGAATACAGTGGTTATCATTTAATCAGAGTTCATGAACATTAGAGACCAATAATTCAAGATATTGGACAATGTCCAAGAAATTAAAAAAGCCATGTTCCACAAATTCCCTTCTCAATACAATCCAAAACCTGAAGTCCATAACACAAGAATCCCATCTCATTTCCGTTAAGGTCTGTTTGCAAATGAGATGGAGAAAGCATAAATCTTACATGTACTGACATTCGTAAATTCACTAAACTTCCCTTAATTCTAAGTGAAGATAATTCACTTTGTTTGCTCAAAAATAATTTCAGATCATGAGCATTAAGACAATTCCAAAATGCGTTTTTATACAATTCAGCAAGCATTTGAAGAGGCTCCTCTTGAACTTGCAGATAACATGTTAGGCAAAGAAACAAAGATGTCAAAAAAAGAAAATGCCACAGGTTCTGCCCTCAAGGAATTCATTTATTTAAGTGATTTATTATAATGACTAAATATTAATCCATGCTAATTCTCTCATTCACATAATTCTCAGTTTTACAGGGGCTACATTTTGTGTGTCTGGCTTTAAAATTAAGCCACAATAATGCCTATTTTTAATTGTTAATGTGCACCAATAGTATATCTTGATTTCCTTTTATTATGTGCACACAGGAAATAGAATCATTAGCTCTTATTTCTGTAGTCTCCATGGACTTGTGAACATGTGTTACCTAATAACCAAAACACAGGTAAGGAGAAGGTAACAGTCAAAGAGAATGTTATTTTGTTTTTAACCAGAGATGAAAGGAGAAATTAGATGTGAAAATATGCCCTTAAAGAAGTAAACAAGCACAAGATCATTTCACAGGGTAATTATTTTGATGTGTTAAAACAAGATGATATGAAAGAGACTGGCATGGGGAACTATCTTTCAGAAGCAGCCGTCAGAGAAGTTTTGAATGAAAGATTATTGACCTGAAATTTTAATAACAAGAAGAAGCCAGCTGTCCAAAGCCTGGGAAGAGCATTCCAGCAGGGAAAAGAGCCTGTATAATGACTGTATGGTTCAGAATGACTGGATGAGAAAGAAGAAAGGGAAGGAAGAATAAAGAAAATAAGGGAGGGAGGGAGTAAGGAAGGGAAGGGGAAAACACGTTCAAGTCATAAATAATGTTGAACATTGTTGGCTCTAGGCAGGAATTTAGCTGTTTTTCCCTAATCTGAATTAGGAGTCATTGGAGATTCTAAGTAGGGGATAAAAGCAAGTATTTATACTGGATGTGGTAAAGAATATATGCAGAAATTAAACAGAAGACCCTGCAATTGACCAAGCAAAAGATGATAAACAGGAAAGGCTAAAACTGTGAAGGTGAAAGAGGTAATACAGAATTCAGGATCTATTTTGTAGATAGAACTAATTGAACTGGCTGGTGCTCTGGTGTGAGGCAATAGAAAGAAAGCAGGCAAAGTTAACTCCTGGCTTGAGACACTGCATGAAGATAATGATGCATGAAGAATAAGAGAAAAAGTGGCTGGAGATGGAGGAATCAGAAGATTTGGTTGGGTCCCATTAAATGTGAAATGGTGACACCCCATGAAGATTATAAATTGGGCAATAGGATACATGAGATCAGCTGTCTATTTTAAGTAACGCTGACAGGGAAAGTTGGCTAGAGATTTTGCTTTAGGCCTGAAGATTGAGAAAGCGTCTGCTGATGGCAGAATACAGGAAATGAAATACCATTTCAAGTAGAAGGGTTAAGGCAGGAAAGAACGTGTCATGTTCCAAGAAGTGAATGAAAATAAGAGGGGCTGGAGCATCTTGACCCAAAGGAAGGTTGGCATTTGATGAGCATGGGGAGTTTGCCCAGGAACAGAGCCTTGAAGCTTTTGTAGACCTTGGTCAGCATCTTTGATTCCAATAAACTTTCCACCCTGGAAATGCCTACTAGAGACATATTTTAACTTGTATTAAAACATATCCCACTGCATTTTATCCTCAAATGAAAGTTAAGTAAAGGACTATCAAAAAAGGAGAAGCAGGTGCAGAGGATGAGGTGGTTAGATGGCATCACCAACTCAATGGACATGAACGTGAGTGAATTCCAGGAGACAGTGGAAGACAGAGGAGCCTGGCATGCTACAGACCATGGGGGTCACAAAGAGTTGGACATGACTTAGTTGAAAAACAACAACAAATCAAAGGATAATGTACTACTTTCAAAATATTACAACTATAAAATGAGGCTTTCATAGTTTGTATTAATCAGGGTTCTCCAGAGAATCAGAATCAATAGGAAATAAAAATAAGACAGACAGACAGAACATAGATCAATGGATAGATAGATAGAATACAGATGGATGGATGGATGGATGGGTACACAGATAACAGAGGATTTATTATAGGGGACTGGCTTACACACTCATGGAGGCTGGGTCATCCCATGGTCTGCTCAGGAGGCTCAGGAAAGCCAGTGGTATAGCTCCAGGCTAAAGCCCCAACTTCTGAGAGCCAGTGGTGTAAACCCTGGTGCAAGTAAGAAGTTCTGAGAGCCAGAAGAGCTCATGTCCAAGGGCAGGGAATGGATGTCCTAGCTCCAGTGGAGAGAGCAAATCTGCTTTCTCTCTTTATTTTCATTCTATTTAGTCTTAAACTCACTCTGGAAAGATATTCTCTTTAATCAGACTATCAGTTCAAATGCCAATCTAGTCCCTCAAACAACCTCATGGACACACCCAGAAATAGCATTTTATCAGCTCCCTGGGTATTCCTTAGCTCATTCAAGTTGGCACATAAAATTAATCATCACATAGTTTTTAAAAGGAAAGTAACAGATACTTTTTCTAGCTAAATTAATGAAAAGAGGAATTTACTGGTAGCCTGAGAGTTGTTCTGCAGTCGACAAGGAAAATTCAGGTCCAGGATGGGCAGGGAGTAATCTAACTCTGGCGATCCAGATGGCAAGATTTAACTCCTAAAACATGAGCTTCACACACTTTTCCTGCCCTTTCCTCCCTCTATTCAAGACTTCAAGCCTCAAGGAAGAAAGCTCAATAGATTTGGCTATGAGTCCCAATCCTGGCGAGGCAAGGAAGGGTACTTTGGCTGACAGTACCACAAGGCTACACATGATGGGGGAGAGATGCTTCTTCAGAGGAAATTCAGTGCTCTAACACCAGAACAGAAGAAGAACAAATGCTATGTGGCTTCCAAATAAAGTGCACTCTAAGGGCTGGTACCCACTATCAAATTTTCAGTACTTTGCTCCATAAGGGATAATATTTTTTTAAGAGCCTGACATGTGCTGTTGTTGGAACGCTGAACATTTCAGGAAGGACAGTACCTACTTTAAATGTATTGGCCTTCTACTTAAAGTTCAAATGTCAGAATCATTTTGATTCTCTGATAACCTTATTTTATGTGGAGAATGTTCAGTAAAAGATGAGATCTTCTGTGTTCTCATAGGTCAACAAATTAAATTCCCGTGGCATATCCTACAGCTGACGGTTGAAATTTCTCTCCAACTAAGCCTATAAAGTAGTAAGTTCATTTCTTATAAAATGATGATGTTGATCCCAATGGAATGGAAGGTCTAGAAGATGCCATGTCAGCCATGAGACTATAACCAGATGAATTAATCAGTGCAAAGTCCCTATAAGTTGTTAAACAGCAGATTTAAAGACTCTTTTTCAATGATGATAGAGCAGTACATCAAATCCAGAATGATCTTAGCTCACCATTATTAATTGCAATTTTATGAACTAGGAGTGAAGCCATCTGTAGAGACTGGGAACCAATCTTTCCTGTCTCAACAGGAAAAAGAAAATTGTAGCTAACTAGAAACTTCAAGAGATTTACTCCTTTCAACTGAGATTTTCAGGAGACTCATTCGTTTTCCTCTCTGTCACAACAGCTGTTGGTGTGACTCACTTAATCAACATTAGTATAAAGAGCAATCTTACAGAGAGAGAGGAAAAAAAGACCCTTATGTGCTATGACTCAGGAATAAGGACATTCCATTTCTTGTAAATTTCACAAAGAGATACTTTATTTTTATATGATTATGGCCCATTTCTTTCAGCTTAGGAACAGCATTTACAGGGAATATACTCTCTAATAAAAGGCACCTGCAGTAGGTGTGCACCAGACCATTAGTAAAAAAAAAAAAAAAAAAAATTGGAATGTGAAGCGAGCAAATGAAGACATCAGTCTACAGGCATAAATCACTTCAACCATTTTAGCCATTATTTAAGCCTGTCAAAAAGTAAATGTGAAGCAAAGGCAAAAAGCAAGGGCAATGACAGTAGTTTTGCCAGTGTCTAACTTCAGAAAGGAGAGAACAACTCCTAGAAGCATAGGATTAAATGAGACATCAGGCAGTTTCTCCCTTTGAGCTGAACTTCCACACTAGTATAGATTTGAAAAGAAACAGCTACATTGCAGAAGCTAAAAAAGGTACTTCATGATGTCTCATCTCAAAGAATAGACAAAAGGAGAGGAAAAATCCTGCACTTTAGCTCTTTTATTTGTCATTTTTTTCTCTTTTATATTAAGAATATTCAGCATTATAGACAGGAAACCAAATTTCTCTAACAGTTACTGAAAGGCCTATGTAAATACTAAAACATTCTGAATGTAAATTTCATTAAAATATATAAAGTTTCTACAAATAAACTTTTCTGAACAATAAAAAATAATTCATCAAAAATTATATTCTATCCACCTTCAATAAACAAGATTCCACTTTATGTATGTGTCTTCAAACTAATTTCTTAGACCAAAGGCAGACTGATAAGACAAAATGATTCATACCATAAAAAAGGCATTTGTTTGACAAAATAATATACAATTAAGTAAGCCAAATCAACAAATGTTTTAATTTCCTGTAAGGCACAAACTTGCACAAATAATATACCAGGACTTCTGTGCCCAAGGAACTTAAAATTCAGTTGGGGAAATAAAATAGCAACATATCCCGTTTGCCATTAGGATTCAGACCAGACAAGAGCAAGCTTTTCAGCTGTATCCGAAACACAGTGCAATGTGCACAACCAATTTGGAGGCAGTTTTTCAGTATCAGATCTCTCATACAGCAAACCAAATGGGTACACACATTTCCTTAAACAGATATAGATTTCTCTTAAAATTAAAACAGAGCTGGTTGGTTTCCTTTATTTTTAATGTATATAGCAGATTTGGGCTAAAACAACTATACTAAAAATCCTCTTGAAAACAGGATTCATTTGAAAATGTTAACTTCTTACCTATGTCCCTTATAAAAAAAAGACCTTTTGTGTAAATATTCCTTAATGTATTAGCCAGCCTTTTTTCTTCAAAACAAAAGGGGGAAAGAAAAAGAAAACAACTGATATCTTTATTTTAAAAAGAGCAAAAACTATAACATGCAAAGACAGAGATACTTAATAAGCAGTAAGGAACTTAAGTCTCCAAGGGAAATTCTAACATGTATGATTAGTGAAGAGGGAAAACTGCACTAAGGACTTAAAAAAAAAAATTACAACTTGGAGGCATAGCATATTCATAGGTCATGAACATATTGGTGTTTCCAATATACTACTATTAAAGCTCAAAATTCTGTAGGCTAACAATGGTTAATTAAGAAGCTACTCCATATTCTAGGGTAAATTACCAAGTCTGAGTTCTAAACTCAATTCATCACTTGCTCTCTAGTAGAAGAATGCAGGTTTGCTTCAGTCTCTTAAGGACATCAGTCTCAGCTTGCAGTCCCCTAGCAACTAGGAGAAATAACTTGTTTTCATCACTCCACAGGTTAACAATGCTAATTAGAAATCAAATTTAATTTTTGAAAACTCTGAAGGGGGAAAAGTGACATGGTTAAAAATTAGATAATTATATATTACATATAAAATATATGTTCATATAGCTAACATATATATATATGGAACAAAATATTTTATTCTATTATTCTCTCTGCCTTTCTAACACAATACACTTCTTGACTATCTTCTAAGACTGTAACAGAGTATTTTATTATGAGACCTAAATAACACTCCACGTATTCACAATGTACATTGATATACCTGTGTGTGTGTGTGTGTGTGTGTGTGTGTGTGTATAAAATAAGGAAGAGGTGGTATAAAATGAAACTACCATAAGTAAACAGATAAAATAAAACAGAAATGTTAAGTATTAGATTGTTAATTGCTTCTTAATTGCTCAAGGATAAGGGTGTATTACTTCTTACTTCTATAACTGGGAATCCAGATAGCCCCTAAAACATAGCAGATGCTCAAAAAATGATATGAATAAATGAATGAATATACAAATATATTGCAAAGATGATATGAGATTCATAAGTAGGAAAGAACATATCTAGAATTCAGAGAAACTGGGGATGTGGCTGGGTTATACATCATAAGCAAAGTTTTAATAGGAAGCAGCATTACAAACTGATGGAATATGATGATCTAAAGTGGTCAGAGAAGTCTGAGTTGTTCAGAGAACAGTAGCTAAGTTTGGCTGAGTCAAGGGTATGTGTGTGACAGGAAGAAATAAACACTGGCTCTATCATGAAAGACTTTCAATACTAGACTGAAGAGCATACACAGAAAGTTCTAGGGCAAAAAGAAGCTATCAAATACATCTGGGATAGGGATTGGGAAGGGGGACAGGATCTAAAGTTGGGAGAAAACTCTGTGCTTTAGAAAACATTTGTGATTTGAGCACCTTAATGTAAATGGACTGAAGGGTAGAAAGAGAGGTGAAGGGTGGAACAGAGTGACTAGTTAGAAGCTTGTTGCAACCACAGATGAGAAAGAATGATTTCTGAATTGAGTTACTGGTTGCCAGAACAATAGAAACAGATTGACAGCAAAGAGAGTGGTAGACCCAACATCTTTGCCACAGACTAGATGTTAGAGCATAAGAGACAGAGTGGTTGTCAGAGATACTAGAAATCCTCAGGATTTAAACTGAAATGTGTGTGTGTGCGTGTGTGTGTCTGTGTGTCTGTGTCCTTATGTAAGTAATCTGTTTATTTCAGAAAAATTAGAAAATGCAAATGACAAAAAGAATTACTCCAAATCTTAACACCCAGAGGTAGCCACTGTATATCTTTCTTTTTCTCTTTTATATGTATACCACACAATACTTGGTAAACATAATGAAATCTGATTATGTAATATATTTAATAATGTGTTTTCTTATTCATAAATGAACATCAGTACCTTTCCAGGTTGATAAATACAGATTTACAGCATCATGTCAATGGCTATAATGTATTGTATGCTGTGCTGTGCTACGCTCAGTCACTTCGTCATGTCCAACTCTCTGTGACCCCATAGACTGTGGCCTTTCAGGCTCCTCTGTCCATGAGATTCTTCAGGCAAGAATAGTAGAGTGGGCTGCCATTTCCTCTTCCAGGGGATCTTCCTGACCCAAGGATTGAACCCATGCCTCTTGCATCTCTTGAATTAGCAGGTGGATTATTTATCACTGAGTCACCTGGGAAGCCTGGCCATACACACAGTGCTCCATTATTGAAGTAATAATATATACATCAACATTTCCTCGCTTTCAGATATTTAGGTTACTTCTGGGTTTTTTTTTGCTTTGAAATCTCAAAAGAATACAATATCTATTGGGATTTCCTTTTAAATGGACTAACCAGAAGTACCTTGTATAGTGCTCAGACCTTACCTCTGGCTGGCAGGGAACACTATACAATCTACTGCGTATCAGTACTTCACTGCATGTTCATAACAGCCATGCACAGAAGAGTGTAAAGGTCAGAGAAGTTTTTAAAATGTTCACAGATAACAGCCCCAGATCTCAAGCTCAACATGCTGATCCCTAATCCAGTGCTTTCTCCATCACAGACTCTGCTGTCAAATACATTTGAAGGTATAGCCAACAATCCCTCATCATCACTCATTAGGACAATTAAAACTAAAGGAAACTGAAAAGTTTGGGGAAGTCTTGTGGGTAATGTATCTTTAAACCTCTAATTCCTTTAGTTGGATTCTCTACATACCTGTCTTCAGCACAGACATGGTGATTTAAGTGGTAAAGAGGACTTAGTTATGACATTAGGCAAAGATTCAGAAGCCGACTTATCTACAGATTGCAATGATTAAATAGTTCAGAATGAAGCACAACACTGTAATATTGCCACATTCATATTTAAGAGATAAAGTTGGGAGTTCAGCTCACATAATATCCAGTCATTTAAGACACAAGAGAGTTAATCATTTTAATATCTTCCCGTTGATGTTGGCTAACCAAATAAAAAACATTGCTGATGGAGGAGGAAAGTGGAAATCTCACTTTGTTTGCTGATCTTTGTGAAACAAACACTTGAAAAATAAAACATATCACATCAAAGTGTGGGGGGGAAATAACTCCAGTGACAGAATCAACCATGATCAGATTAAGAAATTGCAATATATTTTTGCATGGCTAATAAACAGATCAAAAACCTGCAAAACTAAGGATGTTTGGATCCAAAATCTAACTTTAATTTTCAAATATCCCTATCTGGTCTTACCATCTCTCCATCAAGAAAATTATATTAAACATAGCCCTGCTTTCTCATATTCAGCGAGTAGCATCCCATTGTCAATCTTAGATATGACCTTAATTTTTCTTCTTGTAGTTAGAATTTTTAAAAAATTGTCTCCTTAAATCTTTATATAGTAGTAAATGACTTTAGCAAAGAATAAAAGACACCATTCTGTAATAAAAGCTTGAAGCCAGAAACAAACATAATGTATTTCAGATAGTCATTATGGATACTTCATCCATTGTCTTTTTCATTTGCAAATTCAATTTGATTATACTTTGGTGATCAGAAGCCTGCTAGTTTACAATAATAATATTTTTTAGTTAAAAAAATAAAGCTAAATTTTTAGGTAATCAAACAACACTTGACAAACTACGTGAATTTCTACCATCTGTCCCACAAAAAGAAAACAACAATAATAAAATGCTTAAGGAATGATTTTAATTTCTCACTTCACATAGTAAAGGAAACTAGGAAGTTTAATGCAACTCAAAGAATTCTGATTACACAAATACATTTCCTGCTCCACAAGGCACCTAGACATAGGAAATGAAAACCATTCTTGTTTCTGTCTAACCAATTGAAACTATGGCAATTATATGAAATTGGCATTAGTAATAAGAGAAGCTAATTGAATAACTTGGGGTTAAGCAGAAGTAGAGTCTAATTACAGCCCTCTAGTGACTCAGATACCTTAACTGTTAATTTTCACCAAGTCATCTAGTCTTTGTGATCTGAAGCAATTTTCTTAACAACCTCTATCTAAACTTTGTAGGCTCTTTGGTTCTTTTGCTTTGTTTTTGTAAGGACTCACTTTACAATAACCAACTACTCAGAGGGAAACAAAATATCTGCACAATTATTAAGACTGTACAATATTAAATAAAACAAGGAGAGAACTGCACTTAAAGGTAAATTTAGTTTGTTCTCTTTGTTAAAACTAAGCAGAGATCAGGGAGAAATAGCTTTGTATCATTTCAGATTTTCATGAGGAATAATACATATACTAATTAGTCAATCAGAAATCACTGGCAAAACCATGATATACTGGGGGCGGGGGTAGGGGGGTATCTGATCAAAGCCTGGCAATAGGCAGGACCAGAGAAGTAGATCATCGTGTACTTATTAACTGTGGGAAAGAAGTTACTTGAAGGGTAATGAGAAAACAGTAAATGGCCTTTAACACAGAAAGATGATTATTAGAGTTGCTTTTCTTTTTTTCAAAGACCACTACATTTTTTCTTTTTTTTTAATTGGAAGATAATTGGTTTACAATGTTGTGCTGGTTTCTGCCATACAGCAATGCAAATCAGGCACAGGTATACATATATACCCTCCCTCCTGAACCTCCCTCCCACCCTATCCACCATTCCAGCCCCCAAGGTTGTGGCAGAGCTCCCTGGGTTACACAGCCGCTTCCTACTAGCTATCTATTTTACACACGGTGGTATGTATAAGTCATTGCTATTCTGGCAGCAGGGTGGATGTGAGAGGCTTTATAGTAGCTCATGTAGAGATGTTTTAAATGACACTATGAATGAGAAAATAAATTTTGATAATTTGCTGAAAATTACAATTGTAAGGACTTCCTGGTAACTTGGTCCTACAGATGAAGGAGACAAAGGTCAAGGACAGTATCCAAGTTGCTGGGTCAACTACCAAGGTCCTTGCTCAGTTGGAAACACAGGAACTGTAGTGTGTATTTCACTTGGTGTGAGTTACATAACTAAATGTTTTTCTTTTTAAAATTACCTTATTTGAAGAAGTATGTCCACCAATGTCAGGGTGTTAGAAGTGCTGGGTTCTATTAATAGAAATGGAAGTTGAGTATTTCTTAGACTGCAGACACTAAAATGGAGTGCATCACATTTTCGAGTAGTTTCTGGATGCTAAAGTTAATAGGGAGGAAGCAGTATATTTAGAGTTATTTCAGTTTCTAAGTTGGAGAGATAACAAGCGGAAGATCTGGAGAAGGAAAAGAAGCATAGGGTTTAAATGAAGCTCCTTGGATTCGTATATTTTAAACTACAAGTTTGTAGGCATTGGAAGAGGAATCTAAGGTTGTGCTGTGTTTAGTCACTCAGTCATGTTCGACTTTGTGCGACCCCCTGGACTGTAGCCCACCAGGCTCCTCTGTCCATGGGATTCTCCAAGCAAGAATACTGGAGTGGGCTGCCATGCCCTCCTCCAGGAGATCGTGCCAACCCAGGGACTGAACCCAGGTCTCCCACATTGCAGGCGGACTCTTTACTATCTGAACCACAAGGGAAGTCCAATCTAAGGTTAGTAATAGGTATACAAAACTTATTTATTTTCTCTTCACGTTATTACAAAGTAAAGAAAATATCTTGATAAGTAAAGCTTTCACTCTTTCCCCATCAGTAAAAATGCTGCTACTTAGAATGAATGATAAGATGTAAAAGAGATCTAGAATTCTGTTGATGTATTCAACAGGCTGACACACTTAGACATAGTCATAATGGGGTAAATAGGGGCTATGAGGTTTGCAAATCAAGCCTGTGTCTATTTTTATTACAAGCCTGTGTCTATGTCTATTACACATAATGTAACTTTGTTATTTCCATCAAGATGAAAGAATATAATGAGCAGGTATGGGAAGCAAAGAGAAATAAATGTAGGGCGAGTGTTTTTACCAAATCATACTTAGTTTCATTAATTAAAGCCTGTATCAACAACAAAGATACAACACTTTTGCCTCAGATATTCAGTATGAATCAAAGGATACCATGATCAAAAATATAGAACTTTAAAAACATCTCCATTGCATAATTTATACCTTTGGGGATGATGCCATCAAGAGTAAAGTCTTTGGAACCACAATGACCTGTATTTAAAATCAGGTTCTACTCCTAATTAAATAGTGATTTTAGGCAAATCAGTTAACATCACTGAGTTCCAGTTTCCAAAGCTATAAATCAAAAATAATAAAGGCTGTTGCAGCAGATACAGTAGATTGCCTACCCAATATTCATTTTCCATCTCTTCTTGCTGCTGCTGTTGTTGCTAAGTTGCTTCAGTCGTGTCCGACTCTTTGCGACCCCACAGACAGCAGCCCACCAGGCTCCTCTGTCCCTGGGATTCTCCAGGCAAGAATACTGGAGTGGGTTGCCATTCCCTTCTCCAATGCATGCATGCACGCTGAGTCGCTTCAGTCGTGTCTGACTCTATGCGACCCTATGGACAGTAGCCCACCAGGCTCCTCTGTCCACAGGATTCTCTAGGCGAGAATACTGGAGTGAGTGGGTTGCCATTTCCTTCTCCGCCATCTCTTCTTAAGGAACCTCAATTTTGTTCAGAACCCACCTATTTCAGCTTGTTTCTAGCTTGAACTTCATCCAGCCCAGCATTCCACATGATGTTCTCTGTCTATAAGTTAAATAAGCAGGGTGACAATATACAGCATTGACATACAAGCTGAAATCAAGATTACAAGGGAAATATCAACCTCAGATATGCAGATGATAACACTCTAATGGCAGAAAGTGAAGAGGGACTAAAGAGCCTCTTGACGAGGGTGAAAGAGGAAAGTGAAAAGGCTGGCTTAAAGCTTGACATTCAAAAAACTAAGATCATGGTAGCCAGTCCCATCACTTCATGGGTAATAGATGGAAACTGGCAGGTTTTATTTTCCTGGGCTCCAAAATCACTGCAGATGGTTACTACAGCCACAAAATGAAAAGACGCTTGCTCTTTGGAAGAAAAGCTATTTGCCAACAAAGGTCCATATAGTCAAAGCTATGGTTTTTCCAGTAGTCATGTATGGATATGAGACTTGGACCATAAAGAAGGTTGAGCACCAAAGAACTGATGCTTTTGAATTGTGATGCTGGAGAAGACTCTTGAGAGTCCCTTGGACAGCAAGATCAAACCAGTCAATCCTAAAGGAAATCAGTCCTGACCATTCACTGGAAGGACTGATGCTGAGACTGAAGTTCTAACATTTGGCCACTTAATGCAAAGAGCTGACTCACTGGAGAAGACCCTTATGCTAGGAAAGATCAAAGGCAAAAGCAGAAGAGGGTGACAGAGGATGAGATGGTTGGATGGCATCACCAAATCGATGGACATGAGCAAACTCCGGGAGATAGTGAAGGGCAGGGAAGCCTAGCATGCTGCAGTCCATGGGGTCAAAGAGTTGGACACCACTTAGCGACTGTGTAACAACGACACCTGTTTCAATGCAGCCATGCATTTTTAGGGGGGCTCGCTCTGTCAACAGTCCCTGAAGTGAAATGAATTCTGATTGGTTTAACTCTAACACTGCTGCTGCTGCTGCTAAGTCACTGCAGTCGTGTCCGACTCTGTGTGACCCCATAGACGGCAGCCCACCAGGCTCCCCCATCCCTGGGAGTCTCCAGGCAAGAACACTGGAGTGGGTTGCCATTTCCTTCTCCAATGTGTGAAAGTGAAAAGTGACTCAGTAACTCTAACACTAACACTAACCAATCATGGTGGTCCTGTTTTCCCTTGCCAGTAACAATTTTAGACAATAGTTTGTGAACTAGTTCAGGACAATGAGACATTAATCTGCTGGAGACTTCTGGTATAGGTTTTTGTCTCATTTTATTTTGTGTAAGGAAAAGTGAGTTGATTGCTTTATTTATTCATTTTTATTTAGATTTATTTGGATCCTAAGAAATCTTACAAGAAAAGTTCTTCTCACTTTTGGGTGCCGTCAAGTCTTTATGTGATGCATGAAAGTGGGAAGCCACCTTATAACCATAAAGGAAAGTCAGACTAATTATAAAGCTGCACATCCAACCCAAATTAACACAGGGGGAAAAAAGGAAACAAAAATCTGTGTTCTTATGTGGGTTGTCTGAGCCACTGATTTAATCAACCCTTGAGCCAGTCTACCTCTAAAACTGACATATAAGAAATAAATTATCTTAGATTTTAGGCAAGTTTGAGTTGGAATTGTCTGTTACTTTCAGCTGATGGCTACTTTGCAGAATGAAAAAAATGAAAGTACTGAATACCCAATAATAACTACTATTATACTTTAAACTTTTTTTTTTCATAATCACCTTTTAAGCCTCTTTCTCTCTTTTCATAACTCTTTTGAAAGCAACAGGGAATGTGTGGTTTCTTAGTCCTTTCTATATTCCCCAACATACCTACAACAGTGTTTGTCAACAAAAAGGGCTTATAAATATTGTGAAATAGAATAGAATCAAATGAAATAGAATTGAATCAAAGCATTTTCATTCATTGTACTACAAAAGTCTATTAATGAACTAGAGTGGACAGATTTCATTAGCAAAAAAGGATATGTTTTATAAAGAATAGTATGAGGAAAATCAATGTACATTTTATTCTAAAGAATGATATCTTTTTCACTCTAGAAAGAAATATAAATTTCCATGAACCAAGTTTTAAATGCTAGAACAATACTGTTCTGAACAAGTGACATTTCTAAAGCACTGAGAAAAAGAAACTCAGATGAGAAGACTTAGAACATGAAAATGTCTTTATGAAAAAAAGGTGTACTTGCTTTCAATGATCAATTGATAAACTTACCAATTTTAATAAAAATTGATAAATATTCAAAATTCATTCAACTGTTGCCCAAGGTACCATCCTTGAACTTATATTCATATTCCAGAGTGACAGCTTATGCTTTTAATGTTCCTCTACATTCTTTCATCAGACAATTCCCCTTTTTTTTTCTGGCTCTAAGAGTCTCTTTAGGCCTCAATGTGTAACACAAAAATTAAGTAACAAAATAGAAAACAGTGCAGTTAATTGTACCAATTAGCAAATATAAGCAGGTTCATAAGCAGGCCTTTTTCTTTCCCCTCTCTTTTCAGTAAGAGTCAGATAGTCATTCATCTTTTTTTTTTTTCTTTCTTAAGCCTGTCTGGATGAATATTAGTGTCATAAAAAACTGTTACTTCTAGTAGAATCAAGTATTGTGTTGAAAAGAGAAAATAGGAAGAAAAGGATGAGGCCTGTCAGGAAAATCTTATCTGGGGACAAATACCAAGCTAACACCATTTTATATCACTGCAACACCCAACTAAACTTTTCACTAAACTCTACCAAAACTTTAGAATTCCTTTTAATCATAAATAAAGGCAACATCATAATAATTTGTATTGGTAACAACTGTGACTATAAGAAAAACAGAAATCATGGATATTTTCACATTATCTTCAAGTTGTTACCGATATTTCAAAATGTTATTTTTATTTCATCATTAGTTATCCAATTTCTGGATCTTATTGGGTTTGTTGGCCTTCGCAGGTGGCATTAGTGGTCAAGAATCCTCCTGCCAAAGCAGGAGACATAAAAGATGCAGGTTCAATCCCTGGGTTGGGAAGATCTCCTGAAGGAGGAAATGGCACCCAATTCTAGTATTCTTGCCAGGAGAATCTCACGGTCAGAGGAGCCTGGTGGGCTACAGTCCATAGGGTTGCAAAGAGTCAGACACAACTGAGCATCTGAGCACAGCACATTGAGTTTATTTGATGAAGAGGTACAAATATAACTTTATCAACAATTTAAAAATATTCTGATAAGTATATGTAGCTGGTTTCCTCATAACCCCATGGATTTTATTTTATGCATTTAAAACATGATTCTAAAACATGGTTATTAGCCTTCACCAGGCTTCCATGGCTTCAAAAAGCAATATTAAGGACACTTGAAGTGAGGAAATGCAAATGAGCAGAACATGTTCAGAAATCTAAAAAGTAAGGAGGGGGCAGAGTCAGCTAAGACTGAACGTCTGCACCTCCCAATGTACAATATGCTATGTATTTCTCAACAACAAAAATCAAAGTCGACAGCACTTTCTACAAACAGCTTTTACTTCTGCAAAAAGGATAGATTCTTAAGTTTTCATAAATCAATTATCCATATATTTCTCCTGTTGGATAATTTTGAACCAAAAATATTTTAAGCTTGTTTTGGAAAAGCTGATTATATTGAACTTATACCACCAGGGTAGTTCTACCATCAAAAGAAAATTTTGAATTCAATTTCTACTTTTTAATTGCAATTCCAGCGTGCAACTATGAAATGAAAAGTAATTCTTTTTTTATCTATAATTTATCTGCAAATTATAGATGACACATGTATATATATACAGATATAGATGCAATATACACATCATCAAATATGTGGTTTTCAATGTCTACACATCATTAAAGAGAACATTTCATAAGCTAAAGTACTGAAAATGAATTTTGATTTTATTAATATCAAATTTTAAGGTGGTATAAAAGTGCTGTTGCTCAAAGAGAAGAAAATCCATGCCAATATAAGAATGTCTATATTAAAAAATTCCTAAAAATACATAACAATATGAAAGACTCCTACATATAAAAGAAATCACAAGTTTATGAACTTTCTTTACTCAATGTCTCTCAAATTAAAGGAGCCAGAGAAATGGAACTTGAATTTCATCTATGCAATTGCTTCCAGATTCACCTTTATTATTGTTAGGTGATTAACAGTAAAATAATAGCAATTGCATTTACTAGGTGTTGGGCACACTAATTGAAGCTATAGCTATAAAATGAAACAGGGCAAGCCAAATAACTACACTCAGAGATTCTGGTCTGATAAGGCAGATATTACATAACATAAATAATCAGTTAAACATAATTGCCAATATTATGAAGGAAAATTGTAGGGTGTATTCTCTCACTTAATTCTTAACAACAACTATGTGAGATCAGTTCAGTCACTCAGTCGTGTCCAACTCTTCGCAACCCCATGAACCGCAGCACGCCAGGCCTCCCTGTCCATCACCAACTTCTGAGTTCACCCAAACTCATGTCCATTGAGTCAGTGATGCCATCCAAACATCTCATCCTCTGTCGTCCCCTTCTACTCCCGTCCTCAATCTTTCCCTGCATTGGAGTCTTCTCAAATGAGTCAGCTCTTCACATCAGGTGGCCAAAGTACTGGAGTTTCAGCATCAACATCAGTCCTTCCAATGAACACCCAGGACTGATTTCCTTTAGGATGGACTGGTTGGATCTTCTTGCTGTCCAAGGGACTCTCAAGAGTCTTCTCCAACACCACAGTTCAAAAGCTTCAATTCTTCAGCACTCAGCTTTCTTTAGAGTCCAACT